>NC_138164.1:75991249-76625991 GCF_964165515.1 Mesoplodon bidens | reverse complement strand
AGATTGACTGTGTCACTAATAACTCTAATTCTTCCACCAAAAACTTCAATAAAAATTATATATTTCGAGGTTCTGCACACGGCCTTAGTTGTGAGTGGAGTCTGGCCTTTTTGAAATAATAGGAGTAAGGAGACACAAAAGCCAATGAGATTTTGTGTGCATTTGTGTGTAAGTGCATGTGCATGTGTATACTGACACATTACACATGCATACACACACATAGATGTGTGCAAATATATCTACATCTATCACACACACACAGACATATGTAATCTGTTATCTACAAGTGTCTCTCATACACGTTTCCATTCTGTGAATTTATTTTTCTTTACAAATGACACAGGCATATAAATTTGAGCCAAGGTGTGTTAACATCATTCTGGAAACTGATGTCCTTACATTCCTGACCCAGAATTCATAAAGAAATCACCAGGAATGACTAATATCTAATGCAGTGCATGAGGCTTCTAAATGCATGAGTTCATGATAATTAAACATTCCATTTTGGATGCTTTGACAAAGAACCTGAATTGGAAATACTTTTCCTCACTTGTTTTAATAAAATTATTTCAATGAATGATAGTTAAATAGTTTGGGATAACATAAAATATTTTCCTCCAAAATTTAAATGGATAGCAAGCTGCATGACAATATTTTCTTTGCTTTCTTTTAATTTTCCCTGCATTAACTACACAGAGATAAAGTATATTAAAGAGGATAGATGGAGTAGTGAATTAGCTCGAAATAAATATACATCCAAGAAATATTTTGGGTCATTGGACTGGATATCTACCTAAATATCAGAAGTAGCTAGGAAAATAAGACAATAATCTTAGACCTCATATTTAGCTTTCATTGCACAGAGAGGCATATAGATGAAGGAATTTGAGTTGCAAAGAAAATGAACTCAATAAAATTTGCTCAAATATGGATGAGGGCAAGGTTTGATTATTATATTAATATGATGAACAATCTCATTGACATTAATAACAAGGAATGGAGTATATAGCTGTGCCTCATGGGACTGGATCTAGATTGTTAAGAGTTAATCTCTCTTTCTCTCTCTCTCTCTCTCTCTCTCTCTCTCTCTGTCTGTCTCTCTCTCTCTCTCTCTCTCTCTCACACACACACACACACACACACACGCACCATGGTATCCCTTCCTTTTATAACATAATAGGAAATAACTTCCCTTTTCCCTCCCTTCCTCCTTCTCTCCCTCCCTCCCTTCTTCCCTTCCTTCCTTCCTTCCTTCCTTCCATTCTTCCTTCTCTATCAGCTTGTCTGATGCATTCTATCCAGTGGAAACTGGCTGTTCTACTTACTCTTTGTGTTATTTTCCCCATAACTATAGCCTGAAGGTGCCTATGATTTGTCTTGACACAAACTCTACGAAGTCTGGCCTCAACACTACATAGATTTTTATATATAGAACAACACACTACAGTATGACTAATCTCTCTGTCTTCTAGTTCATTTTCTCAAGAAGTCTCCACTATGCCAATGGGCTGTCTACCCTTGGTTAAATTTAGGTATTACCAATTGCGTTCAGTGGAGATGTGTGCTCATTTGTGTCGCTCCTTTCTGGAGTGACGTGGGACAAGGAAGTTGACTCTCATACTCTGGTATATTACAGACAGCTAATCAAAATAATTTAGGCATCTACTGTCCACCTTATTTACTAGTCACCCTCTGTAATTTGATTTTCCAAATTAAGTTTAATCAATTAATTGACAAATTGTTTTTGAGCACATTTTATGGATCATCATTACCTTAAACTCTGGAGAGATTACAAAACAATCATAAGATATATTACTAGTTTTAAAGGAGTTTAGAAAATAGTTGGGGAAGAAACCAACAATGCATTTGAGATAACCAGTAAATAAATTACTCATTTCTTCAGCATAGATATAAAGTATGATAGTTAAATGATAGCAGAATTATGGGTGAGTATAGTCTGAGATTTCACAGACTGGAGAGGAATTAATATGTGCCTACAATAATGGGTAGGACTTCCAGAGTTTAGCAGAAAGGACATTCAATATAATATTAAGTCTGTGATATCATCCTTTCTAAAGAGAACATTTAGTACAAGATGGAAGAGACTAGTGAATAGAGGAAAATAAGTTTGGAGTCAAGATTATCGAGGACCTTGAGAATTTAACAGAGGAGACTATTCTATAGTAAGGAAGTAGTAGAATAAAAAGGCAAAACAAGTATAGGAGAATGATAGCCTGCAGGTAGGTAAGACCATCTGGAAGTTTAAGTTAAAAGTTAAAAATTTATTTTAAGGTGATGGTTGCATATATGGAAAGAACATGAGCATATGGGATGTGATGAAATGAGTAATTCTTTTTTTTTTAACTCTCTTGCCTTTTTTTTTTTTTAAAGAAGATGTTGGGAGTAGGAGTTTATTAATTAATTAATTTATTTATTTTTGCTGTGTTGGGTCTTCATTTCTGTGTGAGGACTTTCTCTAGTTGTGGCAAGGGGGGACTCTCTTCATCACGGTGTGCAGGCCTCTCACTATTGCGGCCTCTCTTGTTGCGGAGCACAGGCTCCAGACGCGCAGGCTCAGTAGTTGTGGCTCACGGGCCTAGTTGTTCCATGGCATGTGGGATCCTCCCAGACCAGGGCTCGAACCCGTGTCCCCTGCATTAGCTGGCAGATTCTCAACCACTGCACCACCAGGGAAGCCCTGAAATGAGTAATTCTTGCGAGCAGATGTATTCAAGTTCAGGCACTGGCTCTGTTCTGATATGGAAATGTGTCCTGGAGCAAGCCATTTGTTTTCTCAGGGACTTAGCTCACCTTCATGATGCCTTGTTGGAGGAGATCATTAAGAGACCATGACCACTGGTTGACCTGCAACTGGACTTGTGTGACCAGAGGCTCCTCATCTCTTCATCCTTGGAATATACTTTTCGCCCACCATTCCCACAGTGGAGCCATTTTCAAGGACACAGCCTTGAAATAGCAATGTGGTGTTGAGACCATCTGGACGGTATATGTGACTGATTGTTCATATTAAGGCCTATATATAAACATTTAAAATTCTGGTGCGTGGATATGGAGATCTACTCATCTTGAGGCTGCCCAAGACAAAACATATCTATAATTCCCTTGCTTATTATACCTGCCACCTGCCAATCTGGAGTGGTCTGCCTCTTTCTTCAGTCTCTCCTTGCCCTCCATGTACAGGGCCAGTTTCAGATTTCATCCAGGAAGCTCCTGAGGTTTCAAACTAATATGTCTGTATTATAATGTTTTCTCAGTTTCCTTCTATCTTGAGCTTGAAAAAGTCAGTGATACATGTTGGAGAAAGTTCTTATTATTGGGCTTTGTGACAGAAAGAACAGAAGGATAAAAGAGAGAGAAAAATCAGGAATCACACCAGTGTTTCTAGTCTAGTTTTATGAATTTAGAAATCCAAATTTTTCTTATAAAAATCGGTTGTGTTGAGGTCAGTGTAATATTAAAATTTTTAAGCCTACAGCTGAGATAAATGCTTAGTTTGTTTAAGAAAGGTTATTGCTTATCACAATTTTCATATGTAGGTGAATTATATGGATCTTTGCAGTAAAGCTTGAGTGAAAATTTTTATTTTTTGTCGTGGGCTACAAAAAGTAGTTATATGTGATTTTTGATAAAGTAGTTCTGCTATGCTTTTGAAATTAGTTGTGGATTTCAGCAAACCTGATTCTCTGCTGTGTGAAATGAGAAACCCAGAGAAGACGAAAGATCTGTCAGGAGAGTAAGTGAGCTCAATGCTTTGATTAACAGGCGGCCAGGTGTTAAATTTAATTGCCTCTAGAAAAAAAGGAAATTTTGCTTTTCAGCATTAGTCTCATAATTCCTAACGATGGTGGACTTTTACATGAGGAAGAAAGGGAATGGTGTAAATGGCAAAACTTAAATTTTAAGCAAATGTGTTCATGGCAGAGATTTAAATTTACTCTTTGTTAATAGGTTTTTAGTATAAAATATATAGAGCATGCAACATAGAGAGTAAAAAGCATACTTATATATTCAATTTTCTCAAACACTGACATTCACCATATTTACTTCATATTCATATTCACTTGTTAAGAAGTCAAATAACTACAGATCAAACTGATACCCCTAAGATATCTTCTTTTATATAATTCCTTATTTTATCACAGAAATTTAATATCTTAAGTTTATTTTCTACACCATGAAAAGGAAGAGACAAAGCTTATGAACACATATATTTTCTACATGCTTATATATTCATAAAAATATACTATATGATAGTCAATATTGCATATTCACATCTATTTTTAAATGAATGTTTGCAAAATTTATAAAACTGTGTCTAAGTTTTTCATTTTAAAAATCTTTATGAGAATTACCTGTACAGAAGCATATTAGCTCTATTTTACTCCACTTTGTGAATATGTCACCATTTATTTATTCTCTTTTTTTTTTTTTTTTTTTTTTTTTTGCTGTACGCGGGCCTCTCACTGCTGAGGCCTCTCCCGTCGTGGAGCACAGGCTTCGGACGCGCAGGCTCAGCAGCCATGGCTCACGGGCCCAGCCGCTCCGCGGCATGTGGGATCTTCCCAGACCGGGGCATGAACCCGCGTCCCCTGCATCGGCAGGCGGACTCTCAACCACTGCGCCACCAGGGAAGCCCCTATTCTCTTTTTAAAGAACATTTAAATTATTTCCATTTTAAAATTATTAACTACATGAACATTCTTGTTTATATCTCCAAAGAAATGTGTGCTGTTTTCTCTATAAATCCACAGATATAGCAGTTGTTCTAAGGATACATGCTTTTCCATTTTACCTTTCACTGACCAACTGCTTTCAAAAGAAATTATATTCATATAAATTATAAAATCCCACCAGTAATGTATATGATATCTGACTCGTTCATACCGTCACTATTAATTGAAAAGTTCAGACTTCTCAAGTTGTCAACATGCTGAATATTGAAAAATATTTCACCTTGTCCAATTTGCATTTCCTGGATAATGGTAGAATTAAAATATTTTTATAGGCTTACTGGTTATTCTAATTTCCTCTTCTACAAATTGCCTTTTTGTAGTTCTTGTCAATTTTCCACTGCATTGTCTATCCTTTTCATTAAGATTTGTAAAGTATTTTAAAATAAATTATTGATGCTTGTCCTTTATTAATAATTTTCCTTTATCACTTGACTTTTAAAAATTTTAGCGTTTCCTTCCATTCACAGAAATTTTAATGTACTCACATTTATTGATATTTTTTCTTTACATGGCCTGCTATTCATGAATTCTTTAAGAAATATTTTCCCATCTTAAGGCCATAAAAATGTTATATTTTACTTGATACATTTTAAATATTAACATTTAAATATTAAAATAAATATTTAAACCCATATGAAATACTTTATTTTAAATGTATTGTTATTTTTTCATCAAGGATAACTGACATTATGGAGTAATCTGCAATTTTCTACCAACTTTTAATGCTACTACAATCCTAAACCAAATTTATATACAGGTATTGCTCTCTTTCTAAGCTCATTATTATAAAATTATATTTAGTAAGGTTAATCCTACTACATGGTTCTTCTTCCAAATTATACTTTATTTTCTTCCACTTTCTGTATGAATTTATGATTTGGACCATATCAAAAAGTAGAAAAACCGATTTAAGTATTTATTATATTTGTATTAATTTTATAGGTTATAGTGGAGCCATTTACATCTTTATGACATCAAATACTCTTGTCTATGAACAGAACATGTATCTCCATTTGTCCACATATTTTTATTTTATGTTCTTGAATAAAATATTCATATATTTTGAGAGATTTGTTCATAGGCCTCTCTCATATTGATGGTACTTATTAAATAGGAATTATTATTGTCATTGCATTGGCTATTTTTGACTAATAAGAATGTTATCATTATTTGAAGATTGAATTTTTTACCAGAAAGACTGGTGAATGCTCCAAATTTACTAAGAATTATTTTACATTTTTTTGTAGAAATTTTATTTATTCAAATAGGGATCATTTTTTTCTCTTTATTAACAATTATTATACATTTCATTTCTCTTTGTCTTATGACTCTCGTTAGAACTTATAGAAATATTTTATGATTTTATTAGATTACTTGGAGTTTTCCACATAGATATTTATATCATGTGCAGACAGGGACTATTTTACTTCTTCCTTTCTGCTCTGTATGCCTTTTATTTCCTTTTCTTGACTTATAATGCTAGCTAGTACTTCCATTACTGTGTTGAATAGCAGTGGTGAGAGTGGATATCTTTGCCTTGCTCCTGTTGTCAAGAGGTGAGAATTCAGTCTTTCACAAATACGTGTGATGTTAACTTGAGTATTTTTGAAGATACTTTTTATCTATTGTAAGATATTTCCCTTATATGCCTAGTTTTCTGAGAGTTTTTTTTACAAAGAGATACTGAATTTTGTCAAATTCTTTTTCTGCATCAACTGTTTTATTCATGAAATTTTTCTTCTTTATCCTGTTAATATGGTATATTACACTGATAGATTTTAAAATATTAAATCAAGCTAACTTCCCTGAAATAACCCCAATTGGTCCAATATCTCTGTTGGAGAAAAAGGGCTTTACTACATTTTTTAGTTTGTTGCCTTATAAGCATCTTTGTAAAAAAAAAAAAAAAAATCCCTCTTTATCAATAGAGAAAGAATTCAATCAACTATTGTATTGCTGATAAGCTAAGAGGCTTATATTCATATATTTTATATCCTTGTAGCTTTTTTTCAACAGTCATTTCATATCAGCATTATGCCAATGATCCTTTTGCTCATATAGAGCTATCACTCTCCACTTAAAAGAATTTTCCCTTCCTTTTAGGTCATGTTGAATCTCAGCTTCTCTGAAGAACTTTTCCTAGTTTCCATAATCTTGCCCTCCTGATGTGTTTATCGTTATGTAATTTAACAAATATTGAAGTCTAGTGCTTTTTCACCTTATTGTATGCATTTAAGGGCTACCTTCCATCTAGTCTGCACCTGACAAATTAAACAAAAATCTGAGTGTGTAACCCAGGTATCAGTATCATTTAAAGCACTCCAGTTGATACCAATATGTAGGGAAGTGTTAGAACCAAAGTTGTCCTAAAGCAGTGGTTCTCAGACTTTAGCATATGAAAGAATCATGGGGGTGGGGTGAGATTGATAAAACAAAGATTCTAGGTTCAACCTCCAACATTTCAGATTTGGTAGAAATCTAGATGTGTGAAACTCAACAATTTTCATTAAATAGTTGCATAATTGCTAGTTCCCCAGTCCACAAATCACTATGTAAATAACATACACACACATTCAGTGAGCAATCACATCACTCTTATAAAGGCCTGTCAGTGATTGGTAACAGTACATCTATTATCCAGTTCTCTCAGGCATAGCAAAGCTGTAGTTGTATTGCCTTCTCATCTCCGAGTAATAAATCCACATAAAATTTTACAAAAATGGATGACTGAAAGACAAAATTGGCCAAGAAAGATGAAAGTGCAGCAAAGAAATAAAAAGCAGTGATGCTGAAATTGAAATTCAAATCTAATGTCAATGAAGTTATAGAAGAAATAGCTGACTGTAGAAATGTTCACACTGACAGCAGTATATATGCAGTGAGAGGAACATAGTAAAAGGGAACTTATCAATAGAAATAAGGAATATAATAGTGATGAAAAGAATGGCAATATCCCAGAGAAGACACACTAACAAAAAAACTTCATCTTATAGGAAATCAAGATCTTTCATGGCACTGGATATGCAAAAGATGAAATGTTGGGAGCTAATTCAAACTTAGAAGGAATTATGACAATTTACAAAGGCATAGAAGAGATGCTTACCTCAAATCATAAGATATCTGATGAGAAGAAGGGAAGCAGTACTTAAATTACTTTTGATACTTTTTACAAAGAAATAAACCATTAATTCTCAATGTTTTTAATATGTTAAAATATAGTGTACTAACACATAATTTTGTTTTTAAATTTTCTATATATGTATAATCTACAGTAAGAGAGTTTTAAATGTTTTGACAAAATATTTAAGGTCAGAGAACAACTATAATTCTCTTATTGGTCATTAAGACTGTTTTACAACACATATATACGGAATTTAAAAAAAAATGTCATGAAGAACCTAGGGGCAAAACGAGAATAAGGTTTCAGTTTGCATGATTATATTTACGGTCCCTCACTATTGTACAAGGTGAGAATTGCCTAGCATTAAATAACTGCTATCAAAGAAAATCTTTATCCTTTGTAAAGGGAGTTGACTGTATTCATGACAGTCATTAATCTCTATTAGTAGGAAGAGGACAGAAAGGGTTTACTTTCTTAACAGAGCCATCCTATTTTCATTTTATGAGTAATGTTTTGAATTCTTGACATAATTCCATCAGCAAAGAAGTAACAACAACTTTGCCATTTATTAGTGGAAACGATTATTTAGGTGAAATACCTCAAGCCCAAAGAAACTAGAAGACAATACAACAAATATCCATTTTAAATACTAACATTGTGCCATATGTGTTTTATATAATTACACTTTAAGAAATGAAACATTACAGATAGATTGTAGTAGAGGCTTCATCTCTCCTTCTGTATTCTTAGCCAGAGGTAATCATGACCCTGAATTTGGTGTGCATCAAGATAGGAGAAATGTTTATGATAATAGGATATTTTGAAAGAAGCATTAGCTTCAGAATGAGACAGGTTGTGTTTATTTCCAGGACCAACCACTGGAGATGAGCCATTTAACTTCTTTGAGCCTCAGTTTTCTCATGGATAAAAAGGGAATAATCCTACTTGTCTCACAAAGTTGAGTAAAGATGAGGAATAATTGATAAAAAGCTTTTCACACTTAGGAAACTCTCAGTATGTAGTAGATACCAGTTTTACTATTGTTATTATTTTATCTGCTGTCCCCTCAGGAGAGTTCAATATGGAGAGACAGCTACAATGTTTCCTGACATTGTCCTTTCTCTTGAGCTAATCCACAGCTTTTCCTCTGAACAAGTGGTTATTCCTCACTTTTACCTCATCTTTTGCTTTTTGAAAGCAGCTGTGGTTAAGTGGCTTATTGCAGTCTCAAAAGCAGTCCTGCTTGAAGCTGACAGTAGCCCTACAGCAAATAATAATATATAGTGAAGTTCTGGGGTGGGAGTCCTGCATTAAAGACAAAATGATTCTGTATATTCATTGGAGGTTGGAACCCTTGTCATGTTGTATACATGTCAGGCAAGTTACCATCTGCGGCATCACTCCCCCTGCCTCCAAAGTTGTGGGATATTTTGCCAAGTGCATTTGTGTGGCATCAAATATTATATGCTCTCTTCTTGTCACAACCTATAGAATGGTTTAAACAAAACTGAAAAGGGCATGACAAAGCACAGCTGGCATTGGACAATTTTTTCAGCACCAACACAGCTAGAGGAATATTTCAAAAAATTCCCTTTTGGGTTTCCCTGGTGGTGCAGTGGTTGAGAGTCCGCCTGCCGATACAGGGGACACAGGTTCGTGCCCCGGTCCGAGAGGATCCCACATGCCACGGAGCGGCTGGGCCCATGAGCCATGGCCGCTGAGCCTGTGCATCCGGAGCCTGTGCTCCACAATGGGAGAGGCCACGTCAGTGAGAGACCCGCGTACCAGAAAAAAAAAAAAATTCCCTTTTGCGAAAGCAGGCCTCCTTGCTTTCCTCCTACAGACTTCATTGGCAGTCTGGACCCATTCCAATTAATCAATATATAAAGCCCAGTTAATTCACATTTATTTCTAGAATCAAATAGCAATCAGTGCGTTACCGTGGAAGCTCAGCCCTGTCCATCAGCTGAATCAGTAAACAACGAAGGCTGGGGCTTTGAGACTCCATTCTGAAGGGAAACTGCTGCCTCAACGGCAGGGAAATAAACCCGATCACTTAGATTTATATGTTACACTACTCTATTATCTGGAGAATAAGATCAACCCTGCATTTCACTTAAAATGTATAGGCACCTCCTTCTTTGATGTACTGTCTTTTACCAAGACTTTGTTGTTTTTCATCTTCTAATGATTTTTATAGTAATTAGTAACTTGAAAGGAAAACATTTGATAATTGCCTACTATTTCAGGCACTTGTATATATTTTATCTCAATAAATTCTCATACCCACACTGAATAAAAAAGAATCCAAGTTTATAGTGGTAATAAGCTATGTGTTTATTATTCAATTCCCAGTTTGCTAAAGTGGTTTGTTTACTTGATTTATCCTTTCAAATACATTATAATCTCCTTAAAGGCATAGAACAGGTCTCATTCAACTTGTAGCCTTCACAGAACCTTGCTTGGTAGGTGCCCAATAAATACATATTGATTAAATGAATGGACTAAAGAGTGTAGATATCCCCAGAAGTAGTTGTGTTATTTCCACACTCTTGCCCTGTAAAAGTAATATCACATGATTTTCATTTTGATATAATGAATCAAGAGACTCTGCTACAGAACAGCTGAGTGAACTTGGGCAAACCATTGCACTTCTTTGGGATTCACTTACTTCATGAAAGGGGGAAAAGATACTTTGTGAATGCCCCTTCTACTTCCAAACTTCTGTGTAATTTCACTGGGAAAGAATTAGAATGGGTCTTGCTTTTTTTCATAATTTTACTCTTAATATCTTTTTTGTTATAGTGGTACCATGAAACATATCACTGCAGATGTAGAAACATAACAGTTATAGTAAGTCTGGGGGAAGGGGTGATTATATCTTCTTTCTGTGAAAGTCCAGAATCCTTTGGCCCCATGTTGCCATCATCAACAATATTGTGATGGTCATGTGAAGCTTTCTTCTGCCGCATTTTCTTTAGAAGAGAGGATAGCTGAGAATCACAATTTAAATAATGGTCCTTGCATGCAGTTGTCATTTAATAAATCATATATACAACTATTTGCATATAATTAACCTCCAACCCCAGATTTTTGGAACATTTAATGCATTTATTGCATGTGATTGTATACATACATAAATATATATATATGTAATATGAATAAGCACTCAAGCTCTAACATCAGTGTTTAATTACTTTTTTTAGTAAAAGATTTTTTCAGACCCATTCAAATCTTTTAACTTTTATTTTACAGACCCACAATAGGGCTGGCTAAAATCATAAACCTGCTGCTTCAGGCCCTAGAGCTGTGTATCCACAAGCCAACGTGCAGCATCAACTCAGCAACACATCAAACTCCAGGCTGCTGTGGAGAAGGACAGCTTATTTCTTTGAGGTACCCCAGGGCCTTCCCAACAGTGAGTTTTGTATATCTCATGGAGCCTATTTTTCAAGTTAGAGCATCAATTTCTTTCTTTCTTTTTTTTTTTTTTTTTGAAAATTGGGTGAAAATCTGTCTAGCCATTTTTTTTTTCACTTGAAGAGAAAGTACATAGATAAAATTTTCCTGTCTTTTATTGTATCAAAGGAGAATGGCAGTGAAGTGGAAGCATGGGATTTGCATTTTTAAAACTCTTTGGCTTCAATAGGAGAATATTTTGGCAAGGGGCAAGTCAAAAATGTTGGAGGGCCCGGAGAGGAGATAAAGGCAGTAAGTGGTTCACTCAAGAGCTGACTGTGGTGTGGACAATGGCGTCACATTACTGTGAAATGGAGAGAAACAGGTATATCTGAGAAATGCTTAAACTGTAGAAATCACTGTACTTGGTTGATAGGATGTGGAATATAAGTGAATTTCAAAGTATAGGGCTTGAGGCTTATAAGGGAAAATTAAATTTAATTGGATGTAAAGTTTGATGAATTATCTATTAATTTAAACTTATTAGTCTTGATATTCAAATTCTTCATTCTTATTTACTTTTTGTCTACTTCTTAGGGCAAAGAAAATCAAAGATTTGTATAAAGTCTCTGTATTTTTCATCTTTATTATACGGGGAGCAATAAGTCATTGTTATATTTTTTACTTTTATTTATTACAAATAATCTTTTTGGTATTTAGTGAATTTTCTAGCTGGTTAAAAATTAATGTTGACCTTTTTTTCTATTTATTTCTATTTTTCTGAAAAAATATGGGCTGTGTATTCCTTTGTTGTATTTCATTTTTAATCATTTAGTATGAGAATCCTTGTTGCTCAACAGAACCTTTTTTTTTGGGAATGGGGGGGCCGGGCCATGAGGCATGTGGGGTCTTAGTTCCCTGACCAAGGATTAAACTCATGCCCCCTGCATTGGGAGCATGGAATCTTAACCACGGACCACCAGCAAAGTCCCAGAAACATTTTATAAGAGTATTTTTTGTTTCAACTGATATATTTGATTTTAGTTTAGTTATTTATGCTTTTACCTTTTGTATTTTTTCACTTATTTTCTATTAAAAGTATGTTTTCTTTGTTTTGTTCAGTGATTTTTAAATGTATCAGGCATTACTTTTAAGTTTTTCCAAGATGTTGAATCAAAACAAAATAAAATAATGAAATGTACATTTTTATTCTCCTTCAAAGATGAGGAATTAATACACTATAGTGTTTGTAAATCTAGACTGATTAGTAGAATCACCTCAAACACTTTTTAAAGTTCCAATGCCCAAGCATAATATAAGAAACACTAATTAAACCAGAAACTTGAGGGTGGAACACAAGTATCCACATTAAAAAACAACAACAGCTATCGAGCGACCCCAACATTCTCCTGCTAAGGTTGAAAATGAGTACTCTGTTCCTCTTCTTTCTACTCTCTTCTCTTCCTCTTACTCATCACACAAATCCAATCCAAGCCTTTTGTTCCAGTTACCTATTGAAATAAGCTACATCAAAACTTAGTATCATAAAGTACTAGTCATTTTTTCTATCTCAGAATGTTATAGGTTAGGAATTTGGCAAGGTTCAATGGGGAAAACTTTCATTACACATAACATTGCAGAGGTGGCTTGGGGTAATTCTACTGGCAGATGGGCTGGTCTGGAGGATCCATATGATTTTACTCACATGCCAGACACCTTGGCAGTGATGACCGGAAGATTGGGCTCAGCAGGAATTATTTAATGTCATAATTAATTGTGGCCTCTCCAGCATGTTTTATGTGCCAGTGTGTGTATGTTTATGTGTATGTGTGTGTGTTTTGAATAACAACAGTAGAATATTCTTTACTAGAGGAATTCAAATATTTTGCTACAACTTTTAAAAATGAGAGCATATTTTTTTTGTTTTGCATAGAATACTTCCATCGAAATGGAATAGTTTCCATTTTTATACTCAGATTTTTTTTTGTTTTTATTTTCTTTCTAATTCTAGAAATTTTCTTAGAATATGTCTTCATTACTGTCCTACACTAAATATTCTGATTTCTTTCTCATGAAGTCTTTTTATAATGTACACATATAATTAAAATATACCATACATAGGGTAGCACAAATTATAAGTGCACTGCATGTTGGATTTTCAAAACATGAATTACCCAAAAGAAAAGAAAATATGCATCCATGAAAAGATGTGTACATAAATGTTCACAGGAGCTTTATTTGTAGTAGCCAACTGGGAACTATTTAGAAGTCCATCAACAGGTGACAGTATAAACAAATTGTTATATATTCATACAAGAGAATACTATTTATAAATAAAAATGATGAGTTATTCATGTGTGCAACAATATGGATGAATTTAAAAATAATTATACTGAGTATAAGAAACCAGACAAAAAAATGACAGAATACCAAAAAGTTTTATATATATAAAACTCTAGAAAATGCAAATTAATTTCTTTATTGACAGAAAATGTATCAGTAGATCTGATCTGGTGAGTAGAAGGGAAGAACACGAGGGAGGAGTATGTTCTCTAAGTTGATTGTGGTGATGGTTTCATTGGTTTACACATGTGTCAAAATGTATCCAATTTTACAATTTAAATATTTGCACTTATGACTGTTATACTTCAATAAAGTTATGTGGTTTTGTTTGTTTGTTTTTGTGGTACACAGGCCTCTCACTGTTGTGGCCTCTCCCATTGCGGAGCACAGGCTCCAGACACACAGGCTCACCGGCCATGGCTCACGGGCCTAGCCGCTCTGCGGCACATGGGATCTTCCTGGACTGGGGCACCAACATGTGTCCCCTGCATCAGCAGGTGGACTCTCAACGACTGCGCCAACAGGGAAGCCCAAGTTATGTTGTTTAAAAATGTATAAGATCTGTGTAATGCACATTCAGATGAAGAAACAGAATATTACCTGGACCAGAGAATCCTCCCTCATGCCACCTCTCAGCCACTATCTTCCCCCAAGTCATCAAGAGTAACTATATCTGGATTTTTAACTCCATAGATCAGTTATATCTATTTTTGAGCTTTATATAATTGGAATTATACAATAAGTGCATTTTTGTCTGTTTTATTTTGCTCAACATTATGGTTGAAAGATTCATCTATGTGTTACATTTGTTAATTCTCATGGATGTATTTTATTTGATTACATTAATAAACACAATTTTCATATCCATTATCCTGTTGGACATTTGAGTTGTTTCTATTTCTTGGCTTCTTTGAGTCTTGCTGCTATGAACATTACTATTTGTGTCCTTTGCATTTTTCTTTTTTACTGTAACATATCCAGAATTGGCATTGGTAAGTGACAGTATGTGTATCCTATGGTATGTGTAAGTTTTGATTTTTAAGAAACTGCTGTTTTCCAAAGTATTTGCATCATTTTTATTTCAGCCCATAGTGTTTGAGACTTTGAAGTCCACTCTATCTCCAACACATGGTCCAGCCAGTCTTTTTAACTCGAGGTATTCTGATAAGTTTGTAGTATTCTCTTCTTGTGTTTTAATTTTAATTTCCCTAATGATTAAAGATGTTGAGGATATTTTCATTTGTATATGGACCAATTTGTATATCTTCTTTAGTAAAGTGTCTCTTCAAATCTTCTACCCAAATTTTATAGGGATGTTTATTTCCATATTCAGAAGTTTCAATGGTTCTATAAATATTCATGATATAGGAATTTTATCAAATATAAAGTTTGCAATATTTGTTTCTCTGTTTGTAGTTTGTCTTTTTATTCTCTTAATAGTGTCTGCTGAAGAACAGAAATTCCTGATTTTGATGACGTTTGATTTATAATTTTTTTCTTGTATGGATCAGGCTTTTAATGTCTTACCTAAGAAACCATTGCCGAACTCATTATCACAAAGTTTTTCCCTTGTGTTTTAATTCAGAAGATTTTTAGCTTTAAGATTTCCATATAGGTCTTTAATCCACCTTCATTTTGAGTTAATTTTGCATACCATGTGAGGTATGAATTTAAGTTCCTTTTTTGTACATTGATATCCAATAATGCTGACACCATTTGTTTAAATGACTATTTTCCACTGAATTAGTTTTGCACCTTTGCAATTAGTGTGTGTGTGTGTATGCGTGTGCACTTCTATTCCATTCCACTGATCTATTTTTTATCTACATGCTAATATCACACTGATTGGAATTTGGTATCTCTTGATAAGTCTTGTAGTTGGGTTGTGAAATCTCCCAGCGTTAATTATCTTTTACAAAATTGTTTTGGTCCTTTCCATTTCCATATGAATTTTGGAATCAGCTTTTCAGTGTCTACAAAAAAAATTCTGTCACAAATTTGACTGGGAAACCATTACCTTTATAGATTAATTTGGGAAGAATTAACACCTTGATATCTTAACAATAGTAAGTCTTTCAATCCATGAATTCTATAGCTCTCTCCACTTATTTATATATACTTCAGTTGCTCTCAGCAATGTTTTATAGTTTACAGTGTATTAGTATGCACACCTTGTGACACATTCATCCCTAAATATTGGATATTGATGATGATCTTGTAAATGATATTTTTAAATGTCAGCTTTTGATTGTTCTTGCTAGCAATAGAAATACAGTTTACTTATACAGATTGATCTCATATCTTGCAATCTTGATAAACTCACTTATTAAGTCTCCTGGCTTATTTATGGATTTCATAGCATTTTCTACAAAGAAAATAAAAACTGCAGATAGAGATTGACTTCTTCCTTTACAATCAGTTTGCTTTTATTTCTTTTTTGTGCCTTATTGCCTTACTTGTAAACTAAGTTGAATAGAAAGTGAGAGCAGTCACACTTGCTTTGTTCCTCATGTGTAGGGGGAAGGCATTCAATATTTCACCTGTAAGTATGCTATTACTTGTATGCTTTTCATAGATGCCCTTAATTGGATAGAGGAAATTCTAGCTATCTAGTCCTGTAAAACAAATTACAACAGACTTCATGGCTTAAAACAATAAATATTTATAATCTCACAGTTTCTGTACATTAAGAATATGGAAGCAACTTAACTGGGTGATTCCTGGTCAAGGTCTTGCATGAGATTGCAGTCAAACTATTTGCCTGGGCTGCACTGATCTTTTAATTTTATATTATTTTATATAGTTAAGTATTTTATATTATTTACTATATTTATATAGTTATATATCATACATTATTCACATAGATACACATTGACAAATTCAAATATAAACATATGCAAGCATATATACATTATATGTAAATATTTAGATTCACACTATATATAATATGTAGTATATATATATATATATATATATATATATATATATATATATATCACAGATAAATTTAGATTCACTGAATTCATTGAGAGAGGACCAGAAATATTAAGTGGGTAAACATAAAAGATTATGTTTTTCTTTCTATAATTTTCCAGGAAAGATAACATACAGTTTAAAACAGAAGGGAGTGGCACGATATATTTAAAGTGATGAAAGGGAAAAACTTACAACCAAGAATACTCCACCCAGCCAAGCCTCTCATTCAGATTTCATGGAGAGCTCAAAAGCTTAACAGACAAGCAAAAGCTAAAAGAGCTCAGCACCACCAAACTAGCTTTACAACGAATGTTAAAGAAACTTCTCCAGGAGAAAAAGAAAAGGCCACAACTAGAAACAAGAGAGTTAAGAAACATAAAAGCTCACAGATAAAGGCAAACATACAATAAAGCTAGGAAATTATCCACACACAAAGCTAGTAGGGAGGTTAAAAGACAAAAGTAGTAAAATCATCTATATCTACAATAAGCAGTTAAGGGATACAGAAAATAATTAGAAGTAAAATCAAAAGCAGTAATCATGAGGGGAGGAGAAGAAAAATGCAGGGTTTTTAAAATGCATATGACATTAAAAGATTGGCAACTTAAAACAATCATGTGTATATATAGACTGCTATATGAAAACCTCATGGTAACTGCAAACCAAAATTCTCCCTATATATATTTGACTCAGTTAGTGATTACATTTTATATATGGGAATACCTTCCTCTCTTTATGTGGAAAAATTTGAGGTTGACATCAAGAGCAAAAGAAGTGGCATGTCAAACCTTATAAGTTCTTCAAAATTCTTAAAACTGTATAAATTCAGTGTGAGACTGCTAAATACTTGTTTTAATTTAGATATTATCACAGTAGCAAAACAACATAGTAAGGCATATTTGTACTGTTTTCAGCTAGAAAATCAAATAAATATCCTCCAAACTTTATTACAATATTAAAATTAAATAATAGTTTTCTTTACTTTGTTTAACTCAGATCTACCAATTATTTTAACCTAGGGATTAGGAAAGTAACAGAATTTTATATAGCATTATGAAATGTCCAAAGCCCAAAATGTTTAAAAAGAAGTACATTTAAGTATAACTAAAAACAATTAGCTTGGCAAATTATGCTCTTAACTTTTGCTTAGGAACAAAACCTTTCTTTCTCATGGAAGGTATCATGGGGTTCTGTCTGGTGTCATGTATAGTAAAACTCAGATGAAGAAGATAATATAATGTAATAGAAAAACATATTGTTATAGGAGTAATAAAAACTAGATTACCAAAAGACACCACTTGCTTTGTGACAAGGTTTGCAAATTAGGTAACAAAAAAGAGTGGAATGAGCCAGATGAAAATAAAACAATAATACAAACACAAAATGGGTAGAGCTCACACTCAATCTCTATACAGAAGAACATAGGTAGTATTTGGAATTATAATAAGCTGCAGGGATCATGCCTTCCTAAAGAGAGACCCTAATACTTTTGCCTAGCTAGTGATTGCTATAAACACATTTTTCCTCCTAGAGTTTA
The DNA here is from genome assembly GCF_964165515.1 of Mesoplodon bidens. Lineage (NCBI taxonomy): Eukaryota > Metazoa > Chordata > Mammalia > Artiodactyla > Ziphiidae > Mesoplodon > Mesoplodon bidens. Next base: position 76,607,861 of record NC_138164.1, on the reverse strand, counting down.
AAAAAGGCAGAAATACCGATTTTTATTTTAAAACTCCCAATTTGAAAATATTTGCAAGTTAATATTTAAAAATTCCTATGCTGAATTTCCATTTCAGCTCTGACTAAGTAAATGGTACCAGACTAGGTCCCCTTCTATAAGAAACAATAAGACTCGCCAAAATACAGGAGACAAGTATTTTCAGGCATAGGACAACAGGCAGCATAAAACCTCCCTTCCTTAGAAAAGAAAACTTGTAAGGTATGATCTCAAATCATGCTGACTCTCTGATTTTGTACAAAACTATTCCAACTATGGAACAGTGATATGAAATACAAGCAAAGCATGGTGATCCCATTGAGCTGAGGTGGCAGGGATCAGTTTGTGGTAGCTGAAATAGCCGGAGTCTGTAGGGCAGAGGGGGTTGGGGATTTTCCCCAATTTCTTGGTAGACAGCTGGGCTACACATGCCTAGGTAGAGACTGTATTAGGTTTACCAGAGAGTGGATTATGCAGGGTTGAAAAGGAAACAGAAATATTCATGTCAAACAAAGTTGGAGACATTGTTTTCTTGGCTCAGCCAGGCTGAAGAGACTTTGTTATCACACATGGCACCTGGTGAGAAATCAGAAAGACCATGCCTTAGGAGTACAGACTATGTTTTAAAGAAGGGCTTATTCTAGCTTATCCTAACAGTGCCTCAAAATAAACCCTAAGAGATAAACAGGGAGGCAAAGTTTGCTGGTTAAGTCACCCAAATTTAGAGAAACTTGAGAAATTCTTTGGTCTTTCAACAAACCCACCCTAACAGGCCATGCAACCAAGCCTAAATTCAAGATAGAGAGCCAGTAATTATACTATTTACTAGAACAAAAATATATACTTTCAGGGGGAATTTACAGAACTCAAAACCTTTAAAATGTCCTACCAACAATGTCCAGAACAAAATAAAAAATTACTAGTCTTGTAAACAAAAAGGAAAATAGAACTCATTGTAAAAAAAAGAAAAAAAAATCCATAGATATTTATCCTGAGAGGACTCAAATCCACTAAAAGAGGTTAGATTAATTAAATATAGACTTTAAAAGCAGCTGATAGGATGATGTACAAAGAGACAAACAAATATATGTTAAAAAAAGAATAGAAATTTGATCTAAATAAGTGAACAGTTAGGAATCTCAAGTAGAGAGAAATATTAAAAAAGTTAAATGGATATTCTAGAACTAAAAATTATAGTGAGTTAAATTTCTAAAAAATAGATAAGATTAACAGCAGGTTAAAATTGGCAGGAAAAAATGGATCAGTAAATTTTACGGTAAAGCAATAGAAATTATCTAACAATTGGAGTTTCAGGGACCTGTGAGGCAATATCAAATGTCATAACCTATGTATAATAGAAGTTTATAAAAGAGAAGAAAGTGTTAAGTGGAGAGAATCAAATTTTGAGCCATAATGTCCCCAATTTTTTCAAGTTTAATAAAAAATTTTGACATACATATTCCAAGGCTCTGAACAAAACCTAATCCAGATACATATAAAGAAAATCACACACTTGCACATCAAAATTAAATTACTAAAGATCAAAATAAAAAGAAAATCCTTATCATATACATTACATGCACATTAAATACAGAAAACAATAATAAACAAATATGGCTGACTTCTTATCAGAAATATTGAGAACCCAAAGGCAGAAGAACAGTCGTAGTGTTGAAAGAAATAATAATCTATTAACATAAAGAGATACCTATCAAACCAATTCTTCACCAGCATTCCTAAACTACAAGAATGTTGAAATCTATTTTTCATGATAAAGGGAAATTTTATTAGGGGAAATCTTGGATATACACTAAGGAGAGATGGGCACCAGAAATATTAATTAGGTGGTTAAACATAAAATATGCTTTTCTTCTAATAATTTTCCTGGAAAGATAGCACATTGTTTAAAACAAAAAAAAAATAATATCATAAAATGCTGCTTTAACATATTCAGAAGTTAAAATAAGACAATAATAGAACAAAAGGAAATTATGATGGTTAAAGTTTACTCTTGTAAGTTTATTATACTTGTGAAGTGGGAAGTTGGAATTGAGAACTCTAAAATATCAGGTATGAATTGAGAGGTAGGAAGTAGAAAGAAAGTACAAAGAGTAAAGGGTGAGACAGGAGGTGAGAAAAGTGAAGTGGTAAAGTACTGATTTCAAATAAATGTTAATTAGGTTTAGGATGAACACTCTAGACCCTACAGGAACTGCTAAAAATAACTTTTAATCAACAAAATAGAAAACAACTAATAATCTGGTAAATTTAAATCCAACCATATCAATCATTACAATGACTATAAAACATTCCGAATTAAAGGGCACATATTGTCAGATAAAAATAAAGGCCACTATATATGTTATAATAGGAAGCCCTTTAAATTTAAAGATACACATAACCTGGAACTTAAGGGATGGAAAAATATGTGCAAATACATGCAAAAAACAAAAAATCCTGAATGATTATATTTATATCAGAAAAAGAAGATCCCAGTAGAAAATATTATAAGAAGTAAAAGGGGACTGTTCATTATGGCACAAAGTACAGTGAATCAGGAGGATATAAAAAGCACAAATACTTATACACATAATAATAGAACTTCAAAATTCACAAATCAAAAACTAATAGAATGGACGGAAGATCAGTTATATTTGAGGATTTTAATAACATGTTCTTACTCATTGATAGATCAAGAAGAAAAAGAAACTATAAAGATATAGATCTGAGCAACACAATCGACCAGCTTTGTATACTTGATGTTTATACAACTTTACATCCAACAATTTCAAAATGCATATTATATTTGCGTACATGTAGATTAAGTCATAATTTTTCATAATTATTTTTAAACAATTAATATTCTAGAGTCAATTCTCTGACAACAGAATGAAACTGGAAATTAATAAGAATAAAATACTTAGAAATGCACAAAGTATTTGGATATTAGGTAACAGATTTCTACATGACCTACGGATCAAAAACAAACTACAAGGGAAATTAAAAAAAAATTTTTTCCTGATAATAAGATATATCAAAATTGGTGGGATGCAGCTAATACAGTGTATACAAAGAAATCTGTAGTTTTAATTTCTATAGTAGAAAAAAAGTTAAATTTAGTGATTTAATTTTCTACCTTGAAAAGCCAGGAAAAGAAAAGCAACTTAAACTACAGCAAGTAAGAGAAAATATTTTACAATGATCAGAGCATAAAATCAATGAACTTAAAAAAAAAAAAAGAAAGATATAGGAAAGCAAAAGTTGGTACTTGAGAGTTTAAATAGAATTGATTATCCTTGGAAAACCAGCAAGGAAAAAAGAGAAAAACATAAGTTATGAATTTTGGGATAAAAAAGGAGATTACACAGACAATGATGTATTAATAAATATTTTTCTGAACTTTATATTGTTCTCAGCAAAGCAGGAATAGTAATACATTTCCATGACCTGATAATGAACATCTATGAAGAAGCTACATTTAACATCATTTTTTACAGTGCATGCCAAATGCTTCCCCGATAACTTCAGGAACAAAACAAGAGTGTCTGCTATCAACATTTCTCTTCAAAATTACACTGAATGTCCTAGCCAGTGCAAAAGGCAAGAAGAAGGAAGATATACCATTTACATTAGAAAAAAGTAATGCTGTTGCTGAAGACATGATTATTCACCTGGAAAGTTCTTAAGAATCTTATGGCAATCAAAATTTGTTATATAGGCACAAAAAAGCACTAATCACATAAGTAAAAAACAGTAAATTGGACTTCATATTAATTAAAACCTTATGTTCTTCAAAACAGTGTTAAGAACATACTATGCTGGCCAAAAGCTTCATTACAGATTTTCCATAAGATGTTAAAAATCAGAACGAACTTTTTGACCAACCAAATAAAAAGAGAAGCCATAGACTGGGAGAAAATATGAATAATACATGTATCTATCAGACAAATGATTTGTGTCCAGAGTATATGGAAAATCTTTACCCACTAGAAAGGCTAAAATAAACAAAATACTGACAATGCCAAGTGTTGGCACAAATTTAAAGTGCTCAGATATTGCTGGTTGAAATAAAAATAGCACAATAACCTGAGAAACAATTTGGCAGCTGCTTTTCTTTTTCTTTTTTGACATCTTTATTGGAGTATAACTGCTTTACAATGGTGTGTCAGTTCCCGCTTTATAACAAAGTGAATCCATTATACATATACATATGTCCCCATATCTCTTCTCTCTTGCATCTCCCTCCCTCCCACCCTCCCTAACACACCCCTCTAGGTGGTCACGAAACACCGAGCTGATGTCCCTGTGTTATGCGGCTGCTTCCCACTAGCTATCTATTTTACATTTGGTAGTATATGTATGTCCATGCCAATCTCTCACTTTGTCCCAGTTTACCCTTCCGCCTCCCCATATCCTCAAGTCCATTCTCTAGTAGGTCTGAGTCTTTATTCCCATCTTGCCCCTAGGTTCTTCATGACCATTTTGTTTTTTTAAATTCCTTATGTATGTGTGAGCATACGGTATTTGTTTTTCTCTTTCTGACTTACTTCACTCTGTATGACAGACTCTAGGTCCATCCACCTCACTACAAATAACTCAATTTAATTTCTTTTGTGTCTGAGTAGTATTCCATTGAACGTATGTTCCATATCTTCTTTATCCATTTATCTGTCAATGGACACTTAGGTTGTTTCCATGTCCTGGCTATTGTAAATACAGCTGCAAAGAACATTGTGGTACGCGACTCTTTTTGAATTATGGTTTTCTCAGGGTATATGCCCTGTAGTGGGATTCCTGGATCATATGGTAGTTCTATTTTTAGTTTTTAAGGAACCTCAATACTGTTCTCCATAGTGGCTGTATCAATTTACATTCTCATCAACAGTGCAAGATGGTTCCCTTTTCTCCACACCCTCTCCAGCATTTATTTTTTGTTGATTTTTTGATGATGACCATTCTGACCGGTGTGAGATGATATCTCATTGTAGTTTTGATTTGCATTTCTCTAATGGTTAATGATGTTGAGCGTTCTTTCACGTGTCTGTTGGCAATCTGTATATCTTCTTTGGAGAAATGTCTATTTAGGTCTTCTGCCCATTTTTGGATTGGGCTGTTTCCTTTTGGTATTGAGCTGCATGAGCTGCTTGTAAATTTTGGAGATTAATCCTTTGTGAGTTACTTCATTTGCAAATATTTTCTGCCAGTCTGAGGGTTGTCTTTTCATCTTGTTTATGGTTTCTTTTGTTGTGCAAAAGCTTTTAAGTTTCATTATGTCCCATTTGTTTATTTTTGTTTTTATTTCCATTTCTCTAGGAGGTGGGTCAAAAAGGATCTTGGAGGGACTTCCGGGTAAGATGGCTGAAGAGTAAGATGCGGAGATCATCGTCCTCCCCACGGATACACCAGATACAGCTACACATGGAACAACTCCTACAGAACACCTACTGAACGCTGGCAGAAGACCCCAGACCTCCCAAAAGGCAAGAAACTCCCCACATACCTGGGTAGGGCAAAGTGGAGAGATTCCCGCACAGAGGATCGGTGCCGAGCGGCACTCACCAGCCCGAGAGGCTTGTCTGCTCGCCACCGGCAGTGCTGGAAGCTGAGGCTCGGGCTTCGGTCAGAGTGCAAGGAGAGGACTGGGGCTGGCAGCGAGAACTCAGCCGGAAGGGGGCTAATGAGCCACAGCTAGCCGGCAGGGAGTCCGGGAAAACTCTGGAGCTGCCGAAGAGGCAAGAGACTTTTTCTTCCCTCTCGGTTTCCTGGTGCGCGAGGAGAGGGGATTAAGAGCGCTGCTTAAAGGGGCTCCACAGACGGGCGCGAGTCGCGACTGAAAGCGCGGAGCCCAGTGACGGGCGTGGGACGCTGGGGCTGCTGCTGCCGCCGCCAAGAAGCCTGTGTGCGAGCACAGGTCACTGTCCACACCGCCCTTCCGGGAGCCTGTGCAGCCCGCCACTGCCGGGGTCCCGGGATCCAGGGGCGGCTTCCCTGGGAGAACGCACGGCGCGCCTCGGGCTGGTGCAACGTCACGCCGAACTCTGCTGCTGCAGGCTCGCCCCGCACTCCGTGCCCCTCCCTCCCGCCCGGCCTGAGTGAGCCAGAGTCCCCGAAGAGGCTGCTCCTTTAACCCTATCCTGTCTGAGTGAAGAACAGATGCCCTCCGGCGACCTACAGGCAGAGGCGGGGCCAAATCCAAAGCTGAAACCCAGGAGCTGTGAGAACAAAGAAGAGAAAGGGAAACCTCTCCCAGCAGCCTCAGAAGCAGTGGATTAAATCTCCACAATCAACTTGATGTACCCTGCATCTGTGGAATACATGAATGGACAACAAATCATCCCAAATTGAGGAGCCAGGAGTCAGTGCTGTGCCTCTGAGGTGGGAGAGCCAACTTCAGTACACGGGTCCACAAGAGACCTCCCAGCTCCACATAATATCAAACGGCGAAAATCTTCCAGAGATCTCCATCTCAACACCAGCACCCAGTTTCACTCAACGACCAGCAAGCTACAGTGCTGGACACCCTATGCCAAACAACTAGCAAGACAGGAACACAACGCCACCCATTAGCAGAGAGGTGGCCTAAAATCATAAAAAGTCTGCAGACAGCCCAAAACACACCACCAGACGTGGACCTGCCCACCAGAAAGACAAGATCTAGCCTCACCCACCAGAACACAGGCACTAGTCCCCTCCACCAGGAAGCCTACACAACCCACTAAACCAACCTTAGCCACTGGGGACAGACACCAAAAACAACGGGAACTACGAACCTGCAGCCTGCAAAAAGGAGACCCCAAACACAGTAAGATAAGCAAAATGAGAAGACAGAAAAACACACAGCAGGAGAAGGAGCAAGATAAAAACCCACCAGACCTAACAAATGAAGAGGTAATAGGCAGTCTACCTGAAAAAGAATACAGAATAATGATGGTAAAGATGATCCAAGATTCTATTTCCAAGATCCAAAATCTTGGAGATAGAATAGACAAAATGCAAGAAACAGTTAACAAGGACCTAGAAGAACTAAAGATGAATCAAGCATCGATTAAAAACACAATACATGAAATAAAAAATACTCTAGATGGGATCAATAGCAGAATAACTGAGGCAGAAGAACGGATAAGTGAGGTGGAAGATAAAATAGTGGAAATAACTGCTGCAGAGCAAAATAAAGAAAAAAGAATGAAAAGAACAGAGGACAGTCTCAGAGACCTCTGGGACAGCATTAAACACAACAACATTCGAATTATAGGGGTTCCAGAAGAAGAGAAAAAGAAAGGGACTGAGAAAATAATTGAAGAGATTATAGTTGAAAACTTCCCTAATATGGGAAAGGAAATAGTTAATCAAGTCCAGGAGGCACAGAGAGTCCCATACAAAATAAATCCAAGGAGAAATACGCCAAGACACATATTAATCAAACTGTCAAAAATTAAACACAAAGAAATCATATTAAAAGCAGCAAGGCAAAAACAACAAATAACACACAAGGGAATCCCCATCAGGATAACAGCTGATCTCTCTGCAGAAACTCTACAAGCCAGAAGGGAGTGGCAGGACATAATTAAAGTGATGAAGGAGAAAAACCTGCAACCAAGATTACTCTACCCAGCAAGGATCTCATTCAGATTTGATGGAGAAATTAAAGCGTTTGCAGACAAGCAAAAGCTGAGAGAGTTCAGCACCACCAAATCAGCTTTACAACAAATGCTAAAGGAACTTCTCTAGGCAAGAAACATAACAGAAGGAAAAGAACTAAAATAACGAACCCAAAACAATTAAAAAATGGGAATAGGAACATACATATCGATAATTACCTTAAATGTAAATGGACTAAATGCTCCCACCAAAAGACACAGATTGGCTGAATGGATACAAAAACAAGACCCATATATATGCTGTCTACAAGAGGCCCACTTCAGACCTAGAGACACATACAGATTGAAAGTAAGGGGATGGAAAAAGATATTCCATGCAAATGGAAACCAAAAGAAAGCTGGAGTAGCAATTCTCATATCAGACAAAATAGACTTTAAAATAAAGACTACTAGAAGAGACAAAGAAGGACACTACATAATTATCAAGGGATCGATCCAAGAAGAAGATATAACAGTTGTAAATATTTATGCACCAAACATAGGAGCACCGCAATACATAAGGCAAATACTAACAGCCATAAAAGGAGAAATCGACAGTAACACAATCATAGTAGGAGACTTTAACACCCCACTTTCACCAATGGACAGAGCATCCAAAATGAAAATAAATAAGGAAACACAAGCTTTAAATGATACATTAAACATGATGGACTTAATTGATATTTATAGGACATTCCATCCAAAAACAACAGAATACACATTTTTCTCAAGTGCTCATGGAACATTCTCCAGGATAGATCATATCTTGGGTGACAAATCAAGCCTTGGTAAATTTAAGAAAATTGAAATTGTATCAAGTATCTTTACCGACAACAATGCTATGAGACTAGATATCAATTACAGGAAAAGAGCTGTAAAAAATACAAACACATGGAGGCTAAACAATACACTACTTAATAACAAAGTGATCACTGAAGAAATCAAAGGGGAAATTAAAACATACCTAGAAATAAATGACAATGGAGACACGACAACTCAAAACCTATGGGATGCAGCAAAAGCAGTTCTACGAGGGAAGTTTATAGCAATACAATCCCACCTTAAGAAACAGTAAACATCTCGAATAAACAACCTAACCTTGCACCTAAAGCAATTAGAGAAAGAAGAACAAAAACATCCCAAAGTTAGCAGAAGGAAAGAAATCATAAAAATCAGATCAGAAATAAATGAAAAAGAAATGAAGGAAACGATAGCAAAGATCAATAAAACTAAAAGCTGGTTCTTTGAGAAGATAAACAAAATTGATAATCCATTAGCCAGACTCATCAAGAAAAAAAGGGAGAAGACTCAAATCAGTAGAATTAGAAATGAAAAAGGAGAAGTAACAACTGACACTGCAGAAATACAAAAGATCATGAGAGATTACTACAAGAAACTCTATGCCAATAAAATGGACAACCTGGAAGAAATGGACAAATTCTTAGAAATGCACAACCTGCCAAGACTGAATCAGGAAGAAATAGAAAATATGAACAGACCAATCACAAGCACTGAAATTGAAACTGTTATTAAAAAATCTTCCAACAAACAAAAGCCCAGCACCAGATGGCTTCACAGGTGAATTCTATCAAGCATTTAGAGAAGAGCTAACACCTATCATTCTCAAACTCTTCCAAAATATAGCAGAGGGAGGAACACTCCCAAACTCATTCTATGAGGCCACCATCACCTTGATACCAAAAACAGACAAGGATGTCACAAAGAAAGAAAACTACAGGCCAATATCACTGATGAACATAGATGCAAAAATCCTCAACAAAATACTAGCAAACAGAATCCAACAGCACATTAAAAGGATCATACACCATGATCAAGTGGGGTTTATTCCAGGAATGCAAGGATTCTTCAATATACGCAAATCAATCAACGTGATACACCATATTAACAAATGGAAGGAGAAAAACCATATGATCATCTCAATAGATGCAGAGAAAGCTTTCGACAAAATTCAACACCCATTTATGATAAAAACCCTGCAGAAAGTAGGCATAGAGGGAACTTTCCTCAACATAATAAAGGCCATATATGACAAACCCACAGCCAGCATCGTCCTCAATGGTGAAAAACTGAAACCATTTCCACTAAGATCAGGAACAAGACAAGGCTGCCCAGTTTCACCACTCTTATTCAACCTAGTTTTGGAAGTTTTAGCCACAGCAATCAGAGAAGAAAAGGAAATAAAAGGAATCGAAATCGGAAAAGAAGAAGTAAAGCTGTCACTGTTTGCAGATGACATGATACTATACATAGAGAATCCTAAAGATGCTACCAGAAAACTAATAGAGCCAATCAATGAATTTGGTAAAGTTGCAGGATATAAAATTAATGCACAGGGCTTCCCTGGTGGCGCAGTGGTTGGGAGTCTGCCTGCCGATGCAGAGAACACGGGTTCGTGCCCCGGTGCGGGAAGATCCCACATGCCGCGGAGCAGTTGGGCCCGTGAGCCATGGCCGCTGAGCCTGCGTGTCCGGAGCCTGTGCTCCGCAACGGGAGAGGCCACAACAGTGAGAGGCCCGCGTACCGCAAAAAAAAAAAAAAAAAAAAAAAAAAAAAAAAAAAATTAATGCACAGAAATCTCTGGCATTCCTATATACTAATGATGAAAAATCTGAAAGTGAAATCAAAGAAACACTCCCATTTACCACTGCAACAAAAAGAATAAAATATCTAGGAATAAAGCTACCTAAGGAGACAAAAGACCTGTATGCAGAAAATTATAAGACACTGATGAAAGAAATTAAAGATGATACAAATAGATGGAGAGATGTACCATGTTCTTGGATTGGAAGAATCAAAATTGTGAAAATGACTCTACTACCCAAAGCAATCTACAGATTCAATGCAATCCCTATCAAACTACCACTGGTATTTTTCACAGAACTAGAGCAAAAAATTTCACAATTTGTATGGAAACACAAAAGACCCTGAATAGCCAAAGCAATCTTGAGAACAAAAAATGGAGCTGGAGGAATCAGGCTCCTTGACTTCAGACTATACTACAAAGCTACAGTAATCAAGACAGTATGGTACTGGCACAAAAACAGAAAGATAGATCAATGGAACAGGATAGAAAGCCCAGAGATAAACCCACGCACATATGGTCACCTTATCTTTGATAAAGGAGGCAGGAATGTACAGTGGAGAAAGGACAGTCTCTTCAATAAGTGGTGCTGGGAAAACTGGATAGGGACATGTAAAAGTATGAGATTAGATCACTCCCTAACACCATACACAAAAATAAGCTCAAAATGGATTAAAGACCTAAATGTAAGGCCCGACACTATCAAACTCTTAGAGGAAAACATAGGCAGAACACTCTATGACATAAATCACAGCAAGATCCTTTTTGACCCACCTCCTAGAGAAATGGAAATAAAGACCAAAATAAACACATGGGACCTAATGAAACTTAAAAGCTTTTGCACAGCAAAGGAAACCATAAACAAGACCAAAAGACAACCCTCTGAATGGGAGAAAATATTTGCAAATGAAGCAACTGACAAAGGATTAATCTCCAAAATTTATAAGCAGCTCATGCAGCTCAATAACAAAAAAACAAACAACCCAATCCAAAAATGGGCAGAAGACCTAAATAGACATTTCTCCACAGAAGATATACAGACTGCCAACAAACACATGAAAGGATGCTCAACATCTTTGCTCATTAGAGAAATGCAAATCAAAACTACAATGAGATATCATCTCACACCAGTCAGAATGTACATCATCAAAAAATCTAGAAACAATAAATGCTGGAGAGGGTGTGGAAAAAAAGGAACACTCTTGCACTGCTGGTGGGAATGTGAATTGGTACAGCCACTATGGAGAACGGTATGGAGGTTCCTTAAAAAACTACAAATAGAACTACCATATGACCCAGCAATCCCACTACTGGGCATATACCCTGAGAAAACCATAATTCAAAAAGAGACATGTACCAAAATGTTCATAGCAGCCCTATTTACAATAGCCCGGAGATGGAAACAACCTAAGTGTCCATCATCAGATGAATGGATAAAGAAGGTGTGGCACATATATACAATGGAATATTACTCAGCCATAAAAAGAAATGAAATTGAGCTATTTGTAATGAGGTGGATGGACCTAGAGTCTGTCATACAGAGTGAAGTAAGTCAGAAAGAGAAAGACAAATACTGTATGCTGACACATATATATGGAATTTAAGAAAAAAAATGTCATGAAGAACATAGGGGTAAGACAGGAATAAAGACACAGACCTACTAGAGAATGGACTTGAGGATATGGGGATGGGGAAGGGTAAGCTGTGACAAAGTGAAAGAGTGGCATGGACATATATACACTACCAAACGTAAGGTAGATTGCTAGTGGGAAGCAGCCGCATAGCACAGGGAGATCAGCTCGGTGCTTTGTGACCGCCTGGAGGGGTGGGATAGGGAGGGTGGGAGGGAGACGCAAAAGGGAGGGGATATGGGAACATATGTATATGTATAACTGATTAACTTTGTTATAAAGCAAAAAATAAAAAAATAAAAAAAAAGGATCTTGCTGTGATTTATATCACAGAGTGTTCCACCTATGTTTTCCTCTAAGAGTTTGATAGTGTCTGGCCTTACATTTATGTCTTTAATCCATTTTGAGTTTATTTTTGTTTATGGTGTTAGGGAGTGTTCTAATTTCATTCTTTTCCATGTAGCTGTCCAGTTTTCTCAGCATCACATATTGAAGAGGCTGTTTTTTTCCACTGTATATTCTTCCCTCCTTTATCAAAGATAAGGTGACCATATGTGCATGTGTTTATCTCTGGAATTTCTATCCTGTTCCATTGATCTCTATATCTGATTTTGTACCAGTACCATACTGTCTTGATTACTGTAGCTTTGTAGTATAGTCTGAAGTCAGGGAGCCTGATTCCTCCAGCTCCATTTTCTTTCTCAAGATTTCTTAAGGTATTTGGTGTCTTTTGTGTTTCCATACAAATGGTGAAAATTTTTGTTCTAGTTCTGTGAAAAATGCCTTTGGTAGTTTCATAGGGATTGCATTTAATCTGTAGATTGCTTTCAGTAGTAGAATTATTTTCACAATGTTGATTCTTCCAATCCAATGGTATATCTCTCCATCTATTTGTATCATCTTTAATTTCTTTCATCAGTGACTTATAATTTTCTGCATACAGGTCTTTTTTCTCCTTGGTAGGTTATTCCTAGATTTTTTAAACATCTTTATTAGAGTATAATTGCTTTACAATGCTGTGTCAGTTTCTGCTTTATAACAAATTGAATCAGTTAAGCATATACATATGTCCCTATATCTCTTCCCTCTTGCATCTCCCTCTATCCCACTCTCCCTATCCCACCCCTCTAGATGGTCCAAAGCTCCGAGTTGATCTCCCTGTGCTATGCCCGTGAGCCATGGCCGCTGAGCCTGCACATACAGATCCTGTGCTCTGTAACGGGAAAGGCCACAACAATGAGAGGCCCGTGTACTGCAAATAAAAAACTATTTATCATTACTGATAAATTATTTAGAGGACTATCATCCTATTCACATATATAGTGATTATTTCTAACTTATACTAATATAATAATCCACAGATTTAAATTAGTAGTAATAGAGTTTAGGTTTTCAAAGAAGACAATTTAAACAACTATTCTTAGTAAAGGAAAAAATAGGGAAATGACTGTAAGCTGAAATTTAGTAAATCAAAATCTATTCTAAATGGAAAGATTTTATTATTCCAGAAAGTCATAAATGTAAACTGTATAAAGCAAGGACTTGTGTTATGCAGTTGAGATAGTACTTTCCAGTACCTGGCAGTGTGGACTCCAGAGTCATGGAATGTGTTTTTTAGGGTTGAATCCTACCTGTACCAGTTACTAGTTATGTGGCCTTGGTTAAGTTAGAAAACTTCTCTGTGCTAGGAAGACATATGCTTTCCTTTCTTCAATGTTCTCACTTGTAAAATGAAGTTAATGCATGATAAATCCTTAGAATAATATTTGGGACATAGCAAGTGTTCAAAAATATTAGCTAGATATCTTTTGGTTTCTTAAACTTTGAGACTAATTAATGTAAGATCTGTCTTGGAGAGTTGTTGAGGGAATAAGATTTATTTTAAAAATATTGTTTTAACAATAGAAAGAAGGGATTCCTGGTGGATTTCCTTTAATTCTATATACTTTCAGGAGTAAAAATGAAAAGAAAAAAACAAACTAGAAAATGCTAAACGCTTGTGTGAAATTAAAGCCCTATACTCTGAATGAATCAGGTACTTCCAACTTTAATTTTTATACTGCTCTGTTAAAAAATGTTCAGGTGGCTTAAAAATAAAAACATATTTAAAATAAAATGAATAAGAAAAGTGCAAAAGCAAAATACATACAGAAAGAGATGGCTATCAACTTGTACCAGGTAGGAAACGAATGTGGCTCTGAACTTGATGGGGGTTGATGTGAATAGGCAAATAGGCTTACGTATAAGGTTCCCAGTGTTCATAAACTAAAAATAAAATATTGGCTTAGGAAATGCACAATTAATCCTATTACTTAGCTTAAGGAGAAATTTCTCTCCTTTGTCCTTATAAGGACACTGTACAAATTAATAAACAATATTCTAATACCTTACAGTAAACATGATGACATGTTTGCTATGATATTTCTTATCATCTCTGTCAAACAGGCAAATAGCATTGTGCTTGAATATAATTTCGTAGGAACAATCTCAAGAGAACAATCATAATGTAGTACAGATGCATGGTTTTGATCATGTGGCATGGTTTAGGAGAGCTCATCTGAGAAGCTAAAGGAATAGATGGAATAAGCATTACGTCAGTCAGAGTCTGATTAAGGAAGCAGAATTTCTATAAGTAATATAGACTAAGAGGTTTTCTATAGGGGTTAGACTTCATAAGATTGCGGACGTTCGTGGTGCCGTCCATGCAAGCTGTTGACCCTACATCTAGTATTAATCTTGAAGTCAGTCTATGAAGATTGTTGCTTCTTAAGCCTGAAGTCAGTGTAGATCAGCTGACTGGCAGTCAGAAAGTAAAGCATCTGAGAGCAAGGACAAATTGAAACCTGAAAAAATAGACTGTACTCTGCCTGTCCCTTGTGATCTCCAATCTAAATGTTGCAGTCGACTTGTAGAGAAAACTGGTGACCTTTGCCATGGTCCTGTACACCCTATAGGCTCAGGACTTGGAGAAATTTAAGGAGAGAATATGGCAGGATCTATTGGAACCTCATGTCCAGGTGCTGAGCCACAACTGTCAGGTGACATAGCAGAGTAGTGTGAGAGTTGCTTTAATGCTTGGCGTCCTTCAACCACCTGCAGAAAGAGATACTCTTGCCATTATTGTCTTCTACTTCTTCCTTCATGGAGCAAGATAAAAGCTTTACTGGGTAACTTCCATGACAATTAAAACCCTAATGTCAATACAGTGTTGGAGTCTGCCACCAGCTTTCATGAGACGTACCATTCACTAAAATATAACCCCATGATATAGTTCAGGATAAACTATTTTATAGATTTCAATCAAGAATAAATGCTTTCTACTAATAATTCTATTGGGTCTGAGAATCTCAGATTAGTTTAATTTCTTTATCTGCAAATATTGCTATTGTATATCTTCTAAGCATGATAGCTAGTAATAACAACTCTTCGGCCTTTTGAGCAACTCTAATTACTTACTAGTAAAATGACTGATCTGAAATATAGATAATCCCAGTAACTGTTAGAGGTTCTCTTCTTCTATATCATTAGTAAGTTGTATTTCTACTTCTCATTTCTCTCCTTGAGCCTCACTTCTAGACAGAATAGCTTAGACAGTGAGTCCAACCTGGGTATGGATCCAATTTTTACAACCTGAGTAGTTATTTAACTTTTATAAACCTTAACACTTCATCTATAAAATGAATATCTTGATTGTACCTGGATGTAATAATGATTGAAAAGACACTAATTTAAAGCACTCAGAACAGAGGTGCATAGTAATAACTCGAAAAAAAAGTTTGTGATTATCATTCTAAGCAGAATTAGAAATGAATTGGACTTAAAGAATGTTTTTGAGAGTTTGGTCCTGTAACCAATTTGAGGAATGCCTAAAATAGAAGTAACTAATATTGGCTTTTTTCTAAATTTTGAAATGTCTGAATCTTGCAAGGTACTATTTGAAGATTAGAATGCTCATGGTCCAGAAATCTAATATACATAAGCAAAAATTTATAACACATTATTTGTGGGGTTTAACATATTTGGGATTTAGATAAACCTGTAAGACTTTCATTACCTGCTTGAGTAGTCAGATTATTTTAAATAACAACAATGTAGGAAACTGAGCATGGACTTTCACTTTGATGTTTAATAAGGAAAAATATTTATTCTTATATGGAAAACAATTTCCTGGAATCATAGAAAAACACATCAATGTAGCAGAAGCTGCTCTCAGTTTCCCAGCGTGCTCATACCTCCACACTGAAACTTTTTAAGCAAATGTTTTAATAGAACACATAAAATTGTTGTAAAGTCAAGTGGCACAGTTGTTCATTACAAGCAGTGTTTCTTTTGAAACAGTCATTTTAAGAGGTATTTTTTGAGTGAGTTCACTCTTGCTTCACTCTGGAGTCATTTGAAAACCACTTTCCTACTTTCTGACAAGGATTGAAATGTGTGGAGGGCCCTTGAGTCTCATGCATTATCATAGTGAATCAACAGAAATCTGTCTTTTATTTGGCCCAGGTGTTTCCATAATTGTGAACCATGGGGGACATAACTATTGTGTTCGATTGCCTTCACAGTCTCTTTCTACTGAAGTAGAGCTAAGGTTGTATACATAGTTGCCAATAACAGTTAAAATTTACCAAAGGGTGACTTGGATTTTATTTATAGGATGTAAAGATAAGCCACAAATTTGCACTTTATAGCTACCCAACACACTGAAGATAACACTCCCAATGATCGAATTCCTAAATAATTTGCAAAACAGAAAATTTTGCTATAAATTATATGGCTATTAAAGCTATCCATAAACCATGAAAAACATAAAAGGACAAAGGGCTGATTGCTTTTCAAGTTGCTTTCACAAATCTCATGTAAGATTCACAATGGTGCTGTGAATTAGGCCAGTACTTTAATTTACAACAGAAGAAATCCATTCAGAAAAGTAAAATGAGTTCCTTAAGGTCACTTAACTAATAAGTATCTAGCAGAGGCTCAAACCTGGATCACTTAATTTCAAGGCTACTGCCTTTTCTCCTACCACATAAATTTTGGCCACATATTGCTGGAGGACATCTTTATTGAGACATCAGCGTTCTGGCTCTGCAGGTTACTCTGCAGGCACTGGTGTTCATGAAAACATGAACACAATTCAGAATGCCAAATACAGTGGAATGAGATAAAAACCAATGAAAAGGACATTTTTACAACTGTTTGAAATAGATTTAATCTTATTTTACCTTAGAATTATGGTTTTCAGGAACTGCAAATAAATAGCATTTTAGTATATCAAATTCTGCTTTGAATGCTTCTAGAGGTCATAAAACTATTTTTGAGGAAACCTTTTTTTTAAATGGTTTTGTAAAGCAAATATTCTTTCTCCACATTTTAAACTAAGTACTAAAAATATATCTTTCCAATAGTTTATCAAGTGTAGTAATCTAGAAATCAGTTTTCTTTTGGTTATATCATCAAATAAATCTAATAACTAGAATTGGCATCCTGGATCTCAATCTGTGGATCAACATTCCCTGCAAGAGTTCTGACAAAAGTTCAAATTGATTATTTTTTTCCCTGATAGTTTTAGAGAAACCACCACAGTATAGAAAGGTTTATCCAATTTTGGTTATCCTTGAGAGCTTCAAACAAGGAGACATCTTTCCAAAATACTTAGACAATCTAAGATTCTTCTGTTACATTCTTTTGAAGCTTTCTCCTTTGCTCCCTTGTCACACTTATAAATGGAACAATGCATGCTCATGTGATTTTATTTTATTTTTTACTATTAACTTTTACTGAAAAGCTGTATGACTGCAGTCTCTGTCAACTCCACCATTGTATTCCTAACACTTACCTCAATGCCTGAAACAGATTAGGAGGAAAATCAATGTTTGTTCAATCAAGAATAAAGGCTTAAAACTGTACAGTATTATATTGCATTTCTAAACTAAATTGGTCTATGATTAATCTATATCTTTAGAAAAATATCCAGCATTTTTAGAGAGAATATCTCTGGGTTTTGTAAAGTTACTGGTAATTTGATTTTGTTCCTAATGGTATTTGCCAATATTTTTATGATTAATGTATGTGATATTATTAAGAGAAAATAGTTATAAAAATAAATTTCTACATTATGAAAGTAGTATCATCATAAAATAAGAGGGTAGAAAAAGAAGCCTTCAGTCAATAATGAGAGGAACAATTTGTTGGCTAAAGGGAAAATTTGTTAGATCTTCATATTAAAAAAAATATTTTTAAAAATTGTCTTGTTAAGATAATTGTAAATGTAGAAATTTAAATGTAACAACCAGTTGAAGGCACAGTTGAAAGACTTGTGGATATAACGGGACATTAAAATCATAAATCAATTGATGGAAAGCTCTCAAAATATTTTGAGATTAGGTGAAATATCTATATGTTAAGAAACAGCATCAAATTAATTAAAAGTAAACTCCAGAAAATGTTTTAAATTTAAAGAATTATTATAAAAGAATAAGGAAAACATAAGACCCTACATAGATAAATAAGCAAGAAGGTCTTATTTGCCTATACGAACTCTGCAAAAGAGAAAACTCAAATGGCTAATAAGCGTGTCTAATGTTGATACTCACTAGGAATCAAATTCAACTTAAAACATCAATGAGATACCATTTATATATCATCAAGCTATCAAAGGTTTTCAAAATACACTTAATGTTGGCAAGGTAGAAGTGAGACAGGAACTTCTGTTTGTATCATAAATTACGTCAACTTTTATGAAAAGCAACACAGTAAGTATAAGGAGATCAAACTCAATAATGCTCCTTTTAACAATTTATCCAAAAGGGAATAATATGAGATATAGACAAGGATGTGTATGCAAGAAGTATCACTGAAGATTTATTCATAATAGTGAACAATTGGACAACTTAAATATTCAAAAATTAAGTAATGCTTACCCAATTTATTGGGCATATAGATGATCAATCATTACATAGGTATGAAAATGATTTTTATGAAATAATGATATATGTCTATGAGTCTGTTTCTGTTATCTGTTTTGTAGATAGGTTCATTTATGCCATATTTTGGATTCCACATATAAGTGATATCATGTGGTATTTGTCTTTCCCTTTCTGACTTACTTCACTTAGTATGATAAGCTCTAGTTGCATCTGTGGTGTTGCAAATGACACTATTTTGTTCTTTCTTCTGGCTGAGTAGTATTCCATTGTATATATGTACCACATCTTTTAAAATTTATTATTATTATTTATTTATTTATTTTAACATCTTTATTGGAATATAATTGCTTTAAAATGGTGTGTTACTTTCTTCTGTATGACAAAGTGAATCAGCTATACATATACATATATCCTCATATCTCCTCCCTCTTGCATCTCCCTCCCACCCTTCCTATCCCACCTATCTAGGTGGTCACAAAGCACCCAGCTGATCTCTCTGTGCTATGTGGCTGCTTCCCACTAGCTAGCTATTTTACATTTGGTAGTGTATATATGTCCATGCCACTCTCTCACTTCATCCCAGCTTACCCTTCGCCTCCCCGTGTCCTCAAGTCCATTCTCTACATCTGCATCTTTATTCCTGTCCTGCCCTTAGATTCTTCAGAACCATTTTGTTTAGATTCCATATATATATTTGTTAGCATACAGTATTTGTTTTTCTTTTTCTGACTTACTTCACTCTGTATGACAGTCTCTAAGTCCATCCACCTCACTACAAATAACTCAGTTTTGTTTCTTTATATGGCTGAGTAATATTCCATTGTACATATGTGCCACATCTTCTTTATCCATTCATCCGTTGATGGACATTTAGGTTGTTTTCAGGTTTTGGCTATTGTAAACAGTGCTGCTATGAACATAGGGGTACATGTATCTTTTTGAATTATAGTTTTGTCTGGGCTTATTCCTAGGAGTGGGATTGCTGGATCATATGGTAATTCTATTTTTAGTTTTCTGAGGAACCTCCATACTGTTTTCCATAGTGGTTGTATCAACTGACATTTGAATAGACATAGAAAACAGACTTGTTCTTTCCCAAGGGGTAGGGAGGAGAGGGAGAGGTATGAACTGGGAGTTTGGGGTTGGTAGATGCAAACTATTATGTTTAGAATGGATAAACAACAAGGTCCTACTATCACAGGGAACTATATTCAATATCCTGTGATAAACCATAATGGAAAAGAATATAAAAGAAGAATGTGCATGACTGAGCCACTTTGCTGTATAGCAGAGATTGGCACAACATTGTAAATCAACTATATTTCAATTAAAAATGATATAAAAATCCATATTGTAAAGAAACAGTAAATTCAAAAATAAGTCATACAGAATAATCCATATTGTGTTAAAACATATTAAATACGATGGAAATATAATTGAAAAACAACTTTAAAAGCTAATACTTTATTGCACTATTTTGAGGTCATATCTGATGGTGCTGAGGCAGGGATAACCACTAACATGTACTGAACTCTTACGGACACGCACTGTCCTAAGCACATTGTAAGCGCCATCTCCTCTAATTCTCTTAACAATTCTATTAAGCCAGTATTATTATTTTCTCCATTTATACATGAGACTTAAAGAATTTAAGTGATTCACCCAAGTTTGCATAGCTAGGAAGGAGTAAAACAGAAATTCAAAGCAGATATGTTTCTCTAACCCACAGGTACTAAACTTGTAATCATTATGTCAGTTTGTTTTTGACAAACATTTAAAACAAGTATTTAGTAAATCATATAAGGAAAATATGGCTATCATTATGAAAAAAATATATCTAATTAAAATCTGATATTATGCTTTTCAATATATTCTAAATATATTATAGATTTAAGCATTTTTAAAAGCAATAAGAAAAAGAACAAAACTGGGTCCCTATCTTACACAACACAAAAAAGTCAACTTGAAATATATAAAAGACTTGGATGTAAGAATGCAAACCATAAAACTCCCAGAAGAAAACATAGGGGGTAAGATTTTTGACATTTGTATTGGCAAAGATATTTTGGATTTGGCACTGAAAGCAAAGGAAACAAAGCAAAAAATAAATAAGTGGGACTACATCAAACTAAAATGCTTCTGCAACAGCAAAGGAACTGTCAAAAAAAAGGTAACCTACAGAATAGGAGAAAAGTTTTGCAAGTCATCTATCTGATAAAGGGTTAATATCCAAAATTTGTAAAGAACTCATGCAACTCAATAGCAAAACAAACAAACAAACAAAACCCCCAAACAACCTGATTAAAAATGGGTAGAAAATAGAATAGGCATTTTTCCAAAGAAGATATACAAGTGGCCAAGGGTACATGAAAAGGTGCTCAACATTACTAATCATCAGAGAAATGCAAATCAAAACCACAATAAAATATCACCTCACATCTAGTAGAATGGCTACTATCAAGAAGACAAGAGAAAGCAAGTGTTATCTCCTGATAACAAGAGACACAATGCAGTTTTATTCAGCCATGAGAAAGAAGGAAGTACTTACATTTGCAACAACATGGATGGAACCTGAAGACATTATGCTAAGTGAAATAAGCCAGACAGAGAAAGGTAAATACTGCATGGTGTCATGTGCATGTGGAATTGAAAAAGAAAAAAAAAAGTCAAATTCATAGAAATAGTGAGTAGAAAAGTGGTTGTCAGGATCTGGGATGTGGGGGAAATAAGGAGTGGTTGGTGAAAGTGTATAAACTTTCAGCTATAAGATGAATAAATTCTCAGGATCTAATGTAAAACATGATGACTAGTGTTAATCACATTGTATTGTATAATTGATATTTGCTAAGAGAGTAGAGCTTAGATGTTCTCAACCACACAAATAAAAAGACAAATATGTGAGGTGATGGATGTGTTAATTAAGTAGATGGGGGAATCTTTTCAAAATGTATACATATATCAAATAATCATGCTGTAGGGAACTCCCTGGCAGTTCAGAGGTTAGGACTTGGCACTTTCACTGCTGAGAGTGTGGGTTCAATCCCTGTTGGGGAAACTAAGATCCTGGAAGCCATGTGACATGGCCAAAAAAAAGCATTATGTTGTACACTTTAAATATCTTACAATTTTATATATCAATTTTTTCTCAATAGGGATGAAATTTTTAAAAAGCAGTTAATAATAAAATAGAATTTTATACATATCCCAACTGTACTAAGAAGACATTTTATGCTTCAAGACTGAGGAAGAAATTGTCATTGATCATTCACATAATAAAATATATGTAACTCTGATTATGTGTAAAAGTTAAGTAGAGTAAACTTATAATGAGAAAAAAGGTAATGGGATACATTTTTCTCAGAAATATAACAAACTTATGTTTGATCTCTAAAGTATGTGAGGGTTGTATTTGGATCTAAAGTGTAAAACACAATCATAGTTAATACATGGTTAAAGAACTATTCATTCATTTATTTAATCATTCAATGAAAACTTATCACCTTCTATATTCCAGGCACTGTGAACAGACAAAGAGTTATGAACACTAAACAAGTACCTTTTAAAAGTCCAGATAACTAATAAATTAGCAAAATGCTAAAGAACACCAGAAATATTACATCATTCTGGTATACAAGAAAATCTTTTTAATTGACAGAAACTTAACATCTACAGGCTGGGTGGGAGGAATTAGATTCCTACATGGAATTAGATTCCTACATGACTGGTGGCACCATAAATTGATGCAATAGTTTGGGTGAGCAAGTTGACAACTCATTACAGAAATAATAAAAATCATGATTTTTTTTTACCTAGTAATACCATTTTTTAGAACCTATCCCATGGGAATAATGCAAGAAGGAAGAAAAGCCTCTATGTTAAAAATGCTTATAACTGCATTATATAACTGAAAAATTAAAAGAAAAAGTCCAAATGACCAATTGTGAGAAGAATGCTAAGCAAATAGTGCTACGTTAAATTAAAGAAATATTATTGCTATTAGAATGACAAATGTAAGAACTATTCACAAACTGAGAATGAATGATACCATAGAAAAAAAAAAGTTAGAACTTGAAAGGCAGTATACAGAACAATTACAACTATAGGAATTAATCCCCCGATCATAATAATAGGCACATCATAATATAATAATAATAGGCACAATCATAATAATAGGCACAGTATTATGCCTATGGAGTTTGTATATAGAGATAGAAACTTGGGCTTTACATCACATTTTTTTTTCTGATATGATAGATCTAGAGACAGTATAACACAGTAGAAGATGAGATAACAAATAAGTAAAAATGCAGATTTAGAGTCAAACAGACTTTTTTGTTCAGATATAAACTGCCACTACATTGGATATGTTTATAGAAAGGCTCATCACCTTCTTCTTATTGAGGCTGTTAGGCACAATCATCACTGTAATGAGGATGAACAGTTGGTTCACCAATGGGACCATTGTAATGAGGATGAACAGTGGGTTCACCAATGGGACCATTAGACCATAGAAAATCATCATCATCAAAGAAAGATGGCCTAAGTATAAAAAAGTTCTGAAGAATAATCAGATATAATTTCAAGGAATTTTCAATCTTGTTAGAAATACAAGGTGATATATCAACAGATGTATATGTATCTATACCTCTACTTCTGTGTCTATATGTGTATCTATATGTCTACTTCTATATCTACTGCCCTATATCTGAGATAATAGTACTAAATACCAAGTAAACTGTATGGATTCATTGTAAGTTCTGTGTTATTTTAAATTCTTCAGGGATCCACTGGAGGGAATGATCATTGTAGATAGATGTTTTTGGAGAGGTCAGAAACAAGATTAAACTGAAAGAGCTGAGCTCAATTTGAATACCAGAGAGGAGAAAGAGCACTTTAGGCATGATACCATAAACAAAAATACAGGAATGAGAATGTGTAGGAAAAATAGAGTGGCTCTATAGAAATGGAGTTTTTAAAGAAGGTATCAGGAGGTAATATTGTAGAATTGGTTGCAACTGGGTTTTGAGTAGAAATCATAGACCATAATGTAGATCAATAATATAATCTGATAGATTGATGCTGCACAAATATACACACATAATTCAATTGCCACAGGTTCTGCAAAGACTTTTATCATACATTTCTAAGCTTAACATTTAGACAAAAAAATACAACAAGGAAGAGAAGATGTACAGACCCAACCACCAAATGGGAGTTCATGTCTTTTGTATTAATATGAAGACAGTCCCCTCTAACTTTAAACACGTGATATCATTTTCCTGTCCTTTTCTAGTTGACTACAACAGATTTTTGATATCTAACTCTAGATGTTAGCCTGATTTAGTTTACCTTGTGCTCCAGTAGCACTCTCTGCTGATTTATTACAGCAGGTATTATTCTGTATTATGATTACTTAATCATAATACAGATTAACTGATTTATCCTTAGGTCTAAAGTTAATAAAGGCAAGTTGTCTTCTCACATCACCATTTCAGGTATTCATAGTACTTAGTAAAGTACCTAACTCATATGTATTAATTTACCAGGGCTGCCATAACAAAGTACCACAAACTGGCTGGTTTAAACAACAAAAATTTATTGTCTCAGTTTTGGAGGCTAGAAATCTGAGATCAAGGACTTGGCAGATTTGGTTCTTTCTGAGGACTTCGAGGGAAGTTGGCTTGTAAATAACCATCTTCGCTTTCACATGGTGTTCTTCCTGTATCTTCACATCATTGTCCTCTGTACATATCTCTGTGACCAAATATCTCCTTTTCATAAAGACATCAGTCATGTTGGATTAGGGTCAACCCTTATGACCTCACTTTAATTTGATTATCTCCATAAAGACCTTCTCTCCAAATAAGGTCACATTCTGAAATACTGGGGATTTAGGATTTTAACATACAAAATTTGGTGAGATACAATTAAACACATGACACCATAATAGATGTTTGTCAAATCAGTGATTGCATGAATTGATACCATTTATATAACTTACAAATTTGTTTTAATTATCCAACTTGTGTGTTTCCCCCAAGACTGTGAGCTCCTTTAGAGCAAAGTCATATCTCATTTATGCTTGAATCTATAGTGCTGAAAACAAAGACCAACACAGAGTTGGTGCTCAAAATGCTTGTTAAATGAGTGATAATTAGCAAATAATGTAAATGTATTTTCTGTAAAAATACCTCTGGAAGAATGCTGCATATGGGTCTTGGATAATGCTTTGTTTAATGAGTTTTCTGCTGATTGCTGCAGATTGTACAGTCCCCAGAGTTTCAATGTCTTAGGCAATTTGAAAAAGATACTGTGTTATTCAGAGATTGGAAGTCTAAATATTTCCATGACCTTAATGTCTTGTTGCCTTATTAGAAATCAGCTCTCATCTATGCTTTTGTGTCATTTCCATACTGTTTTTTTTTTTCTGATTGGTTGGAAAAAAATGCTAAAAATAAAACGTAAACTGACTTTCAGTGGAACCTGTCAGAGAGATATGAAAGTGTCTTTAGATTTAAATAGTAAGATAATGAAAAGTGGAGAGACTGAGTGTGGGAATGGGGTCCAGAGGAAGAACTTCATATGTCAATGTTGTTGTCTAGTTCAGTATGACCACCTGAGTTATCATCAGAATGAGGAAGGTGAGTAGAATGTTGATTAGTTTCACCTTTTCTCTAATTTAGGATGTATAATCAGCACCAGTAGTAATAAAACAAGTAGAGATAAAGCTACTCTCTGAAGAAATTCATGAACCTAAAGTAATCTAATCAGGCAAACATGGAGGAATTGTATTTATTGGAAAGAAGACAGTAAGTCTGGGTAACAATCAGGGTGACCTTAGGGATGCAGAGGGCCATGCCCCATTTGTATTCAAGCTAATAAATTGCATTCATGTTGCATCCACAAAGCATTTTTCCAGGCACTTCTTAGTTATACTGGTTAGAACAATCTTACTATTGAGTTATTTTCTGACTAACTCATAGTTTTAAAGATAGATTAAAAAAGAACAAAAAGAAATGTTAGGAAGCAGAATCCAAATAAACAGAGCATTTGTGAAGTTTTGGTTGACGAGATTAAAATTAGAAGAGAGAAGTATTTTATATTTACCCTGTATTTACCATATCTGCCACTCTTGGTTCTCTTTTTGCAGATCCAGATTACTACCTGGTATGCTTTTCCTTCTGCTTGAGGGGCTCCCTTTAATACTGATTATACTGTAAGTCTGCCAGTGACAAATTTTTTCAGCTTTTGTATATATGAAAAATTCTTAATTTTAAGTTTTCTTTTAGTATCTTCCCTGGTTTTAAATAATTTGGCTTTTGTGTAATTTTCTTCATATTTTCCTTTGCTTTGGGTTGGTTGAACTTCTTATATCTATGGATTTATAACTTTCATTAAATTTGAAAAGTTTCCAGCTATTATTTCTTTTCATATTTTTCTATCCCCTTTTTTCTCGCCTTTCTTTCACAGACTCTAATTATACATATAATAAGACAATTAAAGTTGTCTCACAGCTAACTGATGCTCTATTCATTTATTTTAATTCTTTTTAAATCTCTGTGTTTCTTTTTAATTTTTCATTGCCATATCTTTTAATTCACTAACAGTTGTAACATCTAATCTGCTATTAATCCCATTTAGTGCATTTTTCATCTCAGACATTTTAGTTTGTATTTTCTTGAAGTTCTATTTGGATCTTTTTTTTTTAGTATCTTTCATGTCTCAACCTTTCATCTAGCTTCTTAAGCAAATGGAATAGTCATAATTACTATTTTAATGCCCTTTTCTACTTGTCATATCATCTGTGTCATTTGTGTATATGTTTTGATAGATTTTTTTATTTATGTGTTGTATTTTCATGCATCTCTGCATACCTCATAATTTTTATTTGCTAAATATTGTAAATTTTAAATTTTGGGGGGCTATATATCTTTGTATTCTTCTAAATATTCTTGAAAATGTTTTCTGGGATAGAGTTTAGTTACTTAGAGACAGTTTGATCTTCTTTGGTCTTGCTTTTTAGTATTCAAGGGAGAACCAGGGGAACATTTAGTTAGGGATAATTTTGTGCCACTACTGAGGCAAAACCTTTCTGAATACTAAACTCAATGTCTCATGAATTATATGATTTTCCACTACTGGTGTGATCAGGCACTATTACCAGTCATATGTGAGTGCTGGAAATGGTTTCCTCTAATCTTTCCAAGTGATTCTTTCTTGGGTAGATTCCTCACATGAATGCACTGATTAGTCTTCAGAGGAAGGTTCTGCAGATATCCAGAGTTCTCACTCTGTACTCCTGTCTCTTCCCTGTTACTCTGCCCTTTAGCTCTTGCCTGTTTGTTCTCCTTGGACTCCTAGCTCAGTATCCTTAACTCAGGGAGACTGACTGCTGGGTTACAGCAGGGTTCTTGACTCATGGCTCCCACTGAGTTCTCCTTCTTCATGCTATTACTTGGAAACTGTCTCTAGGCAGTAAGTCAAGGCAATCTAGGACTTACCTTTGCATGTCCTGTCTTTTAGAGATCACTGTCTTTTATTACCTCATATTCAATGTCTTAAAATCTACTGTTTCATAAAGCCAGTTTTGTTTTTTATTTATTTTAGGTAGTCAGGTTTTTTTGTGAAAAGATTTTAAGATGTCATAAATCTGTATAATAAAATATTATTATACAGGCTATGTAGAAAAACTCCTACTTGTTATGAGGCTTATTGGTGTCAAGCAATATATATTAAAACTGAGTTCAGCATATCCTAACGTGTAAGTTGTTTCAGTAGCCCCTGGCCTCAAAATAAATTTGAATTTTCCATCACAATTTCTATTCTTTCCTATTTTCCTTCTAACACAAGAAGAACTTTGTCTTTGCTAGACTGGTTCCTAGGACCTCTGTAATATAAAATTGGAAGAATTCATTCATTCATTTGTTCAACAATACTTATGAAGTACCTGTTCTGAGCTAGACACTGTTCTGGGTATGTGAAACATATCAAGTGAACAAAAGAGAAAACATTCCTGCTCTCATAGAGCTTTTATTCAGAGAAAAACTCTGAATAAAATTAATAAATAACATTAATAAATTAATGTTAGAGCAAATAACATTAATTTATTAACATAGAAAATAAGTAAATTGTAGATCATCGTGGAAGGAAATGTGTAGATCAGAGAGAAATAAAGAAAAGCCAGAGATGTCAGATCAACATCCTTAATAAACAATTGGGAAAGAAGGGATAAAAAGGAAAAATTGCCTGAGAAGATTGGGGACTTATTATGAGAGATGTTCTTCAGCTATTGAGGGATGTAAAGAATTTGTGGAAAAAAAAACAGAGACTATTAGGAAGAGTAGCTGGATATTATGTACTGGAATTGCCTGAAATTCTCTCTGAGAGATTAAATTCAAGATTTCAGTTATTTTATGACCTTTGAAATGTTGGAATAATCTTCCTTGAAAGTTATCTCACATTAATTACAGGAAAATGGAGGACCTTATTTCATGTACAATCTACTTACACATTGTCATCATTCTTACCTTTTAAGGAATGTATTTTATTTTTGTTTTATAGATGAAGGAACTAAAGGTCAAGATTTTTTAAAAATTGTCCAACTAGCAAGTGATATGCAAAACTAGAGTCCAGCTTGGCCTGTTTCAAAAGTCAATGATTTTGCTTGCACACAAAACTACTCTATAACCTTGTTTATGATGTAACAAAGGTACATTAAAATGGAGGATGTACAAACAAGTGCTCAAATAAAGTTTCCATGACCTTTGGTCTAAGTATATCTCAGAGGATTCTCTAGGCCACTTTCATGGCTAAGCATCTCCAAAAAGTTTGTTGATTTCATAGCTTAGAACTTTTAGGTGGTAAGTCATTCTTTTTATAAAAGAGACTAAGAAATAGAGTGGAGGTCCACTAACTATAACCAGTGGGCCAGAAATCAGCCCATCACATGCTTTTGTAAAAACACTGTTATTGGAACACAAGCATGCTTATTTGTTTTCTTATTGTCTATGACTGCTTTCAGTAGACAATGGCAGACATAAGTAGCTGTGAAAAAGACCCTATAGCCTGTAAGGCTAAAACTTTTACTCTTTTTTTTAACCAAAACAGTTGATAATCCCTGAAGAGGATCTTACTTCTGTAAGGTCTTAGTGGTTCTCAAATGCAAGATGTCAGATCTGTGCGGATCCTCAAGTCTGGAGGATTAATTAAGTAATTTCCATAATGCTACATCTATTTTTTTAACTTTATTGAGTATAGTTCATTTACAATGTTGTGTTAGTTTCAGGTGTACAGCAAAGTGATTCAGTTATACATATACATATATTCATTCTTTTTTAGGTTCTTTTGTCTTACAGGTTATCACAGTATATTCAGTAGAATTCCCTGTGCTATGCAGTATGTCCTTGTAGGTTATCTATCTTAAATATAGTAGTGTGTGTATGTTCATCCCAAATTCCTGATTTATCCCCCACCCCATGTTTCCCCTTTGGTAACCACAAGTTTGTTTTTGATATCTGCAAGTCTGTTTCTGTTTTGTAAATAAGTTCTTTTGTATCATTTTTTAAAAATTAGATTCCACATGTGAGTGATATCATATGATATTTGTCTTTGTCTGATTTACTTCATTTAGTATGATAATGTCTAAGTCCATTTATGTGACTGCAATATCATTATTTCATTCTTTTTTATTGCTGAGTAATATTCCATTGTATATATGTACCACATCTTCTTTATCCATTCCTCTGTTGATGGATATTTTGGTTACTTCCATGTCTTGGCAATCGTAAATAGTGTTGCAATGAACATTGGGGTGCATGTATCTTTTCGAATTATGGTTTTCCCCAGATACATGTTCAGGAGTGGGATTGCTGGATCATATGGTAGTTCTATTTTTAGATTTTTACAGAACCTCCATACTGTTCTCCATAGTGGTTGTATCAATTTACATGCCCACCAACAGTGTAAGAGTGTTCCCTTTTCTCTAGACCCTCCCCAGCATTTATTTTTTGTGGACCATTTAATGATGGCCATTCTGACTGGTGTGAGGTGATACCTCATTGAAGTTTTGATTTACATTTGTCTGATAATTAGTGATGTTAAACATCTTTTCATGTGTTTTTTGGTCATCTGTATGTCTTCTTTGGAGAAGATCTTATTGCTACGTCTTGAGGAATAAAAATTCTTACAGCCCATCCCCAGCAAGGCTCACTGTCAGCAGGATATCTCCTCCAGCTTTCTTCCTTGATGAAGTGTTGCTCAACCAACTGGCCAATTACTACACAGTCTCCCCTGTCTTACTGAGAGAAGTTTGCCGAGGCAGTTAGAGGCCTGGGAGTCTTTGTTACTGTTTGTTCCTTAGTTTCTAGTATATTTTGTATTGAATGAACAAATTTTAAGAATGACAATTCCATGTTTTTCAACATATTTGGAACTGGATTTTCAATAACGTCTAAAATTAAAACAAAAAATAAAGTCACTAATCATTTTATGTTGCATTGTTGAATAAGATCTCCTCTAAATTACACATTCTGGTAAATAAAACATTTACATGAAGAATAAAATAGAATTTTGTATTGTGATTTTGATATTTAAAAAAATAATATAGACTAACTTTAAACAAATTTTGATATGTCGTTAAAAGATTGGGAAATGCCCATTTAAAGAAAGGAGATCATACCCATTTTTTTCAAAAAATATTTTTAACCTTCCATTTTGAATGAATTTTAGATTTATACAAAAGTGACAAAATCATACAGAGTTCTTTTATTCCCCCACCCAGTTTTTCCTGATGTGAAGATTTTACATAGCCATCTTACAATTATAAAAGCTAGTAATTATCATCTGTATAATGCTTATTAACTACATAATTTACTCTAATTTCACTAGTTTTGGGTTTTTTTTTTTAAGCAAAATTCTCTACTGAGGAACTTTTTTTGGTCCCAGAAACACATCTTGCATTTAATCACCTATAATCTGTATAGTTTAAGACTTTCCATATCTTTCATGATCTTTACAATCTTGAAGAGCACTGGTCAGTTATTTTGATGTAGATGTATTTGCTTTTTTTTTTTTGTAAGTGAAATGATGGAAAACTGAAGTTACTTCCAATGGGCAAACAAATAGCCTGCAGGTCCTTGGGGAGCTCAGATAGCAAATGAATGAGTTCATAAATCCTCTGGCTATGTCTGGAGACTTCTCTCATAAGTGGAGCAAAATAGGAAGAGATTGGAAAGCTGAAGTTCTTCCTAATATTTACTCTGGCACATTCTCCAGTATATTAAAATAGTAAATCAGAAACTTAGTTATTTTCTACATATGAGTTCAACAACTCAGTACTTATCTGAATAAAAAGTGGACAGTATACTCCTAAGCTGAAATATAATAATTAATCTTATTAGAGAGCAATTCTTCATTTGAAAAGAAGCCTGAAAATTCATATGAAGATAATCATGTTTGCTTGTTCAGAGAATGACCCATCTTATTATATTCATTATTCCCAAATAAATAGTAAAGTTATTTAAACCACTATTCTTTCAAGACTGAGATTTTAAAAATAGCAATAATGATGAAGCACAGAGAGGTTTACTCAAAGCATTCTAATCATATTACTATTAAAATGGGAAATGTCACCCATTATTAAAAAATAAATAATAGTCATAGAGTTTAAAAGCAACAGCATGCTAATTAGAGAAAGACTATTTTATAGAAAACAGACTATTAAGAAAGTATTTTCAAGGAACTTTCCCCCTTGATTTAGTAAATCATTATCCCTTTGTTAGCTGTCTATTAAAAAAAAAAAAAACTAAACAACAAGGTTTTCCCTAGCTTAATATAAAATAAATTGTTGCCTGAGGAAGCCTGTTTGCCTGATAACAAACACTTTGCATTTTGTGTAATAAATCTTAATCTGTCAGATGGCCAAATTCCTTAATCAACCATTTTCCTACTGGGGAGCTGGATTCTCAGGTGACAAGAGAAACAGCAGGATGATGTCACATCTACCTCATTAATTTGCACTCCAGGTTGTCTGAAGAGAGGTGCGATAGAAAGCATAAAAGAAGTACCTTGAAGATAAATTTTGTTATGTTATCCTATCCTTCCCAGTGTTGGTCACAGGCAATAAACACATTTTAAAAAATCTGTTCCCCCAGGCAATTGACAAGTCAACCAGCAAACACACCCTTTAAATTGGTATGTTAAAATTCACAAAAGAGGGACACAGTATGATAAAGGAATACTTGCTGGGGTATGAGGAAAACTAGAGATTTCACCTCCAGATGGAATGAAATAGGGAAGGGAATGGGAATGTGGTCAGGGGACAAGGTGAAAGACAAACGTTCTGTCCTGAGCTCATGAATATGTTTGTAGACGAGCAGATATTTACTTATCAACAATTTTTTAATTCAGAAGTCAAAATATACCAATGCCATGTTGACATGCTTTGAATGAAATGTGATAAAATATTATCTCACATTCTTTAGTGATGATAGAACAGAATAAACGTAGAACGTGAAATTAAAAAAATCCCAAGACTTTATCTAAGTGAGAAATCAAAAAGAAGTTTGTAAGAAAGTGAAATATAGATTTAAAACTATGCTAAAATCTAATTTGTCATGAGAGAATTAAGGTGTTAGGGATTTTTTTTTCAAGGACTTTCTAAAGGATTTTTTTTCATTCGGGAAATTCTTTTTAAAATAACCAGGTTTAAAGTTGAAGGAAACACTGACTAGATATATTTGTGTAAAACCAATCCACCTATCACTAATTACCTTAGGAGAAAAATCTAAAGTAGAGGGAAAAATGTGTCTCAAGTTCAAAATGTCATTTTAGCATCTGGAGGCAAAGGATCAAAAGCAAAAATCTTTAAATGTTTTTAATAAATTGACAGACACTTAAATAGGTCCAGGAAAACTTAGTTTCCTAAAGTTGTATGTTCCAGATAGAGGATATTTTAATTTAATAGATTTCCCACGGACATAAGCAATTCCTGATAGATAGGTTAACTGGCTTTTATTTATAATCATTTTTTCTGTCACTAATGTATGTCATTTCTTTCAAAGTGGCTGTTGAAGTTTTTTTAGTCTCTTAACCAGAGAGATTCAATTGTCTCTAAGACAGGGATTCATAGCCTTCTGCCTTTAACTAGTTTCTCAGTTTCTTGGGAATTTAAGCTTGTAACATATCTGTTTGCTAGGTGTTACTAGTAGAAGGAAGATCACAAAACCAACTAACACAATTAAAATTTAGGTGATGCCATTTATAATCAATACTATCTCATGCCAAATGAGCCAACTGATAACACAAAATGGCTTCAAGGATAAACAACAGCTTGTTTTCTTTTTGGCTTTTCCAAAACCAAGTTGTGTATGATCAAGAAAGGCCATGTGGCTCATTTCCTGATTAATTGTTGGAATTCTCTGTGTCATATAAAATGTAGCCGGACCATCTATGGAGTGTGTAGATACTTTGTCTATTCCCTAGCATTGAACTGATTATTTCCAGGGATATTAAACAAGCTCAATAACAACAAAAAATAAATCATGTAGTTTTGCTAACTTCCTAACAAGTGTCAGGAGCATACTCAGAGCTGGGGATAGAAAGAAACTAATACATTAATCTTGCCTAGCAGATACTCTGTTTACAAATATAAATTTTATATCTGCAACATGAGAGACTAAATGAACTGGTTTGTTAACTCAATGATATGTAGTGAGGGAGAAGCTATAATGTTAATTTATTTATTAGAAACAACCATCTATCATACAAATTAAATGTGTAGTATCAGCTTTCAATATCATGTGATTATTATCCCGTGAAGCATATTGTATGATCTTGATATGCAAAGGTCATGGGTTAAACTATGAATCTTTGTAATTATTATAATTAGTGACACAGTGGGAATATCAGTGTTAGAGAAATGAAAATGAATAGGTAAAACTCTTTATATTTCTGTAATTTCAAGGGGTACTAAGGCTCAGTGCATAAAAATTAGAGCAAAGTTTTTAGCATTTATAATATGACACATTCCTAAAGTTCAAAGTTTTATCACAAGTTTAGAAGTTGGTCCATATCTTACTTCCATTAATATCTTTCACACTTGAAAAAAAAAAAGTCAAATACTACCTAATCTTGCCAGAATTCTGCCTCATGTACTCATTTTCTAAACTTTGGGTTTGCCAGAATAGATCATGTCATTGGCCAGCTTTTACTGAAATTCATCACACAGCATTTCCTTTCTTCATTATTTCATATGTACATAGTGCCTTTGGCTTTAAGATGCCCTACTAATTTGGGGGAAAATTTGCTATCACTTACAAGAATATTAAACATAGTACATTTAAGTCATTTCAATAAGGTTACTTTAACTAAGGTTAGTCTTAGAAATAACCTTTTGCAGTAGTATTATAAGCATTAGGTTTAACATTTCTAAGGCCTCTATAGAGAGGAAATATTACAATCATGTAGTCAAAAATGTATAAAATATCTATTAACATGGTTCTTTGGGTACCAAACACTATAGAGTGTGTGTGTGTGTGTGTGTGTATGTGTGTGTGCACATATACAAGTCTCTGTAACTTAGGGGAGATGAATAAGAAGGGGCCTGCACCAGGAAAAAACTCACTCCTCATCTGTTCTATCAACAGATTTTAGGTAACAGAAAGAGAGTCAAGAAAAATACAGGAAAAGAGAGCACAATCACTAGAATTTTAAAGAAAGATGACTTAAGGCTGCTCTGGCTACCTCTGGTATGAATAGTGTATTCAAGCACTAGTTAGGAAAACAGAACTGTAGAAATAGTGGTAGTTAGGGAATTTTTTCTTATCCTTCTCTTCTCCCTTATATTACTAGATTTTCAAGTTACAATGAGAAAAGCACTACATAATGACTGAGAAGTCATTGTACTGTGGTGATG
Source organism: Mesoplodon bidens (assembly GCF_964165515.1). NCBI lineage: Eukaryota > Metazoa > Chordata > Mammalia > Artiodactyla > Ziphiidae > Mesoplodon > Mesoplodon bidens. Next base: position 76,573,134 of record NC_138164.1, on the reverse strand, counting down.
TGATAACCCTGGAGTCAGACAAATCTGAGTTCAACCCGAGCTCTTTGTGTGACTGTGGTAAAATGTCTCATTGAGATCCCCAATGAACATGCTATTCTGATAGTCACATCCTTGTGTAGTCCCTAATTACATTACTACTGGGCTTGTTCATGTGACTTGCCTTGGCCAATGGAATATTAACAAGTGTGACACGAGAAGGGTTTTCATAAACACTTGAACACTGGGGCTTTTCTCCTCTGAAATACACCTTCCCTGTAAAGAAGCCCAGATCTAGAAATATGGGGAAACCATGTGGACGCTCAGTCTCAGCTGCTATCTGACTACAAACATGAGACCCCAAAGGAGAACAGCAGAAGAACTATCCAGGTGAGCCTTTCCCAAAGCACAGAAGCATGAGCATTAGTAAATAACTGTTGGGTAATATGGTAATTCTATTTTTAGTTTTTAAAGGAACATCCATACTGGACTTGAGGACACAGGGTGGGAGGCAGAAGCTGGGGCGAAGTTAGAGTAGCATCTACATATATACACCGCAGAATGTAGAATAGATAGCTAGTGGGAAGCAGCCGCATAGCACAGGGAGATCAGCTTGGTGCTTTGTGACCACCTAGAGGGGCGGGATAGGGAGGGTGAGAGGGAGGCTCAAGAGGGAGGGGATATGGGGACATATGTATGCATACGGCTGATTCACTTTGGTGTACAATGGAAACTAACACAGTATTGTGAAGCAATTATACTCCAATAAAGATCTATTAAATAAATAAATAAATAATTGTTATTTTAAGCCACAATGTTTGGAGCTACTTTAACATGCAACAATATATAACTAAAGCTGAAACCTAGATCAAATGACTTAACTTCTGTGAGTAAGCCAGGATTATGGCTTTACATTTAACAGATGAAGGAGGAAAAAAAGCTGGGTCTGAATTACTTTGTCTTTAAGTTATATCACTGTTTGTCATGCCCATTCTTCTTTAACTGTTTGGAGAAATAGAAATGTGAAAGGCACTTCTATGAGAACTAAACTTGAGGTCAGTTATTTTTTATTATTAATTTTTTTAATGATGGTTTTCCTGAGACATTTACCAAGGTTTTGAAATCTGAGTTGAAAGCATTATTCAAAAAATGGTTACCAATGCAACATTTGTTGATGAAAGTGTCAGACATGGCTCCTGCCCTTACAGGAATTTATAATCTAACAAAAGAGACAGATATTAAAGAAAAATACTTAGAAATATATGCAACAATTTATTGAATGGACAGATCTTAGCTGGACACAATTAAAGTACAGCTTTATTTTTTTTCCCACTACTGGCATTAAACATATTCTGATGGATCACACTTCCTCAGTCATTGATAAGAACATCTCAGGAAGATCCATAAATTTCAGGTCTCTTTAAGCTAGAATAGTCTTATTTCAGACATCAGAAAATCTAGTCCAGTCAAAATCTCAAATCCAGTTCAAACTCTCATATCTAATCTTATATGTAATAAAATATCTCTCCCGTTTTATTCACTCATACATTTTTTTTTTTCAATTTCATCTTTTGCTTCTGGATTCTCCCAAGTCTGAGCTGTGGAAGAGAGAATTTGAAGGGGAAGATTAGTATCTTCAGTGACTAAGACTATTGTAATTGAGCCTTTAGGGTCCTCTGTTATGGAGATACTTTTCCCTAAAGAAGATTTCTTTTGCTTCTTCCAGGAAGATACAACCAATACATGACCTCTTGAGCTCCCCTCATGTCAAACGTGTCAGGTTTACCTCCTTTGGCTTTCAGAGGCCACAGGTCTTACTGTCCTTATGGTCCAGGACCCAGCATTCTTATGAAAACACATATTTTCACTGTGGCTTTCTAAACACCACCTATAACTCTGATCTTAGCTCACATTATTTTCTGTTAGTTTCATTTGTTTACCATTAGATATGTCTTATCTCTAAGAGAAAAGCCGTTTTAAAATGGATTTTATTCATGATCCAGTTGTGTTGCAGTACTTGGTGCCTTCAGAGTACCTAATTCATTAATCTTGGAAGTCATCACATGGTGTTTTTACTCCTCATTTGACTTGGAATTATGGAACAAACCCCACTCCTTTACAAAGAGGAAGGAAATCTCTGCTCAGTGAGTCTTAAAATCTTTTTTTCCTCTTTATTTCCTTTCTTTCTCTTCTTTTTACCCTGAGGGTTTGGTGATAAAGGTTGATGGTTGAAGAATTAATATTAATATCTCTTAATAAGTCTTGCAACTCCTATTAGAATGGGAGGATACAGTTCCCTATGCTCAGATTTAGTCTTCAGATGAAATTTCATGGTAAGTACCTTTCAACATCATTTTATATTATATTTATGTGTCACAAAGGTTCTGTGAAATATTATAATGAGAAAGATTTAATTTACAATGTGAGGCCAGCAAAGGTCTTTCTAAAGAAATGACATTTGATTTGAGAGATGAAAGGTGATTTGGAGTTTTCTAGGGAAAGAATGGGAAGAGAAGGTTGACTGCACAGGGGAGTTGTAATGTGAGAGGAAAGAGTGATATGAATGGTAATTTGTAAAAATAACTCAGGCTGATAAATGGAAAAGGAATTTAAGCAATATGTCCAAATAGGAGGCTTTTCCAATCATCTAGATTAGAAGTATAAACAGTGTAGGTGCAATGGAGGTGAAGACAACCAGTTAGATTCAAGAAATATTTTACATGTAGAATTGAAGAGACATGCAATGGAAAGTATGTGGGATACAGAGAGGGAAGTATGTTAGGAATAACACCCAGATTTCACAATTCAGCAATGGATAGATTAAGTTGCCACTTACTGAGATAATCAAAATAGGAGGAAAACAGAAAGGGGAGGTTGTGGTAGATCAAGAATTTTGTTTGAAAGGGCTGTGAATCATACAAATGATGGATTTAGATGTATGGAGGAGAGACAGAGTTGTAGATTGTTACTTATCCCTGATGAGTCTGTGACCTCTCAATGAGTCACAAATGCCAATCAAAGAAACCAGGTTCGGTAGAGTAGAACATGAACTTTATTCATTGATCAAGGAATGGAGAAGGGAGAGCTTGTGCTCTGAAAACACCTTCTACTCAAAGGAAGGGGAGTAAGGGAGTTTTAAGGGGTAGGAGACAGACCTGTCACCAGGGCTCTAGGAAAGAGGTGGAGATTTCCAGGGGCAGCCTGGGGCAGATAGGGTACGTACAATCTTCCAGGCCTTTGTACATGGCAGAAATTGTGCCCAGTAGAGTACAAATTCGAGATCTTAGCATGGTAATGAAGCAAAGGTAACTTTCAGACACCTCTAGCTCTCATCTGTGCAGGCACGCTCCTGTGGTCAACTCAGAGTCATTTCAGGGCCATTGACCACAACAAATCTCTGAAATCACAGCTTCAAACATCTCTGTCAAATACCAGTGCTTTTGAAACAAACAGAGTTAAATCAGGACAAATATCCTTTGGCTCTCAGGGGCTATTATGGGTGACAACATGAAAATTTGAGGCCATTAATACACCTGAGTAATTCTAGTACTTATTATTCGAGTTGAGGAGAGTTGGTAAAGGCAAATGAGAATGAACCATTAGAAGAAATGGAGGAAAACCAGGATAATGACATGGTGCTAAGATTACAAGACAGGAACAAAGCAGTGTTAATTGGACTTGGCAACGTTGAAATCAAGAGTGGTTTTATGGCGATGTCAGTGAAAAATTAATCAGTCAATCTAAGAAAGAAGTGGAAAATTTTATTCGAGCCAAATTGAGGAGTATAATCCAGGAACAACATCTCAGAAAGCTCCAAGAACTGTTTTGCCCTTTCTAATGGCAATTCTAATGCCCATTCTAATGTACAGAGGGCTGTACATTAAATGATGTATTATTATTGACAGTTTACACAATCCAGATCTGCAAGTACGAAGTGGTGGGTCATCGTGACCCCTTACAAGATGAAGAAGGAATGTTACCTTTTAAGGAGTTGTCTTGTTGATGCTAGGAGAATGTTGTTCTTTATGGTTGAGCAGATATTTCTGCCAATGGGGAGGTCTGGTTGATGCATAATACAGGTACATAATGCACAGTAGAGGGGAAAGAGAAGGTCAAAAGGCAGAGAAAATTTTTTTATGTTTAAATTTTTCTTGGCATAAAATATGAATTTTATTTCACAGGGGGCTGATTGAGTGGTGGAGAAGGAAACCAGTAGTCTTAAAGACTGGAGTTTTGGAAGCTGCACTGCTAACACCATGGCAACTTCTTTCTGATTCTTTCATTAAGGAAAATTATGAATTAAAAAGGAAACTCAGACACTTCATCAATGTATGGACTGGATTCATTGCATGGGATAATATATCCTGAAGGATCAAGGACCATCTCCATTTTATATTTTCTCTTCTTTATTTTTAACTTTTAATTTTATATTGAAGTATCATTGTTTAACAATGTTGTGTTAGTTTCAGCTATACAGCAAAGTGATTCAGTTATATATGTATATATAAATACATATGTGTGTGTATATATATATGTTTTTCTGATTTTTTTTCTGTACTTTCTTTAAATACAGGTGTATTTGTCAAAACACATGTGCTAATTTTTGTTTCTCTTTGTATATAAGAAATTAGTGGGGGGCTGGAAAGGTAATACAGCTTGTCAAATGTATACTAAGTCCCAGTAAAAGTAAACTGGATATTTCTGGGTCTCATATCCATGTTGTCCCATTTGTCCAGCTATTTCTCAACTGTAGAAAAAAGCATATGCATCATTTATTCCCTTAATTTTCTCAGAAGGCTGAGTGGGAGCATTAAAGTGCCTAGCCTTCTCCAAGTTGATGAAGCACATTATATGACTTCAAGAAAAGCAAGCCACTGTCCTCCTCTCTAAACTAGGCCTTTGGATTATGGTCACCAATTACAACCAGTTGGGTGTCCAAGAATTCAACTGAACTCTGACTCTATCAACCCAGAAATAGCATCAGTTTCCACAGGTAAAGGGCTCAGCCCAAGACGGCCTTCCACTTCGGACCCAGTTGCAATCCCAGGTTGTTACCTGTACTTCTGATTGACTGGCTATACATCAGAGGTTCCCAGGACCCCCATCTTTGGGTTTGATTAATTTCCTAGAGTGGTTCACAAAACTCAGGAAACCTGTTCACAGACTAGATTACCAGTTTATTACAGAGGATGTTAAAGGATAGAATCAACATCCAGATGAAGAATTACATAGGGTGAGGTTAAAATTAAAGGAGTTTCTGTCCTCATGGAAGTTGGGACCCACATGGTGACGCATAGAAGTGTTCTGGTTCCCCAGCCTGGAAGCTCTTTAAACCCCCTCCTTTGGGGTTGTTATGGAGGCTTCATTATATAGGCATGACTGATTAAATCATCAACCACTGGTGATTGATTCAACCTCTAGATTTTCTCCCCTCCATGCAACCCAGGGGATGGAACTGAAAATTTCAATCCTCTATTCCTAGTTGGTTCCCTGGCAACCAGTACCCCTCTTTAGGTGCTTTCCCAAAGTTACCTCATTAACATAAACACAATTTCGGTAAAAAGGGACTTTTATGAATAACAAAACACAAAATTTACTTTTATGGCTCTGAAGGATTTTCAGGAACTGAAGACAAGAGAACACATATTATAACAAAGATGTTTTTAATGCTCTTATTACTTAGGAAATTCCAAGGGTTTTGCGAGCTTTGAGGCAGGAACCTGGGATGAAGATCAAATATATGACAAATATAATGTGGTTACCTGAATTACCAAATATGTATTCTTTTTTTTAATAGATCTTTATTGGAGTATAATTGCTTCACAATATTGTGTTCGTTTCTGCTGTACAACAAAGTGAATCAGCCTTATGCATACATATATCCCCATATACCCTCCCTCTTGAGCCTCACTCCCACCCACCCTAACCCATGTCTCTAGGTCATCGCAAAGCACAAAGCTGATCTTCCTCTGCTATGATACTGCTTCCCACTAGCTAAATATTTTACATTCAGTAGTGTATACAAGTCAGTGCTACTCTCACTTTGCCCCAGCTTCCCCCTACCCACACCCACTGCAGGTCCTCAAGTCCATTCTCTATATCTACATCTTTATTCCTGCCCTGCCACTAGGTTCATCAGTACCATTTTTTCTTTTTTCTTTTTAGATTCAGTATATATGTGTTAGCATATGGTATTTGTTTTTCTCTTTCTGACTTACTTCACTCTGAATGACAGACTCTTGGTCCAATCACCTCACTACAAATAACTCAATTTTGTTTCTTTTTATGGCTGAGTAATATTCCACTGTATATATGTGCCACATCTTCTTTATCTATTCACCTGTTGATGGACATTTAGGTTGCTTCCACGTCCTGGCTGCTGTAAATAGTGATGCAATGAACACTGTGGTATATGTCTCTTTTTGAATTTTGGTTTTCTCAGGGTATATGTCCAGTAGTGGGATTGCTGGGTTATATGGTAGTTCTATTTGTAGTTTTTTAAGGAACCTCCATACTGTTCTCCATAGTGGCTGTATTAATTTACGTTCCCACCAACAGTGCCAGAAGGTTCCTTTTTCACCACACCCTTTCCAGCATTTATTGTTTCTAGCTTTTTTCATAATGGCTATTCTGACCAGTGTGAGGTGATACCTCATTGTAATTTTTGTTGGTATTTCTCTAATAATTAGTGATGTTGAGCATCTTTTCATATGTCTCTTGGCCATCTGCATATCTTCTTTGGTGAAATGTCTATTTAGGTCTTCCGCCCATTTTTTAAATTAAATTGTTTGTTTTTCTGATATCGAGCTCCATGAACTGTTTGTATATTTTGGAGATTAATCCTTTGTCTGTTGTTTCATTTGCAAATATTTTTTCCCATTCTGAGGGTTGTCATTTCATCTTGTTTATAGTTTCCTTTGCTGTGCAAAAGTTTTGAAGTTTAATTATGTCCCATTTGCTTATTTTTTATTTTATTTCCATTAATCTAGGAGGTGGGTCAAAAAAGATCTTGCTGTGGTTTATGTCAAAGAGTGTTTTTCCTCTAAGAGTTTTATAGTGTCTGGTCTTATATTTAGGTCTTTAACCCATTTGGAGTTTATTTTTGTGTATGGTGTTAGGGAGTGTTCTAATTTCATTCTTTTACATGTAGTTGTCCAGTTTTCCCAACACTATTTATCAAACAGTCTGTCTTTTCTGCATTGTATATTCTTGCCTCCTTTGTTGTAAATTAGGTGATGATATTTGCGTGAGTTTATCTCCAGGCTTTCTATCCTGTACCATTGATCTATATTTCTGTTTTTGTGCCAGTACCATACTGTCTTGATTACTGTAGCTTTGTAGTACAGTCTGATGTCAGGGAGCCTGATACCTCCAGCTCTGTGTTTCTTTCTCAAGATTGCTTTGGGTATTTGGGGTCTTTTGTGTTTCCATACGAATTATGAAATTTTTTGTTCTAGTTCTGTGAAGAATGCCATTGTTAGTCTGATAGGGATTACACTGAATCTGTAGGTTGCTTTGGGTAGTATCAACAATGTTGTTTTTTTCAATCCAAGAACATTGTGTACTTCTCCATCTGTTTATGTCATCTTTGGTTTTTTCATCAGTGTTTTATAGTTTTCTGACTACAAGCCTTTTGCCTCCTTAGGTAGATTTATCATAGGTATTTTATTCTTTTTGTTGCCATGGTAAATGGGATATTTCCTTAATTTCTCTTTCTGATTTTTTATTATTAATGTATAGGAATGCTAGAGACTTCTGTGCATTAATTTTGTATCCTGCAACCTCACCAAATTAATTGCTTAGTTCTATTAGTTTTCTGGTGGCATCTTTAGGATTTTCTATGTATGGTATCATGTCATCTGCAAACAGTGACAGTTTTACTTATCCTTTTCCAGTTTGTGTTCCTTTTATCTCTTTTTCTTCTCTGATTGCCATGTCTAGGACTTCCAAAACTATGTTGAATAATAGTGGTGAGAGTGGGCAACCTTGTATTTTTCCCAATCTTAGTGAAAAGATTTTCACCATTCAGTATGATGTTGTTGTGTGTTTGTAATATATGGCCTTTATTAGGTTGATATATGTTCCCTCTATGGCCATTTTCTGGAGAGTTTTTATCATAAATGGGTATTGAATTTTGTCAAAAGCTTTTTCTGAATCTATTGAAATGATCATATGGTTTTTATTCCTTAATTTGTTGATATGGTGTATCACATTGATTGATTTGCATATACTGAAGAATCCTTGCATCCCTGGGATAAGTCCCATTTGATCATGGTGTATGATCCTTTTAATATATTGCTCCACTTTGTTTGTTAGTGTTTTGTTCATGATTTTTGCATCTATATTCATCAGTTATATTGATCTATAATTTTCTTTTTTTGTGATATAATTTTCTCGTCTTGGTATCAGGGTGATGGTGATTTTGTAGAATGAATTTGGGAGTGTTTCTCCCTCTGCGATCTTTTGGAAGAGTTTGAGAAGGATAGGTGTTAGCCCTTCTCTAAATGTATGATAGAATTTGCCTGTGAAGTCATCTGGTCCTTGACTTTTGTTACTTGGAAGATTTTTCATTACAGTTTCGATTTCATTACTTGTGATAAGTCTGTTTATATTTTCTAATTCTTCCTGGTCCTGTCTTGGAAAATTGTACCTTTGCATTAATTGGTCCATTTCTTCATGGTTGTCCATTTTATTGGCATATACTTTTTTTTAGTAGTCTCTCATAATCATTTGTATTTCTGTGGTGTCAGTTGTGATTTCTTGTTTTTTCTTTCTAATATTATTGATTTGGGTCCTCTCCCTTTTTTTCTTGATGAGTCTGGCTGTTTATCAATTTTCTTTATCTTCTGAAAGAATCATCTTTTAGTTTTATTGATCTTTGCTATTGTTTTCTTTGTTTCTATTTCATTTATTTCTGCTCTGATTTTTATGATTTCTCTCCTTCTACTGACTTTGGGTATTCTTTGTTCTTCTTTCTCTAGTTGCTTTAGGTGTAGGGTTAGATTTTTTTTTTTGACATTTACCTTGTTTCTTCAGGTGAGATTGAATTGATATAAACTTCCCAGTTAGAACTGCTTTTCCTGCATCCCATAGATTTTGTGTCATTGTGTTTCCATTTTCATTTCTTTTTCTTTTTCTGCATTTCAGATAAACAATTAATACTTTATACTATTATAACTATTCCTTTTCTTTAACATCGTTATTAGAGTATAATTGCTTTACAATTGTGTGTTAGTTTTGGCTTTATAAAAAAGTGAATCAGTTATACATATACATATGTCCCCATATCTCTTGCCTCTTGCATCTCCTTCCCTTCCACCCTCCCTATCCCATCCCTCTAGGTAGCCACAAAGCACGGAGTTAATCTCCTTCTGCTATGCGGCTACTTCCCGCTAGCTATCTATTTTACATTTGGTAGGGCATATGTGTTGATGCCACTCTCTCACTTTGTCCCAGCTTACCATTACCCCTCCCCGTATACTCAAGTCCACTCTCTAGTAGGTCTGCATCATTATTCCTGTCTTGCCCCTAGGTTCTTCTGACCATTTGTTTTTCCTATTTTTTTTTAGATTCATTATACATGTGTTAGCAGATGGTATTTCTTTTTCTCTTTCTGACTAACTTCACTCTCTATGACAGTCCCTAGGTCCGTCCAACTCACTACAAATGATTCAATTTCATTCCTTTTTATGGCTGAGTAATATTCCATTGTATAGATGTGCCACATCTTCTTTATCCATTCATCTGTTGATGGACAATTAGGTTGCTTCCATGTCCTGGTTATTGTAAATAGAGCTGCAATGAGCATTTCAGTACATGACTCTCTATGAATTATGATTTTCTCAGGATACATGCCCAGTAGTGGTATTGTTGGGTTGTATGGTAGTTCTATTTATAGGTTTTTAAGGAACATCCATAATGTTCTCCGTAGTGGCTGTAACAATTTACATTCCAACCAACAGTGCAAAATTGTTCCCTTTTCTCCACACCCTTTCCAGCATTTATTGTTTGTAGATTTTTTGATGATGACCATTCTGACAAGTATGAGATGATATCTCATTGTAGTTTTGCTGTGCATTTCTCTAATGATTAATGATGTTGAGAATTCTTTCATGTGTTTCTTGGCAATCTGTATATCTTCTTTGGAAAATGTCTATTCAGGTATTCTGCCAATTTTTGGATTGGGTTTTTTGTTTTTTTGATATTAAGCTGTATGAATTGCTTGTATGTTTTGGAGATTAATCCTTTGTCAGTTGCTTCATTTGCAAATATTTTCTCCCATTCAGAGGGTTGTCTTTTCATCTTGGTTATGGTTTCCTTTGCTGTGCAAAAGCTTTGAAGTTTCAGTAGGTCCCATTTGTTTATTTTTGTTTCTATTTTCATTTCTCAAGGAGGTGGGTCAAAAAGGTTCTTGCTGTGATTTATGTCATAGAGTGTTCTGCCTATGTTTTCCTCTAAGAGTTTGATGGTGTCTGGCTTTATATTTAGGTTTTTAATTCATTTAGAGGTTCTTTTTGTGTATGGTGTTAGGGAGTGTTCTAATTTCATTCTTTTACTTGTAGTTGTCCAGTTTTCCCAGCACCATTTATTGAAGAGGCTGTCTTTTCTGTACTGTATAGTCTTGTCTCCTTTATCAAAGATAAGGTGACCATATGTGTGTGGGTTTATCTCTGGGCTTTCTATCCTGTTCCATTGATCTATATTTCTGTTTTTGTTCCAGTACCATACTGTCTTGATTACTGTAACTTTCTAGTATGGTCTGAAGTCAGAGAGCCTGATTCTTCCAGCTCCATTTTTCATTCTCAAGATTGTTTTGGCTATTCAGCATCTTTTTTGTCTCCATACAAATTGTCAAAATTTTTGTTCTAGTTCTGTGAAAAATGCCAGTGATAGTTTGATAGCGGTTGAATTAAATCTGTAGATTGCTTTGGATAGTATAGTCATTTTCACAATGTTGATTCTTCCAATCAAAAACATGGTATATCTCTCCATCTATTTTGTATCATCTTTAATTTCTTTCATCAGTGTCTTATAATTTTCTGTATACAGGCCTTATTTCTCCTTAGGTAGGTTTACTCTTAGGTATTTTTTTGTTTTGTTTTGTTTTTTGCAGTGGTAAATGGCAGTGTTTACTTAATTTCATTTTCATATTTTTTATCATTAGTGTATAGGAATGCCAGAGATTTCTGTGCCTTAATTTTGCATCCTGCTACATTACCAAATTAATTGATGAGCTCTAGTAATTTTCTGGTAGCATCTTCAGGATTCTCTATGTATGTATCATGTCATCTGCAAACAGTTACAGCTTTACTTCTTCTTTTCCAATATGGACTCTTTTATTTCTTTTTCTTCTCTGATTGCTGTAGCTAAAACTTCCAAAACTATGGTGAATAATAGTGGTGAGAATGGGCAGCCTTGTCTTGTTTCTGATCTTAGTGGAAATGGTTTCAGTTTTTCACCATTGAGGACGATGCTGGCTGTGGGTTTGTCAAATGTGGTCTTTATTATGTTGAGGAAATTTCCCTCTATGCCTACTTTCTGGAGGGTTTTTTTCATAAATGGGTGTTGAGTTTTGTTGAATGTTTCTCTGCATCTATTGAGATTATCATATGGTTTTTCTCCTTCAATTTGTTAAAATGGTGTATCACATTCATTGATTTGTGTATGTTGAAGAATCATTGCATTCCTGGAATAAACCCCACTTGATCATGGTGAATGATCCTTTTAATGTGCTGTTGGATTCTGTTTACTAGTATTTTGTTGAGGATTTTTGCATGTATGTTCATCAGTGATATTGGCCTGTAGCTTTCTTTCTTTTTGACGTCTTTATATGGTTTTGGTATCAGAGTGATGGTGGCCTCATAGAATGAGATTGGGAGTGTTCCTCCCTCTGCTATATTTTGGAAGAGTTTGAGAAGGATAGGTGTTAGCTCCCTGCTAAATGTCTGATATAATTCACCTGTGAAACCATCTTGTCCTGGGCTTTTGTTTGTTGGAAGATTTTTTATCACAGTTTCAATTTCAGTGCTTGTGATTGGTCTGTTCATATTTTCTATTTCTTCCTCTTTCAGTCTTGGAATGTTCTGCATTTCTAAGAATTTGTCCATTTCTTCCAGGTTGTCCATTTTATTGGCATATAGTTGTTTGTAGTAATCTCTCCTGAACCTTTGTATTTCGGCAGTGTCAGTTGTTACTTCTCCTTTTTCATTTCTAATTCTATTGATTTGAGTCTTCTCCCTTTTTTTCTTGATAAGTGTGGCTAGTGGTTTATCAATTTGTTTACCTTCTCAAAGTGCCAGCTTTTAAGTTTATTGATCTTTGATATCATTTCCTTCATTTCTTTTTCATTTTTTTCTAATTTGATCTTTATGATTTGTTTCCTTCTGCCAACTTTGGGGATTTTTTTTTCTTCTTTCTCTAATTGCTTCAGCTGTAAGGTTAGGTTGTTTATTTGAGATGTTTCTTCTTTCTTAAGGTAGGTTTGTATTGCTATAAGCTTCCCTCTTAGAACTGCTTTTTGTGTATCCCATAGGTTTTGCATCATTTTGTTTTCATTGTTATTTGTTTCTAAGTATTTTTTAAAATTTCTTCAGTGATCTCTTGGTTATTAAGTACTGTATTGTTTAGCCTCCTTGTGTTTTTTGTTTTGTTTTGTTTTGTTTTTTCCTGTAATTGGTATCTAGTCTCATAACTTTGTGGTCAGAAAAGATACTTGATATGATTTCAGTTTTCTTAAATTTACCAGGCTTGATTTTTGACCCATGATATGATCTATCCTGGATAATGTTCCATGAGAACTTGAGAAGAAAGTGTATTCTGTTGATTTTGGATAGAATGCCCTATAAATATCAATTAAGTCCATGTTGTTTAAATTATCACTTAAAGCTTCTGTTGCTGTAATTATTTTCATTTTGGATGATCTGTCCATTGGTGAAAGTGTGGTGTTAAAGTCCCCTATTGTGAATGTGTTATTGTTGATTTCCCCTTTTATGGCTGTTAGTATTAGCCTTATGTATTGAGGTGCTCCTATGTTGGGTGCATAAATATTTACAATTGTTATATCTTCTTCTCGGATTGATCCCTTGATCATTATGTAGTGTTCTTCTTTGTCTCTTGTAATATTCTTTTTTGTAAAGTCTATTTTGTCTGATATGAGAATTGCTACTCCAGCTTTCTTTTGATTTCCATTTGCATAGAATATCTTTTTCCATCCTCTCACTTTCAGTCTGTTTATGTCCCTAGGTCTGAAGTGTGTCTCATGTAGACAGCATATACACAGGTTTTGTATTTGTATCTATTCAGCTAGTCTATGTCTTTTGGTTGTAGCATTTAATCCATTTACATTAAATGTAATTATCCATATGTATTTTCCTATTACCATTTTCTTAATTGTTTAGGGTTTATTACTGTAGGTCTTTTCCTTCTCTTGTATTTCCTGCCTAGGGAAGTTCCTTTCCCATTTGTTTTAAAGCTGCTTTTGTTGTGCTGAATTCTCTTAGCTTTTGCTTGTCTGTAAAACTTTTAATTTCTCATTCAAACCTGAATGAGATCCTTGCTGGGTTGAGTAATCTTGTTTGTGGTTTTTCTCCTTCATCACATTAAATATGTCCTGCCACTCCTTTCTGGCTGGCAGAGTTTCTGCTGAAATATCAGCTGTTAATCTTATGGTGATTCCCTTATTTGTTATTTGTTGTTTTTCCCTTGATGCTTTTAATATTTTTTCTTTGTATTTAATTTTTGATAGTTTGATTGATATGTGTCTTGGCATGTTTCTCCTTGGATTTATCCTGTATGGGAATCTCTGTGCTTCCTGGGTTTGTATAACTATTTCCTTTCCCATATTAGGGAAGTTTTCATCTATAATCTCTTCAAATATTTTCTTAGTCCCTTTCTTTTTCTCTTCTTCTTCTGGGACCCTTATAATTCTACTGTTGGAACATTTAATGTTGTCCCAGAGGTCTATGAGACTGTCCTCAATTCTTTTCATTCTTTGTTCTTTATTGTGCTCTGCAGTAGTTATTTCCATTATATTATCTTCCAGGTCACTTATCCGTTCTTCTGCCTCAGTTTTTCTGCTATTGATCCCTTCTATAGAATTTTTAATTTCATTTATGTGTTGTTCATCACTCTTTCTTTGCTCTTTAGTTCTTCTACATCCTTGTTAAAAGTTTCTTTTATTTTCTCAATTCTATTTCCAATATTTTGGATCACCTTTAGTATCATTATTCTGAATTCTTTATTAGGTAGACTGTCTAGTTCTTCTTCATTTGTTACGTCTGGTGGGTTTTTACCTTGATCCTTCATCTGCTGTGTTTTTCTCTGTCTTCTCATTTTGCTTACCTTACCGTTTTTGGTGTCTCCTTTTTGTAGCTTGCAGGTTCGTAGTTTCCATTGTTTTTGGTGTCTGTCCCCATTGGCTAAGGTAAGTTCAGTGGGTTGTGTAGTCTTCCTGGTGGAGGGGACTAGTGTCTGTGTTCTGGTGGATGAGGCTGGATCTTGTCTTTCTAGTGGGAATTTCCTCATATGGTGGTGTGTTTTGGGGTGTCTGTGGGCTTATTATGATTTTAGGCAGCCTCTCTGCTAATGGATGGGGTTGTGTTCTTGTCTTGGTAGTTGTTTGGCATAAGGTGTCCTGCACTGTTGCTTGCTGGTCATTGATTAGAGTTGGGTGGTGGTGTTGAGATAGAGATCTCTCAGATATTTTCACCATTTGATATTACGTGGAGCTGGGAGGTCTTTTGTGGACCAGTGTCCTGAACCTGGCTCTCCAACCTCAGAGTCACAGCCATGATGCCTGGCTGCAGCACCAACAGCCTGTCCTCCACATGGCTCAGAATAAAAGGGAGAAAAAAAAAAGAATAAAAATAAGAAGATAAAATAAAATAAAATAAAAACGTTATTAAAATAAAAAAAGAAAAATTAATTATTAAGAAAACCTTTTTTTTAAGTAATAAAAAAAAAGGACAGACAGAACCCAGGACAAATGGTAAAACCAAAGCTATGCAGTCAAAATCACACAGAGAAGCATACACATACACACTCACAAAAAGAGAAAAATAGAAAAAAATAAAAATATGTATCATTGCTGTCAAAATCCACCTCCTCAATTTGGGATGATTTGTTGTCTCTTCAGGTATTCCACAGTGGCAGGGTACATGAAGTTGATTTAGGTGATTTAATCCACTGCTCCTGAGGCTGCTGGGAAAAATTTACCTTTCTCTTCTTTTTTTGCACAGCTCCCAGGGTTCAGCTTTGGATTTGGAACAACCTCTCAGTGTAGATTGTCTGAGGTTGTCTGTTCTTCGCTCATACATTACAGGGTTAAAGGAGAAGCTGATTCGGGGCTCTGTCTCGCTCATGCCAGGGGGAGGGAGGGGTATAGATGCAGGGCAAATCTGCGCCAGCAGGGGCCTGTGTGATGTTGCACCAGCCCAAGGTGTGCCTTGTGTTCTCCCGGGAAAGTCGTCCCTGGATCACTGGACCCTGGCAGTGGCCGGCTGCACAGGCTCCCGGGAGAGGAGGTGTGGAGTGTGACCTATGCTTGCTCACAGGCTTCATGTTGGCTGCAGTAGCAGCCTTAGTGTCTCATGTCTGTCTCTGGTGTCCGGTTTATAGCCTGGGCTCACACCCATCTCTGTAGCTCCTTTAGGCGGTGCTCTTAATCCCCTCTCCTTGGGCACCAGGAATCAAAGAGGCGAGAAAAAGTCTCTTGTCTCTTCAGCAGTTCCAGAACTTTTCCCGGACACCACCCTGGTTAGACATGGCACACTATCCCCTTTCAGGCTGTGTTCTCACAGCCAAGCTCAGTCCTCTCCCTGGGATCTGACCGAATCCCAAGCCTCAGCATCCAGCTCCCACCCATCCTGGCAGCTGAGCAGACAAGCCTCTCTGGCTGGTACGGGCTGGTTGGCACCGCTCCTCTGTGATGGAATATCTCTGCTTTGCCCTCCTCACCCTTGTTGCTGTGCTCTCCTCCCTGGCTCCATAGCTTACCCCTTCCACCACCTGTAGTCTCCATCTGCAAAGGGTTTCCTAGTGTGTGGAAACCTTTCCTCCTTCACAGCTCCCTCCCACTGGTTTAGGTCCAGTCCCTATTCTTTTGTCTCTGTTTTTCCTTTTTTTTGCCCTAACCAGATATGTGGGGAGTTTCTTACCTTTTGGGAGTCTGACGTCTTCTTCCAGTGTTCAGTAGGTGTTCTGTAGGAGTTGTTGCACATGTAAATGTATTTCTGATGTATTTGTCGGGAGGAAAGTATTCTCCATGTCTTACTCTTCTGCCATCTTGAAGCTCCTCCTCATTTGTTTCTTTATATTTTTTTAATTCTTCTTTGATTTTTTTCAGTGATCTCTTGGTTATTTAGCAGTGCACTGTTTAGCCTCCATATATTTGTGGTTTTTACAGTTTTTTACCTGTAATTCATTTCCAATCCCATAGCATTGTGGTCAGAAAAGATGCTTGATATGAATTCAATTTTGTAAAATTTTGTGAGGCTTGATCTGTGATGCAAGACGTGATCTATCCTGTAGTATGCTCCATGTGCACTTGAGAAGAAAGTGTATTCTGCCACTTTCAAGTGGAATGTTCTATAAATATCAATTAAATCTATCTGGTCTATTGTGTCATTTAAAGCTTCTGTTTCCTATTTATTCTCTGTTTGGATTATTTGCCCATTGTTGTAAATGAGGAGTTAAAGTCCTCTACAATTATTGTGTTACTGTCAATTTCCCCTTTCATTGCTCTTAACATTTGCCTTATAAATCGAGGTGCTCCTATGTTGGGTGCATAATCAATTATAATTGTTTTATTTTCTTCCTGGATTAACCTCTTGATCATTATGTAGTATCCGTCCTTAACTCTTGTAACAATTTATTTTAAAGTTTATTTTATCTGATACAAATACTGCTACTCCAGCTTTCTTTTGATTTCCGTTTGCATGGAATAATTTTTACATCCCTTCACTTTCAGTCTATATGTGTCCCTAGGTCTGAAGTGGGTCTCTTGTAGACAGCATATATATGGGTCTTGATTTTGTATCCATTCTGCCAGTCTGTGTCTTTTGGGCGGGGTATTTAATCCATTTATATTCAAAGATTATCAATATGGATGTTCCTATTACCAGTTTCTTAATAGTTTTAGGTTTGTTTTTGTGGGTCTTTTTCTTCTCTTGTGTTTCCTGCCTAAAGAACTTTGTTTCACATTTGTTGTAAAGATGGTTTCTTGGTGTTTAATTCTCTTAGCTTTTGCTTGTCTGAAAAGCTTTTGATTTCTCTATCAAATGTGAATGATATCTTTGCCGGGTAGAGTCATCTTGGTTGTAGGTTTTTCTCTTTCATCATTTAAAATATAACCTGTCACTACCATATGGCCTGCAGAGTTTCTGCTGAAAAATCAGCTGATAACATTATGGGAATTCTTTTGTATGTTATTTTTTGTTTTTCCCTTGCTGCTTTTAATAACTTTTCTTTGAATTTAATTTTTATTAGTTTGATTAATATTGTGTCTTGGTTTGTTTCTCCTAGGGTTTATCCTGTATGGGACTCTCTGTGCTTGCTGGACTTGGGTGACTATTTTCTTTACCACATTAGGGAAATTTTCCAGTATGGTCTCTTCAAATATTTTTGTAGACCCTTTCTTTTTCCCTTCTTCTGGGCCCCCTATAATTCAAATGTTGGTGCATTTAGTGTTGTCCCAGAAGTGTCTGAGATTGTCCTCAATTATTTTCATTCTTTTCTCTTTATTCTGATCCTTGGCAGATGTTTCCATCATTTGGTCTTCCAGCTCACTTATTCGTTCTTCTGTCTCAGTTATTCTGTTATTGATTCCATCTAGTGTTTTTCTTTTAACATCTTCATTGGAGTATAATTGCTTTACAATGGTGCATTAGTTTCTGCTTTATAACAAAGTGAATCAGCTATACATATACATATATCCCCATATCTCCTCCTTCTTGTGTTTCCCTCCCACCTTCCCTATCCCACCACTCTGGGTGGTTAAAAGGCACGGAGCTGATCTCCCTGTGCTATGTGGCTGCTTCCCTCTACTATCTATTTTATATCTGGTAGTATATATATGTCCATGCCACTCTCTCACTTTGTCCCAGTTTAACCTTCCTCCTCCCTGTGTCCTCATGTCCATTATCTAGGTCTGTGTCATTATTCCTGGTTGCCCCTAGATTCTTCAGAACCTTTTTTTTCTTTTTATTTAGATTCCATATATATGTGTTAGCATATGCTATTTGTTTTTCTCTTTCCAACATACATCACTCTGTATGACACACTCTAGATCCATCCAAATCACTACAAATAACTCAGTTTTGTTTCGTTTTATGGCTGAGTAATATTCCATTGTATACATGTGCCTTATCTTCTTTATCCATTCATATGTCAATGGACACTTAGGTTGCTCCATGTCCTGGCTATTGTAAATAGAGCTGCAATGAACATTGTGGTACATGACACTTTTTGACTTATGGGTTCCTCAGGGAATATGCCCAGTAGTGGGGTTGCCATGCCATATGATAGTTCAATTTTTAGCTTTTAACATAACTTCCATACTGTTATCCAGAGTGGCTGCGTCAATTTACATTCCCACCAACAGTACAAGAGGGTTCCCTTTTCTCCACATCCTATCCAGAAGTTATTGTTATAGATTTTTTGATGATGGCCGTTTTGACTGCTGTGAGGTGATACCTCATTGTAGTTTTGATTTACATTTCTCTAATGATTAGTGATGTTGAGCCTCCTTTCATGTATTTGTTGGCAATCTGTATATCTTCTTTGGAGAAATGTCTATTTAGGTTTTCTGCCCAGTTTTTGGATAGGGTTATTTGTTTTTTTGATATTGAGTTGCATGAGCTGCTTGTAAATTTTGTAGATTAATCTTTTGTCAGTTGCTTCATTTGCAAATATTTTCTGCCTTTCTGAGCGTTGTGTTTTCATTTTCTTTATGTTTTCTTTTGCTTCACAAAAGGTTTTAAGTGTCATTACATCACATTTGTTTATTTTTGTTTTTATTTCCATTTCTCTAGGAGGTGGGTCAAAGATGATCTTGCTGTGATTTATGTCATAGAGTGTTCTACCTATGTTTTCCTCTAAGAGTTTTATAAGATCTGGTCTTACATTTAGGTTTTTAATCCATTTTGAGTTTATTTTTGTGTATTGTTTTAGGGAGTGTTCTAATTTCATTTTTTTACATGTAGCTGTCCTGTTTTCCCAGCACCATTTATTGAAGATGCTGTCTTTTCTCCATTGAATATTCTTGCCTCCTTTACCAAAGATAAGTTGACCATATGTGCGAGGGTTTAACTCTGGGCTTTCTATCCTGTTCCTTGATCTATATTTCTTTTTTGTGTCAGTACCGTACTGTCTTGATTACTGTAGTTTTGTAGTATAGTCTGAAGTTAGGAAACCTGATTCCAGCAGCTCTGTTTTTCTTTCTCAAGATTGATTTGGCTTTTCGGGGTCTTTTTTGTTCCCATATAAATTGTGAAATTTTTTTTCTAGTACTGTGAAAAATGTCATTGTTAGTTTGATAGAGACTGCATTGGATCTGTAGATTGCTGTGGGTAGTATGGTTATTTTCAAAATGTTGATTCTTCCAATGCAAGAACATGGTATATCTCTGCATCTGTTTGTATCATCTTTAATTTCTTCCATCAGTGTCTTGTAGTTTTCTGCATACAGGTCTTTTGTTTCCTTAGGTAGGTTTATTCCTAGGTGTTTTATTATTTGTGTTGCAATGGCAAATGGGAGTGTTTCCTTAATTTCTCTTTCAGATTTTTCATTATTAGTGCATTGGTATGCAAGAGATTTCTGGGCATTAATTTTGTATCCTGCTACTTAACCTAATTCACTGATTAGCTCTAGTAGTTTTCTGGTAGCATCTTTAGGATTCTGTATGTATAATATCATGTCATCTGCAAACAGTGACAGCTTTACATCTTCTTTTCCAATTTGGATTCCTTTTATTTCTTTTCCTTGTCTGATTTTTGTGGCTAAAAGTTCCAAAACTATGTTGGATAATAGTGATGAGAGTGGGCAACCTTGTCTTGTTCCTGATCTTAGGGGAAATGTTTTCAGTTTTTCACCATTGAGACCACTGTTGGCTGTGGATTTGTCATATATGGCCTTTATTATGTTGAGGTAATTTCCCTCTATGCCTGCTTTCTGGAGGGCTTTTTTTTTATAAATGGGTGTTGAATTTTGTTGAAAGCTTTTTCTGTATCTGAGATGATCATATGGTTTTTCTCCTTCAAATTTTTAATATGGTTTATCACACTGATTGATTTGCATACCCTGAAGCATCCTTGCATTCCTGTAATAAACCCCACTTGATCATGGTGTATGATCCTTTTAATGTGCTGTTGGATTCTGTTTGCTAGTATTTTGTCGAGGATTTTTGCATCTCTGTTCATCAGTGATATTGGCCTGTAGTTTTCTTTCTTTGTGACCTCTTTTTCTGGTTTTGGTATCAGGTGATGGTGGTCTCGTAGAATAAGTTCGGTAGTGTTCCTCCCTCTGCTATATTTTGGAAGAGTTTGAGAAGGATAGGTGTTAGCTCCCTGCTAAATGTTTGATAGAATTTGCTTGTGAAGTCATCTGGTCCTGGGCTTTTGTTTGTTGGAAGATTTTTAATAACAGTTTCAATTTCAGTGCTTGTGATTGGTCTGTTCATATTTTCTCTTTCTTCCTCTTTCAGTCTTGGAATATTCTGCATTTCTAAGAATTTGTCCATTTCTTCCAGGTTGTCCATTTTATTGGCATATAGTTGCTTGTAGTAATCTCTCCTGAACCTTTGTATTTCGGCAGTGTCAGTTGTTACTTCCCCTTTTTCATTTCCACTTCTATTCATTTGAATCTTCTCCCTTTCTTTTCTTGATTAGCCTGGCTTATGGTTTATCAATTTTGTTTATCTTCTTAAAGAACCAGGTTTTAGTTTTATTGATCTTTGCTACTGTTTCCCTCAGTTCTTTTTCATTTGTTTCTGATCTTATCTCAATGATTTCTTTCCTTCTGTTAACTTTGGAGTTTTTTGTTCTTCTTTCTCTAATTATTTTATGTGTAAGTTTAGGTTGTTTATTTGAGATGTTTCTTGTTTCTTGAGGTAGGATTGTTTTTTGCTCTAAACTTTCCTCTTAGAACTGCTTTTGCTGCCTCCCATTGGTTTTGGGTTGTCATGTTTTCATTGTCATTTGTTTCTAGGTATTTTTTGATTTCTTTAGTGATCTCTTGTTTATTTCGTAGTGTATTGTTTAGCCTCCATGTGCTTGTATTTTTTACAGTTTTATTCCTGTAATTGATAACATCTCATAGCGTTGTTGTCGGAAATGTTACTTGACACTATTTCAATGTACTTAAATTTACCAAGGCTTGATCTGTGGCCCAAGATATGGTTTTTCCTGGAGAATGTTCCATGAGCACTTGAGAAGAAAGTATACTCTCTTGTTTTTCGATGGAATGTGCTATAAATATCAATTAAGTCCTTCTTGTTTACTGTATCACTTAAAGCCTGTGCTTCCTTATTTATTTTCATTTTGGGTGATATTTTCGTTGGTGAAAGTGGGGTGTTAAAGTCCCCTACTATGATGGTGTTACTGTCAATTTCCCCTTTTATGGCTGTTAGCATTTGTCTTATGTATTGTGGTGCTTCTATGTTGGTTGCATAAATATTTATAATTTTTATATCTTCTTCTTTGTTTGATCCCTTGATCATTTTTCAGTGTCCTTCTTTGTCTCTTGTAAAAGTCTTTATTTTAAAGTCTATTTTGTCTGAATGAGAATTGCTACTCAATCTTTCTTTTGAATTCCATTTTCATGGAATATCTTTTTCCATCCCCTCACTTTCAGTCTGTATGTGTCCCTAGGTCTGATGTGGGTGTCTTGTAGACTGCACATATATGGGTCTTGTTTTTTTATCTATTCAGCCAGTCTGTGTCTTTTTTTTGGGGACATTTAGTCTATTTATATTCAAGATTATTATTGATATGTATGTTCCTATTACCATTTTCTTTAATTGTTTTGGGTTTGTTTTTGTGGGTCTTTTTTTTTTCTCTTTTGTTTTCTGCCTAGAGAAATTTCTTTAGCATTTGTTGTAAAGCTGGTTTGTTGGTACTGAATTCTATTATCTTTTGCTTGTCTGAAAAGCTTTTGATTTCTCCATCAAATCTGAATGTGTTCGTTACTGGATAGAGTAATATTGTTTGTAGGTTTTTCTCTTTCATCACTTTAATTATATCCTGCCACTCCTTTCTGGCCTGTTGAATTTCTGCTGAAAAATCAACTGATAACCTTATGGGAATTCCTTTGTATGTTATTTTTGGTTTTTCCCTGTCTGCTTTTAATATTTTTTCTTTGAATTTAATATTTGTTAGTTTGATTAATATTTTGTCTTGATGTATTTCTCCTAGGGTTTATCCTGTATGGAACCCTCTGTGCTTCCTGGACTTGGGTGACTATTTCCTTTCCCATGTAGGGAAGTTTTCCAGTATAATCTCTTCAAATATTTTCTGATATCCTTTCTTTTTCTCTTCTTCTTTTGGGACCCATATAATTCGAATATTGGTGCATTTAGTGTTGTCCCAGAGGTCTCTGAGATTGTCTTCGATTCTTTTCATTCTTTTCTCTTCTTTCTGCTCTTCAGCAGATATTTCTAACATTTGGTCTTCCAGCTCACTTATTCGTTCTTCTGCCTCAGTCATTCTGTTATTGATTCCTTTAGTGTATTTTTCATTCCAGTTATTGTGTTGTTCTTCTCTGTTTGTTTGTTCTTTAGTACTTCTCGATCTTTGTTTAACATTTCTTGTATTTTCTGAATCCATGCTTCCATTATATTTCCAAGGTTCTGGATCATCTTTACTATCATTTCTCTGAATTCTTTTTCAGGTAGATAACTTATTTCCTCTTCCTATTTATTTGATCTTTTAGCTTTTTCTCCTGCTCCTTCACCTGTGATCTTTTTTTTTGCTGTTTCGTTTATTTTTTCCTTTTTTTTTTATGAGTCGGATTGTGTTCCTGTATTACTGGTTGTTTGGCCTGAGGCTTCCAAAACAAATTTGTAGGCTTTTGGTTACAGCTAGGTCTTGGTGCTTAGATGAGGGCCTCTGGGAGACTTCCTTCTGATGAATATTCCTTTGGGTCTGAGGTTATCTGTTAGTAAAGTGATTCAGACTCAGAACTTCCACTGAAGGAGCTCTGGCACAACCTCCAGCTCTTGAACCAAGATCCTGAAAGTCATGCAGGGCAGGAAGAAAAAAAAAAGAACAATATAAAAACAAAAAAAATAATTAAACTAGGAAACCAAGAGCTATGATAGAAAAAATATAAAAATAAAAATATAGATGAAACAAAAACCATAAGGTAAAATAGAACCACAACAGCCTCAAATATGTATTCTTTACAAATCACAGCACAGGATTAGGAAACAGCTCCTGCGTAGTTGCAGTTGAATGGATGGTCATTGTTTTGAAGTATGACAGGGTCACACAAGAAATTAGCTACACAAGATAAAAAAAAAATAAAATCAAAATATTTCTATAGAAGACTAGTTAATGTACAAAACTGAGTCAGTAATAAAACCATGTTTTCCCAATATCTCTGTTCTAAAACATTGATGAATGATAGTGCTGGCTCAGAAATGTGATTGAAGTTGTGGAAAAAACTAAGGTATATTTTATATTTATGGTTCTTTTATGTTTTTACGAGTCTAAACAGGTGTCAAGAAACAGTTTTATGTTTTGTCTTATCCTTTCTTATTTGGTAGACTTACTATGATTGTTCTATGTCCCCAAATATTTATTTTAATTGCTTTGATGGAGTAGTTATGTAATGTGTCTAGTTTTAAATATAAGTTGCACTAGACAGTTGACCAGATAAACTGTGGAGTTAAATGATTTCCCAGTTAATTTATTTCCTGCAATTACCCTTTGGTTTCTTCTTGTTGACTTAGTCTAAGCTACCTTATTGTCTGCCACTTCTACCTCTTTTTCAAGAAGTCTCATGTGAAAATAGGTCTGTCCAAATGTGCTCATACAGAGGCTTTGGAAGTAGCTAGATCGTGGTCTTCTACTCTTTACTATCTGAGGGATCTCAGTCAAGTTAATTAATCTAAAATTTTCTTTTTCTTAACCTATAAAATGGAGATTGTAATAGCCCTAGATACTTCAACAGATTGTTGTGAAAATTTAATGATTTGTAAGAAAACAGTTTATAAAACATAAAGGAATTAGAATATTAGTTATTACTTTTAAAGGAAATAAATTTCTCATGGTAAAGTGTATAGCATATGATGAAGGACATGAAACTGTTCATTAGCTTGATCAGTGTTTGAACACAGTCTGCATCAATTACAAGTTGGGCGAACCATGACAAGTTACTTAATGTCTTTGCAACTCCTTCTTATCATGTGAATTTGTATACCAACATCTTCCCTATAAGGCTATTAAGATGTTTAAATGAAATTATGCATGAAAAGTGTCTAATTCCATTTACTATGTGCACATATTATATTCTGCATCAAAGTAATATATCTTGGCCCCCTTGTGGAGGAAAAGAAGGTAACCCACTATGTCTTCCAGCATATTAAACAACACTTCCTTGATTCTAGGACATGGTTCCATTGGAGACAATTTATCTCTATTGTCCTAAAAGGAGAAAAATATCATATTTTTGTTCTACTAGTACTGGTATTACTATTGTTTGCCAAGGGTGCCTTTATTCTAAAGAAGATCTCTTTAAAGAGATACTGTGCCTTAAATAATGTAAAAGAATCAGAAACATTCTATAGGAAGTTAATCAGTGAGATAAATTTAGAAAGGAAAATTTTGCCATGTCCCTCAAATAACATGTCTGGTACTTTATTTACATATAAGGATGATCATCTTAAATGAACAGGTATGTATGCATTAGAGTATCATTTCACACAACATTTTTTTTCCCTCTGCTATACCTGGAAAAGTGACAGGGAGTCAATCTGGCTAAAATCACTGATAAGGCATGGGAATTATCCCCTCAATCCTTCCACCACCAACATCACCCCTAAAAGCAAAACAAAAGAAAAATAGAGTATTTTTTCCTCCAGGGAATGACTCTGTTAGAGGCAATCCAATCCTCTTCAGCAAAGGACATTAAATTTTTTTGATTAAGAGTTACTGGGAAGAGATTAATTAACTTGGAAAACAATCTTCTAAGACTCTCTTGGAGCAGGGTGTGGAACATTCTATTGCTAGGATGCAAATGGAAACACACCTATTAATTTTCTTGGTCTGAAAAGGAAAGCAGTCAACTCTATCCTGGTTGAGTTTTTAGAGTCTGGAGAGGTGGAGAATCATGTAGGTTCTTCAAGGGCAAATGCTCAATCTAATCTAACTCAGTACCTATGAGGAGAATGGCTTTGTGCTTAACAAGTGTACACTGAACTTAGTTACTGTAAAATGCAGCAGGGATAGGTGGGTGAGCAGACACTCAGGGAGAATAGTCCCCATATAATAACAGCCTATAATGTACATGCCAGTATATCCTGGGAGCCAGGCCAGAAAGACTTGGCTGCAACTTTTATCAACCAGCAGGTCAGGTGTTGGAGGACCAGCATTCTATAGTGACACCATGTGGTTATGGATCTTCTCTCAATTTGGCAAGTGAGCTCTCTAGACCATTTTAATTTAATTTGACAAAAAATAAGACATTATTAAAAATCTGCACCTGAAAGCTGTAAAGCAGTGCTTACCAGTTTCCAAGATATTCAACTATTTAGGACAAGGCGTTAGTTGCTTGGGTGTTCTAGCTTACCCATCATAAAATTTTCTCATGCCATGGAACTTCATTATCATCCTAAAGAGGTAAAACTAGCTTTCATATTTATGTATTTTTTTTTCAAACATGGAATTTGGAATGACTAAACTGTACTGTTCAGGTGGGCATTATTAATTATCATGTAAATAAGTAGTGATTTTTATTTAACCTCAATAGGAGTATCTTCTAAAACTACACAACATATGTACAATTTGACCAATCCCTCAAATATGGACACATAAATTCTAGGAAGAACACTAGGCATAACCATATCATATGTCTGAAGAGAGGCAAAAAGATAGGAAAAGCAAGTTTCTCCTTCAGCTGTTTAAATAAACAAAGCGGAAAAGTTCACAGCAACAAACTTCTGTGTTTTCCTCTCAGCAACTACAAATTATTGAGGAACTGAACTGGTATTAAAAGCCTGTATCAACTGATGCTACAGCTTACTCTTTAAATAAAGTGTTATAGGCTGTTCAGGAAGGGACCTGATGAGAGTCCAGTCACATAGCAAGTCAGGTAGATCTGTCCTTATTCAAAGATAAGTAAACAGGAGAAAAATGAGATTAAATAAAAAAGTTGCTGCTATATATATATATATATATATATATATATATATATATATATATTCAGAGCATGTGAGAGCATATTTTATAGCATTTTACCAGTGAAACAAAAATAAAAATCAAAATGGAATTAATATTGCTAAGAATGCTCTCTAAAATGGAGCTAGGACACCATTAAGAAAGTGTGACTTATGCATGTCTCAACCTGGATGGAATCGGATCTTTTGACCACTTATTGTTCTAATGAAGTCATCCAGAATATCTGTCAGAAACAGAAGATACTTATTGGACCTTACCTTAAAATAACTAGTAACAGCCTATCTACGTAACAGACACTTACCCTAAAATAACTCGTGATTCCTTAAGGACAAATATTTCCTGACTACAG
Organism: Mesoplodon bidens; assembly: GCF_964165515.1. Classification (NCBI taxonomy): domain Eukaryota; kingdom Metazoa; phylum Chordata; class Mammalia; order Artiodactyla; family Ziphiidae; genus Mesoplodon; species Mesoplodon bidens. Next base: position 76,546,419 of record NC_138164.1, on the reverse strand, counting down.
TCAGAGTCAATCACATTTTTCCCCAGGCAACTTTTAACAAACTGATGGCTTTTTGTCTGTATAACTCCCAATCCTTTCTCTTCCCTGGAACACTCTTTCAGTTCTACCTGAATCTATGTTTTCTGAACTGCAATTCTTAAGACCCCAAATAAACTATTTTCTTATTTGCAGCCTTCTGCATTGTATTTCACCATCACACCAAACAAATAGTTGGGAAAGAAATTTTCATTCTCAAGACAATTAATGAAAATAACACACCCATGTTATAACCACATATCTATCAATGAAGAGATAAACAAATGTCATATATACATACGATGGTATACTATTTATCTTTCAAAAGGAAGAAAGTTCTGATACATGCTACAACATGGATAGACCTTGAAGAGATTATGCTAAGTGAAATCAGCCAGTCACAAAAAGCCAAATACTGTATGATTCCATTTATTTGAGGTACCTGGAGGAGTCAAATTCATAGAAGCAGAAAGCAAAAAAGTGGTTGCTAGGGAATGGAGAGAGGTGGGAATTGGAAAGTTGTTGTTTAAATGAACAACGAGTCTCAGCTTTCCAAGATAAATAATTTCTGGAGATTGGTTGTACAAAAATGTGAATATACATAACACTATTGAATTGTACCCTTAAAGGTGGTAAATTTTAACATACATTTTTTTTTTTTTTTTTTTTTTTTTTTTTTTTTTTGCTGTACGCGGGCCTCTCATTGCTGTGGCCTCTCCCGTTGCGGAGCACAGGCTCCGGACACACAGGCTCCGCGGCATGGCTCGCGGGCCCAGCCGCTGCGCGGCATGTGGGATCTTCCGGGATAGGGGCACGAACCCGTGTCCCCTGCATCGGCAGGCGGACTCTCAACCACTGCGCCACCAGGGAAGCCCTAACATACATTTTTTAACAAAATTAAAAATATGTTTTAGGACTTCCCTGGTGGCACAGTGGTTAGGAATCCACCTGCCAATGCAGGGAACACTGGTTCGAGCCCGGGTCTGGGAAGATCCCACATGCCTCAGAGCAACTAAGCTCATGTGCCACAACTACTGAGCCCATGTGCCACAACAACTGAAGCCTGCATGTCTAGAGCTCGTGCTCCACAACAGGAGAAGTCATCACAAAGAGAAGCCTGCACACTGAAACAAAGAGTAGCCCCCACTCACCGCAACTACAGAAAGCCTGCACACACCAATGAAGACCCAATGCAGCAAAAAATAAATAAATAAATCAGTAAATTTATAAACATATATATATTAAAAATAGAATTAATGAAAATAAGAGGATATGATAACATATTGCAGAAATAACTATCAATATTAAGAAGAAAATTTGAAGAAATGGTGCTACAACAGAATTTATTCTGTTTTTTTTATTAAGTTATTTTCTCCACTTCAGTTTCTTCTTCCATTGAAGGTGCTTGACAATTCCTATCCTTTAGAGTTATGATGATGAAAAAATGTACTTGAATCTAGTATAGGATCAGAAAGACATGAAGTGCCAGTGAATAGAGCTGTTTTAATCATTTTCATTTTTTATTTCAGATATATGACCATCATTATCATATCATACAGAGTATGATATTATACTGTCATAAAAATCCTCTGTGCTCCATCTATTCATCTTTCCCCACCCCCCTTAACTCCTGGCAACCACTGATCATTTTACTGTCTCCATAGATTTACCTTTTCCAGAATGTCATACAGTTGGAATCATACAGAATATAGCCTTTTAAGATTGGCTTCTTTCACTTAATGATGTGCATTTAAGTTTCCTCCATGTCTTTTCATGGCTTAATAGCTTATTTCTTTTTCGTGCTGGATGATATACCATTGCCTGGGTGTACCATAGTTTATTTATTCATTCACCTACTGAAGGACATCTTGGTTGCTTCCGAGTTTTGGCAATTATGTATAAACATGTGTGGCATGTTTTTGTGTGGACATGTTTCCAATTTCTTTGGGTAAATACCAAGGAGAGGGATTGCTGGACCTCATGGTATAGATGTTTAACTTTTAAGAAGCTGCCAAACTGTTTTCCAAAAGAACTGTACCATACCATTTTACTTTCCCAGTAGCAACAAGCGAGAGTTCTTGCTGCTCTACATCCTTGCCTGCATTTGGGTTTGTCAGTGTTCTGGAAATTGGCCATTCTAATAGGTGGGTAGGAGTATCTCATTGTTGTTTTGCTTTTTATTTCCCTGTGGAATATCTTTTCATATGCTCATCTACCATCTCTAGATCTTCTTTGGTGAGGTGTCAAAGTTTTGGCCCATTTTTTAATTGGATTGTTTGTTTTTGCCAACCTCTTTTTATCTTTTATAATTTTCACAACAAACCTGTCAGTTAGGGATTAAAATTATTTTTTCAAATGTTAAATATTTTTCCTAGAACCACTGGGGTCTGAGTCCTTTTGACCCTTGATGTTTTGAATCTAAACCCAAAATTCTTTGTCCTATGCCCTGATGACTCTTAGAAGAAATTGACCATCAAAAGTGCCTTGAATAGTACAATGAAGATTGGCCCAATCTTTGCAAATTCTTGTTCTGATGTTTCACCCTCCATATGCCATGGATAAATTCTTGTCTACTAGAAACCATGTGGCTCCCAGTAGAGTTTAATGATCCTTCTGCTCAGACTAGTGAGCACAAACATGCATACTGTGCTCTAAAATGATGTCACTGGGAGTCAGGCTGGAGTTCAGTGCTTCCAGCAGGGGAAGCAAAACAGCTGTTGCAATGCCTGCAGCTAGGGACAGTGAAACAGAGTTATAGGGGCTGGCACTGAGAGCCCCACGAGCTCTGCTTTCATGGCCTTCTTTCCCACACTGTGCCTCCTTATCTCAGAGGTTGTATTATGATGATGACTCTATTTCTAGTGAGCAGAAAGAGCATAAGGGAGATTATTGTATGAAGCACTAAAGGTATATATACCTTATCCCTATATCCCTATATACTTATCCCTATATCCCTTCTACCATTTCAAAAAAATTGAGTTTCAACTATTCTGATTCTTTAAAAATAATCCAGGGATTTAGAAAGTCTGAAAACAGAGTTGTGCTCAAGTTAACAGTATGATACACAAAGTCCTCAATTTATCACAAAACATAGCAAGAGGTCAGGGCATATTCTCACCTCCGAAGTATACATTTGGATCTACCAAAGATAGTTTACGGTTGGGGATTTTGAAGTGTCTGGTGTCACAGAATCCTTACATTAAAAACAAAAAAAGCAAGAGAGAAATCTTTTAGAAAGAAACTTGATCTTCTATAGGCCAGTGAATGACAGTTTAATATTTTGCGTAAAATAATATGCAATAAAACAAATTCAGAGTATTTTGCAATAAAAAATGTTATAGGCAATTCTCTTATTAAGGATAAGAATAATGAGAAAATATCCATGTAGTAGGTTAGAATGAATTACTGAGGAACGTTAGTCAATGTAAGTTTTATGCAATTAATATTCATCAGTGTTTTTTCTCTTGATAAGGCACTGTTTAAATTGTTGCTTTTATATGTGGCTCCTTATGACATTTCAGATTCAATGTACAAAAATATTGTAGAGAAAAAAGTGTAATTTTATATAGATGGAAAAAGAAAAAATAAGAAATATTCTGATTAAAAACTTAGGCATTTATTAAAAATAATTTTATTTTAACAAAAGACATGGATCCTCATTGCACTAGTAAAATACCACCACGTTTTCAGAAAATACTTCTTAAAAAACTTGGTTATAGGTGAACACAATAAGTATGGAGCAGGTAATAAAAATTAGGAAAATACATATCAAACATGTTAATATTGTATCTATAAGAGGAAAATTTCTCCAATAAATAGACCCCTAGAAAAATTCACACTGAGAAGTATTCACATTGTAGAAGTTATAGGATATTTCTTCAAGAGATCTGGAATCCCCATCAGGAAATATATTTTAATTTACCTAACAGATATTAAGAACCTATTTTTGTGTTTTAAAATAATTTTTGAGGTCTGCTGAAATTATAGATTTCAATGTTTTAATTTTTCAACAAAACAAACATTTCAGAAAAATAGTGATAAAGAAAAAAACAAACATTCAAATTGAAATCTCAACACCCAAATGCCATTACAGTAAATTAAAAAATCTGTATCATCACTTTAACTGTTGTGTCCATCATATAGAAATCATAATTTATTCAATCACTTTGCTAATATTGAAACTTAGTTTGCTTTTAACATTTTGTTGCATCAACACTATAACAAATATACCTGTATGTATGTATATTTGAACTCGTGTTCAAGTATACTTTATTTCTCAACTTTTACTTGGGAAATATTTATATGGAAAAAGGTCAAAATTACAAACAATTAAAAGAATAGTCCTATGAATACTAGTATGTTTGTCCTTTACTTTAGTTCACTAATTCTTAATAAATTTCTGTATTTGCTTTATCTCTCTCATTCATTTTATTACTCTCATCTATACACATTCATATTGTTTTTTTCTGAACCACATAAGATCAAGGTGCAGACATCATGACTCCCCACCTCTATTTTAGTGTGTATCTCCTAAGAACAAGAATATTATCTTATTCTCTTATTGTATTGACAATACAATATTCTCTTATTGTATTGACAATACAAATATTACATTCACAAAGCTAACTCAAAAAGTCGTACCAAATGTCCATATAAGGTCCTTAATGACTTTAAAAATTTAGATACAGTTGAATACATTAATCTCCCTTTAACAGGAATTTTATATAGAGAGATGTGTTCTGTTCAGTGCATCATATCAGAAGACACATGATTTCAATTTCACCTATTACTGGCAATATTAATTTGATCACTTAAAGTGGTGTCTGATTTATATATATATATATATATATATATATATATATATATATATATATATATATATATATATACTTTTCTTTCATTTCAAAGATAACTTTTTCCACTGACAGTTTAAAAAGTGAACTGTGATACTTTGAGCTGTGTGATTGTCTTGTTCACTAACAAACCTCCATCCAATGTAAGGGAGCTTGGTTACTGAAGGATAAATACCTATATATGCTTCATGGATATTGTTAAAATCCCATCAATATTGGTTAATACTATTTTGCACTCCTAGCAACAATTAAGAGCATAGAATTACCACTAGAGTATATTGTCAGGCTTTTGCGTTTTCGTGAATCTGATTGGAGAAAAATTGTATGTGTAATTTGTTTCCAAGTATCAGCTTTATTGCTTGTAAAATTTGATTGAATTATATAACTAAAATCTACAGCTAGTGCTGCGCTAAAGCCACTATACTGGTTTGCAAGAGCTAATTATGCATCTCTTCCTCACTCCACATTCAGTGACATCATTTTTATAGCTTGAAAAAGGACACAGTGGGACTACTTGCCCTGGAGAAATCACAAAATGTTACAATTCAGAGCTCCCCTGACCTTGTCCTCAAAAATCCAGTTATAAAGCATTCATTTCTTCACTACTCTTTGTGACCAAAATGGTCTTCATATCCCCTAACCTCCACTCCCAGCCTAGTACTTGGGACCTGCCTGTGGGGAGAGTTGGGTCAATAGCCAGCTGAGAAGATTGTGATCTGAGGCACAGCTAGTGAGAGCAGGGAGACCAGAAGGGGAAGGTTCCCCTTTGCAAATGACGTTTAGCATATTACCCTCCTTACAACAGAAAAAATATGGAAGGCTGTCAGTCCCTTGACATTTTAGCAACTAGATAGATTATTCCTACTCCTGTGAGGAGAAGCCAGTAAAATGTAAAGAGAAGGTAGTGGTTTCTACTGATGATTTTCAAGAGAATAGAAGTTTATGTTTTACTGGGTGGTAAGATCAGAGAGAGAGGGAGTGTATAGGTGTTCCCTCTACTCTCTTATGCTGTCTTTTTTTTTTTTTAATCACACTGCTCTTTTCCAACTTAACAGCTGAGGAATATGAGGCCCTGAAGAATTAAAGCGACAGTTTTGAAAACAATACACCAAATTAAGGACGAATCTAGGGCTGGAATCATGGGCTCCTGTATCCTAGGATGTCAGAGTAGAAGAAAGTGTAGAGTTCACGAGGTCAAACCTCTTATGTAATAAACAGCAGGTACACTACCAATCTGCCATGTTACCTGTCCAAGAAAAGAGAGCAAGTAGGTGACAGGGCCAGAATTACAGACACAGGTCTTCTGACTCGCAGTTCAGGGGTATTTCTAGTATCCCACGGGAGTCATCTTCCTAAACCTGTTATATTTATGCTCTTTAATTCTTAGAATGGGATATGGGGATTCCAATTCAGCATCCATGAAAGAGAATTAAATGATACTAACTCCACTTTGCATACTTGTGAAAAACAGAAGAGAAGAGAGTTAAAAAAACAAACAAAAAAATGAAAACTACTAATGACTGGAATACACACTCAGACAAATTAAAATGAAATTTCTGTATGAGAGATTCCATCACTGATCTATTTTTATTGTAATATATATTTAATTAATTATTTTATTTTAAAAGAATAAAATTTATATTTTTTTTGTGTGGAGTTTTATGGTTTTGACAAATTCTTCCAATGATGTAACTATTTTCACAAACCCTTGTGATGTCTCTTTGAGTAAACCCATTCCCCAAATCACAGATTTATTTTCTGTTACTACAGATTTGCCTTTTACAGATGTTATATAAGTGGAAACATGCATTATGTAGCCTTTTGAATCTGGCTTCCTTTACTTGTGACAATGCATAGATATTGTTGAATGTTTCAGTAATTTCTTTTTTGGTTACTGAATGTGTATGACTACTACATTTTGTTTATCCATCATAGCTGAAGGATATTTGTATTGTTTCTAGTTTGAGGGATTATGAATAAACCCATGATAAACAATCACATACAAGTCATTTATCTTAGGTAAATATGTAGAGTGGAATTGCTGGATCATATAATAAGTAAAGGTTTAGCATTATAAGACAATGCCAAAAGCTAAATTGTTATCCAAAATGTCTGGAGCATTTTGTACTTGCACCAATATGATGAGAGATCCTTCCCTAGCATTTTGTACTGTCAAGTTTTTTTTTCTTTAATTTTATCATTCTAATAAGTTGTAGTAGCATATTTTCATGGATGTAATTTGCTTTGCCTTAATGCCTAGTGATGTTGAGCATCTTTTCATGTGCTGATGTGCCATCTATATATTTTATTTGATGAAGTGTCTGTTCAAATATTTTGTTGTTTTTTAATTTTTAAAATTCTCTTATTATTGAATTTTAAGTGATTTTGTATATTATGGATAAAAGTCCTTATTCAGATATGTGCTTTGCAAATATTTACTTATATTTTGTAGCCTTCCCTTTTCATTCCTGTAACTATGTTTTCACAGAGTACTTTTTAATTTTGATGAGGTCCAGTTTATACACTTTTTACTTTTATGGATTATGATCATGGTGTAATATCCAAGAAGCATTTGCCTAATCCAAAGTCACAAATATTTTATCTATATTTTATTTCGGACATTTGAGATTTTTAGGATTTATGCTTAGATCTATAATTGATTTTGAGTTAATTTTGCATAAGGTGAGCAGTATGGATTGACTTTTTCTTCATCCCATCATCCTTCTTTCTTCTTCTTCTTCTTTTTTGTTTTCTTTTGCATATAGCTGTCAAATTGCTCCAGAGCAATTTGTTGAAGAGATTATTCTTTCTCTATTGAATTGTCTTTACTCCTTTATTAAAAATCAATTAACTATATATCTGTGGATCTATGGCTTGGCTCTATTCTGGTCCATTTAATTATATATCTACCCTTCTGCAAATATTACAGCGTTTTAATTACTCTATAGATTTATATTAAACATCTAAATAAAGTAGTTAAGTCCCCCAAAATAATTACTTAAAGTTTCTTTTAAGTAATCAAGGATATTTGATTTTCCATATATATTTTATAATCATGTTATGACTTAAAAAGAAATGCTTCCTGGATAATTATTGGGATTGTAATGAATCTATAGATCAGTTTGGGAGATTTGATACTTAAATATATATGTCACCTTGGCTAGGTCACGGTGCCCAGATATTTTATCAAACATTATTCTAGATATTTCTGTGAGAGTAGTTTTGGGTGAGATCAACATTTAAATTGTGTGTGGGATTCATCTAATCAGTCGTAAGTCTGAATAGAGCAAAAGAGTAAGCTCCTTGAAGTGAGAAGGAATTCTGTCAATAGACAGTCTTTAGACTGGAACTGCAACATTGGATATTCCCTGGATCTTCAGCCTGCAATTTTGGACTTGTCAGACTCAATAATTGCATGAGTCAATTCTTTCAAATAAATATATATATACACATTACACACACACACACACACACACACACACACACACACATCTTATTGGTTCTCTGTTCTGTTTCCCTGGAGAATCTTGACTAATACAGGAGATTAACATCTTAAAAATATTGTATCTTCCAAACCATGAACATTATCATTCTCTTAATTTACTTGTCTTTAAATTTTTTTACCCTTGCTTTGTACTTGTCAGTATTCATATCTTGTACATAGTTTGTTAGATTTATATCTAAGCATTTCACGACTTTAATCCTATTTTAAATGATATGCTTTCCTTAATTTCAATTTTCAATTATTATTGCTAGTATGTAGTAAAACAATTCATCCATATAGACCTTCAAACTTGCAACCTAGATGTAGTAATTCCATGAGCTTTTTTGTTGTTATTGTAGGTTCCAAGGGATTGTCTGTGTAGATAATCATATGACGTATGAATAATGATGGTTTTAGCCTTTCTTTTCTAACCTGTATGCATTTTAATTATTTTTCTTGCTGTAATCCACTGGTTAAGACTTTTAGTAAGATGTTGAACAGAGGTAATAAAAAAGGATATACTTGGCTTCACTGGTGGTGCAGTGGTTGAGAATCCTCCTTCCGATGGAGGGGACACGGGTTTGTGCCCCGGTTTGGGAAGATCCCACATGCCGCAGAGCAGCTGGGCCTGTGAGCCATGGCTGCTGAGCCTACGCGTCTGGAGCCTGTGCTCCACAATGGGAGAGGCCACAACAGTGAGAGGCCTGCGTACCACAAAAATAAATAAATATAAATAAATAAATAAATAAAATAAAAAAGGATATCCTTGCCTTGTTCCTCATTTTAGGATTCAGAATTTAACCATCAAATATCATGTTAGCAATAAGATACTGTGGATGTGTTTTATAAGATTAAGGAAATATCTTCTTTTCTTATTTTACTGAGTATTTTATCATGAATAAATGTTGAATTTTATTAAGTGATATTTATGCACAATGAGATGATCATATATATGATATATACATATATATTTATATATTAATCTATTCATACAATGAATTGTGTTGATTTTTGAATTTTGAAAGAGTCTTGCTTTCTTAGAAAAACACCATTTGTTCATTATATTAAACATATTTCCTGGATTGGTTTGCTAATAATAAGTTGAAAAAATTTGCCTTTATATTCATGAGAAATTTGAGTCTGTATGTAGTGTTCTTTCCTTGTAATGTCATTGTCTGATTTTGGTATCAGGAAAATGTTGGCCTCATAAAAATAAGTTGGGAATGGCTTCCCTGGTGTTGCAGTGGTGGAGAGTCCACCTGCCGATGCAGGGGGCACGGGTTTGTGCCCCAGTCTGGGAGGATCCCACATGCCACAGAGCGGCTGGGCCCCTGAGCCGTGGCTGCTGAGCCTGTGCGTCCGAAGCCTGTGCTCCACAATGGGAGAGGCCACAGCAGTGAGAGGCCCACGTACCACACACACACACACACACACACACACACACACAAAGTCAGGAAATATTTCATTCCTTTCTGTTTACTGGAAGACTTTTGGCATAATTGGTAATATTTCTTTCTTAAATGTTTGGCAGAATTTATGGGTAAAATCATCTGGGTCTGGAGGTTTCTTTATTGAAATATTTTAAAGTATGAATTTAATTTATTTAATGAATATGATATTATCTAAATCATCAATCTTTTCTTGAGTTTTTTTTAGCTTGTGTCCTTCAAGAAATTAGCTAAGTTTATTTACATATATTTGTGTTCATACAATATTCTTAGTATTCCCTTATCACCTTTGTAATTTCTTTAGGATCTGTATTGACTTCCCCTCTTTCATTCCTAAAATTGATAATTTGCATCATTTTTCTTTGTCACTCTGACTAGAGGTTTATGAATTTTATCAAACTTTTCAAAAATTGCTTGGTTTTATTGACTTTTTACTGTTTTTCAGTTTTTAATTAATTACTTTCTGGTCTTTATTTCCTTCCTTCTGCTTGCTTTGCATTTAATTTGCCTTCTGCTGATTTCTTTTTTTTAATTGACATGTAGATGATTTACAGTATTAAATTAGTTTCAGGTGTATCCCATAGTGATTCAGTGTTTTTACAGATTATACCTTATTTTAAGATATTACAAAATAATGGATATATTTTCCTGTGCTGTACAACATATCTTTATTGCTTATTTATTTTATACATAGTAATTTGTATCTCTTAATCTCCTACACTTATCTTGCCCTTCCTTTTCTCCTCATTGGTAATCACTAGTTTGTTCTCTAAATCTGTGTCTATTTCTGTTTTTTAATATTCATTCAATTGTTTTATTTTTTATATTCCACCTATGTGATACCATACAGTATTTGCCTTTCTCTGTCTGACTTACTTCACTAAGCATAATACCCTCTATGTCCAGCCAGGTTGTTGCAAATGGCAGAATTTCATTCTTTTCATGGTTGAGTAATATTACATTATGTATGTGTATATATATATATATATATATATATATATATATACCACATTTCTTTATGCATTTATTTATTTTAGGACACTTAGATTGCTATCATATCTTGGCTATTGTAATTAATCCTTCTATGAACATTGGGGTGCATGTATCTTTTCAAATTAGTGCTTTCATTTCCTTTGGATATATTCCCAGGAGTGGAATTGCTGGATTATATGGTAGCTCTATTTTTAGTTTTCTGATGAACCCCCATACCATTTTCTATAGTGGCTGTACCAATTTACATTCCCACTGACAGTGTACTCAGGTTCCCTTTTCTCCACATTCTTGCCAAAATTTTTTCTTTGCAGACATTTTGATGATAGCCATTCTGACAGGTGTGAGGTGATATCTCATTGTGGTTTTGATTTGCATTTCTCTGATTATTAGCAATGTTGGGCATCTTCTCATGTTCCTGTTGTCCATCTGTATATCTTTTTTGGGAAAATGGGTATTCAGGTATTCTGCCCATTTTTAAAAAAATATTTATTTATATACTTATTTATTCTTGGATGTGTTGGGTCTTTGTTGCTGTGCCTGGGCTTTCTCTAGTTGTGGTGAGTGGGGGTTACTCTTCATTGAGGTGCACAGGCTTCTTATTGCAGTGGCTACTCTTGTTGTAGAACATGGGCTCTAGGCATGTGGGCTTCAGTAGTTGTGGCATGCAGCCTCCGTAGTAATGGCTTGTGGGCTCTAGGGCACAGGCTCAGTAGTTGTGGTGCATGGCTTAGTTGCTCCATGGCATGTGGGATCTTCTCGGACCAGGGCTTGAAACTGTGTCCCCTGCATTAACAGGCAGATTCTTAACCACTGCACCACCGGGGAAGTTCCTGCCCATTTTTTAATTGGGTTGTTTGTTTTAATAATATTGAGTTGAATAAGCCATTTGTATATTTTGGATATGAATCCCTTTTCAGTCATATCATTTGAAATTGTTTTCTTCCATTCAGTAGATTGTCTTTTTGTTTTGTTGATGGTTTCCCTTGCTCTGCAAAAACTTTTAAGTTTAATTAGATTTAAATGCTTATTTTTGCTTTTGTTTCTTTTGCCCTAGGAGAAAGATCCAAAATAATATTACTAAGATTTATGTCAGAGAGTGTTTTGCCTATGTTCTCTTCTAGAAATGTTATGGTTTTAGTTCTTACATTTAGGTCTTTAATCCATTTTAAGTTTATTTTTGTATGTGGTGTGAGAAAATGTTCTAATTTCATCCATTTTTTCCAACACCACATATTGAAAAGATTGTCTTTTCTCCATTGTTATATACTTGCCTCTTTTGTCATAGACTAATTGACTCTATGTGTGGGGTTCATTTCTGGGATCTCTATTCTGTTTCATTCATCTATGTGTCTGTTTTTGTGACAGTATCATGCAGTTTTTTTTTTTTTTTTTTTTTGTGGTACGTGGGCCTCTCACTGCTGTGGCCTCCCCCGTTGCGGAGCACAGGCTCCGGGAGCGCAGGCTCAGCAGCCATGGCTCACGGGCCCAGCCGTTCCACGGCATGTGGGATCTTCCCGGACCGGGTCACGAACCCATGTCTCCTGCATCGGCAGGCAGACTCCCAACCACTGAGCCACCAGGGAAGCCCTATCATGCAGTTTTGATTACTATAGCTTTGTAGTATAGTCTGAAGGCAGGGAGTGTGATACTTCCAGCTTCATTCTTTTTTTTCTTTTTTCATACTGTTTTGTCAGTTCAGGGACTTTTGTGGTTCTTATAAATTTAAAGATATTTGTTCTAGTTCTTTGTAAAATGTCATAAATATTTTGTTAAGGATTTCATTGAATCTATAGATTACTTTGGGTAGTATGGACATTTCAACAATATTACTTCTTCTAATTCATAAGCATGGAACACCTTTCTGGTTCTTTGTATCATTTTTAGTTTCCCTTTTCAGATTTTATAGTTTTCAGAGTATAAGTTTTTCATCTCCTTGGTTAAGTTTATTCCTAGATATTTTATTCTTGTTCACCTTTCAATATTGAGTATGATGTTAGCTGTGTATTTGTCACAAATGGCCTTATTTATGTTGCAATATATTTCCTCTATACCAACTTTGATGACAGTTTTCATCATGAATGGATGTTGAATTTTGTCAGATGTTTTTTCTGCATCTATTGAGAAGATCATGTGTTTTTTATCCTTCTTTTTGTTAACATGGGGTATCCCATTGATTGAATTGCAGACATTGAACCATCCTTGAATCCCTGGGGTAAATCCCACTTGATCGTGGTGTATGACCCTTTTGAAAACTGTTGAATTTAGTGTGCTGATATTTTGTTAAGGATTTTTGCACCTATATGCATCAGAGATGTTGGTCTGTAATTTTATTTGTGTGTGTGTGTGTGTTTCTGCTTTTGGTGTCAGGGTAATGATGGTCTCACAGAATGTATTAGGGAGTAGTCAATCTACTTCAATTTTTTATTTTTATATTTTTGTGATAATCTGAAAGGATAAGTATTAGCTTGCTCTTCTGCTAATTTTGTAAGCTTAGATTATTGATTTAAAATCTTTCTTCTTTTCTAAGTGCTCAATGCTATAAATATCACTTTAAACACTGCTTTGGCTGCATCCAACAAATTTTAATATGCTGTATTTTCATTTTTGTTCAGTTCAAAATATTTTCTAATTTTCTTTGAGACTTCCTATTCAATAGATGTGTTACTCATGAGTGTTTATAAATTTCCAAATACTTGAGAAATTTTCAGGCATTTTTCTGTTATGAATTTCTAGTTAAATAACCTTATGGTCAGGAAACGTATTTTGCATAAAGTCAATTCTTTGGAATTTGTTCAGGTTTGTAACATAGCCCAGAATATTGTCCATTTTGATAAATATTCCAAGTACACTTGAAAATAAAATTTATTCTGTACATGGGTTTTTCTAGAAATATTAATGAGGTCAAGATGGTTGATAAGTATTCTCATTCATGCTGATGTCCTGTCTACTTATTCTATCTATTACTGAGAGAGGAGTGTTAAAATTTCAACTATATTTGTGGATTTTTCTATTTCTCCTTTGAGTTCTTTTGGCTTCATATATTTTGAAGCTCTGTTGTTAGGTCACATACCTTTAGGATTGCTATGTCTTCTTATTTTATGGAACCTTTTATCATTATGCAATGTACCTGGTTATTTTCTTGTTCTAAGGTTTACTTTATATGATATTAATTTAGCCACTCCAACTTTCTTTGATTATTGTTTTCATGATATGTTCACTTTGTTACTTAAATTTTAATATATTTAAAGTATATATATATATATATATATATATATATATATATATATATATATATATATATATACATACATATATAGTTTTTAATTTAGCCTGAAAATCTCTATTTTAATTGTGTCTAGAATGTTTGCATTTGATTTAATTATTGATGTGGTTTAAAATTTTAACTTTTTTTCCTCTTTTCTCTGATTTTAGTTGTTCTATTTTCCCTCTCTTCATTTCCTTTTGATAATTTGAGTACTCTAGTATTACATTTTAATTTATCTATTGTTTTTTGGCTACATCTATTTCTTTTTTTTCTTGTCATTAAGGAGTTACAATTTACATATTAAATGTCTACAGTCTATTTAGAGTTAAAATTTCATCAATGTTATCAATAAAATGTAGGTGTATTTTAATCCTTAGGTCTATATAACCCCTCCCCTTTATGTTTTATCATATGTATTCCATCTGCATACATTGGAAATGTTACCAGAAAGGGTTATAATTTATACGTTCTGAGCTCATATATATCGTAACAGACTTAAGAAAAAAATAAACTTTTATATTTTTTTCAGTTGTGTAGCATTTCTATTGCTCTTCTTTCCTTCTCAGTATTCAAATTTCCCCTCCTATATCGTCTAGCTTCAGCCTGAAGAACTTCCTTTAGTATTTCTTTTAGAGCTGGCCAGCTGGCTAATAATTGTTCTAATTTTCTTTTATCTAAGGATGTCTTTGTTTTTTCCTTCATTTCCCAAAATTATGGGGTTGGCCAAAAGTTTCATTCATTTTTTTCTGTAAGATAGCTCTAGTAGTGTTTAGTTGCCTTTAATTTAATTCAAAACAATTTTGTTAGATTGTATTGTGACAGCTGTCATATCAACATGCATTTAAAAAACAAAAACATCAAAATTGATGAAGTTTTGTGTAGTCATTTTAATACTGAGGGTGGAAAAAGAAAGCAACATTTTGGCATATTATGATTTATTATTTCAAGAAAGGTAAAAACACAACTGAAATTAAAAAAAATTTGTTCAGTGTATGGAGAAGGTACTGTGACTGATCAAATGTGGCAAAAGTGGTTTGCAATGTTTCATGCTAGAGATTCCTCGCTGGATGATACTCCATGGTCGGTAGACCAATTAAAGTTGATAGTAATCAAACCGAGACATTAATTGAGGACAACCAACATTATACCACATAGGAATAGCCAACATACTCAAAATATTCAAATCAAACACTGAAAATCATTTGCATTACCTTGTTTACGTTAATCACTTTAATGTTTGGATTCCATAAATTTAAGTGTAAAAAACCTTGACCATATTTCCGCATGTGATTCTCTACTTAAACGTAACAAAAACATTCCATTTTTAAAACAAATTGTGATGGACGATCAAAAGAGGATACTGTCCAATGATGTGGAATGGAAGAGATCATGGGGCAAGTGAAATGAATCACCACCAACCACACCAAAAGCCAGGCTTCATCCAAGGAAGGTGATGTGTATACAGTGCCATTGGGAGTCTTCTATTATGAGCTCCTTCCGGAAAACCAAACAATTAATTCCAACAAGTACTGCTACCAATTAGACCAACTGAAAGCAGCATTTGAAGAAAAGCGTCCAGAATTAGTCAACAGAAAACACATAATCTTCCATCAGGATAACGTAAGACCACATCTTTCTTTGGTGACCAGGCAAAAACTGTTACAGCTTGGCTGGGAAGTTCTGATTCATCTGCTGTATTCACCAGACATTGCACCTTCAGATTTCCATTTATTTTGGTCTTTACAAAATCCTCTTAATGGAAAAAAATTCAATTCCCTGGAAGACTGTAAAAGACACCTGGAATAGATTTTTGCTTAAAAAAGATTAAAAGTTTTTGGGAAGAAGGAATTATGAAATTTCTTGAAACATGGCAGAAGGTAGTGGGACAAAAAGGGTAAATACATTGTTCAATAAAGTTCTTGGTGAAAATGAAAAATATGTCTTTTATTTTTACTTAAAAACCAAAGGCACTTTTTGGTGAACCCAATATTTTCTATGGGTATAGAGCTCTGGGTTGATAAGTCTGTTTTTCAACATTTATAAAGATAATATTCCACTTCTAGGTTTTTGGTGAAAAATCCATAGTACTCAAATTTTCCCCCTGGATGTAATGTCATTTTATTCTAAGTGCTTTCAATATTTTTTCTTTCTCTTTTTGTTTTTTGGCATTTGAATTTAGAGTGTCTGAGCAAATTTTACTTTGATTTTATCCTATTTTGTGTGTGTCAAACTTCTTGAAACTTTAAATTTCGACTTTTCACCAAGTTTGAGGTGCTTTGCAAACATTTTTTCTTCAAATATTTCTTTGTACACCAATTTGTTTCTCTTTTTATTATGAGACATTCATGGCACAAATGCCATCCTTTCTTAAGTTTATTTATTTTTCAATCTTTTTTTCTCTATTCTTATTGGATAATTTCTATTGACTTACCTTCAATATCAAAGACTATTTCTTCTGCCATTCCCTTTCTGTTACTTAAATCTTTTCTGTTATTTTTATTGTTTTGATTTTAGAAATTGTGCTTTTCAGTTCCCAAAGTCCATTTGGTTCTGTTTAAAATAATTTTTATTTCTCTGTTATGTGTTTCTATTTTTCCAATTATGTCAGAATGTTTACCTTTACTTCATGAAGTGTAGCTTTTATAAAAGCTTTACAATTTTTGTCTAATTGTTGAGGACTGAATTGTGTTCTCCCAAAATTCATAAGTTGAAGTCTTAATCCCAATGTGACTTTATTTGGAGATAGGGCTTTTAGGAAGATAATTAAAGTTAAATGAGGTCATAAGTGTGGGGACCTTATCTGATGGGACAGGTGTCCTGATAATAAGAGGAAGAAACACCGGAGATTTCTATCTCCCTTCATGAACAAAGAAGAAAGGCCATGTGAGGACAGAGTGGAATGGTGGCTGTCTACAAGCCAGGAAGAGAGGCCTAGCAACCAACCTAGATGAAAACTTAGACTTGTAGCCTATAAACTTAGGTTGTTTAAACAACCTGAGCTGTAGTATATTGTTATGGCAACCCCATAAGACTGATAATTTTCCATTTGCATTATCTCAAGGTTAGGGTCTGTTGATTGACTTTTTTCTTGAGAGTGTATCAGATGTTCTAGTTCTTTGTGTGTCAAAATTTTTTGTAATGTATTTTGGATATTTTGAACATTATGCTGTATATACACTGAATTCTTTCAAAATTCTCCAGAGAGTTTCACCATTCAATACCCTCTTAAGGATTTCAATATTGAGTATACTTAGGTTTGATTATTATGTTGGAAAGAGGCACCTAAGGAACTTGTCTTGATATTAAGTTCACATAATAGGAACAATACTTTAACCTATATTGTATAATATTACTTGATGTGGTTTAGTGGAGTAGATGGATATTTAACGAAACAAAGACTCCTCCTCTATCCAATTCCACCCTTGCTTCTGTTACTGGCTTCTAGTAATTTGGGACCAAAGGACGTTTTGGCAATTTAAGATCTATCCAATCCACAATTACTTTGAAATATCAGTTGTTTTGACTAATTATTTAATGCTTCTTATACACATTCTCTAAGGTGTAAGCAGAATTATATATTTATATACAATTTAGGACTAACTTCTTTTCTGGGTAAGTAACATAAATTTGCTTCTAAAAATATGTTTTATTCTATCATTTGTAGCAGCACAATGTTTATGATATGTAATATGATATTATTTGATATATAACAGAAAATATTTTAAAATTCTGTTGACTGAAAAGTAATTTCTACTATCAGCATAGCTGGTAAGTACAATATTTGAAAATTGATGGTTATTTTACTTGCTGTTAAAATATGTAGAAAATCAGTTCATTTATGTTAATAAAGTAAGTTTTGGTTATTGCAAATAATAACAGGCATTAACATAATTTTCCATGAATCTAGATTTTTGTGCTGTGAACCAAAAATTTAGCTATTTATGTAGTCTGTATCACTTAATATGTATATATCAAAATCTCAGCATTAGCCACAGAGTTATGAGGAATAAAATACAGTAAGCTGCAACAAATTCCTTTGCTTGTAGCTAATATAAATTAATAATGAATATAACAAGAACAAGTATTTTAAAATTACACAAATTCCCTAGCATGCCAAATTACAGTGCATTAACAAAACATAAAATTGCAAATGCCAATTTACAATGGTTAAATGCCAAATTTCCTGTAGTCTGCAGAACTTATGTAATTGAAGACCCAGGCAGATGATAGCCTATTTGTGCATTTAATAAAGTGGCCTAGGAATATTGGTGTGTATGTGTGTGTGTGTGTGTGTGTGTGTGTGTGTGTGTGTGTAGAGCAAAATAGGCAATCTAATTCCATAGAATTCAATGAGCTTTTGGAATGTAAATTTCAACTGTCAAATCTTAATTAAAAAGTACCAGTCAGCACTATTTAAAAATTGGAAGAGAACTAAGTGTTGGGTTGTTGGATAATGTGCAACTTGCCTTCTAAATAGAGTAGGTAGGCTGACAGGTATATAATTAACATCACATCAAGTGAAGGACAGGAAGCCAACTGTAGTTCCTTGAAGGGAGGAGCTTCAACACTTTTCAAGGCAGGGAAGAGGTTCTTCAATCTGAGTTAATTTATAATTTCTTTTATTTCTAAAGAGAATCTACTTATTTTGTATTGAACTTCTCTGAACCTTAGAAAGCAGTGACATTTGCAGAGTTGAGGTTTTATTCTAAGAGGTTAATATTAACATAAATGTTTAGGCATCTTGTATCAATTAGAACACTTTCCCAGTTTTACTGGACTTCTGGTATCTTTGGGTCACTGTGCTCTTCAATTCAACTTTTATTTTTTTTTTTTGCTATATTGTTTCACTCATGTAAAAGAAGGTAAATTAGGCAACTGTCATTTGGAAGAAAGAGAGATTTCAAACCTTAATGTTCTTTCCCATAGAAATATCTTTGAGCACTCAAAATTCACAAGGGCTAGAATACATTTTGGACAGTGATATGATTAAGAGGATAGTGTGACTCTTTTAGGCTCAAACTGGTTTGCTGAGGATGGTAGAAAATTGCCTAGTTCATGGTTTTCCTTAAAACTGTTCACTAGTGTGAAATATTCTTTGAGAATATTCATGAGAAATATCTCCTTGGATAGAGATCAATGGTTAACCCACCACAAGAAGAAAAGGTTAAAATTACCACTGAAAGAAGTTGTGCAACAATTATCTCATGGTTAGAGACTCTTTGGCAAAGGACTGGGAAAATTGGTTCATTTAGGATTCTAGGTATGGAATCTTGATGAGGAGTGATACTTGGAATACATAGGAATTGTGCAGACACAGAGGCAGGAGATGGGTATGTATTCTTTTATAATATCAAGCACTTTGGACACACTGGAAATTCACGGGTGCTATAGGGTAAAAAAAAATTCATAAACATCTGTTTTAGGATAGTGCTTTTGCTTTCTGACTTGATTTTGCCCCTATTTCCAGCATATACACAGAATTTTGGCAGCTGGCAACTTCGATACAGAAAGTTTCAGTTTCTGATTGCAAATTCAAGGCAAACTTTCAGTTTCCTATGGTATACATTCTGTCAATATAGCACACTCTGGTGATGACATCTATTAAGGTACTCACCAATGTGAAACTCCTCATAACTTGTGGAACAATGTGGAACTTGCAATAACGCTTACTGTTACTGAACTAGAGATTCGAAAAGAAAAACCAAATATAAACAAGAAACTCACCACTAGGCCATCTCAATTTCCTATTTCTCTTGCATTTTTAAAAATTAAAACTGTTAAGTAGAGTAAATAATGAATGACTTGCTTATTTTAAACACTTACTGTGGACAATGATTGAGGAAAACATCAGTGTGTTACCTCCAGCTGCTAATCCCTACACACTTCATTAATTACTCAGAATTCAGAGAAGTGAGGTATTTAATTACCTCAATTATCTCAAATGCAAAAAGACAACAGTCAGCCACCATGTAAATGCACATCATAGTTGTAGCATGAGCATTTTTGACAGCAATCCTGTAGGCATTAAAATGTCAAGTAAAGAAAACCTTTACCAAATAAAACTAGTGTGTGTAACTGCCCACTGTAACCTAAAATTACAGAATTCATCTACAACAAAGGGCCATGTCTAGTAAAATGTGATTTGATTTGGGGAATCCATTTGGATTTGCTTATGCCAAGAGTCCGAGAGTAGCGACATGGCTCATTTGTACCTGGATGTCCATGCTATCTTTACAATCACCATACGTTCCCTGTTTTCCTTCTGCAGCACAGATGTTCAATGGAAGGTGGATTAGATTGTTTTTTTGAGCACCTTTTCCAAAATTTTCATGCCCTCTAACTCCCAGGAAATTAATTATACTCTAGAGGAAAGAGACTGTGGTGGAGAAGGAGTGTACTCAAGCTTTTGTATTGAGAAAATGTTCTTGAGTAAGTTTGATACATGCTATCCCTTCAACTATGAACAGTTCTCCAGGGCATCTTGGGGCGGGCATGGCAATGCGGTTTAGTTCATTCAGTCATTTAGTTATTGATTCATTTAGCAAATATTTACTAAATGCTCATGTGTGTTTATGCTTGGTTCCAGTGAAAATAATGAAAGAGAAAAGGTGATCTTTGCCCTTGGAAATCTTAAAATTTTGAGAGGAGGGAGAAATTGAGGTATCATAGACAGATTTCCAGGCATTACAATGTAGTGTGATAAATGGTCTGAAGTGAGGAGACAGTTAGTATAGGGTATTCTGAGTACAAGAGAAGATACCTAACCCAGATTTGGTGTGTGTGTGCGTGTGTGTGTGTGTACGTGGGTGTACACATGCATGCACTATGAGGGTAGGTGGTGCTAGGGAGGGCTTTCAAAAATTAAGTTAGGGCCTGAGGAAAATGTGAGAAATAGCCATTTTGATGGAGGAGGGAGAAAAGTGGTCCATGCAGGTCAAGTAACATTTTTAATGGCTTGAATGTGAAAGAAAATATGTTTTATACCAGTTTACAGTCAGTATAGTCAAATTTCCCCAATAATTAAATACATCCTGAATTTAACTGAGACACCTTAACATGTAAAATGATAACAAAAGCAGCCCAGTGTCATTCTAAAACATCTTGATAATGTTGACATCTTTATATCTTCTATGGCCACTGAGGTGGACATATATAAACTATGTCATGCATCTAAACTTCCTAAAAGTCCTCTTGACCTATTTCTTTGCTCCTAATCCATTTTTCCTTTCTTTACTCTAAAAAAGTTTTACCTGTTTCTCTTTCCCACTCAGATAAATAACTTTAGCATTTCTGAGCTTCTATGAATTTCTCATACCTAGTTCAGTGAGCTAGTAGCCCAAGCATGAATTTCTGAAAAATTGTGAAAGAAAAAATAGGAATGCTTACAAGTAAGATACCCTAAACTGACTTATTCTGTTTTCAAAATTTGACCATCTAGGGAATATTGTGATTTATGGCCATGGCATATTGAATGTTGATTTGCATGTCTACCAGGAGTTGATTGTATTTACTCCCCAAACTGTTTATTCTAATTGTATTGCAATTACATAATTTAATTGATAAGAGAAATTTTTGTCCCGGGCATGTAAATAAGAACTGACAAGTGACCATGGAATCAACTAATAGAGTGTTTCATTTGAGTAAGGGAAGTAAAAAACAGACTGTAATAAAGTATATGAATAAATATCAGACAAGGAAGTAGAGACTGTGAGAATAAACAACTCTTTCAACAAACTTGGCTGTGAAAAGACAGAAGTGGTATAGTGGGTAGAGGTGACATGGGGTCAAAGGAGCATTTTTGTCATTAAATGAGAGATTTAAGCAAGCATGTTAAATGCAGATAAAAAAGATCCTCAAGGTACATGCTGAAGACATGGGAAGGAAGTGACAATCGTGAGAGTATACACGTGGAAAAGTGTGGCTAAAAAATCATGGCCTTTGTAATCATATACATCTAAGTTTAGTTTAAAGCACTGTAACTCATACTCATCAATAAATTATTTAATCTCTCAGTTTTTTCACTTGACAGTGGGGGTAAATAATGGCTTTAGTGAATATTATTTAAGTTAAATAAAACATGCAATTAATTATTTGTGTATGCCTATTCTTTGTTAATGATTTAAGTCCAAGATGGATGAAATTTTTTTGCTAACTGTTATATCCTCAAAGACAAGAGCAGTAGCTTGTATTAATAAATATTTGCTAAGAAAATAATGAACAAATAAATTAATGAATACACACTAGTCACTTAACTTATCACAAAACAAGCAAGAAAAAGAAAGAAAATTAAAAGTTAGTTAACTTTACCACTCTATCACAAAAGTAGAAAAATATCTGCTTATGGGTTCCCTCCCAAAGTGTTACATTTTTGAAATCCAATATTTTGAATTTTATTATTTAGCTTACATCTTGGTGACCTGTTAAGAGGTATCACTTAAAGATATGGGTCTTTTACATTTAGTTTAATAATTAGATCACGTTTTTAATCAGGGTTAATCAAGAAGATTACTTGATTCATGATGAAAGTAGGACCTCTGAGTGGGAAGACGATGGTACAAAAGTGATAAACTAGATGTTCAAGACAATTTCTTCCTACAGATCACACAGTAAAGATATCTATATCTTTCTCTTAAGTCCTGAAGACACTTAAATAGCAAGTCAAGCCTAGAGGAAAAAAATATGAGGAAAATTACAAAATAGCTTATATTGCTTTTGTCTAAAATTTTAAGAAATTGAAAAGACAAATTCTAATTTTCCATTATTTAATTCCTACTGGTTTCAAAAAATGCTAACAAATCTACTCATATGCCAAAGCTGGGCATATATGGACTCAAACCTCCCTGAAGCAGGCAAAGTTATTCTTATTTTAAATATTGTATAAATAGGATTATGAAAGATAAGATAGCATGACTGAAGTCACCCATGTAGGTAGTCGAGGGTCCAGTATTCAAACTTAGACATCCCCCAATGGCATGATGTTATTTATTTCTCTCTCACAAGTTTGTTTTCTATATCTGAGTGTCACCTCAATGCTCATAGTAGTATTATTGACAATAGCCAAAACATGAATGCAACCTAAATGTCCATTGACAGACGAATGGATAAAGAAGATGTGATATACATACATACATATATATATATATATATACACACATATATATATATATATATACCTATATATATATACACACACACATATATATACCTATATATATACATACATATATAAAATGAGATATTAGTCATAAAAAAGAATGAAATAATGCCATTTGCAGCAACATGGATGAGCCTAGAGATTATCATATTAAGTGAAGTAAGAAAGAGAAAAAACATATGATGCCACTTATACATGGAATCTAAAATGTGATACAAATGAACTTATTTACAAAACAGAAACAGACTCACAGACATAGAAAACAAATTTATGGTTACCAAAGGGGAAAGGGGGTAGGGGAGGAATAAATTAGGAGTTTGGTATTAACAGATACAAACTACTATGTATAAAATAGATAAACAGGGACCTTGCTGGTGGTCCAGTGCTTAAGACTCTATGCTACCACTACAGGAGGCATGGGTGTGATCCCTGCTCATGGAACTAAGATCCTGCATGCCAAGAGGTGGGGCCAAAAAAAAAAGATAAAAAATAAATAAAATAAATAAACAACAAGGTTCTACTCTATAACGTAGGGAACTTTATTTAGTATCCTATAATAAACCATAATGGAAAAGAATATGAAAAAAATAATATATGTGTATCTGAATCAATTTTCTCACCAGAAAATAACACAACACTGTAAATCAACTATACTTCAATACAAAAGTTTTTTTTTTTTAATAATAAAAATAGAATTTTTTTCTGTTTTGTGAGAGAGAAAGGAAAACAAATGGTAGTTGCTATTGGTGATACCAAAGATGTGATATGACATAGTACCCAACTTCAAGAAAATGAGGGTGCCTTAAGACTCAAAATATTACTTTCAAGAAAAATCTTTGTAAACTTTGACAATGATAACGTAAGAGTAGCGGTTTGATTTATTTCTGAACTTTGGGAATAAGGTTGAAAATAGAGAAGTTAAGATTACATAGAGATTTTATTAGCCATTAGGGAAAGTGAAATGCTTTTTAAAAAGTTGTCTTGTTTAGTCAGTTTGAGGCTTTTTTTTCCTTAGAGAAATTCAGGTAAAAAAAAAAAAAAAAACACAGTTCTCATGGATTTAGAGAGAATGTGTGTGTGTGTGTGTGTGTGCTTGATAAACAATTTTTTAAATCCATATAGTATCTAGAAGAAAAACACTTTTGCCTTTATTCCTTATTACTCAGTAATATTTTGATTAATTCATAAATGGTAAAATATCTATTAAATTGCTGTACCTCGCACAAAACAGACAAAAGTGACAATAAAGTTATCAAATCACTAAAATATAAGAAAAACAATGAAAATAAAGAGTGTAATTTTAGCATATTTGACTTTTCCTAACAGTTTAGAAAATTCGAGTTTTGAAAATTAATAAAACTTACTTTCAATGAAAATTATTTAATTGTGCAAATAAGAAAAAATGGAAGATTTTTTTTTAACTTTCTTAAGCTCTCAGGGAGCAGGGAATATGCTGGCCTGGGGGCGGGGAAAATGGAGGTGAACTCTATGAGTAAATTCAAATGAATTATTCAAAGACACATAGATCAGTTAAGCACAAAAGTCTCTGAGGGAATTAGAGAGTCCTTGGACTCAGATATGCTAAGTTGCCTCTCACGGGTAAGAAATTTAATGTATTTACAGAATCAGTATATTTTCATACTCAACCATTAAAGCAGTGATTTTCTTATGATAAACTATACTTATGAGAAATAAGAAAATCAGGTAATCATGTGGATATGTTTTTTAAAGGAGTGATCTCTCATTTTTGTCTTCTGGATCATTTGCTACGCTCTCCAATCTGGCTTTCACTAGAGCCTCTTGAAATAGACCCTAATCATCATGTCCTATGGTGATGGGCTCCCAGCATCTAGCATGGTGTTTGTCAAATAGACAATTATAGATGTTTGGTCATTCCAGTCACCTTTCTAGTTCCTAAAATCAAAACCTGGACTTCAATGACGAAGCTTTATCTTGGTTCTTCTTCCACCTTCTCTTCTTTTCAAGAGTGTCTCCTTTGATTGTTCCCCAAAGTTATATTCAATTCTAATGCACTCCTTTGGAGATTTCAGCCATTCTGTGATATCACCAGATATGGATTCATAGTGATGTTTAAGCTTCTGTGCCTCTCACTTTCATGGGTCATTTCCAAAATCCCAAACAGAATTTTGTATTTGCAATATTCCTTTATTTTTCTTAAAGGTGCCCTCCTTCCAAATTGATACATTTCAGGTCCACAACACCTGTATCTGTCCATAATTTTATGTGTATATGTAGCTTTTTGTTCCAACAACTTTTCTGAGTTCTATGCCCTGTTAGATTTCACTAACTTCTCCTATTTGGTATGATTAAAACCAGCTATTCTTTCTTCAAGCTAACCCCCTCTTCTGACTTACATGTTTCTATTAAGGTCAATGCAGTGCTCTCAGTCATCCTAAGTAAAAAACTGAGAGTATTGATTAAATATTCCTTCATCTGCATCCCATATTTACAGTTAATAAGCTGTATCCATCTTCATTTATTTCAAACCCTTTCCTTTCTATTAATGCCATCCCAGTTCAGATCCTTGTTACCACTTGTCATCTCATCCACTGTTAAAACTCTCGTTCAAGTCACCTCTGTATTTTAACCTTCTGTTTTTTCAGTGAGTCTCATGGCTTTTATTTATGCCCTGCTCCTGTCTGACAGTCTATTTTCAACATATCAGTTATAGTTATTTCTTTAAAACATAATTATTTATTTAAAATATTTATTTATTTATTTATTTACTTAAACCATAAGATCATGTCATTCTTTCAAACCTTCAAGTAGCTTCCCACTTCCCTCAGAGCAAAGGCTATCTCTAGAGCATCCTATGAAACCCTATTCAGTGTTCTTAGTTCTCCTCCCATGTCTCCCTTTCTACTCTTCTCACCTTACTCCAGCTGCACTGGCTTCCTGATTCTCCCTTGAATATTCTGGTACACTTCTGCATTAAGGCCTTTCCCCTGGCACTTGCTTCTGCCTGAAACATGTTTCTCCTGGCTATCAAACACCTACTCAATCAAGTTTTCCCTAAATGTCCCTTCTCAGTGAAGCCTATTGTAACTTATTTAAAATTATAACTCCCTCATTTCCCATCTCATACTCCGGAGTTCCTTTCCGTCTTTCTTTGCTCCCAAATCACTTGACATCTTCTCACACAATTATTTACTTATTTATTACTGTTTTGTTTATTGTCTGGCTCTTGCTGCTGGAGTGTAAACTCCATGAGGTCAGGGATTTTGTTCTGTTTTGTTTACATCTCTATTCTGATCACGTTGAAGAGTGCCTGACAGATAGTAGAAGTTCGGTGAATATTGGTTGAATATATTACTTACTCTGGACTGGCCTTTTGCGGTATTTATAAAACTAGTTCCTTGCCTTATATCTCTTCCTTTTCTCAACCAGCCTCCATTCTGTGGAAGATTAATTGTTCTATAGCTCAAGTTTACTTGTATAATTTTGGTTAAGTCCTTTAACAGCTTCAAATTTCCTATCACAAGAAGTTCAATTTCTTGGCATGCTACTCAAAACTCTTCACACTTGGTTTCCAAGCTTTCTTTCCAGTCTCAGTTACTGTGATTCACCTACAATAACCTCTGCCTGACCCTTCATCTCTAAATATTCTTATTTCCTGGCATTTTGCTTTGCTTTTTTCATTTCTCATTGCAGGTCTTTAAACTAAACCTGATCATGGAAATGTTATATGTACTTTGATGAGACCTAAGCAAGATGCCATTGCCTAAAAAAACAAACAACAAAAAAAGGAAACTTTCATACCAGCTCAACCATCAGTGTTCTCTCAAATATGAAAGTATATTTATTGCAAGCTAATTTTATAAATAATTAATTATTTAGTAATTTTTTTCATGTCATGGTGGTTTTCATTTCCCCTTGTAATTTTGTAACTCTTGGGAAATGAATGATGAAAATCAGATAAATACCGTTATTTCCATCATTATACTAGCAATTCAGTCTATGATAAAATTGAAATGGAAATATTAAAACACATTAAAATTTGTGATACATAATGAAGATTTCAATTACTAGTCTGTTAACTATAATGACACTTCTTCAAAAAGTCTCAAGGACTTAGAACAACCAGCTACAGAAGAAAAGCTGTGGATGTTCAGTATATATACATTAATAGTGTAATAAGATGTTCTCTAGTGCTGCTGGTGAATATAAAGTATTCATTCTGATATTCTTTAATTTATTTAAAAGTTCACAGTTGGTTTTCAGAGATGATGCAATGTTCAATTTCTTTCAGTCTTTATCAAGATTATTAAATATATGCTAACAATAAGAGTTTGTAAAAGCTATTTACCACTTACTATGTTTTCCTTTGAGCAGATATTTTAGAGAGTTTTATAAAATAATTCTGAAGGAACTATTATTTTTAAAAATAAAAAATAGGAATTGGGCTTCCCTGGTGGCGCAGTGGTTGAGAGTCCGCCTGCCAATGTAGGGGACACGGGTTAGTGCCCCTGTCTGAGAAGATGTCACATGCCATGGAGTGGCTGGGCCTGTGAGCCATGGCCGCTGAGCCTGTGCATCCGGAGCCTGTGCTCTGCAACGGGAGAGGCCACAACAGTGAGAGGCCCACGTACTGCACACACACACAAAAATAATAAAATAAATAAAAAATAAAAAATAGGAATTGAAGGAATTAGTTTGTTTTAGTGTTTACATAAAATTAATAAGATTTTCAAACATTTTTAAAGACCAGTTTGGGTCTCAGACAGAGTTTTTTCGAACATATGTATTAGTGAAATTTTACTCTTATGTTGAAATAAGCAAAAAAAGAAAGAAAAAAGCGAGGCAAAACATAAAATTCCGAGCTATTGTAGTTAAAGTGTCTTTTATGGTGAACTGATTTTTGAATCAGGTTTGCAGTGTAATAGCTCAAATTAATTTTTGACTTGTGTAAAAAGAATACAGACTATGCTATTTATTTTTTTAAAAAATAAAAAACTTGAAAAGTAAAGATTAATCTAGTATTCTAAGCCTTAATGACCAAATCAGACTAATTTCATAAGTGATTCTATTAATTATGCAAGAATTCCTCAACAAAAGATATTAACCAGGGGTGGGGAGAGAGAAAACAACCAAAAACCAATTGATCCCATGACTATATTTAAACTTGAACTCAGAGAATATTAATATCAGAATTGTCTAACTCACAATCACTTAGGGGTAGGAAAAGTGGGCCGACATTTGTTAAACTACTTAGAAGAATATTTGAAACATCATTAAGAACTGGAATAAATGCCAAGCAGTTGAGGAGAAACAGACGGTACAAAACTTCAAACAGAAGACAGTAATCAGTGTGATATGATATGTGTAATGTCTTTTTTTTTTAATTTAAGTCCCAGATATTTAAAAGGAATCTATAAACACCCAGAGAACAAATAGACTAAGTAATATGGTTATATGGACTTGTAAAAAATTAATGATGCCCAAAATTGTGTGTGTTTGTGGAAGGACAAATATAGTAGCATTGTGAAATATGGTCTGTGTTTTATTGGGCCAATAGTGGAAGCCTTTAATGGAGTGTCCCAGAAAAGTTAGTATTCCAACCTGTTTCAAGTTGGCTTGGATGTGAGCACTGTCACATCATTTGGCATGTTGGCTGAGCCAGTGCAAAGGGAGGTGGTGATAAATTGGAGTGCGTCCAGTTGTGAGGAAGTGGCTAGTAGGGGGTCTGCAGGAGCTTTGGCACGAGGTCAGGTTTTATTTTCCATCTTTATTAATCATCTCCAGGGGGGAATAAATTGCCTGCTAATGAAATTTGCAGATAGCACTAAATTTTGAGGTATTGCCAACACAGTTAACAAAGGAGAAATAAATATAAATGGACTTAAGCATGCTATTTATCATTTATTTGGATTTAATCAAAATTGTTCCCAGGATACATTTATAAGCAATTCCCACAAATTAAATTTTAGAGAAGGAACTCTCCATCACAGAGCAAGACAAATGGACTGAGGTAGGGTCACCCTCTGCACTCTGCCTGGTTAGAAGGAAAAGGATATTCCATAACAAAAATGCACTGGTTAGAATGTCCTCTTTCTACGTCCATTGATTTCCAATTTGGAAAATAAGCAGATTTCCCAAACTTGAAAAATCTCAGTTTTAAGAATTCAGCTAAAGCACAGAGATTAAGGATAGCATATATCTTCCTTTCGTTTTCTTATTCTAACTTGGCCATCCCCAGAAAACATTGTTTTCCCTGGAGTTCTCTTAAGGGAGAGGTGTTTTTATCTTTTTTTCTCCTTAGGTCCCATGTCAGCCCAGGGCCTGGAGGTAAGGTGGGTATTCACATTGCTTTTCCTTGCTGTTTCAATTGACCTTCTGTATAAAAACAAAAAATAAATAAATAAAAAGAGATATATACATACATATATACACACATACATACATAAAATACTAGCTCCTTTGAAGTTCATGCTATCAAATATTTTAGTTACCTATGATTCCAATAATTACTTCCTTATTCATGAAAATTTTAATATTTTACTTGATGTTTTCTCTTTATCACTATATCCATTGTGATATCAACATCCATTAATCCAACACTGTAGATTCTCAGCTCCTAGACATCCAATTTCTAATCTCTTTGCTCATTCTACATAGCCTCCACTGTCTGGTTGGTCCCTGCTTTTTATCATTAAAAATATCTGTACCATTGTCCCCAAATCTTGATATTCTAATCTCCCATTCTCTGATCTTTACCTCTTATCTTTACAGTTCTCAAATTCTAATAATTATTTGACTCACAACTTGACTTCCAATCAATTAGTCCCTTCTAGGTTTTTACTCTCTACTTCCTCATGTTCTTCTTATTTTATGTAGCTCAAACTCCATTTGTCTATTATTATATTTAGTCCCTGGTATAATCCTCAACTCACTTCTCTACTTCTTCTTTGGTTCTTCCTTTGTAAAATGCCAACTTGGTTCAATCCAATTATATTACACATCAGTAAAAAGAAGCTGAATATTGATACCTACGGACTTTACCACTTTACATTTATTACCATAACAGTGAAGGACGGCCTTGGCATTATTTAATACTATCGCATTTCACTAACTACTTTATTATGTTCTTTCTGAGAAAGCTGTTTTACACTTTCTTCCATCTTCTCCGACTTCATTCTTTTTTTTTTTTTTTTTGATTTCTTAATTCTCAGCTGGGGATCTAATTTTCTATTTCAGGAAGAAAAATACAAGCAGTGAGAAGATAATCTCCTCATCTTCTCACCATCAAATATTACATCTGTTTCCAAAAACTCTTCTTTCCTTCCTATTAGAAGAAATGAACTCTTCTCTGACAGTTCAAACCTTCCCCTTCTGCACTGAATTTAGTCCTTCTTGCCTTGAGAAGGACTTTATTTCAGTTATCTTCTTCTGTCCAGCATGATTAACGTTATTCTTTCCTCAGTCATTGCCATCACCATAAAAATTAATTTAAATGACACCCACGGTAAAAACAAAGCAAGAAAAAAACGTTACCTTAACACCTCACCCCCTGTAACTATGCTTCATTTCTAGTTCTCTTTCAGTGAAATCTCCTCCAAAAATTCTCTCTCTTTCCTGTTTCTACTTCTTCAGTTTCCATGTCTTTTCACTTGGACCCACACCAGTTAGTCTTTCAACCCCACTACTTCCCTGAAACCTCCTTTGTCAAGGTCTTCAAGGAATGCAATATTGCTATATCCAGTGGTTACTCTCAGTCCTCATTTTACTCAATTTCTCAGTAATGTGTAACATTTTGTATCAGTCCTTTGTCAGGGGGAAAATTTTGTTCTTGGCTTATAAGATATTATCCTCTTCTGAATTTTCTCCTCTTAACCATCCAATCTCTCTCAGTAGGAGCCATTGTTCTTCCTCCTTTTTCTAACCTTTTTAATGCCAGTATTCCCTAAGACTTAGTTCTTAACCACTTTTCATCAGTCTCTATAAACTCTCCTTAAATGGTCTCACTTAGTCTGGTTGTTTTAAGTATCAACGTCTTGCTGAAGATTCCAGTATTTGTTTTTTCCTCTAAACGTTCTTCACCTCCAGTATTTCCAGTCTCAGTAAATGTACTATCATTTATACAAATTTTAGGTCCCTGGCTTTGTTATTTCTTTAATCACACATCTACTGAGAAGAATATGGATTTTAATGTTTGAGGGGGAGTGTTCTGCAGATGTATGTTAGATCTGCCTGGTTTATACTGTTATCAAGCCCTCTAGAGTATTGCTGATGTTCTGCTTAGTTGTTTTATCTGTTATTGAAAGTGTGATATTAAAATCTTTATTATTGTGAATTTTCTGTTTCTTTTCTCCTTTTGGTTTTTACTTCATGCATTCTGGTGCTCTGTTACTAGGTACATATATGTTTATAATTATTATAACATTTATGGGTTCATCTTTTTATCATTATAAAATGCCCATCTTTATTTCTAGTAACATCTTTCTTTTGTTGTAAAGTCTTATCTTTTTTTTCTGATATGAGTACTGCCTATTTTATTTCTTATGGTTACTGTTTGCTTAGAATACATTTATCCCATTTTTTACTTTTAATCTTTTGTATTTTTGAATATACAACTTATCTCCTATAGAGAGTACAGAGTTAGATATTGTTGTTTACTTATTTGTTTGTTTGTATCTAGTCTGACAGTCTCCGTTGATTGGATTGTTTAATCCATTCACATTGATAAGGTTGGATTTACTTCTGCCATTTTATCCATTTTGCATTAATAAGCAGATACATGTGTATTTTCTTATTTAACCTCCTTCATATTAAAGTTAGCATGTTACAGGTATGATATTCCAGTTGCATTTTTCCACTTAACAATATATATTGTGTATATTTCAAATTTGACTTTTTCTCATGACTTTCACGGATACATCTCTGATCCAGAGACTATCAGGTCTTAATGATTATTGCTGCTTATTTTAAAATTTTTTAATAGACATTTTTTTTTATTGAAGTATAGTTGATTTACAATGTTGTGTTAGTTTCATGTACACTGCTCTTTATTGCTCTTAATATAGCAATAGCCTCTTAACTGGCCCACCAAGCAGTCAAAGTGACATATATTTGAAAATGTTAATGTCTTCTGACCATGTGCAGAAGAAAATCAAAACACCTTTTCATAATCTTCCTAGATGCACATAACTGTGTAAGTCTGCCTTGCATAAATCTAACCTACTGCATGTCACTAACCCTAGCCTTCATTTTTCTTCCTTGAATAGGACAAACACAGTATCTTTGTAATTGCTGTACCATTGCCTGGAATAATCTTACTTTGGATCTTCTCATGGATTACCTCTTAGTTCAGTAAGCTCTAACCTCCTTAAAGAGCTCTTCCCTGATCCCATTGTGCCCCCTAAAATCAGATCAATATTATCAGTTTTAAAAATGCTTTTCTTAATAGCACTCATCACAATTTTACATAATCTTATTGCTATTATCTTTCACTTGAAAGCACGCTCCTGCAGAATAAGGCTTTCTTATATTCAGTGCCATATTTACTGACTCTAGAAGATAGCTGTCATAAGAGTAGGAAATCAATGGTTTTTATTTAATGAATGTGCAAATTAATTACATGTATATTTTAGGCAATCAAAACTGGCTTCACTGGGGTGGTCCATATAGAAGATCAAGAGGATGCTATATTAACAAACACTTGTATAACAAGGAGCTGAAAAGAATAACAGCAAGTTGAATAAGCAATAAATATTTTATCCAGAACAAATTATATACTTTTTTTTTTTTTTTTTTTTTGCGGTACGCAGGCCCCTCAGTGCTGTGGCCTCTCCCGTTGTGGAGCACAGGCTCTGGACGAGCAGGCTCAGCGGCCATGACTCACAGGCCCCGCCACTCCGTGGCATGTGGGATCTTCCTGGACTGGGGCACGAACCCCTGTCCCCTGCATCGGCAGGTGGACTCTCAACCACTGCCACCAGGGAAGCCCTGTATTAATTTTTTACCTCACCTCTGTAGCAGACAAGGATGCACCAGATTATAAGGTGATTAACTGTTGACTTGAAAAGTTGATTGGGAGTAATCATTTTACCTATACAAAATTAATTACAAAAATTGCTCTGATTAACTCATCAGATATTTCCTTTTGTAACTTTTATGACTCTCTCAACAAGAAATTGTGTTTGAAAGATGAAAGCAACATGACTGGTATTATAAAAGTCGGAATTATTGGCAAAGACAAGGAATGTAGCACTATAATAAAATAACTATATTCAATCATGTGTCCTGGTCCATTTTACTTTATCCTTATATCTGAAGTCTAAAGCTTGCTAATTCCTGGTTTTCTGCTTTGGAAGCCAGGTTGGCTGGAGAAATTTCTTCTGATCAGGAGCAAGCTTTCTTCAGAAGTTTCATCAGAAATTGAAAGAGAGGAGGGAGGCATAAATTAGGATGGGAGAGATGGGAAATGGGGAGGAAACATGATGTGGCAAAGTTGGTCACATGCTTTCCCTTATACTTGGAAATATAACTTATTTCACTGTTTTTCCTTCTAAAGAATTTTTTTACCTTTTCTGAATTCTGAAATGAAAACGAGTATTTTGCCTAAGGAATTATGAAACAAAGTTGTTCTTCACTTATACACTTTAAGTTTTTCTACTGTGTTTTCCCCTATTAGGCCCCTCTTGTCCTGAGTGGCCTCTTACTCTCTTTCCCACTTCATTAATCAAAACTGGCTCTCAGGAAAGAAGTTGACAAATACATTCACACTAAGGCAAGAATAATAAATAGTATCCTAAATATTGTTACCCATTTCCTGACATTATCATCAATCTTGATAATCTTTATCACTCATACTGGCTCTGTCCTCAAAAGCCCTTTCAACTCACTACTTCGGGCAAAATGTATCAATTGCTCATAGTGGATGCTGAGGAGAAAACCTATTTTCTAATCATGCACTAAAATACAATTACATTTTTGAAATTAATTTTTAACATCTTTATTGGAGTATAATTGCTTTACAATGGTGTGTCAGTTTCTGCGGTATCACAAAGTGAATCAACTATACATATACATATATCCCCATATCCCCTACCTCTTGTGTCTCCCTCCCTCCCCCCTCCCTACCCCACCCCTCTAGATGGCCACAAAGGACAGAGCTGATCTCCCTGTGCTATGCATCTGCTTCCCACTAGCTATTTATTTTACATTTGGTAGTGTATATATGTCCATGTCACTCTCCCACTTCGTTCCAGCTTACCCTTCTCCCTCCCATGTCCTCAAATCCATTCTCTATGTCTGCGTCTTTATTCCTGTCCTGCCCCTAGGTTCTTCAGAACCATTTTTTTTCTTTTTAGATTACATATATATGTATTAGCATACGGTATTTGTTTTTCTCTTTCTGACTTACTTCACTCTGTATGACAGACTCTAGGTCCATCCACCTCACTACAAGTAACTCAGTTTCATTTCTTTTTATGGCTGAGCAATATACCATTATATATATGTGCCACATCTTCTTTATCCATTCATCTGTTGATGGACACTTAGGTTGCTTCCATGTCCTGGCTATTGTAAATAGAGCTGCAGTGAACATTTTGGTACATGAGTCTTTATGAATTATGGTTTTTTCAGGGTATATGTCCAGTAGTGGGATTGCTGGGTCGTATGGTAGTTTATTTTTAGTTTTTTAAGGAACATCCATACTGTTCTCCATAGTGGCTGTATCAGTTTACATTCTCAGCAACAGTGCAGGAGGGTTCCCTTTTCTCCACACCCTCTCCAGCATTTACTGTTTGTAGATTTTTTGATGATGGCCATTCTGACTGGTGTGAGGTGATAAATCATTATAGTTTTGATTTACATTTCTCTAATGATTAGTGATGTTGAGCATCCCTTCATGTGTTTTTTGGCAATCTGTATATCTTCTTTGGAGAAATATCTATTTAGGTCTTCTGCCCATTTTTGGATTGGGTTGTTTGTTTTTTTGATATTGAGCTGCATGAGCTGCTTGTAAATTTTGGAGATTAATCCTTTGTCAGTTGCTTCATTTGAAAATATTTTCTCCCATTCTGAGTGTTGTCTTTTCATCTTGTTTATGGTTGCCTTTGCTGTGCAAAAGCTTTTAAGTTTCATTAGGTCGCATTTGTTTATTCTTGTTTTTGTTTCTATTTCTCTAGGAGGTGGGTCAAAAAGGGTCTTGCTATGATTTATGTCATAGAGTGTACTCCCTATGTTTTCCACTAAGAGTTTTATAGTGTCTGACCTTACACTTAGGTCTTTAATCCATGTTGAGTTTATTTTTGTATGGTGTTAGGGAGTGTTTATTGGAGTATAGTTGCTTTGCAACGTTGTGTTAGTTTCTACTGCACAGAGAACTGAATCAGCCATACGTATACATATATTCCCTCCTTTCTGGACTCCCCTCCCATTCAGGTCACCACAGTGAACTAAGCAGATTTCCCTCTGCTATACAGCAGTGGTCCCCAACCTTTCTGGCACCAGGGACCAGTTTCGTGCAAGAAAAATTTTCCACGGGGTGTAGTTCATGTGTAACGCGAGTGATGGGGAGTGGCAGATGAAGCTTCGCTCAGTTGTCACCACTCACCTCCTGATGTGCAGCCTGTTTCCTAACAGGCCAGGCACTGGTACCAGTCTGTGGCCCAGGCGTCAGGGACCCCTGCTATACAGTATGCCCTCATTAGCTATCCATTTTATACATAGTATCAATAGTGTATATGTGTCAATCCCAATCTCCCAATTCCTCCCACCCACCCCTTCCCCCTTGGTATCCATACATTTGTTCTCTACGTCTGTGTCTCTATTTCTGCTTTGCAAATAGGACCATCTGTATCATTTTTCTAGATTCTATATATATATGTGTTAATATACAATATTTGTTTTTCTCTTTCTTACTAGATGACATCTTTTTCCTGAGGTCTTTTAAATATTTATTGGGAAAAAAAACACTGCATCAGTTATAGATGATTATCATATGATAAGGAAATGGTAGTGACATATTTACAAGATATGAAGCTCACCATTCTTCCCAAATGTTGAGTGATGGACACGCTTCTTGTTAATAGATTCAGTAGAATCTATAGTTTATTCCCATAAACTTCCCATGTGTTTCTCTGGTTAGTTTATAGCTGTGAGAATGGTTTTCTTCTCCATTTTGAAGCTCTTTGATGCTAGGGGTTATTGTTGCTGATCTCTTTACCCTCCTTGGCCCCATATCCTGGGAAGAGTTTAATAAATGCATTTTATCTTTGACAGGATAGTGTATTTACCTGAATTCATGGAAGACAGATAGAAGCTGAATAGTTAATCAACATTTTAATGTAGGTACTTTTTGATGGAAGTCCAATTAAACTAATTTAAGCGGAAAAAAGGGTGTTTTTTAGCTAGTTCAGAAAGCTGTTCATGTTGCTGTCTGGATTCAGACACGGCTATTCTATAGGTTCAAGAAAGTTATTAATTTTCTCTCCCTATCTTGACTCTACTGTTTCCTTTATTTTAAAGACTGTCCCTGATGCAGCATGGCAGCAAAAAGAATCCTTGGCTGTAGTATTAGTAGAAAATCTGAAGGGATATGTTGTTTTCTTAGTGTAAAATTCAAACCTCCTGGATTACAACTGGCTGGACTTCTCTGAAATCTAATGCATTAGGATGATTAAAATTTCACCCAACAGGTGTAAAGGGTAGAACAGATAGAAGAGTCACAAAATACATGTGGCTATTGAGATATAGAATGCTCTCCTTGATATCACCCTAGCTGTAACCATAATTCATCAGATGGAAGGAGTTCAGCATGTGAGATTCACAAACACTAGTGACCTGGATTTAGTAGGTTTGAATCAGGAAACACTTTATGTCAACACCATTTGGGGGTTTTAGAGATTGGTGAGATTATTATTATTTACTTCAAAATCAGAAAAGAATTAGAAAACATGAGTTCCTAGGAATATAATATAAATAAAACAGATATGGACATTGTTTTTGCAGAGCTTAAATTATGGAGGTTCATTCAGAAAAATAGTGAGGCAGTTCCAATAAATAGTGTGATAAGCACTACAATGATTGAAGTATAAGTTATTATGAGTGCACTTAAGAGGGAGTGCTAATCTAATTATCCAATGGGCTATCCAGGGTATAAGAATAGAGAGCATTGGAAAGTTATGGGAATAATGCATGAGTCAGTTCAGTTACTTTTCAAAGGAAATACTTTGAAAAACCTTATAAATTACTCGCCTATTTGCTTTAACTATTTAACTATTAAATAGCTGTGTCAGAATCCTTGAAGAATTACCCTGCTTTCTCCAGATATTTCCTTCCACCAACTGCTACCACTTTACATGTAGCCCACTGATATAATAAGAAGGAAATATTTCCTGCTCTAATTTTTGGATCTCATTCAGTTCTTCATTGAGAACTCAATAATCTCCGTTGTAAGGCTGGAAAGCATCTCTTAAAACAGTGAGAAGCAAGCTGTACCAAGCCTAGCCTGGCATAGTACAAAGAATCCTTGAATAGATTTGTCAGGTTAGGTCCTGGTTGTAAAAGCAGGGAAGTCAAAGAGATATGGGGAGGCAGCTAATAAAATAAAAGAGTTCAACTTTGCAGCTAGTAAAAACCCAGTGAAAAGCCCAAGTTATGCTATGTAAGGAACAGCGTTTTCTCCCAAGACTCAGTTTCTTCATTTGAACAAAGGTAATAGCATTCATCTTGCAGGATTTAGACAACACGGCACAAGCTCTTGGTACATAGTAGATGCTCAATAAATAGTGGTTTAGTTCTTGATTATTAATAGGTAGTGATGGTTTTTGAGAAATTGGATTAATTATCAGTATCTTCTATTTATAGAGATGACAGTTTGCAAAAAAATAAGAAAGAAATCATTTATTGACTTTCCAGTATAAGTCAGGTGTAGATGTTACTTTGTTCACATTTATTTTCTTACATAGTTTTCAAATATGCACTGGGATATTTGATTTTATCTCTTGATTTTAAAATCAGGAATAAGTGAAATTCCACTTGAGGAAGAATGGAGAGTCAGTGTGGTCTAGTGAGGTTGAACAGATGTGTGTTTGAACTACAGTTGTAAAGATCAATAGTCTCATAAACTCATGAAGCACATAGCACAGAATGAGCCACAAATGAAGTCACCATCATTATTAATCTTACTCCGAAGTCACCATCACTTTTATTATTCTTACTACAAATACTATATGTTGATTAATCACATTTGCTTTTCTGGAATATTTGAGTATTAAATGGGGAACATGAAGATGTTTAAGCAAAATGCATGTGATATAATTGAGATTTAATAATTATTAATTATCCTTCCCTTATTATATATTCCAGGGAGAACCTAACCCAGGATTATCCAGCAAAACTAAAGTGGAATTTGGATAATGAGTATAATCTAGAGAGTTTAGTCCCTAAAGTTGATTGGTAATGAAAGTTTTCACAAATATTTAGCCTGAGCTTACTATGTAATTGATTAACCTTCTGCTTCTCTTCTTCTGTCTTAAAATGTCTTAGCATGAAATATGGGCCTTATAAGCAGGGCTATGAAGAAAATCCAAACAGTGAATTCTATTTCACTAGCTATCCCCATGAATATCAAGAAGG
Organism: Mesoplodon bidens; assembly: GCF_964165515.1. Taxonomy (NCBI): domain Eukaryota; kingdom Metazoa; phylum Chordata; class Mammalia; order Artiodactyla; family Ziphiidae; genus Mesoplodon; species Mesoplodon bidens. The sequence goes on along the minus strand of NC_138164.1, from coordinate 76,507,601 downwards.
TTTAGGGAAGCAATATATAGAGAATGTTCTACTGGGATTGTTTCACTGTTGAAAAGGAGACTCTCAAGTTTTTGTTGGTCAATGTCAATTCAAACATCATTGAAGAGCATCAAAAAACCAGACTGTACCACAGTGAACTGATAGCTGGCACTCCAACTCATGTTCACACACACACACACACACACACACACACACACAGTGTTAGGTCTCAATTATTGGAAGCATCTAATTGTTCTCTGAGATGGCATCACAGAATTCATATGCAGAGCCTCATGTGTACCACAGACCTAAAAGCATTAATGAATTCTGCCATCTAAGACAGCTTGCTACCCAGGAAACAAATAACCTAACAATAATATTTATAGCAATAGCTATGGTTTACTGGGTGATATCTATGCTGCAACAGTATACAAAATTCTTATGAATTCCACTTTACAGGTAAAGAAATCAAGATTGAGAAAAAATAAAATAAAATAAATTGCTTAGAATTATGCAACTAAGTAAACATAATTTCAAATATACACTCCCTGAATCTCAAGCCTGATATCTTATCCACCTTATTTATAGCAGTAAGAAAGCTGGCCTGTACTTAGGGGACTAAAAGTGATTGGTGGTCAAGAGGTAACTGTTTTCTCTTCTGACTCTCCTCTTCCATTCAGTTAGCCTATTGATTCTCAAAAACATTCGAAGTTTCCCTGTTGCCTAGTGAATCAAGTACAAATTCCTTAAAGTTTTCCATAATATGGCCCTAACCTGTGTTTCCAAAAAGCTTCCAGTGCTCCCCTGCATGCAATAGTCAAATTGGATTGTTTATTGTTCTCAGAACCTGCTATGGACTTTCCCGTATTTCTTTTTTGTTAATGATAGTCCCTGTGCTTGAAGGATAACATTCTATAAGCTAAACTGTTAGCTATTTTCAAGTATCAGGTTAAATTCTCTCATCTAGGAAGCCTTGCTTGAAACCTAGAATCAGATGTTATCTTACTCATTGTAACAACCAAGACACTTACCACTACTTTGCTGTATGTTGTGGACAGAGGTAGTCTAATGTTGGGTGTACTTTAGAGTTCTGCAAATCCTCATTTGATATGTCACTCACGTTTACTTATTAGGCAAACTGTTTTCTTTTTCTGAGCCTCCATATCTTCTTACATGTATAATATTATCAACCATGATAGGGTGCTTGTAGAGAAGAAACTCATTTTTTTCAACAGAACCTATTAGCTGTTTTTGTTTGTTTGTTTTTTGGGGTTCTCAACTAGGTGCAGTACTATTTCTCTAGGGGATAGTTGAAAATGTGTATGGGTCTTTTTGGTTTATCACAATGACGAGGGGGCACTACTGGTACTAGTGACAGGAGGCCAGAGATGCCGCCATGTGTGTGACAGCTCCATACAAGGAAGGACTGTCACACCCCAAATACTAAATGCTTCTAGTATGTGTGTGTGTGTCTTGTGGTGGAGGTGACACAAGAGAAGTCACCTTTGGTTAGCTATTTTCCATTTAAGGAAGGACCAGAAGAATGGACTTTCTTAATTATGCAAGTCTAAAGTGAGAAAACTCTTTAAAAAAATGCAGTTATATATTTTATGACTTGATAAAATTTTGGTCCTCCCCAAATCCATTATTATGTAGAACTGATCCCTCAGGAGTGTGTGTGTGAGGGCAGTGGGTAACCTTCCTTAGAAGTCAAGTAGTTAGTAGAGCTGTAATTTAGACAGAAATATGTAGGTTACAGTTGAACTAAAACCTAAACCTTGAGAAAAAGCCAACCAGTTATGGAAACAGAGAACAACACGTCAGACAAATGGAATATCAACTGTGAAAACTAGAAAGCAGAAGGAAGCTAGGTATATTCCTGTAACATTAGACCAGTGTGGCTGGAGCATCACAAATGAAGAAGGAGGAGGTATAGCATGACATGGAATCGGAGGATAGAGTGGGCCATGGATTTTCTCCTGAATTCAATAAATGATGATTGAAGGGCATAACAACACTGGAATGGTATAATCTTATTTTCTGAGTTAAATATTCATTCTTGCTCTTTTGTGTAGTTGATTGGCGGAAAGATAAATGGCAATAAAACAGTTAGGAAGCCATTATAGTAATTCAGATAAAAGGTGTTGATACTTAGACCCATATAGTGTCTGTGAATATGAGAAGTGTGAGATTATGGATATACAATATTTTGTAGGTAAGCAAAACAGGAGATGGCAATGGATGGATAGAACGTGTAAAGTATAAGAAAACCAAGAATTAAGAGGGACTTTTAAAGGGTTGTGACATACTGAGAACACACGGCCACCAAAAGTTTTAGTGAGAATGTAAAATGATAGGCTTTGGGTATCTTAAGGTTGAAGTCATAATCATAGTAAATTTGAATGTAAATTATATGGCTGCATATCATTTGGGTCTAAGAGGAGTGATCAAGGCTATATATAAAATATGCAAGCTAACATATGTAAAACCTAGTGAGAGTATGGACAAAAATAAAATATTCCAGATTGAGTCATAAACCATTCAGCATTCAGAGGTGGAGCACAGAAAAAGAGTCGGCAAAGGATATTTAGAAAGAACAGTCAGAGTGAAGTGAAAGAAAAACAAAGAGAAGGGTTATCACAAAGGCCTGGAAATGAAAGTGTTTCAAGAAAGATGGTGTGGTCAGCTCCGTTGAAAGCTACTCAACAGGTCAAGTAAGAAGTGTGCAGAGAATGACCATTACATCCATCAATATGGTACCCTTAATAAAAAGCATTTTCTGGGGAGTGATTGGGATAATGGCCACATTGGAACTGGTTAAAGGGTGACTGGAACTTGCAGCTCTGAAAAACTGACAGATTAAAGTAATGTGAAAAGCATTTAGAGATGCCTAACTTCCTAAAAGCTATGTTTTAAACTTTAAACATAAAAGACGGAAGCCATATAAATGCCCGTGATGCACTGAGAACTGGATCACAGAATGGTCAGCACAAGAACTGATACTGTGGTTGCCCTTTGGAAGGTAATAATTGCCAGTAACATAAGGGTTTGAATTGAAAAGACAGGGACAAGGATTGGGTCTCCAAGTTGGTGAGATAATATTGAAACACTTGCAGAAATCTAGTACCCATGAAGGGCTGCATCTCAGAAAGTGTTGTTTTTGTGTGACAAAAAATAATCCCCCCAGATAAATCAAAATTAAAAGCAGGTATTTCACATGGGTTTTACACTATCCAAATGACCCAGATTAACATAAATATTAACATAAACACCAGAGATATCCTTATGATGTCTGAAAGAAGCAAACATTAAAAAAAAAAAAAAAAACACTGAAAATTCAGCCTGCTAGAGAATTTGTCCATGGAAGGGAAAGAAGGTAGGGCTGCAAAGATGAGTCCATAATTTTAAAAAGGGTGAGAATGGATGTATTAACTTTCAAGAATACAGTATCATATGATCAATTTAGCAAATGGAGATTGCAAAAAAATATATTTTAAAAGACTGTCCCTTCTATAGAAGTATGAAAGATTATATACTCTAAAAATTCCTCAAACTATAGATATTTTTTCATGTTTGAGAAGCTCAAAAGAACTTTTTAAATATGTAGCTATTCTTAGAATAAGAAAAGGGAATTTTAGGGACTAACCCAGAAAAAGATAGCTGAAACCAGAGTGGTAAACTACCACTGAAGCTCTATTCAGTGCTGAATAGATATTTTAAATATTTAGAGATTTTTCCCTAATATTTTTATTATGAAAGGTTTTGAACATATAGAAAAAATGAACAGGAAACATTCATATTTTCACCACCTGGATTCTGCCATTAACATTTACAATATTGGTGTTTTTACATATCCATCCATTTATCCATTCTTCCATCTATCCATCATTCCATCTTATTTTTGATGCATGTCAAAATAAATTGAAGACATCAGTATACTTCACCCTAAATATTTCAGGATACACATCATTAATTAGAATTCATTTTTTCCAGCATTTTTATTTTTATGTAAAATTTACATACAATGGAATGCATAAAATTTAAACTGATTTTTAGCAATTGTATAGAACAGTGAAATCTAGCACTTATTAGGATACAGGGTATTAGCACATTACCACTATTTCAGAAAGTTGTTTCATGATCATTCCCAATAAATCCCCCCACCACTTCCCCAGGGGAAACAAGTTTCTTGATTTTTTTCTCACCATAGAATATTTTATATAAATGGAATCTCATTGTATGTATTCTGTTGTGTGAGAATTCTTTCACTTATTATAAATATATTTGAGATTCATCCATGTTATTGCTTGTATCCATTATTCATTTCTTTTTATTCTGAGTAGTATTTTATTGTATGAGTATACTATAATTTTTTAATTCATTTTCTTTTTAACTAGAGTTTCACAGGCCAGGGCTCTCAAAAATTCAAAGAGCAAATAATATTTATTTTACATAAACTATTTCAAATATGATACCACAGCTGCAAAAGAGCAATTTGAAAAAGAAAAATCAGTCTGGCTTCTTAATATTGGTACAAAAATATCTATTGATATATTAGCAAATATAAGCCAATAGACTCTAACAGAAGAAACAAACTAATAGTTCAATCACTCAAACACACATATAAATAAACATCAGTACCAAGTGGAGTTTAATGTAAGAATGTGAGGGACATTTAATCTTCAAATGATTAAGCACAGTTTTAGGTGGAGAGGAAAAAATACTGTATCATCTTCATGATTATTGCCAAAAAAGCATTTGATATAATGTAATATCCATCCATGATAAAGCAAACAAAACCAAAAAATCTCTCAGCAAGCCAGGAATAATTAGGCATAGCTATCTACAGAAGTATCTACAATCATAAAGTTGATGTGTATCATTCTTAGGTCTGTTTTTATACCTCTACTTTTAATGTGTGTCTATACAGAGGATAGAATATTGTTTTTATGTTAAGCTTTTACATAGAAGGCACTATTTTACTTATTTGTTTGCAATTTGCTATTTTTCCCCTTTAATATTATGGATTTATCCATGTTGGTATCTGTAGTATAGTTAATTTGTTTTAATTAATATATTATTCCATTATATGAATGAGACATAGAATATTTATGAATTCTATTGAGGGGCAGGCAGGCTTTTTGTTTGTTTGTTTGTTTGCTTCTTATAGAGGCATGTAGTGAGTGTCTTTGGATGTATGCCCTTAATGCACAGTTTTTATCAAAGTAGAATAGCTTAGGTGGAAGTTTTATGGGGATTTTCAACTCTTCATATGCTGCTAATTTGCTCTACAAGTTATAGCAATTGATACTCCTACAACAATAAATAGTATCCTTTTTCCCCATATCCTCACTAAAATCTAGTGTTATCAGATTTCTTAAATTCATTTTAAAAAATCACTGGAAATGAGACTGTTTTCTATTAATGTTTAAATTTGCATTATTCTTATGATTGCTAATAATATTTGCATTTTATTAACTACTTGGGTTCTTATCAGAATGCTTATTCAAAATTTTTGTCTATTTTATAAAACTGACCTACTTATCTATTTATTATTTATTTAAAGGAAACCTTCATGTAGGTTGTATTTAAATATTTGTTGGCTATGTGATTTCTCATACCTGCATCTTAATATTTTATTTCACTTCTAATGTCTTTTGTCAGATAGAATATTTCATTTTCACATGGCCAGATATACCAATCTTTTTTCTATTATGGTTTGTGACTTTTGTCTTTTTCAGAGAAATATTTTCCTATCCTGAAATCATGAAGATATTTTAATCATAGTTTCTAAAATTTCCACGGTTTCTCTTGTAAAAACTTACATAGTGATATTAAAATAACCCTATGACTTAAGAATTATTTTCCTGAGTGATAAAAATACTGAAGCATCATGAGATAAAGTGACTTGTTTTCCATTTCATAACTAAACAGAGACAGACACGGGAATGAATTCTATAGCTTCTATTTATAAGCCCAAGTATATTTTAACTGTATAAAATAATTGGAAATTTGAAATATTTTATTCTTAGAAATACTTGCATCTGAGCCTCTTCAGGATTTAGCACCTAATACCAATATAATGCAGCAATAATGGACATCTCAGGTATTTTGTCAGTCTTTCACGGATGCTACTTTGAGGTAGATGGGAAAGAAGTGAGAAGTAGGAATTCATTTATAGTGTTATTTACACACAGTCACTATTTTAATCTTACAATGGTAGTTGATTTTATAATACAATTGTGAAGTATTACATACTATGCACCCTTAACTAACTCCTTTAAAGTTCATTTAATCCTATGGTAGGTAGTTTCATTAACCCCAGTGAAGACGCAACCGAGAAACAGCAGGGTAAAACGACTAGCCCAAGTCACAGAGCAAAGCTGGAATTCAAATTCAGATAGTCTGGCTTCAGAACTTATAACTACTGTATTGTACTAACTTTTTGTATCTTAGATTCTGCTTACTTACAAGACTTTTCTTTAAAATAAATCAATATTTTAACTACCCTAAATTTACACCAGTAATATGTTTATTATATAAAAATTAGAAAATACAGATACAAATAAATAAACTCCCTACTATTCCAGTCCCTCAGGGATATTTATGTTAATATGCTTCGTACATCCAGTATGAATTTCCTCTAACAATATGTCACAAAAATAATCTGTACCAACAAAAATTATTTTTCTGATTTTTAAATTAAGAATGAAAGATAGTTGGAAATTTAAAAGGGTGAATATCAGACATTTCATGGTGATGGAAACAAACTGATGGGGGATATTTAGTGTGTATATTACAATGTCCAATGACTAGAACTTGTGTATAGGTATTTTCAGCTCTACCTGGATGAATGAAAAATGTATCAGTTGTGATCAGATTTGATTATGTATATGAGAAAACCTGAGATTTCAGAGGTTTAAGTGTTATAGCATTTATTAATATTCTCTGTCTCATATTATTGTTGCAAAGGTTAAATAGATAGTTTTCATACCAGACAGCACAGTCATTGGCATATAGCATGCTATGACTATTATTGTCAATATAATTATCATTACTCTAAAATTATCTAATATTATTACTAGATTAGATGGATTATTTTTTGAGTTATCAATCTTTGTTTCTAAGTGTCTTTCTGAACACCACAGTCCAATATTAAATTCAAAGGGAACCAGGATCTTCTCTTAAAAACAAAACAAAACAGGGGCTTCCCTGGTGGTGCAGTGGTTGAGAGTCCGCCTGCCAATGCAGGACACATGGGTTCGAGCCCTGGTCTGGGAAGGTCCCACATGCCACGGAGCGGCTGACCCCGTGAGCCACAATTACTGAGCCTGCGCGTCTGGAGCCTGTGCTCCGCAACAAGAGAGGCCGCGACAGTGAGAGGCCCGTGCACCATGATGAGGAGTGGCCCCCACTTGCCACAACTAGAGAAAGCCCTTGCACAGAAACGAAGACCCAACACAGCCATAAATAAATAAATAAAATTTAAAAAAAACAAAAAAACAAATGCTGCTCTTGAAATGGAGAGAGAAAAAATATTAACTTGATAAAGGCATGTAAAAGAATCTTCACTCTTCTTTTCACTTAGTTTTCTGAGGTTTGCCTGAGGTTCACATATACACTCCTAATGTAAACTGCTGTTCCTGTAAAATTCAGCTGGATTCAAAATGAGCAATAAATAACATTGGGTAGATTCTCTTAGAAGAAGGCACAGGTATCTTACCCCTGGCCTTCCCTACACCACTCCCCCTTCTCCCAATAAACTAAAGAAATACTGGGATGAATAAAGCTGTGAATTTTCATTAATATATTAAGCTTGAAAGACTGTCAGATTTTCTTAAATGCAATTAAGTAGGATGAGATATTAGAATGGATGATGGCATAGGCTATTCAAAGAAAAATTATTATATGTTTAAAGACTCTCTTCATAGTGACTGCATCAGGAATAAAAACAGACCAAGCTAGATAAAAGAAAATATTCAGAAATTATCAAAGAAATCAGTGCCTTGGATGTCTGAGATTTCAGAATAAGAATACACTGGAGATATATAACAGTCATTTGAGAACAAGACTTTATGAAAGAGGAACTACCCTGAATAATAATAGTATAGTACTTTTCACTTCAGAGCACTTGGTAAATAGATATGAAAACTGTATCACATCATTCTAGCAGCAGAATTCATTAGGTGTTTAACCATTTAAAGTTACTATGCATAGGAGGAAATGCTGAAACAACAAAGTGCAATTAAATAGCCTTTTTTATTAATAAGCAGTATTACCTACATAATCTCAGAGGTGTTTTCTATTTCTTAAATTCTTGATTTGGACAGTGCATTTTGTGAAAACTTCACTGGTTACAATATTCTCTTGATTATATGACTTCCGGCAAGCTTTTCTTCATCTTGGTTTCCTCATCCCGAATAAAGCAATATATCTAAAGAAACTTTTTAAATAGTAAGGTAAACTTTTTTAACAGTAAATGTAAGTTTTGATTGTGTTCAAGACTGATCTGGGCTCCTTGATTTTATAGGGAGGATAAATAATATTTATACATATTGTACACCTAAGAACTTGTGAAAAAATTTGTTAACATATCTGAATGGAATAAAGAAAAAGCCTGTAATTTGTTTATTGTATTACTCTAGCACCGAATACATTGTATTCTAATTATTATTGAGTGTCACTCTCCCTTCTAGGACAAAACTAAAGTCTCTTGTGTCCCAAGAACTCTGCATTTAGTAAGCCCTTCTTAGAGGTAAGTTGATGCCTGTTGGTGTAAACCCTTCTGGAGGAAGGCAAAGATTAGGGTCCAGGGCAAGATGTCTATTATATGATCAGATACAGCCCACTAAACTAAGAATTAACCTCATAACTCACACTCTGAGAGAGACCTGCATCTATAACTATTGACTAAATGAATACTTCTTAATGAGTCTTTTTCTTTTTTAAAAGAGATATAATTGACATATAAAATCATGTAAGTTTAAGGTGTACAGTGTATTGATTTGATACATGTATATATTATGATACAATCATCACAGAAGAGTGCATGGTTATAGTCAACGAGGCTGTATTATATACTTGAAAGCTGCTAAGGGACTAGATCTTAAATGTTCCCACCACAAGCCTTTTGAATATCTCAGGAAAACTGTGGAATCTCTCCCCAGGACACGGTAAGGAGTACCAGGGGAGGGACATGAGACACAAAAAACAAAATCCTGCATCTAATTTTATAGGAGTCTCAAAACTATTGAAAATTATTGATGTACTCTCTAAAAGGTTCATGAACCTCTGATTAAAGACTCATAACCTAAATTTCTGACAGGAGACAAGAATCAAGGGTTTTTCTCTAGACAACTAATTTAATTACATTTCCACATACAACAGTTTCATATATTCATTTTCTATCCTAATTTTTTCTCTTTAGCTTTTGAAGGTTTATTAAAATTAACTAAAAATTGATTTTTATTGCCATGTAAGTTATCAAAACAGTCTATTCATGAATATGTTCTAAGTTCTACTCTATCCATTCCAGTATTTAGAAGGGCTATTTCATCAAATCTCGACAGGAAGCCATGTAAATCTGACTCAAGGGAGTAGAAAATCAATAACATAAATATTAGATATATATATATTAGATATATACATGCCTCTATGTGAAGATATGTATATGGAAAAATGTTGCTTAGTACCTGTCTCCTTGCTTTGAGAGCAAGAATATTCATCTGTTTTATTCATTGTTGTATCTCCAACATAGAACATAGTTCATGGCACATAGAGGGCAGTCAAAATATATTTATAGAATAGATAATTTAAGAATTAAAAATAAAAGGAAATTTTACCACTGTTTGCATAAGTACATGACTTTAAAATTTGTACCTGCTACCTTAGTATCAGTATATAGTTTCATGTTGCTCATAATAGGTAAAATTTGCTTCAGCATAATAACATTCACCATTATTGAATACTACTTTGTACTAAATATTATTCCAGGTGCTTTATAAAATTACCTCATTAATTCTTAAAGCAATCTGTAAAGTGGGTATCATAATGCCCATCTTATTAAATAAGACTGAAGTTTCTAAAAATATTAAGGAAAAATAAAATCAAGTATTCAGAGGCTTTCAATTTTATACCCATCAGCCTTCACTTCAACCCTCATCTCTATCCCCATGAGATTCTAAAAAGTGGAAAAACTAATATAGTTCCAAGAAAGTAAACTATAAGAACAAATATAAATTATTATATAGAAATCACTTAAAAGAATGTTATAGGCAAAGCCAGAGTAACCCTTGGCTAAAATCATACTGGAGGTATTAAATTATCTCAAGGAAAAAGGTACATGGGAACATAGTTGGTTAGCAGTCACAAGGATCACACACAGGGAAGCCACGGAGCCAAAGGCTGGCATGACCTCTCCAAGGAGAGGTCCTGGCTTCCAGATAGTTATCTCTCCAAAGTAGATTGGATGTGTGTTTTCTGTATAATACATTTTTTCTCATATTCATTGAATAAATTAAAATTCAGGCTTAAGATTTCATCTCTGGAGACATGGCACAGTCCAGAGGACCAGAGGAGAAAACCAAGCTAGTGACAGAGAAAGGAATGAGGTCTTTAGAGAGGAACTAAGTAATTAGCCACACTCTCTGACAAATTTCATGTGGTCAAAGGTAAGCAGTCATTATAATTGGGGACTTGCAATCTTACCTAATAGGTAAGATTTTGGACTTGAGGACAATATAAGGTTTGCATTACCTAATTTGTATGCACAGGCAAATTCCTGCTATTCCTTGTTTGTGATTGGGTTAACAAATTTAACCCAGGGGAAACTATTTTAGTGATGTTAAGTAAAATAGCAAAGTGCAAAGGAAGACAGAAGTAGATTAGATGGGAAAATCAATGCCAGGAACATAGCATATTAATACAGTTCTCATTTGTTTGCCTTTTTCAGAGGAAGCTGGAAAGAAGTAGAACTGTCTGTCCTGTGCCATCTAATAAAGTCTTGCTGCATTGCTACTTTTGAATTTGTTTAGCATACAAATTTGCATAATAAATTTAGAATTTAGAGGGAGACACAGATTCCAGCTATCTGTACTCTGTTTTGGGAGTTACAATGTAGCCAGAACATTTTCTGGAGAAGAAAATCAAGAAGCCAAGCAACCCATACCAAGCTGGATTTTCTGAGATCAGCAGAATGAAAGGTGTATGAAGACATCAGGGATAGTATAAATCCTGAGATTAGATTTTAAAGTAAACCCAACAATTCAGCACCCAGCCGAGAAAGAGACAGGGAAATTGGTAGTTGCTGTGATATGCTGAATCTTTTGCCAAATGTTTGGGGAATGAAAAAAGAACAGGGGAATGCAATCCTGTTATGTCTATCCTGAGAGCTTAAGAATATAAATAATTTGAAAGTTATTCTGGTGAAATAAAATATAAAGCTCTAATCACCTGAAATCCTTGTCACTAGGTTTAAAGGGAAGCTTAGCCATCAGTATCTCCAAAGACCTGGTTCTAATTAAGATGATTTCTTTACAAAGACCAGAAACTAAGGTAAGGGATAGAGATGGACAGAGATTTGTATTAGATTTTACTCTCTGAGAAATAGTATTCACATGGCCAAGAAATCTTGGTTAGTTCAGCAAAATATTTAACACATAATTTTCTACCTGATATTGTACTAGACACTAGACATACTGTGATAATTATTTTTTAATGCAGAAGGAACTTGAATGTTAGGTACTCACATAATTATGGCTGTGATAAGCAACATAAAAATGTTTCCATAAAAAGATTAAACCAATCAACATAATCTAGTTTTGGAAGCTAAAGGTATCAACTTAAAGTTTGTCTTGAAGGATGGACAAGGATCAGTTAAATGTATGTGCAGAGAGCATTATAGGCGAGGCAACATCATACATACAAGCTTTAAAATAGAAAGTAGTTGGATATACAGAAGGGACTAAAAGAAAGTTGCTGTAGTTACCAATATTGAGTGAAGTAGAAGTGATGTAAAATGAGTGAGGCAGAGAAGGGTGCCATTTCTAAAAAGCTAAAGAGAAGATAAATACTGTTTGTGTGTGTGTGCGTGTGTGTGCACCTGTCTGTGTGTGTTTTAGTAACCTGTGTGTGTTTGAGTATCTAGAGGATACTATATATTTATAACATAAGTATAATATATGTTGTATTTATGTATATATAAGTGTGTGTGTGCATCAAATATTTATTATTTTAAACAGGGTTATCATTATAACCTTGGATGCTGACCTTGTTGACTTCTGCACAGCTTAGAATAGTGTTGAAACTGGGCATGTCTTTGTGATGTTCATTAGGGCTATTCACAAACACTAGTTTCCTTCCAGTCCTATGTAAGATTGTGCTTCCCTGAACCTTAGGCAAGGGCTATGTGAGCAGGACTGTGGGCATCACTTATACAGATGCATGAAGAGCCAGAGTACAATCTGCCATGTCCTCTTCCCCTGCTGCAGCAATTACGAAAGCATGTGTAGTAAGGGGTCTTCTATCAGCCTGTGCCCATGAATAATAAGGTGAGCAGAATCCTCTGAGCTGCAGCAAAGGTTTACACTTATATCAAGAAAGGTTTTGATCATCAAATGCTGGTTGAAATTGATTATCACTTCATTCCCTATAATATAACATCCACAGCATTCTTAACACTGGAAAATTGACTTTCAAAAAGTCACTTAAATGGAAGGAATGCTAAGAGTGGAAATGCATGGCCTTCTAGATGCCAAGAATTAATTCCTCTTCTTCATTCAGCAGACAGAAACACTTGTGTCCTGCCTGTACTTATAATCTAAAGCCAAGGTTTTCAAAACAGGAGTGGTGTGGTACTGGTACATTGAAATTATTTGCAAGGTAAATCATAAATAATGTATTGTGAATAGTACAGTACTGAAGTTTGTAATTTATTGACTTAATTAAAATAGATTCAACACCATTCTCTTTAACTTGCATTCTTTTTTTATTACTATTTTATACAGCAGGTTCTTATTAGTTATCCATTTATACATATTACTGTACATATGTCAATCCCAATCTCCCTATTTATCACACCACCACCCCCAGCTGCTTTCCTCCCTTGCTGTCCATACGTTTGATCTCTACATCTGTGTCTCAATTTCTGCCCTACAAACCAGTTCAACTCTACCATTTTTCTAGGTTCCACATATACACATTAATATACGATAACTGTTTTTCTCTTTCTGACTTACTTCACTCTGTATGACAGTCTCTAGATCCATCCACATCTCTACAAATGACCCAATTTCGTTCCTTTTTATGACTGAGTAATATTCCATTGTAAATATGTACCACATCTTCTTTAGTCATTCATCTGTCGATGGGCATTTAGGTTGCTTCCATGACCTGGCTAATGTAAACAGTGCTGCAAAGAACATCGGGGTGCATGTGTCGTTTTGAATTATGGTTTCTCGGGGTATATGCCCAGTAGTGGGGTTGCTGGGTCATATGGCAATTCTATTTTTAGTTTTTTAAGGAACCTCCATACTGTTCTTCATAATGGCTGTGTCAATTTACATTCCCACCAACAGTGCAAGAGGGTCTCCTTTTCCCCACACCCTCTCCAGAATTTGTTGTTTGTAGATTTTCTGATGATGCCCATTCGAACTGGTGTGAGGTGACACGTCATTATAGTTTTGATTTACATTTCTCTAATGATTAGTGATGTTGAGCAGCTTTTCATGTTCTTCTTGGACATCTGTATGTCTTCTTTGGAGAAATGTCTATTTAGGTCTTCTGTCCATTTTTGGATTGGGTTGTTTTTTTTTTTTAATATTGAGCTACATGAACTGTTTATATATTTTGGAGATTAATCCTTTGTCCATTGATTCATTTGTAAATACTTTCTCCCATCCTGAGGGTTGTCTTTTTATATTATTTGTAGTTTCCTTTATTTTGCAAAAAAAAAATCAGTTTCATTAGGTCTCATTTGTTTTATTTTGGTTTTATTTCCATTACTCTAGGAGGTGGATCAAAAAAGGTCTTGCTGTGATTTATGTCAAAGAGTGTTCTTCCTATATTTTCCTCTAAGAGTTTTACAGTGTCTGGTCTTAGATTTAGGTTTCTTATCCATTTTGAGTTTACTTTTGTGTATGGTGTTAGGGAGTGTTCTAATTTCATTCTTTTACATGTAGCTGTCCAGTTTTCCCAGCACCACTTATTGAAGAAACTGTCTTTTCTCCACTGTATATCCTTGCCTCCGTAGTCATAGATTAGTTGACCATAGGTTCCTGGGTTTATCTGTGGGCTTTCTATCCTGTTCCATTGATCTATATTTCTGTTTTTTGACAGTACCATACAGTCTTGATTACTGTAGTTTTGTAGTATAGCCTGAAGTCAGTGAGTCTGATTCCTGCAGCTCCGCTTTTTTCCCTCAAGATTGCTTTGGCTATTTGGGGTCTTTTTTTGTCTCTATAAACTTTTTAAAATTTTTGTTCCAGTTTTCTAAAAAATGACATTGGTAATTTGATAGGGATTACATTGAATCTGTAGATTGCTTTGGGTAGTATAGTCATTTGCACAATATTGATTCTTCCAATCCAAGAACATGGTATATCTCTCCATCTGTTTGTATCATATTTAATTTCTTTCATCAGCGTCTTATAGCTTTCTGCATACAGGTCTTTCATCTCCCTAGGTAGGTTTATTCCTAGGTATTATATTCTTTTGTTTGCAATAGTAAATGGGAGTGTTTCTTTAATTTCTCTCTCAGATTTTTCATCATTAGTGTATAGCAATGCAAGAGATTTCTGTGCATTGATTTTCTATCCTGAAACTTTACCAAAATCATTGATTGGCTCCAGTAGTTTTCTGGTGGCATCTTTAGGATTCTCTGTGTATAGTGTCATGTCATGTGCAAACAGTGACAGTTTTACTTCTTTTTTCCAATTTGGATTCCTTTTATTTCTTTTTCTTCTCTGCTGTGGATAGAACTTCCAAAACTATGTTGAATAATAGTGGTGAGAGTGGACATCCTTGTCTTGTTCCTGATCTTAGAGGAAATGATTTCAGGTTTTTACCATTGAGAATGATGTTTGCTGTGGGTTTGCCATACATAGCCTTTATTATTTTGAGGTAGGTTCTCTCTATGCCTACTTTCTGAAGAGCTTTTATCATAAATGGATGTTGAATTTTGTCAAAAGCTTTTTCTGCATCTATTGAGATGATCTTATGGTTTTTATTCTTTAATTTGTTAATATGGTGTATCCCATTGATTGATTTGTGTATATTGAAGAGTCCTTGCATCCCTGGGATAAATCCCACTTGATCATGGTGTATGATCCTTTTATTGTGTTGTTGGTTTCTGTTTGCTAGGATTTTTTTGAGGATTTTCGCATCTATATTCATCAGTGATATTGGCCTGTAATTTTCTTTTTTGTAGTATCTTTGTCTGGTTTTGGTATCAGGGTGATGGTGGCCTCATAGAATGAGTTTGGGAGTGTTCCTTCTTCTGCAGATTTTTGGAGCAGTTTGAGAAGCATGGGTGCTAGCTCTTCTCTAAATGTTTGATAGAATTCACCTGTGAAGCCATCCTGTCGTGTACTTTTGTTTGTTGGTAAATTTTTAATCACAGTTTCAATTTCATTACTTGTGATTGGTCTGTTAATATTTTCTATTTCTTCCTGGTTCGGTCATGGAAGGTTATACCTTTCTAAGAATTTGTCCATTTCTTCCAGGTGGTTCATTTTATTGGCATAGAGTTGCTTGTAGTAGTCTCTTAGGATGCTTTGTATTTCTGTGGTGTCTGTTGTAACTTCTTTTTCATTTCTAATTTTATTGATTTGAGTCTTCTCCCTCTTTTTCTTGATCAGTCTAGCTAATGGTTTTTCAATTTTGTTTATCTTCTCAAAGAACCCACTTTTAATTTTATTGATCTTTGCTATTTTTGTTTGTTTGTTTAGTTTCTATTTCATTTATTCTGCTCTGATCTTTATGATATCTTTCCTTCTACTAACTTTGGTTTCTCTTTGTTCTTCTTTCTCTAGTTCCTTTAGGTGTATGGTTAGATTGTTTATTTGAGATTTTTCTTGTTTCTTGAGGTAGGCTTGTATTGCTCTAAACTGCTCTCTCTTAGAACTGCTTTTGCTACATCCCATAGGTTTTGGATCATCATGTTTTCGTTGTCATTTGTCTCTAGGTATATTTTGATTTCCTCTTTGATTTCTTCAGTGATCTCTTGGGTATTTAGTAACGTATTGTTTTACTTCCATGTGTTTGCATTTGTTTTTACATTTTTTTCTTTTTAATTGATTTCTAATCTCATAGCATTGTGGTCAGAAAAGATGCTTGCTATGATTTCAATTTTCTTAAATTTACTGTGGCTTGATTTGTCACCCAAGATGTGATCTATCCCGGATTTAACTTGCATCTTGTCATTCTTCTTTGAATGTGAATGTAGAGTACATGGGAATGTAGTATATCTGAAGCCAAGTCTATGCCCAAGTTCCCAGGAGAACAACTGGGATTCTAGTTAGATATATAACCATGGACAGATTGCTTACTCCTTCTGAGTCTGTGTCCTCATTTACTAAATGGTGATAACCCTACCAGCCAACTTTCCAACAGGGGGAGTTCAGTGTTCAATACAGATTAATAGACACAGTCATTCCTTATGAATAGTAACATTCTATACCTATGTCAGTTATTATTTCTGAATAAGTAAATAACTACCACTTGGTTTAAGTACAATCAGGAGATTGAAAGCAAAGTGAAAATGTGCTTTCAAATTTTTATTGTTGTGAATATAAGTTACTCAGGTTAAGAGATGGCTAATAAACATGATGCTAGATTGTAAATGAGCAAGTATACTGCAGAATTCCAAGACAGGGGTGATGATTGTGGATTTAAGAGCCAGGAAAAGTTTCACCAAAAAGGAAAGATTGGAACTGGGCCTCGATTGAAAGGGAGGATTAAGAAACTTGTACAGGAGGAAGCTTGACATTATGAAAGGTCTGGAATTGCATCCTCACTCTGGTCTGTACTGACCCAGGTGATATCCAGCTTCACACATCTTGAAGAAAGATTCTTTTAAATTCATGGTGCAGTTATTGCAGTCCTAATGCCAAAATTAGAAACATAAATTGTGGTTTCAAGGAATATTTGTTGATCATCTACCAGAAGTAAAGCAGAAAATGATGCAAATTATAAGGGGAAAGGCCAAATAGAAGTGATATTTACCTAGTGCCAATTCAGGGTTAAACACTGATAGACGTTTTGCACAGATATCATCTAATTATCAGAAAACCTTGCAAAGTGGATATTATTTTCCTCATTGTAAAAGTGAAGAAACTGGGGCTCAGAAAGCTCAAGAAAAATTTTCAATATTTTATAGCATAGAAGTTATAGAGACAGGATGTTTACCCAAACCTATCCAACTTCAGTCTTCTTTTTCTCAAAGATTTTACAAGCTTGTGGTGGTGGGAGGGAGGATGGAAGAAGTAGATATTATCCACAAATAACAAAATACAAGACAGCATGTAATAAATCCACATTGCCGATATTTAAGTTAGGATAGACACTCTTGCTGAAACGGACTTAAAGTATAAGGAGATGTCCTATCTTTGATAGGATTAGATCCAGGACAGGTATAGCAAGCAGCTAATTTACATGATGAAAGACACTGTTTGTCTTCATCTCTGCCCAATCATTCTCAGTGTCGCCTTTGATCTCAGGCTAAGAGCAAGACGGCACCAAGGGTCATAGCCAGACCCAACAACATACAGTGGAAAAAAGAGATTCTTTCTTCAAGTCTTATTAGCAAAGAAGCTTATGCTACAGGCTCCCCAGATGTTCCTTCTTGTCTCACTGTCCATAAGTGGGTCATGTGCCCATTTCTGAATCATGTATAAGTAGGAGGAACAGGTTGCCCTTAATAATACTAGCAACATTGATTGAGCATTTACGAGGTACAGACAATGTTCTATGGGCTTCACCTGCATTTCATGTTAATAAAAGCTCTGTGATATGGGTATTAATATTATTATGACTCACTACTTTAAAGTTGTAGAAACTAAGGAAAGAGAGATTAAGTACTTTTCTCAAAGTCAGGAAGTGAGCATGTGAGTCAGCCACGTCAAGCCATTGAATCTGCACTCAATCTACACACTGTATTGCTTCATGTCATGCTACCCTTAAACCAGAGAGACCAGTTCTGGAGCTGGGAGTGAGGTATGTGACCCTGAGGTTCATGGGAGGTAAACAAAACTGAGGCATTAGCCAAAGAAGGAAAGAGATATACACTGAGAGATACCTGCAGGTAAGAGAGAGATTACTTTATTCCTGAGATAGTCAGTGAAGACATTGTGGAGGAAGAGATATGGCACAGCTTTTTGATGGATACACAGATTTTCTTCTTTTATTAGATGAGTATGGGATGATTTTTTTAAAAGCTACTTTTATTGAATAATTATATACCAAACAATATGCTTAACTATTTCATAGGCAATTTTTATTTAATTTTTACACCTTATACAGTTATCTCTGCTTTTACCAAGCTGATTTTGTAAATGAGGAAATGTCAGCTTGGAGAAGTTAAGGTCTAAAACCACTGCTAGAAAATGGTAGAAGTAGGATTCAAACCCAGTTCTGACTCTAAAGTCTAGCTCTTATAAAGTACATAAGATTTCATGTAAAAAGTACATATTTGGAACATGAGAAAGGAAATCCCCATAATTCAGTGCAAGTGGGAGTCCTGCATCAATTCATGATTATGAACTTAATTGACCATCTAGGCAGACATCCATGTAAATCCATTTTAAACCTCCTGACCTACCAACAATCAATAAAAGTAAATTTGAATATCTGTATTTCTCATCCTGCTCTGTGATCCAAATTAAATAATTTGCCTGTCTGTCTCCAGCTAATCTTGTATGGAAGAGCAGAAATCAGGACTTTGATGGGACTCTGGGTGTCTTTCCCTTCTCCATGCCTTAAGTGTTGCCAGAATTAAGAGTTCAGTCTTGCTGGGGATGTTGACCCCTTCTATAAATCTACTTTGGTTGTATTCACAAAGAATGAGGTTACCTTGAAAGGCTTGAAGCATGGGCCATGCTAGTTCACAGATTGCTTGCCAACAGATTTTAGGTAATTATAGCAGGTAAGCTGTTTGGCTCCATTACAGACTTAATAGTGGGCAAATAAATATTTTTATAGCTTTACTACCTACTTTTGATGTTGAAAACAAAATCCATAAAAATTTTTGGGTACCATAAGCTAAGTGCTGTCAAAGAGAAGAAAAATTGGCAGTCTGCAGTTCCAACTGTCACTTACACAGTTGTCTGTAAAGTGGGGTCAGAATTTAACCTTAGTGGACATTCCTCTAATTTTAAATGGCAAATGAATACAAATGACAGTAACGACATGACCATTAGCACTGATCTCCAAATTAATGAATCTGTTTCATATCTGTTAGAATTTTTTTGAATGCTCAACTTGAACCCTTTTAATGGTTACTTAATTAAAGGGAAATAGAACTTTAGCAGTGTGACAATTTAATTTTAAAAAATGAGAGAGAAATGTCACAGCTACATCTTACATTCATTTTAATTTGAGAAAATGTATTATCTTCGCAGAGAATATAAAAGAAGAGCTGAAAAACATTTTCCCCCAAAAAAGTGGGCTATAATAACATGAATCACAGAGTTGCCTCATATTCAGTTGTCATTTAGTCGATGTTATTCACTTGGTTTTATAATAGCTTAAGGGGGTAGATTCTCTTAGAGTAATTCTATCAATAAGTGCAAGTTCTTTAACCCCTGCTATAGCAAATCTCTTCTATTGATTTATAGGGCATATAGCAAATGAGGAGAAATGCAAAGCAATCATAATGTTATATGGAATATCAGACCTTAAAAGCAGTTGATCTTGAGAGCTGGGAGCTCATCTTTGTGTTTCATTGCTACACAAACTTTCTAGTCTATTCATTTTAAGATTTATTAGGGTATTTCAGATACAACTTCTAAATGCCACACACAATTTTAATTCCAATATGTTTTCATTTCTTGGAGAGTACAATATATACAGCTATGAGTCCAATTTCCCACCTGCACTGACATAGATGACAGCAGTCCTCCGAATGGTTTACATTTGGGAAGATGCACTGAGTGAAGGGCTCAAAGCATTTGATACTGTCTTCATTTAAAATATGATTGGACCTTCAAGATGGTGGAGGAGTAAGACGGAGAGATAATCTTCCTCCCCACAAATACATCAGAACTACATCTACATGTGGAACAGCTCCTACAGAACACCTACTGAATGCTGTCAGAAGACCTCAGACTTACCAAAAGGCAAGAAAATCCCCACGTACCTGGGTAGGGCAAAAGAAAAAACAAAGACAAAAGAATAAGGATGGGACCTGAACTTCTGGGAGGGAGCTGTGAAGGAGGAAATGTTTCCACACACTGGAAAGCCCCTTCACTGGCGGAGACAGGGGGTAGGTGGGAGGGACGCTTCGGAGCCACAGAGGAGAGCACAACAACAGGAATGCAGACGGCAAAGCAGAGAGATTCCCAAAGAGGATTAGGGCTGACCAGCCCTCACCAGCCTGAGAGGCTTGTCTGCTCACCCATCAGGGCAGGTGGGGGCTGGGAGCTGAGGCTTGGGATTCAAAGGTCAGATCCCAAGGATAGAATTGGGGTTGACTGCACGAACACAGCCTGAAGGGGACCAGTGTGCCACAGCTAGCCAGGAGGGAGTCTGGGAAAAAAATCTGCACCTGCCTAAGAGGCAAGAGACCATTGTTCCAGGGTGTGAGAGGAGAGGGGATTCCTTCCCTGTCTGCCCACAGAAGGCAGAGCACCTCCTAAATGAGCACCAGAGACTGACACGAGCAACGGCTATAAGCTCGGACACCAAAGACAGGCATGAAATGCTAATGCTGCTGCTGCAGCCACCAAGAATCCTATGTGCAAGCACAGGTCACTATCCACACCCCCGCGAACCTGTGCAGCCTGCCCCTGCCAGGGTCCCATGATCCAGGGACAACTTCCCTGGGAGAACACCCGGCATGCCTCAGGCGGTTGCAATGCCATGCCAACATCTGCCACTGCAGGTTCACCCTGCATTCCAAATATAAATAACATGCCCCTCCCTCCCCCTGGCATGAGTGAGCAAGAGCCCCCTAATCAGCCACTGCTTTAACACCATCCTGTCTGTGTGGGAACATAAACCTGAGGACAACCTACACAAGAGGTGGGGCCTAAACCAAAGCTGAACCCCAGGAGCTGTACGAACAAAGAAGACAAAGGGAAATTTCTCCATGCAGCCTCAGGAGCAGCAGATTAATTCCCCACAATTAATTTGAGATATGCTGCATCTGTAGAATACCTTAATAGACAACGAATCAACTAAATATTGAGGTGGTAGAGTTTGGAAGAAACTGTAGACTTGAGGTTTGCTGTCAGCAATGGACTTGTTTCTGATTTTTATGTTTATCTTAGTATGGTTATTAGCACTTGTTAACATTGGTGGATTTGTTTATTGGTTTGGTTATTTTCTTCTTTTTAAATTTTTAATTGCTTTTTAATTTTTATTTAATAAATTTTAATTTTTAATTATTTTATTTTATTGCTTTTTAAATTTGTGTTCTTTTTTTTCCTGCTTTTCTTCTGAGCTGTGTGGCTGACAGGGTCTTGGTGCTCCAGCCTGGTGTCAGGTCTGAGCCTCTGAGGTGGGAGAGCCATGTTCAGGACATTGGAAAACCAGAGACCTTTCCACCCCATGTAATATCAATGGTGAGAGCTCTCCCAGAGACCTCCATCTCAGTGCTAGGACCCAGCTCTACACAATGGCCAGTGCTGGATGCCCCATGAAAAACAACTAGTAAGACAGGAACACAACCCCACACATTAGCAGAAAGGGTGCCTAAAATCATACTAAGTTCACAGGCAAAACAAAACACACCACTGGACGCAGCACTGCCCACCAGAAAGACAAGATCAAGACCCACCCATCAGAACACATACCCTCCACCAGTACCCTCCCAGTACCCTCCACCAGGAAGCCTACACAACCCACTGAAAAAACCTCAACCACTGGAGGCAGACACCAAAAACAATGGGAACAACGAACCTGCAGCCTGTGAAAAGGAGACCCCAAACACAGTAAATTAAGCAAAATGGGAAGACAGAAAAATATGGAGCAGATGAAGGAGCAAGGTAGAAAGCCACCAGACCAAACAAATGAAGAGGAAATAAGCAGTCCACGTGAAAAAGAATTCAGAGTAATAGTAAAGATGATCCAAAATCTTAGAAAAAGATGGAGAAAATACAAGAAACATTTAACAAAGGGCTAGAAGAACTAAAGAGCAAACAAACAATGATGAACAACACAATAAATGAAATTATAAATTCTCTAGAAGGAATCAGTAGCAGAATAACTGAGGCAGAAGAACGGATAAGTGACCTGGAAGATAAAATAGTGGAAATAACTACCACATAGCAGAATAAAGAAAAAATGAATGAAAATAATTGAAGACAGTATCAGAGACCTCTGGGATAACATTAAATGCACCAACAGTTGAATTATAGGGGTCCCAGAAGAAGAGCAAAAGAAAGGGTCTGAGAAAATATTTGAAGAGATTGTACTGTAAAAATTCCCTAACATGGGAAAGGAAAGAGTCAATCAAGTCCAGAAAGCTCAGTGACCCATACAGGAAAAATACAAGGTGAAACACACCAAGACACATATTAAGAAAACTATAAAAAATTAAACACAAAGAAAAAATATTAAAAGCAGCAAGGGAAAAGCAACAAATAACATGCAAGGAATACCCATAAGATTAACAGCTGATCTTTCAGCAGAAACTTGGCAAGGCAAAAGGCAGTGGCAGGACATATTTAAAGTGATGAAAGGGAAAAGTCTACAACCAAGATTACTCTACTCAGCAAGAGTATCATTCAGATTCAATAGAGAAATTAAAACCTTTACAGACAAGCAAAAGCTAAGAAAATTCTGCACCACAAAATCAGCTTTACAACAAATACTTGAGGAACTTCTCTAAGCAGGAAACACAAGAGAAGGAAAAGACTGACAATAACAAACTGAAAACAATGAAGAAAATGGTAATAAGTACATATATATTGATAATTACCTTATATGTAAATGGATTAAATGCTCCAAACAAAAGACATAGACTGGCTGGATGGATACAAGAACAAGACCTGTAGATATATGCTATTTACAAAAAAATCCCACTTCAGATCTAGGTACACATACAGAATAACAGTGAGGGGATGGAAAAAGATATTCCATGTAAATGGAAATCAAAAGAAAGCTGGAGTAGCACTTCTCATATCAGACAAAACACACTTTAAAATAAAGACTATTACAAGAGATAAAGAAGGATTCTACATAATGATCAAGGGATCAATCTAAGAAGATATAACAATTGTAAATATTTATGCATGCAAAATAGGAGTACTTCAATACATAAGGCAAATGCTAAAAGCCATAAAAGGAGAAATCGACAGTAAAACAATCATAGTAGGGGACTTTAACACCCCACTTTCACCAATGGACAGATCATCCAAAATGAAAATAAATAAGGAAACACAAGCTTTAAATCACACATTAAACAAGATGGACTTAATAGATATTTATAGGACATTCCATCCGAAAACAACAGAATGTTGTTTCTTCTCAAGTGCTCATGGAATATTCTCCAGGATAGATCATATTGTGGATCACAAATCAAGCCTTGGTAAATTTAAGAAAATTGAAATCATATCAAGTATCTTTTCCAACCACAATGCTAGGAGACCAGATATCAGTTACAGGAAAAAAAAATGTAAGAAATAGAAACACATGGAGTCAAAACAATATGCTACTAAATAACCAAGGGATCATTGAAGAATGCAAGAGAAAACAAAACAAAACAAAACCTAGAAACAAATGACAATGAAAAAATGGTGACCAACAACCAATGGGATGCAGCAAAATCTGTTCTAAGAGGGAAGTTTATAGCAGTGCAATCCTACCTCAAGAAACAAGAAAAGTCTCAAATAAACATCCTTTCACCTAAAGCAATTAGAGAAAGAAGAGCAAAAAAACCCCAAAGTTATCAGAAGAAAAGAAATCATAAAGTTCAGATCAGAAATAAATGAAAAAGAAATGAAGGTAATGATAGAAAAAAATCAATAAAACTAAAAGCTGGTTCTTTGAGAAGATAAAAAAAATTGATAAACCATTAGCCAGACTCATCAAGAAAAAAAGGGAGAAGACTCAAATCAATAGAATTAGAAATGAAAAATGAGAAGTAACAACTGACACTGCAAAAATACAAAGGATCCTGTGAGATTACTACAAGCAACTCTATGCCAATAAAATGGACAACCTGGAAGAAATGGACAAATTCTTAGAAAAACACAACCTTCTGAGACTGAGCCAGGAAGAAATAGGAAATACAAACAGACCAATCATAAGCACTGAAATTGAAACTGTGATTAAAAATCTTCCATCAAACAAAAGCCCAGGACCAGATGGTTTCATAGGCGGATTCTAAGAAACATTTAGAGAAGAGCTAACACCTATCCTTCTCAAGCTGTTCCAAAATATAGCCAAGGGAGAAAAACTCCCAAACACATTCTACTGGCACCCTGACACCAAAACCAGACAAAAATGAAACAAAAGAAAGATAACTACAGAACAATATCACAGATGAATATAGATGCAACAATCCTCAACAAAATAGCAAATAGAATCCAACAGCACATTAAAAGAATCATACAACATGATCAAGTGGGGTTTATGCCAGGAATGCAAGGATTCTTCAATATAAGCAAATCAATCAATGTGATACACCACATTAACAACCTGAAAAATAAAAAAATACATATGATCATCTAAATAGATGCAGAAAAAGCTTCTGACAAAATTCAACACCGACTTATGATAAAAACTCTCCAGAAAGTAAGCATAGAGGGAACTTACCTCAGCATAATAAAGGACATATATGACAACCTACAGCCAACATTATTCTCAATGGTGAAAAACAGAAACCATTTACTCTAAAATCCGGAGCAAGAGAAGCATTCCCACTCTCACCACTATTATTCAACATAGTTTTGGAAGTTTTAGCTACAGCAATCAGTGAAGAAAAAGAAATAAAAAGAATGCAAATCATAAAAGAGGAAGTAAAACTGTCACTGTTTGCAGATGACATGATACTATACATAGAAAATCCTAAAGATGCTACCAGAAAACTACTAGAGCTAATCAATGAATTTGGCAAAGTAGCAGGATACAAAATTAATGCACAGAAACCTCTTGCATTCCTATACACTAATGATAAAAAATCTTAGAGTGAAATTCAGGAAACACTCCCATTTACCATCACAACAAAAAGAATAAAATACCTAGGAATAAACCTACCTAGGGAGAAAAAAGACCTGTATGCAGAAAACTGTAAGACACTGATGAAAGAAATTAAAGATAATACAAACAGATGGAGAGATATACCATGTTCTTGGATTGGAAGAATCAACATTGTGAAAATGACTCTACTACCCACAGCAATCTACAGATTCAATGTAACCCTTATCAAACTATCAATGGATTTTTCACAGGACTAAAAACAATAATTTCACAATTTCATGGAAACACAAAAGACCCTGAATAGCCAAAGCAATCTTGAGAAAGAAAAACTGAGCTGGAAGAATCAGGCTCCCCGACTTCAGACTATACTACAAAGCTACAATAATGAAGACTGTATGGTACTGTCACCAAAACAGAAATATATATCAATGGAACAGGATAGAAAGTAGAGATAAACCCAGGCACATATGGTCACTTTATTTTTGATAAAGGAGGCAAGAATATACAATGGAGAAAAGACAGCTTCTTCAATAAGTGGTGCTAGGAAAGCTGGACAGCTACATGTAAAAAAATGAAATTATAACACTCCATGACACCATGCACAAAAACAAACTCAAAATGGATTAAAGATCCCAATTTTTTTTCCAGTATGCGGGCCTCTCACTGTTGTGGCCTCTCCCATTGTGGAGCACAGGCTCCGGACACACAGGCCTAGCGGTCATGGCTTATGTGCCCAGCTGCTCCACGGCATGTGGGATCTTCCCAGACTGCGGAACGAACCCATGTTCCCTGCATTGGCAGGTGAACTTTCAACCCTTGTGCCACCAGGGAAGCCCTGAAATTTATATTATATGACGGGACTAAGACCTCAAACTGATTATACACATTGTATTTGATTACTATTTCTCTTAAATCTCCTTTAATTGGAAGCAGTGCTTCTCTTTCCCACCACCAGTATATTTTCACCATGCCCATTGATTTTTTTGAATACATGTGGTCACTTTTACTGTAAATTGTTTCATAGGAAGAATTTTTCTGTTTGCTTTGTTGTGGTGTCACATGTTTCTCCTTTTTCTCTATCTTTTTAAATTTTTAAAAATAATTTAAAAAAATTATAAACTGGAGGTTAGCTGAGAATTCTTGATTGTATTTTTTTCCCAAAGAATGAGGCTGTGTACTTCAGATTGTGCCACAGCATGAGGCACAGTGTCAGGCTGCCCCACTATTAGTTAGGCTATGATTAGTCTGTGTTTTGAGTTCATGACTGCCTTATCCTTTCATTGTAAAATTTTCCATCAACATTTTATCTTATCAACGATTGATGATTTTTGCCTGAATCAATTATTTCATTAGGGTTTACTAAATGACAATTTTCTAATTCTGTCAGTCTTCCCATATTTATCAGCTGGTATTATGTATAAAAAAATTTTCTCTAAATACCACGTGCTATTGTTCCCTTTAAATACAGTTTGCCCAGGAAAGGTGATATATATGTTGAAGTCTTTTATTTGAATGGTCATTTTCAAAGAAAGTACTTTGTTTCCTACTTACCAGCAATGTCTATTACCTCTCTATCTGTATCTTTCTCTCTTTGGAATATCAACATGAATTATTTTTATATACTCAGTATGCTTCAGTCTATTATAATAATTACTGTTTTTGATGCTCAACTTCTCTGTTTTGTCCAATAAGAAACCCTTTAGTTAGGATCTGTACTCTTGTCCTTTTGACACAACCTCATTCTTTTTTGAAAGTTTGTTTTGTGGTACAGTAAAATGCGCTTTCTCATCTATTTTTCCTGTCTCATCCTGAAATTAGCCAATCCTACCAAAAAAACTGACTTCTTTTAGTGAGGAATGATGGAGACTACTATCAGAACAGTAGATGTATTCATTGCTCTGATTTCATTATTGTTTCTTGTTATTTTCAATGGCTGGAACAAGGAAACAGTATTTTAGGGAAAATATCAGAATTCATACTTGTATATCTAAATGAAATGTAAAATAGTTAAAATTTATTTATTCTATACTTATAACTCTTTTCTCTTAACAGGGAAATACTGGTTCCAAATGACATTAAATAATGATTTTTTTTAATTCTATAATGTATGAAATAGCTTCAAAACAGAGGTGCTAACATATTACTACTCAAAATAAGACTACTGAGCAAAGCTTAAGATTTCTTCCCAGCTCTACTTGTCCTTTGGATATATTCAATTTTTCCTACGTAGTCAAAATATTGTGTTTTGAAGTCACTAGAAAAATTATTTTTAGGTAGTTATGTCACCAACTTGATATACGGTTAGGTTCATTCATTTATTTGCTCTTACTTTTAAGGATTGCTTTTTTATGTCTCAGTTTAATTTTATTTTTGAAATCATGCTACCATTAGATTTGTCTGAAATCAAAACTATATAACAAGGTATACTGAGAGGAATTTTTTCCATTGCTGATCACTCCTATTCCTTTGGATAATATTTTCTTTGCTTGTTTATACTCTCAGGGTTTACTTTTGCCGATATAAGGAAACACATATACATATTCATGGCATCTTTTTTTAATACTATATTATATTCTGTAATTTGCCTTTCTCACTTAACAGTATACCTTAGAGATTACTTGTTTTCAATGTATATGAAATTATTTTTACTCGCTTTTACTGTTTCATGTTATTCCATTAGTATGGATTTAGTGATGGTGTTAGTTTCTAATTTGATAGGATCAGTTTCTAATTTGATAGGATAATATATTGTCAGTTTCTAATTTGATAGGATAATATATTGTAAGGTAGGGGTCAAGGGCAGAAGGGGTCAAGGACAGTCAGAAGACTATCGCAGTAGGTCATGTGAAAAATAGCTTGGAGTAGGGTAACAGTCATTGGAGGTGATGAGAAGTAGTCAAATTAGGAAAAATTTTGAAGATGTAGCCATTTGGGGATACTGATAACTTGGTCATGGACTGAGAGAGGAAAATAACAAATGCACATTTTGTGCCTGAACATGGTGGGAGTGGACTGCCATACACAGAAGGGAGAGTTGGTATGGATGTGTGGAATAGTGAATGTTGATTTTGACACATACTATTTTGAGATGCTTTTTAGATATGCAAGTGGAAATGATGTATGACTAATTATGTGAATCTGAAATTCAAGGGAGGAGCTCTTAATGGGATGGAGCTCTAAATTTGGGCATTAATAATTTAATTCTATTATTTCATTTCCCATCTAGCATTGTGATGAAAATTTGTTTCTTTCCTGTCAGATTTTTGGTTTGGGTCTTGACTCTGGCACTTGCTATTTGATCTTGGACAAGCCACTAGACTATAAAACTGTTTTTTAGTCTATAAAATGATGAAAATAATAGTACCTACCTCAAAAAATTAATGATTGGACATAATAGAGGTAAAGTACTTAACATGATATCTAGCATTTTGTACACTTTTAATTAATGCTAGATAATATTATTTTTATGAGTCATTCCTCAGGGCAATCTCAAGATGTATATAATTAATTCAACAGATGTTATTTTACCTCTTTATGTGATACCTATGTTCATCTATCTGTTAGTTTTGGTAGCATAAATATATGACATAACCCCTGCCTTGAAGACCTCATGATATCATTATTCCCATACTATAATTGGAAAATTTGGCTTAAAGGAAGACTTGCACTTGTTTAAATAATCAATTAGTGGAGTATTATTTTTACAGTCAGGCATGCTTTGAGCAAATTTGACCAAGCAACAATTGATGAAGTCTGGGAGCAAATTCAAATAAAAACTACATCTGACCATATTTTTATTTTGTCCTGAGAAAACCAAGTATAGTCTTTTTATCTGGGATACTGAACTAGCATATTGATTTATAGAACCCAACAAATGTGTACAGAGTCCTTGCCCTGCTGATTATATCTCAATCTAATTGTAGCATATGTGTTAAATCGATTGTTAGTTCAAATGGACAGGTGGATCAAACATAAATAGTAAGCAGGTGAAACTTGAAGGTGGTGGGCCAAACAAGCCTTTACTTGGAGTGTATCTAAATGTGTTAAGCAAGGCTGGGAGAAGAACTAAAGAAGGTTTGATTCCTGCAACCACACAACTGGTAAAATGAAGTAAAGTGGTGAAAAGATAGCCAGAGAATATTTACAGATAGAAAGGATTTCTTTACATTTGACTTACATATATGCAGTCTCTCATAATAATAATAATACTGATGACAATTCTATTGGGGTTGCCTCTTTATAGATGAGAAACTGAGGATGTAGAGAGGATGAAAAACTTGCCCAGAGTCACTCAGCAAACAAATGAGAGCCCAGATTTCCAGTCTTATAGTCACTCCCAAATTCTTGCTTTACCCATCACACTGCAGTATGAATGAGTCAATTAAAGACTCAGAGTGAATGATTTCTTACTTCTGGTGTCTTTCCTTTTATTTCAGAGAAGTTGTTCACTGTATTTGTTGCCAGGAAAAGACTTTGAATGAATATCACTATACATTGAGAATTTAGTATATATTTCATGATTAATCCTCAAATTAACTCAATGAAGTAGAAATGATTATTACTCTTTTTAAAATGAGGAAATCATGCCTTAGAGAGTAAGTAATTTGTCAAAGTTCTCACAGGTCGCACAGCAATTAATGGAGGTGAGATTCTATCTCAGGTTTACTGAACCCAAACCTAGTCCTTTCCTCACCCAACAGAGCTCTTGTGTCAGAGGCCAAATGAATTTGTCAGCTTTTTATGACTTACTTTCTGACTCCCTTTCTGCTTCTTATTTATCTTTCATGATGATACTAAAGCATCATTTCTATGAAGTCTCTTATAAATGATCGAGCTGAGTTATTCATTTCTCCAATGTGTTCCTATGGCAAATTGCCTATGATACTTATTTTCTTTTCTCCCCATATTCTGCTGTAGTGACTAGTCTTCCACACCAGACATTGAGTTCCTTTAGGCCAAGAGGTTGCTTAACATACCTTTGAAACTGGAATGCACTAAGTGAATTTCTCTCTAGAATCAAAACGTCATTGTTTTTAGACAGTTGTATTTTTCCTTATTTTGCACTTTAAAAAAAGAAAAAGAAACAACAAACCTCTGTTGGGTATGATGAGTGAAGATAATAGGATGTATTTAGGGTAAAGGTATTATATAAAGCAACTTAAAATATCTTGGCAATGATGGAAACCCATGGCCAAAAAGGAAAAAAAAAGTTAAAAATAGATCCTCATATTTCCCCATATTTTGCAAACTAGTGATTTATGTGGGCTCAAGTGAATGTTGATGGTTTTACTTCAAGGATTAACTACTGGAATGTAGAGATAACAGAGATGATTAGGTAACTCAAGGTTCTGAGTTTTTTGTTTTTAAATTAAAAGTAATGAGTTGGTTAAAGATAAGAAGAAAAGAAAGAAACTGGTATAAATGATTATTTTATAGTGTGTGGGGAATAGTTGAATGGATCCTCAAAGCTTGCCCTGAGGATCTGATGCTACAGATCAAAAGAGATAAGAGGTTTACTAGTGGAAACACAGATGTGTGAGACTAACTTCAGAGACCTCAGCAGGGGAGATTAGAAAGAAGGGAGCACCAAAGAGCTCAGAAAAACTAATCTCTTCTGAGAGAACTGGTGAGTTGGAAAGACTTAAAATCTTAGTAAGGTGTTCCATGGGGTCCATGCTGCCAAAGGGAGCATGCAAGAAACTAGGGTAGATGCAACACAGTGACATTTTACTTGAGGGACAGCTTTATGTGTAGAGAGAATATAGACTCAGGAATCACCTTGACCCCGTTCTAACTCTTACTACTTTTTAACTTCTGTGAAACTTACTTTCTGGGAGTGGGGAGTGGGGCAAGTAGAGGAAAGAGACATGTATCCAGTGGTTCTTTGGAAGTATGGATGTCACAGTGCATAAAGAGCATAACTTAGTATCTGGCACGTTCTAAGTTATTAATTTATCTTCTCTGCACTCTCTGCACTTCTGTTTCCTTGTGTTTTATTAAAGCCCTTTCCTTCTTATCCTCTTAGTATGAATTTAGAAATAGGAAGAGATATTGGAATCTATTAGGGTATTATAAGAAAGATGAGATAAATAAAAAAGGAAATGATGTAATAAAATGTCAGTAGAAAAATATAGAGACAGTTTAAAAGAAAGCAGACAATTTTTAGAATTATTTTATTGGCAAGGGAACAAAACTGGGATTTCGATTCTAGCAGTGGGACTATGATACACAAATAACTAAACCTTTCTGTTCTTGAGTCTTCTGTTTTTATATCTGTAGATTAAGTACCACAGCACCTGGACAGCCATATAAAAACTTGGGGGGAAGGTAGAATGTATGTTTAAGTCCATTAAAGAAGTTTAAACCTACAACCATCAAATTGATTGACCTTCATCAAGTTATAATTGAACTGGCTAGATAGGCCTATTAGAACTCTCTGAAGTTGAGTTTGTATTCTCAAAATTCAAATTGCTGCAGACTTACAGGTCAGTTAATTTACTAGGTGTATAAATAAAACATTTAAATCATTCTCCTATCATTAATGGGTAAGAAGCTGGAGATAATATCTGAATACAACTAATTTAGATGCATCCAAACAATAACAACTGTTCATTAAAACATCAGTGCTGTTATTAATCAAACATTGCCATAGAAGTTTATTTTAAATGATATTTAAATTAATAATAAAAATAGCATTCATAATTCATAAATAATATTAATGAACACAAACTTATTATTATTGTAGTCATTATTAATTACAATGCTAATATTAAGTCCTTTTCTTTTGAGCATAAGATCTGATATTCTCAACAATTCTGAAAATTGGTACTGTTATCTCACTATTAACATTTAATCAGATAAAAAGAAATGATGCTCAGAATAGATTATTGGCTCTCAAAAATCATGAAGTGAGAAAACAGAACCAGGACTTGAACCAATTCTCCAGATGTCAAATCTCTTGTCCTACTAGGCAAACTATGCTTTGAGCATTTATATTCAGACAGACCGTTTTGGGGGCCTTCTGTGTATCAAAGTGGGAAATGTCACTAATAGGATTTAGGATTTAGCCTTTGATTTTTCTATTATTAGAACATGTATATCTAAATCTCTTCCAGGCCACTGTTCCTAATTAAGTCCCTGTATTAGCTTGCTAGTGTTGCCATAACAAAGCACCAGGTAGTGGGCAGCTTGAACAACAGAAATTTATTTTCTCACATTTCTGGAGGCTAGAAGTTCAAGATCAATGTGTTGACCAGGTTGGTTTCTACTAAGTCCTCTCTCTGCTTTTCGATCCATTTTCTTCTAATGTCTACACATGATCTTCCCTCTGTGAGTGTCTGTGTCCTAATCTCCTCTTAAAAGACACCAGTCATATTGGATTAGGGCCCACCGATGATACCTCATTTGACATTAATTACTTCTTTATAGGCACTATTTCTAAATATGGCTGCATTTTGAGATACTGGCAGTTAAGGCTTCAATATAGTAATTTGGAGAGCACACAATTCAGTCCCCACATTTTATCCTCCAATTTTATTGAAATATAATTGACATATAACATTATATTAGTTTTAGGTATACAACATAATGATTTGATATATAGGCATACCTCATTTTATTATGCTTTGCCCTATTTCTATTTTCAGATGTTATGTTTTTTACAAATTGAAGATTTGTGGCAACCCTGCATCGAGCAAGTCTATTGGCATCATTTTTCGAACAACATTTGCTCACTTAGTGTCTCTGTGTCACATTTTGGTAATCCTCACAACATTTCAAACTTTTTCAATATTATTATATTTCTTAGCGTGATCAGTGATCATTGACATGGACATTACTATTATGACTTGCTAAAGGCTCAGATGACGGTTAGCATTTCTTAACAATAAATTATTTTTTAAATTAAAGTATGCACATTGTTTATTTAGACCTAATGCTATTGTGCACATAATAGACTACAGTATAGTGTAAACATAACTTTTATATGCACCGAGAAACCAAAAGACTTGTGTAATTTGCTTTACTACAATACTTGCTCGATTATGGTGGTCTGGAATGGAACCCACAGTATCTCCCAGATACGTCAATTATGTACATCTTGTAAAATGACAACCACAATAAGTTTATTCATCACCACACATACTTATAACTTTTTTTTCTTATGATGAGAACTTTTAAGATCTACATTCTTAGCAACTTTCAAATATAATCTAGAGCATTGTTAACTATAGTCACCATGCTCTTCATTATAGCTCCAGGACTTATTTAACTCATAGCTGGATGTTTGTAGCCTTTGATCACTTTCAACCATTTTGCCTACACCCTCCCCCCACTTTTGGCAATCACCAATCTGTTCTCTGTATCTATGAAGTTTTTTTTTTCAAAGTTTCCATGTATAAATAAGATGTTATAGCATTTGTCTTTCACTGTCTGATTTATTTCACTTAGCATAACACACTCAAAGCCCATCCATGTCCTTGCATTTGTCAGGCTTTCCTTTGTTTTTTAATAGCAGAAATATATATATATATATATATATATATATATATATATATATATATATATATATATATATATATATATGGAGAGACTTTTTTATCAATTGATCCATCAGCAGATACTTACATGGTTTTCATGTCTTGGTCATTGTAAACAATGCTGGAATGAACATAAGAGTGCAGATATCTATTCAAGATAGTAAATTCATGTCCATCACGTATATACCCAGAAATGAAATTGCTGGATCACTTTTTGTTGAAATTCTCACTTTGTTCATAAATTGTTCTCCTAACTGTGGTAAGCATCTTTATGACCATTATTTTGAACTCTTCATCAGGTAAATCACTCATCTCCATTTCTTTAAGGTCAGCCAGCCTGTCCTTATCTCTTGGTTGTCTGTTAAATCTTTGTGATTCCATGACAACCTTTTACGTTTAGTGGTTCCTAGTAGTTGAGGGTGAGCCAAGACCACTCAGTACCCCAAAAAGAAGATTTCAGTCAGCACCTACATGCTGGTTGTTTGGAAGCTTCCTCTTCAGAGAGGAGCTTTTAAAGCAGACCTCTTTCAGGGAAATACTAGGATCTGGGTGTCTCTATCTTCTCTCTTTGTGCTGAGCCCTGGGGGAATAGTCACATAACGGTTTCTTTTTTTGCTACAATCCTGTGGGACCTATGAATGTAAGCCCCCTGGCCAACGGAGTCAGGTGATCAAGTGGTGCATCTTCTGGCTAGCAGCTGAAAAAACAAGGACACCAGATGTGTGTATAAACTTTTTCTAGGTAGACACTGGTGACTTAGAATGGGCAAGAGGGAAATTTGGATATGGTGACAGCCAGCCTCCTTGGTGTCCAGGATAGACTGAAGTCTGTCCCGAGATGTGTGTTTAATTAGAAGCCAACCCTCAGACAGCACCTGTTAACGTATGCAAATAGACCTTTTTAAGGGAAAGACTGGGAGATAGGCATTTCTTTCTGCTCCCTCTGCACTGAGAACTGGAAGGAGAGCTAGTTAAGAAGTATTCATTTGTTTTCTATAATCGTGTGGGACTTAGAACTGAAGTCCCACTAGCCACCAGCAGCAGGTGATAAAGGGTGTGTCCTCTGGGTGGGAGCTACAACAGCCAGTGTGTCAGATATATGCAACCTGGAGCTGGCCAGATAAAAATGCAGAGATAGCACCTGCAGGCGTTCTAAGTCTCTGGAAAAGACTGCAGTATGTTCCTAGATGTGTCTTCAGTTAGAAGCATGACCCTCAAGCGGAGGCTAAAGATATGCAAATCTACCTCTTTCAGGGAAGACTGAGAGCTGGGCATTTCTGTCTGCTGCCTCTGCTTAGAGCCGTGGGGATGTCAACTGAAAAAAATCTGCACAACCTAAAAGTTGAGAATTATGATTTATTTGGTGGGCTTACTGAGGACTACAGGCTGTGATACAGACTCTGATAGCTCTGAGGAACTGCTCAGAAACAGGTAAGGAAAGAACCAGGATATACAGGAGTTTTGCAAAACAAACAAACAAACAAAAAAACAAAACAAAACGAATGAACAAACAGAAATACACCATGTATTTGAACATCAAAAGATACTGCAGGGGCCCCGGAGGAAGATGGCGGAAGAGTAAGCCGCGGAGATCACCTTCCTCCCCACAGATACATCAGAAATTCATCTACACGTGGAACAACTCCTACAGAACACCTACTGAACGCTGACAGAAGACCTCGGACACCCCAAAAGGCAAGAAACTCCCCACATACATGGGTAGGGCAAAAGAAAAAAAAGAATAAACAGAGACAATAGGATAGGGACGGGACCTGCACCAGTGGGAGGGAGCCGTGAAGGAGGAAAGGTTTCCACACACTACAAGCCCCTTCGCGGGCGGAGACTGCAGGTGGCGGAGGGGGAAAGCTTCGGAGTAGCGGAGGAGAGCACAGCAACAGGGGTGTGGAGGGCAAAGCAGAGAGATTCCGGCACAGAGGATCGGTGCCCTCAGGCACACACCAGCCTGAGAGGCTTGTCTGCTTGGCCGCCGGGGTGGGCGGGGCTGGGAGCTGAGGCTCGGGTATCAGCTTTCAGTCAGAGTGCAGGGAGAGGACTGGGGCTGGCGGCAGGAAGAGA
This sequence comes from Mesoplodon bidens, assembly GCF_964165515.1. Classification (NCBI taxonomy): domain Eukaryota; kingdom Metazoa; phylum Chordata; class Mammalia; order Artiodactyla; family Ziphiidae; genus Mesoplodon; species Mesoplodon bidens. The sequence goes on along the minus strand of NC_138164.1, from coordinate 76,471,654 downwards.
GCCTGAAGGGGTTAGTGCACCACGGCTAGCCCGGAGGGAGTCCAGGGAAAGGGTCTGGAGCTGCCAAAGAGGCAAGAGACTTTTTTCCCTTTTGTTTCCTGGTGCACGAGGAGAGGGCATTAAGAGGGCTGCTTGGGGAAGCGCCTGAGACAGGCGCGAGCCGAGGCTAAAGGCGCGGACCTCAGAGACGGGCGTGGGATGCTGGGGCTGCTGCTGCCGCCGCCGCCGCCACAGGGCCTGTGTGCGAGCGCGGGTCACTGTCCGCCCCGCCTTCCTGGGGGCCTGTGCACCCCGCCACTGCCGGGGTCCTGGGACCCGGAGACGGCTTTTCCGGGAAAGCACACGGAGCGCCTCGTTCTGGTGCAACGTCACGCCGGCCTCTGCCGCCGCAGGCCCGCCCCACACTGCACGCCCCTCCCTCCCCTCTGCCTGAGTGAGCCAGAGCCCCCGAATCAGCGGCTCCTTTAAACCCGTCCTGTCTGAGCGAAAACGGACGCCCTCCGGCGACCTACGCGCAGAGGCGGGACCAAGTCCAAGGCTGAGACCCGGGAGCTGTGAGAGCAGAGACAGGGAAATCTCTCTGTGCAGCCTCGGAGGCAGTGGATTAAAGCTCCATGGTCCATTTGATGTGCCCTGCGTCTGTGGAGTGCATAAATGGACAGCGAATCATCCCAAATTGAGGAAGTAGACTTTGAGGACAAGATTTAACACTTTCCTCCCTTTTCCTCTTTTTACAACGAATTATCCCAAATTAAGGAGGTGGACTTAGAGAGCAAGATATCAGACTTTTCGCCCTTTTCCTCTTTTTACAACGAATTATCCCAAATTGAGGAGGTGGACTTGGAGAGCAAGATTTTTGATTTTCCCCCCTGCTCTCTTTTTGTGAATGTGTATGTGTAATCTTCTGTGTAAGATTCTCTCTGTATAGCTTTGCTTCCACCATATGTCCCAGGGTTCTATCGGTCCGTTTTTTTTTTCAATAATTACTTTTTAATTTTAATAACGCTACTATATTTCATACTTTATTCTATTTTACTTTACCTGCTCCTTCTTTTTTTCCTAGCTTCCCTTCCTCCGTAGCTCCCTCTGCTCCTCCTTTCCTTCATTCTTTTTCTTTCCTCCCTCCCTCCCTCCCACCATTCTTCTTTCCACTTTCTTTTTCTTTCCTTCCTCCCTCCCTCCCTCCTGTCTTTCTTTCTTTCGTTCCTTCCTCCCTCCCTCCCTCCCTTCTTCCATTCACTCTTCCTTTGGCTTTCATTCTTCCCTCCCTCCCTCATTTCTTTCTTTCCATCCTTCCTCCCTCCCTCCCTCCCTCCTTTCTTTCTTCCTTCCTTCCTTCCTTCCCTTCTTCCTTTCTTTCGCTCTCTCTTTCTTTCTTCTACTAATTCTTTCTTTCTAATTTTTCTCAGTGTTATTCTGAGCAAGGTGGATGAAAGGCTCTTGGTGCTGCAGCCAGGAGTCAGTGCTGTGCCTCTGAAGTGGGAGAGCCAAGTTCAGGACACGGGTCCAAAAGAGACCTCCCAGCTCCACATAATATCAAGCGGTGAAAATCTCCCAGAGATCTCCATCTCAACACCAGCACCCAGCTTCACTCAATGACGAGCAAGATACAGTGCTGGTCACCCTATGCCAAGCAACTAGCAAGGAAGGAACACAACACCACCCATTAGCAGAGAGGCTGCCTAAAAACATAATAAGGCCACAGACACCCGAAAACACACCACCAGACGTGGACCTGTCCACCAGAAAGACAAGATCTAGCCTCAACCACCAGAACACAGGCACTAGTCCCCCCCACCAGGAAGCCTACACAACCTACTGAAACAACCTTAGCCACTGGGGACAGACACCAAAAACAACGGGAACTACGAATCTGCAGCCTGCAAAAAGGAGACCCCAAACACAGTAAGATAAGCGAAATGAGAAGACAGAAAAACACACAGCAGGTGAAGGAGCAAGATAAAAACCTACCAGACCTAACAAATGAAGAGGTAATAGGCAGTCTACCTGAAAAAGGATTCAGATTAATGACAGTAAAGATGATCCAAGATTCTATTTCCAAGATCCAAAATCTTGGAAATACAATAGACAAAATGCAAGAAACAGCTAACAAGGACCTAGAAGAACTAAAGATGAATCAAGCATCGATTAAAAACACAATAAATGAAATGAAAAATACTCTAGATGGGATCAATAGCAGAATAACTGAGGCAGAAGAACGGATAAGTGAGGTGGAAGATAAAATAGTGGAAATAACTGATGCAGAGCAAAATAAAGAAAAAAGAATGAAAAAAACAGAGGACAGTCTCAGAGACCTCTGGGACAACATTAAATGCACCAACATTCGAATTATAGGGGTTCCAGAAGAAGAAGACAAAAAGAAAGGGACAGAGAAAATATTGGAAGAGATTATAGTTGAAAACTTCCCTAATATGGGAAAGGAAATAGTTAATCAAGTCCAGGAGGCACAGAGAGTCCCATACAGAATAAATCCAAGGAGAAATACGCCAAGACACATATTAATCAAACTGTCAAAAATTAAACACAAAGAAATCATATTAAAAGCAGCAAGGGAAAAGCAACAAATAACACACAAGGGAATCCCCATCAGGTTAACAGCTGATCTCTCAGCAGAAACTCTACAAGCCAGAAGGGAGTAGCAGGACATAATTAAAGTGATGAAGGAGAGAAAGCTGCAACCAAGATTACTCTACCCAGCAAGGATCTCATTCAGATTTGATGGAGAAATTAAAACCTTTACAGACAAGCAAAAGCTGTGAGAGTTCAGCACCACCAAACCAGCTTTACAACAAATGCTAAAGGAACTTCTCTAGGCAAGAAACAAAACAGAAGGAATATACCTACAATAACGAACCCAAAACAATTAAGGAAATGGGAATAGGAACATACATATCAATAATTACCTTAAATGTAAATGGACTAAATGCTCCCACCAAAAGACACAGAGTGGCTGAATGGATACAAAAACAAGACCCATATATATGCTGTCTACAAGAGACCCACTTCAGACCTAGAGACACATACAGATTGAAAGTAAGGGGATGGAAAAAGATATTCCATGCAAATGGAAATCAAAAGAAAGCTGGAGTAGCAATTCTTATATCAGACAAAATAGACTTTAAAATAAAGACTATTAGAAGAGACAAAGAAGGACACTACATAATGATCAAGGGATCGATCCAAGAAGAAGATATAACAATTGTAATTATTTATGCACCCAACATAGGAGCACCTCAATACATAAGGCAAATACTAACAGCCATAAAAGGGGAAATTGACAGTAACACAATCATAGTAGGGGACTTTAACACCCCACTTTCACCAATGGACAGATCATCCAAAATGAAAATAAATAAGGAGCCACAAGCTTTAAATGATACATTAAACAAGATGGACTAAGGTGATATTTATAGGACATTCCATCCAAAAAAAACAGAATACACATTTTTCTCAAGTGCTCATGGAACATTCTCCAGGATAGATCATATCTTGGGTCACAAATCAAGCCTTGGTAAATTTAAGAAAATTGAAATTGTATCAAGTATCTTTTCTGACCACAATGCTATGAGACTAGATATCAATTACAGGAAAAGAGCTACAAAAAATACAAACACATGGAGGCTAAACAATACACTACTTAATAACAAAGTGATCACTGAAGAAATCAAAGGGGAAATTAAAAAATACCTAGAAACAAATGACAATGGAGACACGACGACCCAAAACCTATGGGATGCAGCAAAAGCAGTTCTAAGAGGGAAGTTTATAGCAATACAATCCCACCTTAAGAAACAGGAAACATCTCGAATAAAAAACCTGACCCTGCACCTACAGCAATTAGAGAAAGAAGAACAAAAAAACCCCAAAGTTAGCAGAAGGAAAGAAATCATAAAGATCAGATCAGAAATAAATGAAAAAGAAATGAAGGAAACGATAGTAAAGATCAACCAAACTAAAAGCTGGTTCTTTGAGAAGATAAACAAAATTGACAAACCATTAGCCAGACTCATCAAGAAAAGAAGGGAGAAGACTCAAATCAATAGATTTAGAAATGAAAAAGGAGAAGTAACAACTGACACTGCAGAAATACAAAAGATCATTAGAGATTACCACAAGCAACTCTAGGCCAATAAAATGGACAACCTGGAAGAAATGGACAAATTCTTAGACATGCACAACCTGCCAAGACTGACTCAGGAAGAAATAGAAAATATGAATAGACCAATCACAAGCACTGAAATTGAAACTGTGATTAAAAATCTTCCAACAAACAAAGGCCCGGACCAGATGGCTTCACAGGCGAATTCTATCAAGCATTTAGAGAAGAGCTAACACCCATCCTTCTCAAACTCTTCCAAACAATATCAGAGGAAGGAACACTCTCAAACTCATTCTATGAGGCCACCATCACCGTGATACCAAAACCAGGCAAGGATGTCACAAGGAAAGAAACCTACAGGCCAATATCACTGATGAACATAGATGCAAAAATCCTCAACAAAATACTAGCAAACAGAATCCAACGGCACATTAAAAGGATCATACACCATGATCAAGTGGGGTTTATTCCAGGAATGCAAGGATTCTTCAATATACGCAAATCAATCAATGTGATACACCATATTAACAAGTTGAAGGAGAAAAACCATATGATCATCTCAATAGATGCAGAGAAAGCTTTTGACAAAATTCAGCACCCAATTATGATAAAAACCCTGCAGAAAGTAGGCATAGAGGGAACTTTCCTCAACATAATAAAGGCCATATATGACAAACCCACAGCCAACATTGTCCTCAATGGTGAAAAACTGAAACCATTTCCACTAAGATCAGGAACAAGACAAGGCTGCCCACTCTCACCACTCTTATTCAAACTAGTTTTGGAAGTTTTAGCCACAGCAATCAGAGAAGAAAAGGAAATAAAAGGAATCCAAATTGGAAAAGAAGAAGTAAAGCTGTCACTGTTTGCAGATGACATGATAGTATACATAGATAATCCTAAAGATGCTACCAGAAATCTACTAGAGCTAATCAATGCATTTCGTAAAGTAGCAGGATACAAAATTAATGCACAGAAATCTCTGGCATTCCTGTACACTAATGATGAGAAATCTGAAAATGAAATCAAGAAAACACTCCCATTTACCATTGAAACAAAAAGAATAAAATATCTAGGAATAAACCTACCTAAGGACACAAAAGACCTGTATGCAGAAAATTATAAGACACTGATGAAAGAAATTAAAGATGATACAAATAGATGGAGAGATATACCATGCTCCTGGATTGGAAGAATCAATATTGTAAAAATGACTCTACTACCCAAAGCAATCTACAGATTCAATGCAATCCCTATCAAACTACCACTGGCATTTTTCACAGAACTAGAACAAAAAATGTCAAAATTTGTTTGGAAAAAAAAAAGACCCCGAATAGCCAAAGCAATCTTGAGAACGAAAAACGGAGCTGGAGGAATCAGGCTCCCTGACTTCAGACTATACTACAATGCTACAGTAATCAAGACAGTGTGGTACTGGCATAAAAACAGAGAGATAGATCAATGGAATAGGATAGAATGCCCAGAGATAAACCCATGTGCATATGGTCAACTTATCTTTGATAAAGGAGTCAGGAATGTACAGTGGAGAAAGGACAGCCTCTTCAATATGTGGTGCTGAGAAAACTAGACAGGGACATGTAAAAGTATGAGATTAGATCACTCCCTAACACCATACACAAAAATAAGCTCAAAATGGATTAAAGACCTAAATGTAAGACCAGAAACTATCAAACTCTTAGAGGAAAACATAGGAAGAACACTCTATGACATAAATCACAGCAAGATCCTTTTGGACCCACCTCCTAGAGAAATGGAAATAAAAGCAAAGATAAACAAATGGGACCTAATGAAACTTCAAAGTTTTTGCACAGCAAAGGAAACCATAAACAAGACCAAAAGACAACCCCCAGAATGGGAGAAAATATTTGCAAATGAAGCAACTGACAAAGGATTAATCTCCAAAATTTATAAACAGCTCATGCAGCTCAATAGCAAAAAAACAAACAACCCAATCCAAAAATGGGCAGAAGACTTAAATAGGCATTTCTCCAAAGAAGATATACAGACTGCCAACAAACACATGAAAGAATGCTCAACATCATTAATCATTAGAGAAATGTAAATCAAAACTACAATGAGATATCATCTCACACCTGTCAGAATGGCCATCATCAAGAAATCTAGAAACAATAAATGCTGGAGAGGGTGTGGAGAAAAGGGAACACTCTTGCACTGCTGGTGGGAATGTGAATTGGTACAGTCACTATGGAGAACAGTATGGAGGTTCCTTAAAAAACTAAAAATAGAACTACCATATGACCCAGCAATCCCACTACTAGGCATATATCCTGAGAAAACCATAATTTCAAAAGAGACATGTACCAAAATGTTCATTGCAGCTCTATTCACAATAGCCCAGAGCTGGAAACAACCTAAGTGTCCATCATCGGATGAATGGATAAAGAAGATGTGGCACATATATACAATGGAATATTACTCAGCCATATAAAGAAACGAAACTGAGCTATTTGTAATGAGGTGGATAGACCTAGAGTCTGTCATACAGAGTGAAGTAAGTCAGAAAGAGAAAGACAAATACCATATGCTAACACATATATACGGAATTTAAAAAAAAATGTCATGAAGAACCTAGGGGTAAAACAGGAATAAAGCCACAGACCTACTTGAGAATGGACTTGAGGATATGGGGAGGGGGAAGGGTGGGCTGTGACAAGGCGAAAGAGAGGCATGGACGTGTATACACTACCAAACGTAAGGTAGATAGATAGTGGGAAGCAGCCGCAGAGCACAGGGAGATCAGCTCGGTGCTTTGTGACCGCCTGGAGGGGTGGGATGGGGAGGGTGGGAGGGAGGGAGATGCATGAGGGAAGGGATGTGGGAACAGATGTATATGTATGACTGATTCACTTTGTTATAAAGCAGAAACTAATTAAAAAAATAAATAAATAAACTTAAAAAAAAAAAAAAAACTTCCAGTTATAAGATAAATAACTACTAGAGATGTAATGTTAAACATGATAAATATAATTAATGGCATTGCATGTTATATATGAAAGTTGTTAAGAGAATAAATCCTAAGAGCTCTCAAAAAAAAAAAAAAAAAAAGAGAAAGACAAATACCATATGCTAACACATATATACGGAATTTAAAAAAAAATGTCATGAAGAACCTAGGGGTAAAACAGGAATAAAGCCACAGACCTACTTGAGAATGGACTTGAGGATATGGGGAGGGGGAAGGGTAAGCTGTGACAAAGCGAAAGAGAGGCATGGACATATATACACTACCAAACGTAAGGTAGATAGTTAGTGGGAAGCAGCCACATAGCACAGGGAGATCAGCTCGGTGCTTTGTGACTGCCTGGAGGGGTGGGATGGGGCGGGTGGGAGGGAGGGAGATGCATGAGGGAAGGGATGTGGGAACAGATGTATATGTATGATTGATTCACTTGGTTATAAAGCAGAAACTAAAAAAAAAAAAAAAAAGATACTGCAGGCTTTTCCGGACGTTTGTCGGCCATGAGGAAAGGCGGAAAGCACATCCCGGAAAGGTGGAAAGACTATCTCCCAGGTGGACATTGGATGCCTGGAACTCATTTCATTGCTTTCAAAGTTCCTTTTAAAAAAGAATTTTGAAAAGAATCTTGCTCCAGAAGAATGTTTTTTTAACAAAATCCAAGAACAGAATGAAGAACTAGGGCTGATTATTGACTTAACATATACTTGCCACTATTATAAGCCCGAGGACGTATGAGAAACTATTCTTTCTTAAAAATTTTGTACAATTGGGCATCACGTGCCAGATGATGACACTATTTTTAAATTCCAATGTGCTGTTAATGGGTTTTTGAAAGAAAATAAAGAAAATGACAGAGTTATTGGTGTCCACTGTACCCATGGTTTAAACAGGACTGGCTACCTCATCTGCAGTCTGAGCTGTGTGGATGAAAGGCTCTTGGTGCTCCAGGCTGGAGGCAGTGCTGTGCCTCTGAAGTGGGAGAGCCAACTTCAGGGCACTGGTCCACAAGAGACCTCCCAACTCCACGTAATATCAAACGGTGAAAATCTCCCACAGATATCCATCTCAACACCAAGACTTAGCATCACTCAATGAACAGCAAGCTACAGTGCTGGATACCCTATGCCAAACAACTAGCAAGACAGGAATACAACCCCACCCATAAGCAGAGAGGCTGCCTAAATTTATTATAAGGCCACCCCAAATACTGGCCACCACATTAAAATAGCCACCCCATTGTAAGACACCCCAAAACACACCACCAGACATGGACCTGCCCAACAGAAAGGCAAGATCCAGCCTCATCCACCAGAACACAGGCACTAGTCCCCTCCACCAAGAAGTCTACACAGCCCACTGAAACAACCTTAGCCTCTGGGGACAGACACCAAAAACAATGGGGACTCTGAACCAGCAGCTTGCAAAAAGGAGACCCCAAACACAATAAGATAAGCAAAATGAGAAGGCAGAAAAACACACAGCAGACGAAGGAGCAAGGTAAAAATCACCAGACCTAACAAATGAAGAGGAAATAGGCAGTCTACCTGAAAAAGAATTCAGAATAATGATAGTAAAGATGATCCAAAATTTTTGAAATAGAATAGAGAAAATGCAAGAAACATTTAACAATGACCAAGAAGAAATAAAGAGGAAACAAGCAATGATAAACAACACAATAAATGAAATTAAAAATACTCTAGAAGGTATCAATAACATAATAACTGAAGCAGAAGAACGGATAAGTGACCTAGAAGATAAAATAGTGGAAATAACAACTGCAGAGCAGAATAAAAAACAAATAATGAAAAGAACTCTGGACAGTCTCAGAGACGTCTGGGACAACATTAAACACATCAACATTAGAATTATAGAGCTCACAGAAGAAGAAGAGAAACAGAAAGGGACTGAGGAAATATTTGAAGAGATTATAGAAGAAAAATTCCCTAATATGGGAAAGGGAACAGTTAATCAAGTCCAGGAAGCACAGAGAGTCCCATACAGGATAAATCCAAGGAGAAACATGCCAAAACACATATTAATCAAACTATCAAAAATTAAATACAAAGAAAACAAATTAAAAGAAGCAAGGGAAAAACAACAAATAACACACAAGGGAATCCCCATAACGTTAACAGCTGACATTTCAGCAGAAACTATGCAAGCTAAAAGGGAGTGCCAGGACATACTTAAAGTGATGAGGGAGAAAAACCTATAACCAAGATTACTCTACTCAGCAAGGATCTCATTCAGATTTGATGGAGAAATTAAAACCTTTACAGACAAGCAAAAGCTGAGAGAGTTCAGAACCAACAAGCCAGCTTTACAACAAATGCTTAAGGAACTTCTCTAAGCAAGAAACACAAGAGAAGGAAAAGACCTACAATAACAAACCAAAACAAATAAGATATTGGGAATAGGAACATACATATCGATAATTACCTTAAATGTAAATGGATTAAATGCTCCCACAAAAAGACACAGACTGGCTGAATGGATACAAAAACAAGACCCATATATATGCTGTATACAAGAGACCAACTTCAGACCTAGTGACACATACAGACTGAAAGTGAGGGGATGGAAAAAGATATTCCATACAAATGGAAATCAAAAGAAAGCTGGAGTAGCAATTCTCATATCAGACAAAATAGACTTTAAAATAAAGACTATTAGAAGAGACAAAGAAGGACACTACAAAATGATCAAGGGATCAAAGCAAGAAGAAGATATAACAATTGTAAATATTTATGCACCCAACATAGCAGCACCCAAATACAAAAGGCAAATACTAAGAGCCATAAAAGGGGAAATCGACAGTAACACAATCATAGTAGGGCATTTTAATACCTCACTTTCACCAATGGACAGATCATCCAAAATTAAAATAAATAAGGGGACACAAGCTTTAAATGATACATTAAACAAGATGGACTTAATAGATATTAATAGGATATTCCATCCAAAAACAACAGAATACACATTCATCTCAAGTGCTCATGGAACATTCTCCAAGACAGATCATATCTTGGGTCACAAATCAAGCCTTGGTAAATTTTAAAAAATGGAAACTGTATCAAGTATCTTTTCCGACCACAGTGCTATGAGACTAGTTATCAATTATAGGAAAAGATCTGTAAAAAATAGAAACACATGGAGGCTAAACAATACACTACTTAATAGCCAAGTGATCACTGCAGAAATCAAAGAGGAAATCAAAAAATACCTAGAAACAAATAAGAATGGAGACACAACGACACAAAACATATGGTATGCAGCAAAAGCAGTTCTAAGAGGCAAGTGTATAGCAATACAATCCTATCTTAAGAAACAGGAAACATCTCAAATAAACAACCTAAACTTGTACTTAAAGCAATTAGAGGAAGAAGAACAAAAACATCCCAAAGTTAGCAGAAGGAAAGAAATCATAAAGATCAGATCAGAAATAAATGAGAAAGAAGTGAAGGAAATGATAACAAGATCAATGAAACTAAAACTGGTTCTTTGAGAAGATGAACAAAATTGATAAACAATTAGTGAGACTCATCAAGAAAAAGAGGAAGAAGACTCAAATCAATAGAATTAGAAATGAAAAAGGAGAAGTTACAACTGACACTGCAGAAACACAAAGGATCATGGAGATTACTACAAGCAACTCTATGCCAATAAAATGGACAACCTGGAAGAAATGAATAAAATCTTAGAAATGCACAACCTGCTGAGACTGAACCAGGAAGAAACAGAAAATAGGAACAGACAAATCACAGGCACTGAAATTGAAACTGTGATTTAAAATCTTCCAACAAACAAAAGCCCAGGACCAGATGGCTCCACAGGCCAATTCTATCAAACATTTAGAGAAGAGTTAAAACCTATCCTTCTCAAACTCTTCCAAAATATAACAGAGGGAGGAACACTCCCAAACTCATACTATGAGGCCACCATCACCCTGATACCAAAACCAGACAAAGATGTCACAAGAAAGAAAACTACAGGAAAATATCACTGATGAACATAGATGCAAAAATCTTCAACAAAGTACTACCAAACAGAATCTAACAGCACATTAAAAGGATAGGACACCACAGTCAATTGAGGTTTATACCAGGAATGCAAGGATTCTTCAATATATGCAAATCAAACAACATGATACACCATATTAACAAACTGAAGGAGAAAAACCATATGATCATCTCAATAGATGCAGAGAAAGCAATCGACTAAATTCAACAACAGTTTATGATAAAAACTCTCCAGAAAGTGGACATAGAGGGAACTTTCCTCAACATAATAAAGACCATATAAGACAAACCCACAGCCAATATCATCCTCGATGGTGAAAACTGAAAACATTTCCACTAAGTTCAGGAAAAAGACAAGGTTGCCCACTCTCACCACTATTATTCAACATAGTTTTGGAAGTTTTAGCCACAGAAATCAGAGAAGAAAAAGAAATGAAAGGAATCCAGATTAGAAAAGAAGAAGTAAAGCTGTCACTATTTGCAGATGACATGATACTAAACATAGAGAATCCTAAAGATGCTACCAGAAAACTACTAGAGCTAATCAATGAATTTGGTAATGTAGCAGGATACAAAATTAATGCACAGAAATCTCTGGCATTCCTATACACTAATGATGAAAAATCTGAAAGTGAAATTAAGAAAACACTCCCATTTACCATTGCAACAAAAAGAATAAAATATATAGGAATAAACCTACCTAAGGAGACAAAAGACCTGTATGCAGAAAATTATGACACTGATGAAAGAAATTAAAGATGATACAAATAGATGGAGAGATATACCATGCTCTTGGATTGGAAGAATCAACATTGTGAAAATGACTTTACTACCCAAAGCAATCTACAGATTCAATGTAATCCTTATCAAACTATCAATGGCATTTTTTCACAGAACTAGAACAACAAATCTCACAATTTGTATGGAAACACAAAAGACCCCGAATAGCCAAAGCAATCTTGAGAACGAAAAAATGGAGCTGGAGATATCAGGCTCCCTGACTTCAGACTATACTACAAAGCTACAGTAATGAAGACAGTATGGTACTGGCACAAAACCAGAAATATAGATCAATGGAACAGGATAGAAAGCCCAGAGATAAACTCATGCAGATATGGTCATTTTATCTTTGTTAAAGGAGTTGAGAATATACAGTGGAGAAAAGATAGCCTTTTTAATAAGCGGTGCTCAGAAAACTGGACAAGTACATGTAAATGTATGAAATTAGAACACTGCCTAACACCATACACAAAAAATAAACTCAAAATGGATTAAAGACATAAATGTAAGGCCAGACCCTATCAAACCCTTAGAGGAAAACATAGGCAGAACACTCTATGACATAAATCACAACAAGATCCTTTTTGACCCACCTCCGAGAGAAGTGGAAATAAAAACAAAAATAAACAAATGTGACTTAATGAAACTTAAAAGCTTTTGCACAGCAAAGAAAACCATAAACAAGACCAAAAGACAACCCTCAGAATGGGAGAAAATATTTACCAATGAAGCAACTGACAAAGGATTAATCTCCAAGATTTACAAGAAGCTCATGCAGCTCAATACCAAAAAAAAAAAAAAAAAAAAAAAATCGAACATCCCAATCCAAAACTGGGCAGAAGACCTAAATAGACACTTCTCCAAAGAATATATACAGATTTCCAACAAACACATGAAAGAATGCTCAATATCATTAATCATTAGAGAAATGCAAAGCAAAACTACAATGAGATATCATCTCACACCAGTCAGAATGGCCATCATTAAAAAATCTAGAAACAATAAATGCTGGAGAGGGTGTGAAGAAAAGGGTACACTCTTGCCCTGTTGGTGGGAATGTAAATTGATACAGCCACTATGGAGAACCGTATGGAGGTTCCTTAAAAAACTAAAAATAGAACTACCGTACGACCCAGCAATCGCACTACTGGACATACACCGTGAGAAAACCATAATTCAAAAAGAATCATGCACCACATTGTTCACTGCAGCTCTATTTACAATAGCCAGGATATGGAAACAACCTGTGTCCATATTACTCAGCCAAAAAAAGAAATGAAATTGAGTTATTTGTATTGAGGTGGATGGACCTAGAGTCTGTCATACAGAGTGAAGTAATTCAGAAAGATAAAAACAAATAGTGTATGCTAACACATATACATGGAAATCTAAGAAAAAAAGTCATGAAGAACCTATGGGTAAGACAGGAATAAAGACACAGACCTACTAGAGAATGGACTTGAGGATATGGGTAGGGGGAAGGGTAAGCTGTGATAAAAGTGAGAGAGTGACATGTACATATATATACTACCAAACGTAAAATAGATAGCTAGTGGGAAGCAGCCGCATAGCACAGGGAGATCAGCTCGGTGGTTTGTGACCACCTAGAGGGGTCTGATATGGAGAGTGAGAGGGAGGGAAACACAAGAGGGAAGAGATATAGGAACATATATATATGTATAACTGATTCACTTTGTTATAAAGCCAAAATTAACACACCATTGTAAAACATTATACTCCAATAAAGATGTTAAAAAACAAAGATGCTGCTAATCACAAAAAAACAGACAATTAAGTTAATGAATTTAATGCTTTTCTATGTATAAGAAGATGCAGGAGTCTGAGATTATTGAAATTATTCCTTTGACATGCATCTTAAATATCTCAGAAACGTATCCTGTTTTTCTCCATCATGAATTCCCCTCAGGGTACACTGTCTGGGGGTGGCTGCAGTAGCTGATAGATTTCTGGTGAATACATCTTTTGTTTACTGAAATGGCAGGCAACAGTCTCTGTCCACAGGGGATAACCATGGCCAAACCTTGTGATCCCATTCAGAACTGCTTGTTTGCTGTAGTCTGGTGGGTCTTTTGGAAGCAAGTCCCTCTTGCTTTCAGAGCTGGGTATTTTGGAGGCCCATACCTCTAGTGGAAGACTTAAAAGTTGAGGTGGTAAATATTGGGTCCAAACCCTTCACTCCTCAGGGTGAAGCTAGGAGTTGTAAGTTCACATGTAGAGCTGTAGATTCAGTGTATCCATAGGAGGAGGTAATTTCAGCAGTCCCCTATGTCACCACCTTGGACTAGAACTCCACCACCCTGCCCACCTTTTTTTCCATGTGTTTCAGTAAAGCTCATGTACCCCTTGCCATGTGATCTCTGTTGTGTGATGGTAACTATCCCCATAGAGAACTGAATCAAAGCTGATTCAGGAATCTGGTCAAAGGAATTTGTCATCAATAGCACAGATGTAAGAACCAATTTAGTCTGTCCCCAAAGAGGAAGTTGGTAGAGTCTTACAGTTCATTGAGTTGCAAGGAAGAGAAACCCAATTAGCCTAACTTAACCAAACACAGGGAATTGTGAGAACTATTTGTTCTTTTATTAAATTATTGGTTTATTCATTCAACAATTATTTAAGGATTGCTTCCTATAAACACTATTCTAAGTAGTAAGAAATACAAAAGGAAACAAAACATACTAAAATCCTTACCTTTCTGGAGTTTACAGTGGAAAAAAAATAATGAGAGGAGGAGGCATATAAACATAACAAATAAATTATTTGGTACATAGGTGGTAAAATGTACTATGGAGAAAAATAGAACAAGGAAAGTATAGGTGATGGATGAATGAGAGTGATTGCTATTAAGGTGGTCAACCATCCTGGTTTACCTGGAACTGAGTGAGTTACTGAGATGTAGGACTTTGAATGCTGAACCCAGGATAGTCTGAAGCAAATGAGGATGGTTGGTCAACCTACTGCAAATTCAGGAAGTATTTTGATAGGAAGCACTGGCTGGAAGTTGTCTCTGAGAAAACACATTTGACCAAACACTTGTAGGATGTGAAGGGGTGATCCAGGTGTATATCTAGGAGAAGGCAATTCCCAGGCAGAGATTAAAGATAATTCTAGGAGCTTGAGACAGATGAATGCCTAATATGTTTCAGAAATACAAGAGGACTAGAGTGGTTGGCGTCTAGGAAGTCGAGGAGGAGAATGGTAAAAAATGAGGCCAGAAAAGTTACAAGGACTGGGTCACACTAAACCTTATGGTCAAGAAAGGCATTAACTTTTACTACATGCATAGTGGAGAACGAATGCAGGAACTTAAGGCAAATATTGTCATAATCTGACTTAAATTTAAAATGATCATTCCTGAGGTTGGCTGAGAATAAACTTCAGAGGGTAAAGGTACAAGCAAAGAGACAAGTTAGAAAG
The DNA here is from genome assembly GCF_964165515.1 of Mesoplodon bidens. Lineage (NCBI taxonomy): Eukaryota > Metazoa > Chordata > Mammalia > Artiodactyla > Ziphiidae > Mesoplodon > Mesoplodon bidens. The sequence continues at coordinate 76,456,296 of NC_138164.1, read as the reverse complement.
CTACTGCAGTATTCCAGGCAAGAAATTATGGCAATTCAGAGAAGGGGAAATGGTGAGCTGTGGCGTTCTGTTTACACTTTGATTTGTAAACTGACAGATATTGCTGATATAGTGGATATGGATTATAAGATAAAGAGAAATGTAAAAGGAAACTGCTTTTTATGACATTAAAGTTGCGATACTGAGTAGGGAAGTATATGGGATATATTACACAAAAGAAATCTACTCTTTATGCAGAGGATTACAGACACAACATCTATGTTGATAGGAAGAAAGAACATGTGCATGGGGTGAGATATGGAGGTGGGAGTTTCTGGAAGTGCTTTTGTAATTGTTCTTGCTTTTTCAGGTTGTAGAAGAAATGTTATCTGAGAGAGAGGATGGAGGCTAGGAGAATAAAGACTGGAGGTTTGAGGAGACAGAAAGTATGAAATCATCATATTAAAGTTGTGAAAGTAAATACTCCAGGGAAAGGTAGTAAGATTTTTGGGCAGTATTAAAGGCTCACTTGAAATCAGAGGTCAGTATATTAAAATATATTCAGATAATGTGACTGTGAGGTTTTTTAGCTACTTTTAGCTGCATGGTATTAGACATCAAATAGCTGGAAAATTGGATTTAACTAAGGTGGAAGTTTCAAAAAAAGGAGTATTTCAAAGTTAGAGGTAAGGAGATGAGAAAATAAACAAGGAATTCATTTTTAAATCATTGACCTTACAATTTAAGCAAGGCTAAGAGAGAAATGAGAGGAAATTGAGAGGGCTAAAGGATAATGAAAAGGTGATAAGTGTGGGTTACAGGCTTTGGTGTGGTGGAATAATCACTAAAATGGGGGAACAAAATGTGATGCATACTTGGGATATATCACAGATTCCAAGAGAATAAAGGGCCTCCTATATTCCTGGAATCAGATATGAGAAGCGTTACCTTCTCTGTGTTTCTGAGGTTGCATGGTTTCTCATCTCTCTTTCTCTTTGCATGCCTACTTCATTTTTCTCCTTGTTTCTGGTGAGTTACTTTCTCTCCTTTGTTGGATCTATAGTAATACCTAACCCAGCATTACATGGAATCCCATTTAAAAAGTCCTAAAGTGTCCATGAGAAAGAAGAAGGTTGGCTTAACTTGGCACCAACATTTTTCCAATCAGCTGATGCCAGAGGTATGATATCATATATCCTACCACTGCTATGCAGATGTAATGAGAACTGACTTCTGAGAAGGGGGAACAAGGAGACTTTTTAATAAGCGTGTGCAGAGGCTAGGAATAAATTATTATTAGAGGAAGTGGCAGAATTTTATGAAAGTCAATGGAGCATAATGTTTATGGTCATCATGGACTAGTTTCAGACTAAAGTGAGAGGGAGGTAACTATGGTTTTACTGTCATGTTGAGTCTTCCAGGTAGTGGTCATTTCCCATTCCTTGTTTGAAAATTAGTTGACAATTCATGTCCTCTGGATTTTCCAGCCACCTGAGACACCCTTGTCTCAGTCTTTGCTCTTTCATATCTTACTCAACTTTTGAGGCTTGCCTCAAGTTCCATCTGTAAGTTTCATTTCCCCAACTCATCTTCTTCATATGATGTTCTGAGCCCTGTGTAAAATATAATGTCTGTACCACATCTTTAATTCTCCATCACTGGCAATTTGGCATTGTTTTTCAGTCTTCCATGTTTCCCATGTACCCCTCTTATCCCTAAGTAGATGATGGTTTACTTAAGGAAAGGAGATTTATTTTTCTTTACATCCTCTACAATTGAATGAATAGTAATAGCTAATAATCGTCTTCTATATGTCCATACCCAGCTACACATTTAAATTCAATTTAGGTCAATGAGTAACCGTTTGTTTGAAACAAAACCAAACAAAACTAGAGATATGACACTATAACTACAATGGAATACTGAAGAAGAAATATATAATGTCTTCCAAGGTCTTTCATCTGATGGAGGTTCTCAAATAACTTGAGATGAAGAATGACTACTTTTGGGAGATTGGAATTGACATATATACACTAATACGTATAAAATAGATAACTAATAAGAACCTGCTGTATAAAAAAATAATGACTACTTATAAGAAACCATGGGGAACAGGTGAAGTCCTGAAACTTGCATTGGACATGGGATTAGAAAAGACAGGCACTTCAAAATGGGATAAGGTGATGGGCAAAGTTCTTGGCAGAAAAATATCTAGGCACAAAATTATGGAGGTTCTTGAATGCATGCAAAAGATTTGGGACTTCCTTCCCTAAACATAGGGCAACCAATAATAAATTATGAGCAGTGGGGTATTATGATCAGAATGGTGCATAGGATGAACCATTCAAAATAATTGCTAATTATATAGTAGTTTTAAGATTAAAGGTATGAATGTGTGGGTGATTGAATGGATGACAGAGGCTAATTGTCTTCACTCCCTCTGCCATAAATACTGATGAAACCAGACTCACTGATAGACCAAATGGGCAATAAAGGTAAGATTTTATTTTATAACTTGATCTTAGCAAGGCTTTTATATAGTTCTTACATGGCATTGGCATAAATTAACTGAGAAAATACAGTTAAGAAATGCAGCTGCTCAACTCCTGATTTTGATGTAAGACATAGTATGGAAGATACAAATGAGAGACACACAATAAATTTGCTCCATTTTTTCCTCTCTGGCTATACTCTGGAAGTATTGAGTGGGTGAGTATTTGGGAAACACAAAGCACCATGAACTATAAGATTAAAGAGCTCTCTGACTGCTAGTCCCTTACTAGTGGTAGGATGATTTTTTCCTAGATGCAGCAGGAAAACCTGAGCATTTATGTTTGTTGAGGGGCTGGAGGGAAATCTCCTTTAAATAAATAAATCATGGGGTTAATTTCACAGTTCACAACCTTTATCAGGTAAGCAGTGGGCCTCTGTGGTGCCTATGTCAGCCAGTGAATTGAACTGAGTAGTTAGACCTTCTGGTTTTTCCTTCTAGTAACTTTATATGTTGAAAATCTCCCAGTGTTGTGCCTCCACCATCTAAATCAAGATTTTAAAATTTAGTAGAAAACTTTTAAGATGTGAATACCAAGTGCCTTTGTGTACTGAAAATTTAAACTTTCTGGGCATTTGCATTAGCCACTGATGAGGCCATTGTGGTTTAACAATAGACTGGGCTCTCTATCGAATAAAAGAGAGAATGAAGAATACAATCTCGAATTCTTTCTATTCAGTCAAGGTTATTTTTTAATATATTATTCAGGTATTTTTACTGCTAAATGCCAATTTTCTTTCCTTATTCCTGATTTATCATGCACTAAAGTATATTAGAAAAGAGATCTTGATGAAAAACAGTCTTGGGCTTGAATTCTGGTACCAGGCTTTGTTAATTGTGAAGTTGGTCAAGTAATTCCACTGTCATAACCTTAACCTCCCCATCTTGATAAACTTTCCTGGATTCAAATCCCAGTTCTGTCACTTTCTAGCTTATAATATTGAGAGAGTTCTTAACCTTTGGTGTTTCAGTTTCCCCATCACTAAAATAATGATTAGAATAGCACTGGACTGATAGATTTATTGTAAAGATTAATGTGATAAGAAGTAAAACAATTAGAATGATTGATATATGAGAAACATTCAATAATTATTACTTATTATAATCTGCTGTTGAGGTAAAAGTTTCCTTTCACAGGGTTGTTGAACAAAGTAAGGTCAGGATAATGTAGTGTCTGTGGTAGATAGATAGATAGATAGATAGATAGATAGATAGATAAATAGATCTAAATAAACATTAGGTTAATTTGGATCTGAATCTAGATGAAACACATTTTCTCATTTTTCTTTCTTGAATAAACTGGATCTCAGGCCATTGATTTGAGCTGAAGAAGTCCCACAGGCCTAGGGTGAGGATTAACTGAGATGCATCCTCTAGATAAAAGGTATGAAGCTGAGAGAGTGTCAAGGAGAGAAACTAAAAATAAAGTGAGATAGAAAGTACAGCGAGATAAAGAGAAATAGTATCTTGATATCTGATAAAATTACTGGAGCACAGAAAGGTTTTGAAGGATGAGAGAGAGAGAGAGAGAGAGAGAGAGAGAGAGAGAGAGAGAGAGAGAGAGAGAGAGGCAAGCACCATGAAAAATTCCTTAGTTTACTGGTGTTAACTGCTGCTTGGACTTTTAGGCACTGGAATGGAGTAAATACCATTGACCATACAATTGGTCAGTACCTGTCCAATAGTCTGTTCAGCTGTTGAGGAAGGGAAAGGGCCTCCTGATTAACCTACTTTATTTCAAAGAAGCAGGTGGAGGTAAGGAGTTCCTTTTTCATCCCTGAGAAGGAAAAGGTGTTGGAAGACACCTCTCAGTCTCCCTACCCTCATTGATTCCCTCCTCTTTACCAAGGAAGAATGATATTTCTTGTTGATAAAATTAGAACAGAGATAAAGTATATCCTGGCTTTTTGGACCTTGCTCTTTCTGTCTTGGACCTATTTGTATTCAGATCAACTGAGTTCATTTTCCTCTTCTTGTTTAGAATAGATGGCCATCCATACACCCTGTCTACCTTGTACTAGACACAGACAGCAGTGGGGAAGCAGCACTTCTATAGCTGCCCTGCTTTGGAGTCATTCAGTTCAATGAGGAAGGGACTACAGTGTTCTCCAACTCTCTTTTATTAGGAAACCTACAGTTTAGGTTAGAAGGCTGATATCTTGTACCCTCTTTTTTTTTAAAAAAATGATTTTTTTAATTTATTTATTTACATTTATTTTTGGCTGTGTTGGGTCTTCATTTCTGTGCGAGGGCCTTCTCTAGTTGTGGCAAGGGGGGCCACTCTTCATTGCGGTGCACGGGCCTCTCACTGTCGCAGCCTCTCTTGTTGCGGAGCACAGGCTCCAGACGCGCAGGCTCAGTAGTTGTGGCTCACGGGCCCAGTCGCTCCACAGCATGTGGGATCTTCCCAGACCAGGGCTCGAACCGTGTCCCCTGAATTAGCAGGCAGATTCTCAACCACTGCACCACCAGGGAAGCCCTCTTGTACCCTCTTTAGTGTCAGTTTCTATTTATCCAAATTTTCTATCCCTTGACACCATATGTTAGGGTTTAGAGTGCTAATTAACCAAACCTTCACCACTCTCACCAGCTACTGATTTAACCAGTTGAAATAAGTCAGAAATGGGGGTGGAGAGTGGGATGGAGGTCTTCCTGATGTTGTTCCCTTCTAGGCATGGATAAGCCATTCTTTCCCCTTTAAGAAGAAAAAAATGGGGAATAAAGGATTAGGATAAGTGTCATTCCCTAACAAGGACCAATCTGAAATTATTGTGTCTGGATGTCACATATAGACATAACCTTAAGTTCCCATCTAACCCCATAGTTCTAAAATATTGATATTAAAATCCAAATTATCCACTAATGCAATAAACCTAATATAATTTGTGTGGACTGGAGACAGGGCAGGAATTTTAAAATGTTCAAAAGATGCCTATTTATCTTTTTATGTACAAATCAATAGAGACATTTTATGCACTCCTATTCTCTAAAAATCAAATCATGTTCATAGAGAGATGCCAGAGAGCAAATTGATCAAAGACTAACAACAAAAAGAATTGATAAATATATACCCAGACACCCTAAGCCCACCTTGTTAAGGTGTCTGGGTGGGTGTCATGAGATTTGTATTAGATCCAACTTAATTAGCACTTTGACTCTCTCTTAGAATGGTGTAAATAGTAAGGGAAATTTGCAAATCAGGCCAATTTGAGAGATATAGCACATATTAAGGAAAAATAGATGAATTGATTAGAAAAAGAAGTAGGAAGACTGCTGAACAAATAAAAGAGAGCATAACCCTGCCAACTTCTTGACTTTTAGCCTCTATAACGGTGAAAGAATAAATTTTTGTTATTTTAAACCACACTGTTTGTGATACTTTGTTCTGGCAACCTGGGAAACTAATGCATAACAGAAAAACATGGCTCTGGAGCCAGAATGACCTAAAGTTGATTCAGTCTGTCACTAATTAGCTCTGAGTCACTGAGCTAATAATTGTTTTGGTGCCTTTTTCAATCTACAAAATGGGAATAAGGGAAGCCACACACTGTGAAGTTTGAAATGGATAATTTTTGTAATTTAGAGTTTATAAATTTAAAAATATATATTATTTATCATTATTATTATAGTTGTTGCTATTAAGTGAAATTATACTGGAGGATCTTCTAAGGAACATTCCTAAAAGAAGTCAGGTTTCCTACTGAGAAAAATATCATAGACAGTTAACACATCAGTCTGACTACTTCTTCTGTGTAATTCAGCTTCTGGCTGAATTTGGAGTCTCCTCCTATTCTTCTGACTACAAAATATAAATTTGACTATTCTATAGGGATGAATACTATCCTTAGTAAGCATCCATCCAGTCATGGATCCCATCCTCTGTTTAGCCTGTTACCATCTATCCACCTTGCTGAGATCATAGAGATGACATCTCTCTACTCACGAACAGAATTCATTCTACAACATCAGTTGAAACTGCAGCATAGATCTGACCATCGCAGAATGGAACAGAGCCAACATCATTAACAAGACAGGCCCTGCAGGTGATGGCTGCTTGTCTTTTCCTGTCAAGTTTCTAGTTCTTAGGGTGAGGATCTAGGTGAGATGAAGCAGAGCAGGTTTTTAGAAAGCTCTTGACAGATGGGTTCTCTGCCTCTTTGTAGCCTAGGTAGGATCAATAGAAACTTGTCACACACACACACATACAATCCTGCTCAAGGTAATGAGCATTGACTAATACAATTTTATTTGTGCCTCTGCAAAATATTTCTGGTCAAAGGTCAGTGTTTGTGGGCAAACGCTGGTATTTATTTTCTCATAGAGGTTGTTGGACAGCTCGCTGGAGCGGGATTAGGAAAACAATGAAAATACACATACTGCATGTAATCTCCTCCCACCACTGCCCACCTCACACACACACACACACACACACACACACAAATACACTCAAACATGTTTATCAGAAAATTCTTACTCTTAAAAGGAACAGGTTAGGAACATGAAGTCTGAAGTCAGCCAGATTTGAGTGTTCCACTCACTAGCTGTGTGACATCTCAAAACCTCAATTTTCTGATCTGTTTAATGGATCAGAAATTGGAAATTAACAGTGTGACTCTCATAGGCTTTTGTTGATTTTTTTTACAAGTTTAGCTCCTCCTTTAGACTGACTCTTTAAGGAAAAATTCTATTTTTTTCTACATCATCAGCATCTAGCATAATACTTAATATGTGAGAAACATTTCACACTTGCTGAGTAAAGGCTAGGTGATGCTTAAGTCAGGTTTGTTTCTTATACAGTGTTTTTTTTTTCTTCTTCCGAGTCACTTCATTTCTTTCAAACTCTGTCTCCATAATGTGAGAACTATCATAGATAAGGTACAAAATAATGTCTTAGGTCTTTGCCACTGTAAATATTCACGGTGTCACTGGTTGTTCATAGTTGGGGGAAAGGGGATAATGTTTTCATATGATAGTTTCCTTTATTTGGATTTAATTTTATAGCCATTGGACTTTTTCCCCAATGCTTGCTCATTTGTATCCATTGGCAAATACTCCGCTGTGTAAAATGGAATCCAGCAGAACATGCACTATTTAGAGGAACCTCATATCTTTATTTGAATGACTTGCTGTAGTCCAAGAGAATTAAGGATGAGGAACATATCATCACCACCACTTTGTCACGGTCTACATAGGTGCTATCTCTTGATAGTTTTCACTTTTTTTGTGGAATAATCACATTTCTTTGCCTTTTGGGGAGAAATCAGAGTGAGCCAAAATGATACTGCTTTAGGTAAAACATATGCTTTGTATTTATCACACTTTTCAGCAATACCTACATTGTCTCTATTGACAATTCATTTTAAGCTATTCCTGGTTACATTCATTTCTCTCTTTAATTGAATATATCATAAGCAGAGCACTTTGGACTCTGTCCTTCCACCCATCCTGGGCTGGAGGAATCAGGAAATAGTAGTTCTAATATTTTCTTCTTTCACACTTTGGAAATTGGTCAATTGTGAGTTTATGTAAGGGAAAGCAAAATAAGTAGAGCTATATATTTTTCCGACTGGCTAACAAAGATGTAATCTTGCACTTTAATTGAGGATTCAGAGAGAAGCCTCTGTGGTGTTTTGAGGTGTCATACATGCAGGAGACACAAGTGGCAGCTGGTTGCTGTGGAGGTAGCAAATGTGCAAATTCACTAATTAGAGAAATGCAAATTTCAAAGACATATTCTGTTATATCCTGCAGCCATGTCAAAGCAATCAACATAGGAAGGATCCTAAGAGTGCCCACCTTTAGGGGATCTTGGAGCCAAGATGTGGTTGGTTTACACTTATTGGTACACACTGGAGCAGTTGCTACTGCTTTAGATGCAAAGAGGTTGAATATGGGGAGAATTTCAGTTGTGAGGGCAAAGAGAGGAATCTGATGGACCTTTAACCTGGTTGACCTACTTGTGAACCATTTGACATCACAGAATCCCCTGTATTCCTGTACTCTGTCCTGTGTTTGATTCAGTCTTAGATAGTACAATGTGCAGAGTATACTGATGATATGGGAAGAAAATGGGTTAAATACGTGTGTATTATTTTCATTTCTGAGCAACTGACCAACTATGAGAACAAGGGATTAAAATAGGGAATTCCCTGGTGGTCCGGTGGTTAGGACTCCATGCTTCCACTGCAAGGAGCCTGGATTCGATCCCTGGTCTGGGAACAGAGATATATCAAGCCATGTGGGATAAGGAAAGAAAGAAAGAAAGAAAGAAAGAAAGAAAGAAAGAAAGAAAGAAAGAAAGAAAGAAAGAAAGAAAGAAAGAGAGGGAGAGAGAGAAAGAAAGAAAGAAAGAGAGAGGTAGAGAGAGAGAGAAATAAATAAATAAATAAAGAAAGAAAGAAAGAAAGAAAGAAAGAAAGAAAGAAAGAAAGGAAGAAAGAAAGAAAGAAATTAAATTAAATTACTGTTAGAAATGAACAAGTTTAAATACATGTTTGATTGTCTTTTGTTCTTGTTTTGTTTTTGCCTGATGACCAGTAGATTTCTTTTCCCTTATAGAATGAACTGATTTTTTAATTAAATCAAAATAATTGGCTGATTGTTTTTAACATCAGACTGCCTAAATGTCTGTCTTCTAGTGCTGAAGTCCTCGCTTAATGCATTGATTATCAGATTGTAGGTCAGTTGTTCTTAGTTTCAGGTTTATAGATTTCATGGAGATTTTTAAGTTGACATAAGGAAATCTATAAACATACCAGAAATCTAGGAAATAGTGTTTGTTAAAATGCATTTGTACATTTTTCTAAGAAGTTTCATGGCTTCCCATATATTATTATAAAGGATCAATCCCAGCCTCCAAATTTAAAAATGTAATTGTGGTCTTATCACCAATAATTTAGGCAGTCCTGAGTAACTGTGTCAGCCCATTTCTCCTCAATTCTCTTCATTTACATTCATTAATGCAGGATTTTGGGGAGATCACATGGCTTAGAATATATCATAAGTATAGACGTCAGACTCATCCTTCACACAGCCCTTAATTCCTTAACCCATATCTCCCTGTTGTACAGGAGTCTCATGTCCCTCCTACCATGGTTGGATCCTGAAGCAATATTATCTTTGCCCTAGTAACCAGGCTGTCGGATAGGCTTACCTATCCAAACAGACACTCAAGAGAGCTGAATAAAGGCCTGACATTTCCCTAGACTAAGATAATACTGCCTCCTCTCATAGGCACCTTTCTGTTTCCTCTTTCTTTTTCTTCTTGTTTCCACAGCACTCAATTCCAGAAGTATGAGTGGTTTTCTTTCTTTGCTTGTTTTTTTAACATAGGTGGACACTAATCTGAATCTAGAACCTTAAAGACAGTTTTGTACTGTTCTTGTTCTGGCTTCACCACCTCCTGATCCTGAGACCTTGACTCCTTATTTTATTCTGTTGTACCTCTGTTTCCTTATCTGTAAAATGAATGTAATAATCCATGCCTTGTTTTCTTACAGGGTTCTTGGAAAGAGCAAATGAGATGATTGTGAAAATTATTTGTGAAAAGTAAATTTTCTAATAAGTGGATTATATTTATTTAAAAATATGTCTATTATAAACTTGTCTACACAGGCAGAGAAAACTACTTTAGACCCTTTATTTTTATTAGTAAAATGGCACTTTGAACTATTAGGAAACTTGGTTTTCCATATACCTCTGCATAAATAGAAAAGCTCACCCAGTAATAGCAGAGAGGTTACGAGGTTCAGTGTTAGTATTTTGGGAGCTGGGAAAGGAAACAATTTTGGTTTGTTCATGACAACTGTGTATTATTTTTTAATATGATAGACAAAGAAATATCACCTTATGAATATATATATTTGAAACTAGTTCTGGTGGAGGTCAGGAGAAGTTAACTCTGTAGCTGTGGCCTCCTGGAAAACATTTTTTGGAAAATTATCTATATTGAGAATTGGGAAAACACTGGAAGCCTAATTTTATTGCATCTCACAAGGTACCACACTGTCTTCTGAGAGAGGCTGCCCCATGGCAGAAGGAGAATGTTTGCAACAACTGTGAGTGGGGAGACATGACAGCTCCCTTAATGAAGATCCATGGCCCCAGCTTCCAACCCACCAGTCAGAAAAGTGGGTATACTACTTACTGCCCACTCAGCAGTTTTCTTTAGGCCTATTTGAAGGATAAAAAAAAGAGCATTCCTTTTTTTAAATTACATACTTGCACCTGTGTTATACAATCATAAAAATCTTGTAAGAAATATGTTGCAATTATTAGGCATAAAGGAAGTAATAATACAATGATTATTACTTCTTTGTAATATTACCTCAACCATTTTATTTGTCAAATAGAGACACCTAAACCTCATTAATTCAGGGGCCACTGATATGTAATTTGCAATTATTGGCCTGAATTGTTTTGAAGCCTAGCTTTGCACCATATATAAAGAAAAACCATTGTGAAATAATAGGAAAAAAAATGTATATAAATATAGACCTGCTCCCAGTTCCTGGTACAGATCTCCTAAACCTCTAATAATTTCTTAAGTGCTAAGAGCACTAAGAGCATCTATTATTTCAATATTTGGTCTTTGTTATTGTTTCTGGACACAGAGTTCCTAAATCCCTTTGAATTTCCCGGGTGATGGAAGTGTCTATTATTCTAAAGAAGTGACTCTGGGTGGGCTCCTGGATAGTTTCAGGATGGGAGTTGGTCACCAGAAAGACCAAGCCATGATTAGAAGCTTGGAACTTTCAGCCACATTTTCCATCCTCTGGGAAGGGAAGAGGGACTGGAGATTGAGTTACTGACCAATCATGCCTATGTGATGTTGCCTCCATAAAAATTACTAAAGTATGGATTCAGAGAGCTTCCTGGGTAGTGAACATATCTATGTGCCAAGAGAGAGGTGCACCCCAACTCCACAGGGACAAGAGTTAATGTGCTCAGGGCCCTTCCATATCTCTCCCTCTGTATCTCCTCATCTGTCTGTCTATCTGTATGCTTTATTCTATCCTTTATTATATAATAAACTGGTAAATGTAAGTAAGTGCTTGCCTGAATTCTATGAGCTATATCTAGCAAATGATAGAATCCAAGGAGGGGGTCGTGGGAAACTCCTCTTTGTAGCTGAGTCAAACAAGTTGTGGATAACCTGGGGACCTATTAATTTCAGTTGTTATCTGAAGTAAGGGAGGACAGTATTATGAGACTGAACCCTTAACCTGTGGGGCCTGCACTGACTCTGATTAGTGTTAGAATTGAACACAACTGGTGTTGCAAATAATTGTTTGGTGTAGAGGGAAGAATGTCCCACATATCTGGCATCAGAAGCATCTTGTGTGTGTGAGTAAAGGGGAAACACAGGAGTATTTTTCCCAGACAGATATATTTCAGTGTTTTATATGGAACAAAAATAATGTAAATCTTATGTATAATTATATGATGTTTTAAAAATAAGATAAGTTACTTATTTCCAGATAAGAATAATACCAAGTAAATATATCTAATTGATTAAAATAGTCCAAGCTGGACTTCAATTTATCAACTTGTTTTCAATTATTTGGCATACTAAGAAAAATATATTTCTTAAAGAAAAATTGTGACATTCTATAGACTGAGTTCCCTTCTAAATAGTAAATATTAATAAAACTTGAACAAAGGGATTTTATAAAGGAGATTAACATAAACAGAGAATAATTTAATACATTTTATCAAAATCTAATTTCAAAGTAATGCTAAACAGATTAAGTCTTCAGTGATAATAAAATAATTATGTCTTGAACCATTAAATGTTGGGATAAAATGGAGTAACTCTTTATACAGTCTCATACATGCTTTTCTAAGCCAATGATTTATATTTTCTTTAACATGGTCGTAACAGCAGCCTAATTAGATAGTAAGGGGGGGGAATACAGACTCAAAGAGAGCAAAGGACTTGCCCAAGTCCTACAGCCTCAGGTTTAATAAGAATGAGGCTTTAAGTAAATTGTTCTTCCTGTATTAGTGAATTTGTTCAGCATAGTGCTAAAGGCAATTTAAAACTCCACTACTTGGAGTCAGACAGATCTGTATCTAAAACTGTTTTACTTTTTAACAGTGATATAACTTTAGAAGAGGAATTTCTTCTCTCTGCATTTCTCTTTTTCCATCTACAAAAATGAGTTACTAATAAGAAACTGATGGAAGTTGGTTACATAAATAAAATAACATGAGAACATCTCTGGCATATGATAGCCTGTTGAAAGGTGTGTTTTAGAGGAGCAGTGAGGTGTAGTGGAAGGAACATGATTGTACTTTGGATTTGAAGAAATCTGACTTCCAATGCTGGCTTTGCTGATTTCTACGTTTGTGACCTTAGGCAAGTTTCTTCATCTCTCTGTAATCCATCTGTAAGGTGCATATTTTTTTGAATAAAATAACACGTACAAAAATGAAGCATGATGGCTGACATATGGTAGATAGTGTATAAATAAATGTTTCTATTATGCCAGCCAGGCTGCCTGCACGTCCTCACCTACAGTTTATAATAAAATTCCAGTACATGCTGGTACAGAGCAGTAACACGACACTCACATTTTAATATAATTTACAGGAAAATTTAATTATCAAAAATAGAAAACAAATAGTAGTTTTTTTTTTTTTTTTTTTTTTTGGGATTGATAAAACTTCACCCTGTGTTAAGTGAAGTCTGGGAACTGATTCCTTGACCTTTACTCGGGATTGTATTCCAGGATCTTACTTCTTATGATTTTCACCTGCCTTGGACTTAGAACTTGAATTTAGCTGAAATGAGATCCTGGCCTAAGATGTGTATGGTGATTTCAGTCAGATTCAGAGTTCACAGTCTCCAAAATCTTAATTTCATCTGCCCAAGTTGGCTGTAATTCTTATATAATCAGAGAAAGCCAATGGCAGTTTGACCACAATAAATCTAACCCTGACTGTAATATCACTGTCACCACACTCCTGAGAAGATGACTCATTTTTGGAGATACCTGTAAAACATCTATTATAATGACATAAATGTGAAGTTTCTTGAGTAGTCCATCATTATATCATGCCAATCCTTTCTCTGAAGTACTTTAAGGGAGATTATTTCTCTCCATTTAATTTTCACCCCAACTCCTCACTTTCACATTCCTGTAATACACTTTGTAGGTTAAGTTTTGGATTTCTCTCTTAATAAGATTTTCAACATTCATCAATGAATACAAACTATTTTAGGAATAGTATAGAATATCACTTCAAAATTATGCCCAGACACCTGCAGCAAGTCTAAATTACCTCTCAAAAAGCATTTAATATTTTCATAAAGTGTTCCATGTCAACATCTACTAATCTGCTAGGAGTTCCATTGTTCACTTAATCATTCTGGTCTAAGGCAGTCAATCAGTCTATCATCTTATAGTTTGTCTGTGTCACTTTTGGCCTGACAGAAGGGCAAAATCCCTTTTCCTGTGGTGTCTCCCATAGGTCTGGGTGTTTCAGTATATGTTTAGTGAATATCTACAAAATACTTGTCTCTGAGCTAAATCCTAGGGAATTCAGAAATGGAAAAAAAGTTCCCTATCCTCAAGGTGCCCTCAGTCTACTGAGAAGACACATAAGTAAACTGATTAACTGGGCACACTATGATGAGTGATATGATGGAGTGATATCCTCAGTGATACACAGGATAGAGTGGGAGTTAGTAGTGAGGAAATGCAGGCAGATCTGTCCTCACAGAAGAGCTGAAGTCACTCTCTCTTTCTTTAATGGAGACTATGAATTCTAGGGTCAGAAAAAAGAATATCACATCCTAAATACTATAACTTGTTTAGTGTTATTATTTCTTTAAGCCATATTCCTGCCATTTTGAAATACACTTTGTATACACTTCTTTTGAATACATTTATTTTTTATTTTTAAAATTATTTTATTTATTTATGTTTGGCTGCATTGGGTCTTCTTTTTAATTTTTATTTATTTATTTATTTATTTATTTTATTTCTATTACTCTAGGAGGTGGATCAAAAAAGATCTTGCTGTGATTTATGTCAAACAGTGCTCTTCCTATGTTTTCCTCTAAGAGACTTATAGTGTCCAGTCTTACATTTAGGTCTCTAATTCTTTTTGAGTTTATTTTTGTGTATGGTGTTAGGGAGTGTTCTAACTTCATTCTTTTACATGTAGCTGTCCAGTTTTCCCAGCACCACTTATTGAAGAGACTGTCTTTTCTCCATTGTATATTCTTGCATCCTTTGTCATAGACTAGTTGACCATAGGTGCGTAGGTTTATCTCTGGGCTTTCTATCCTGTTCCATTGATCTATACTTATGCTTTTGTGCCAGTACCGTATTGTCTTGATTAATGTAGCTTTGTAGTATAGTCTGAAGTCAGGGAGTTTGATTCTTTAAGCTCCGTTTTTTTTTTTCCCTCAATACTGCTTTGGCTATTTGGGGTCTTTTGTGTCTCCATACAAATTTTAAGATTTTTTGTTCTAGTTCTCTAAAAATGCCATTGGTAATTTGATAGGGATTGCATTGAATCTATAGATTGCTTTGGAGAGTATAGTCATTTTCACAATATTGATTCTTCCAATCCAGGAACATGGTATATCTCTCAATCTGTTGGTATCATCTTTAATTAATTTCATCAGTGTCTTATAGTTTTCTGCATACAGGTCTTTTGTCTCCCTAGGTAGGTTTTTTCCTAGGTATTTTATTCTTTTTGTTGCAATGGTAAATGGGAGTGTTTCAGTAATGTCTCTTTCAGAATTTTCATCATTAGTGTATAAGAATGCAAGAGATTTCTGTGCATTAATTTTGTGTCCTGCAACTTTATCAAATTCATTGATTAGCTCTAGTAGTTTTCTGGTGGCATCCTTAGGATTCTCTATGTATAGTATCATGTCATCTGCAAACAGTGATAGTTTTACTTCTTCTTTTCCAATTTGGCTTCCTTTTATTTCTTTTTCTTCTTTGCCATGGCTAGGGCTTCCACAACTATGTTGAATAATAGTGGTGAGAGTGGACATCCTTGTCTTGTTCCTGATCTTAGAAGAAATGATTTCAGTTTTTCACCATTGAGAATGATGTTTGCTGTAGGTTTGTCATATATGGCCTTTATTATGTTGAGGTAGTTCCCTCAGTACCCACTTTCTTGAGAGTTTTTATCATAAATCAGTGTTGAATTTTGTCAAAAGCTTTTTCAGCATCTATTGAGATGATCATATGTTTTTTCTTCTTCAATTTGTTAATATGGTGTATCAACACTGATTGATTTGAATATATTGAAGAATCCTTGCATCCTTGGGATAAATCCCACTTGCTCATGGTGTATGATCCTTTTAATGTGTTATTGGATTCTATTTGCTAGTATTTTGTTGAGGATTTTTGCATCTCTATTCATGAGTGGTATTGGTCTGTAATTTTCCTTTTTTTTGTAGTACTTTTGTCTGGTTTCTGTATCAGAGTGATAATGGCCACATAGAATGAGTTTGGTCGTGTTCCTTCCTCTGCAATATTTTGGAAAAGTTTGAGAAGGATGGGTGTTAGCTCTTCTCTAAATGTTTGATAGAATTCACCTGTGAAGCCATCTGGTCCTGGACTTCGGTTTGCTGAAAAATATTTAATCACACTTTCGATGTCATTACTTCTGATTGGTTTATTCATATATTCTGTTTCTTCCTGGTTCAGTCTTGGAAGGTTATACCTTTCTAAGAATTTGTCCATTTCTTCCAGGTTGTTCATTTTATTGGCATAGAGTTGCTTGTAGTAATCTCTTAGGATGCTTTTTATTTCTGTGGTGTCTGTTGTAACTTCTCCTTTTTCATTTCTAATTTTATTGATTTGAGTCCTCTCCCTCTTTTTCTTGATCAGTCTGGCTAATGATTTATCAATTTTGTTTATCGTCTAAAAAAACCAGCTTTTAGTTTTATTGTTCTTTGCTATTGTTTTCTTTGTTTCTATTTCATTTATTTCTGCACTGACCTTTATGATTTCTTTCCTTCTGCTAACTTTGGGTTTTGTTTGTGCTCCCTTCTCTAGTTCCTTTAGTTGTAAGTTTAGATTGTTTATTTGAGATTTTTCTTGTTTCTTGAGGTAGGCTTGTATTGCTCTAAACTTCCCTCATAGAATTGCTTTTTCTGCATCCCATAGGTTTTGGATTGTCGTGTTTTCCTTGCCAATTGTCTCTAGGTATTTTTTTAATTTCCTCTTTGATTATTTCAGTGATTTTTTTGTTATTTAGTAACATATTGTTTAGCCTCCATGTGTTTGTGTTTTTTACAGTTTTTCCCCTGTAGTTGATTTCTAATCTCATAGTGTTGTGGTCAGAAAAGATGTTTGCTATTATTTCAATTTTCTTAAATTTACTGAGGCTTGATTTGTGACCCAAGATGTGATCTATCCTGGAGAATGTTCCATGTGCCCTTGAGAAGAAAATGTAATCTGCTGTTTTTAGGTGGAATGTCCTGTAAATATCAATTAAAACTATTTGGTCATTTAAAGCTGTGGTCCTTATTAATTTTCTGTTTGGATGATCTATCCAAAGCCCCCCACTATTATTGTCTTACTGTCGATTTCCTCTTTTATAGCTGTTAGCAGTTGCCTTACGTATTGAAGTGTTCCTATGTTGGGTGCATATATATTTATAATTGTTATATATTCTTCTTGGATTGAATCCTTGATCGTTATGTAATGACTTCCTTGTCTTTTGTAACATTCTTTATTTTAAAATCTGTTTTATGTGATATGCATATTTCTACTCCAGCTTTCTTTTGATTTCCTTTTGCATGGAATATCTTTCTCCATCCACTCACTTTTAGTCTGTATGTGTCCCTAGGTCTGAAGTGGGTCTGTTGTAGACAGCAAATATATAGGTCTTGTTTTTCTATCCATTCAACAAGCCTGTGTCTTTTGGTTGGAGCATTTAATCCATTCACATTTATGGTAATTATTGATATGTATGTTCCTATTACCATTTTCTTAATTGTTTTGGGTTTGTTTTTGTAGGTCATTTTCTTCTCTTGTGTTTCCCACTTAGAGAAGTTCCTTTAGCATTTTTTGTAGAGCTGGTTTGGTGGTGCTGAATTCTCTTAACTTTTGCTTGTCTGTAAAGCTTTTGATTTCTCCATCAAATCTGAATGAGATCCTTGCCAGCCAGAGTAATATTGGTTGTAGGTTCTTCACTTTCATTACTTTAAATATATCATGCCAGTCCCTTCTGGCTTGTAGAGTTTCTGCTGAGAAATCAGCTGTTAATATTATGGGAGTTCCCTTGTATGTCATTTGTCATTTTTCCCTTGCTGCTTTCAATAAATTTTCTTTGTGTTTATTTTTTGCCAATTTGATTACTATGTTTCTCAGTGTGTTTCTCCTTTGTTGTTTATATTGTATGGACTCTTTGCACTTCCTGGGCTTGGGTGGCTATTTCCATTCCCACGTTTAGGGAGTTCTTGACTATAATCTCTTCAAATATTTTCTCCGTAACTTTCTCTCTCTCTCTTCTCCTTCTTAGACCCCTATAATGTGAATGTTGTTGCATTTAATGTTGCCCCAGAGGTCTCTTATGCTGACTGAATTTCTTTTCATTCTTTTTTCTTTATTCTGTTCCACAGCAGTGAATTCCACCATTCTGTCTTCCAGGTCACTTAACCGTTCTTCTGACTCAGTTATTCTGCTATTGATTACTTCTAGTGTATTTTTCATTTCACTTATTCTATTGTTCATCTCTTTTATTGTTTTTATTTAATTCTTCTAGGTCTTTTTTAAACATTTTTTGCATCTTCTCGATCTTTACTTCCATTCTTTCTTTGAGGTCCTGGATCATCTTCATTATCATTATTCTTAATTCTTTTTCTGGAAGGTTGCCTATCTCCACTTCATTTAGTTGTTTTTCTGTTTTTTTTTTCTTTTCCTTCATGTGGTACACAGCCCTCTTCATTTTCATTTTGTCTATCTTTCTGTGAATGTGGTTTTTGTTCCACAGGCTGCAAGATTGTAGTTCTTCTTGCTTCTGCTGTCTGCCATCTCTGCATTGGGTCTTCATTGCTGCACGCAGGCTTTCTCTAGTTGTGGTTAGCAGGGCTATTCTTCATTGTGGTATGTGGGTTTTTCATTGCAGTGGCTTCTCTCTTTGTGGAGCATGGGATCTAGGCATGTGGCCTTCAGTGGTTGTGACTCGTGGGCTCTAGAGCACAGGATCATAGTTGTGGCACATGGGGTTAGTTGCTCTGTAGCTTGTGGGATCTTCCCAGACCAGGGATCAAATCAGTGTGCCCTGCATTGGCAGGCATATTCTTAACCACTACACCACCCAGGGAAGTCCCTGAATATTCTTAGATAAATAGGAGATGGCATTTAAATTTTCTAAAGTATAATCCACACTAAAAATACAACTGAATCCAACATATGCATACATATTTTTGTGTAGGTACATACAGACATTAATATAATACATTTCTGGGTAAAGCACTCTGATATTTTCCATCCATTCCACTTTCTATTCTGTTGTTAATAATAGCAAGAAGAATCCTTGTCATGACCCACTGAACTCTACTTAATGATATGATAATGGGCTGAGGTCTGTAGCTTGGACACACTGAGGTAATATGGTCAACTAATTAGGAAATTACATAATGTGAGAAGTCACACAACAGGTACATGTAGAGGTGCCAAAAAGGGCTAGAGGAAGGGGACATGATAAGCACATTGAGGGCAAGCACTGGGTTATGGTCATTTTTACTCTATGTATCACTTAGCATTTGTTGGTTCTTAATAAATGCTGTTAAATGAATGCAGCTGTGTGAAGCTAGCATCACTTACAAATAGCTGTCAAGCATGGTCATTGCTTCTTTCAGCTATGACAAAGAGGACAAGGCATGACACATGGGCCACCACCTTTGCCTGCTTATGGCAGGTATTGTAATGACACCCCATTTCTTTGAACCTCAGATTCTTTCCCAATATAAGGATACCAACAGCTGCAAGCAATCTCTTGGACCTGGCATGGATGATGAAATCTGCTTTTAGGATTTTTTTTATAACTTTGTTTGTATATTACTGACAGGTTGACCAGAGGCATATTCACTCTCTGTCTCTCTTTGGACTTTCTGCTTCTTTAAAGGCAAGCGCAATGTCTCTTCATTCATTTCAACTCCAAAGAGTGTCTAATAGGATTTCTGGTGCACAGTGGGTTCACATATTGAGATGATATAAGTTTGTTAAAAATACATTCAATTCCAGTTTCCCATCAAATGGAACTGTTAAATTGTGAACATATTTTTGCTTTCCTGCTTCATAAGATATGAGCACTCTAATCCCAGATGGCACATCCTCCAGAAACATATGGACAAGACAATTTATAAGGAGTACTCTTTCAGGAGCTGGTTCCACTTAGCTGAGGAGGCTGTGTGATTTTGCCAAGACCTTTCAAGAAACTCATTGAGAAGGAGGGTGAGCAGGTCTTAGTCATGTAGCCAAAGGATTGAAAAAACTTTGATATAAAGCTCCTTTCTGTAAAGATCTGGGTTTTCATAATTAGAGAAGGAGTGGGGTAGATTATGTGGGAAATTCCTCTCTACAGTGCGGGGCACAAAGACTTTGCAGTGAATATAAAACATGATTCTGTGCTTTTTTTTTTTTTTGGCTATCTACAACCAAAATAGGTTCTGCTCATCATTCCAGCCCATGCTCAGCTCAGGGAGGGCATCTGCAAAGAAGAAAAAGGACCTGATATTTACTTCTCACCTACTACACACCATTGTCTAAAAGTTTGCATAAATTTTTTTGTATTAAGGGTGTTATATTCAGGATGGGAAGTGGTATTCGACAGAAAATACTTCACAGATTAATGGGAGTCAAATGGTGACAAATTCTATATACCATGATAAGGTTTCATATTTTTACCTGGCAATGGGAGGCATAAGGATAGGTGTGTGTTTTTGCTTCCACACATATAGTTTACAGAGTTAAAAGTTGGATCCTCCCTTGCTGTGTCACCAGAGGTAAGAAAGTCTCAAGGCAGGAGATTCTGTCACTGCTTTTAGGAGTACAGGACTTCTGTGTTTTCCAGAAACAAAAAGAAATGAGTTATGTATATAAGATAAGCAATCCATAATTAATAGAGTTGGGGCGAGTTCAGTTTTTAGCTTTCCCCATGCACACCAACGAAATGCCTGTGAACAGAGTCCTGATGTGTCCTGATGTGTCTGACTCTGGCACCTACAGTCTTTACATTAAGCTGTGCTGCCTTTCCTGGTGAGCATTCTCTACAGTGCCTGATACATACCAAGTGATCAATAAGTGATGCTTGCATGAACAGGCATTGGACTGTTTCAGTGAATATCTTAATGGACTATTTCTGTGCATCGCTCCACCACGACCTGCCCCCACTTCATCTGTGCTTCCAGGAGTTTCCCCTGACATTCCCTTTCCTTTTTGGCCACTGGCAGCTGAAGCTGGAGCTGGAGCAGCTATTTATAATCCTTTATGTTGCCTTTTAGACTGAGGGTCAGGGCAGAGTCCCAGACACTTTGCTCCATGCCAGATTAAACAGTCCACTGAGGTGTTTTTCCAGGTCCCTATAAGTCGATGACTAGTATTTGTAGGAGATTTAAATCATGTTTGCATGGTTTAACAAAATGGGGTCAGAAAAACTGTTTAAAATATGTAGTTAAAGCTTTAATAGTTTACAAATACATCACAGCTTTTATTTACTTTCTATTGTTAACAGAAGTTTAAGTCTGCACAGTCAGAAAAATGTCACAGAGGTGACAGACTGGGAAGAGTTACCTTGTACTTATTATACTTTCGGCACTGTGCTATGTGTGCCTCATTACATTATTATTTAATCCTTATAACCATAAGATGTAGGTATTATTAGTCCCATGTTTCTGATGATAAAACAGAAATACAGAGAGGTTAGACAACTTCCCCTAGTAAGAGGAACAACTCGGATTTGAACATAGATCTGACCACCTCCAAAATCCTGTACAGACACAGCCTTTTACTTAAAAACCCAGCCACTGAAAAAGCCCTGCTTATTCTTCTGTAAATTTCTACCATCTGCTGAGAAGCTGGAGCATCACCTAGCCCAAACACTGTCTTATTACCAGCAAATAAATGTCAGGATAAAGACCATGGAAATCATCTGTTACCTCAGCATTCAAGAAGTGCATCCTCTCCCACTTGACAGCGATGCTGGGAAAAAAATAGATTAGTGAGGCTGGAGTCTTTGGGGGTGCATAACCTTATGTTTCTGAACATTTAACTTATTAAAATTCACAAAGAAAGACCTTATGGTGCCATCATTTTATCCAACTAACATCATCAGTATGGCTCAAGGGCTATGGCTTTTTACAGTCACTCTAGCAAGCGGTGACCATATGGTTTTACTTCTCTCTAAAGCCTCAGGGCATCTGACAGTACCTTTCATGGATAATGTATAAAGGCTGCCATACCAGTAGGTAACTTCTATTCCGTCAATATTGCCTTCTTGCCAAGAATGTTGAATAAATTCCAGGAGGTTTTGAACTGACCCATGTCTATTCTGTTAACAGTAACATCCTCAGGAGCAGCAGAGGAAATGTTTCCTGTTTACCTGCATTTTGGAGTTCCTCTGCTTGCATGAGCTCCTTAGAGCAGGAGCCTATGTAACACAGTTAAGTCACAGGTTGTAGCTACCACAATTTTTTAGCTGTTGCTTTAATTGCATTAGTTTATTCTTTTGCTATTTCCCCTACTTCTTCTGGGTGAGAAAATGTTTGTTATAATAGCCCCAAGGAACTACTGAAAGTATATTTTGAGAATATATCCAAAGAAAGTAAGGTAAGCAAAAATGTTTTTTGCACATTATTTCCCAGGCTGCTTGCAACATCTAAACTATAAATAGCATCAGTGTTTATCAGTGTCAATATCTTCCTAGCAATTAAGTGCAGTTCTGTCTAATCTGTGTCCATTGTCAATTGCTCAAGAGGGTCAACATCTCCTTTCTGCTTTCTCCCGAGAGCTCTAATAATACTGAAAAATAGTGCAGTGGATTTACCAAAAGCCTGGAAATCCACTAAGCTCAGCAATGAATTTTCACTTATTTTGTAGAGGAAACACATGGGCAGTTTTTATGCCTTCAGGACTTTCTATAATATAGTGAATGCAAAGAGGGTAGGCTTTGGAAGCAGATCAGATCAAGCTGGGTGCAAATTTAAACTCTAGTAGTCATCTAGTCATCTTCGGCAAGTTGCTTAATTTTCTGATCATTGGTACTCTCAGTTCCCTTCTTCCCTTTTGCTATGTTTTATGCATATTCATGAATATTATCATAATTCACACACTTGTTCAGGACCCCAAATTAGCACTCATGATTGACTTCCTTAGCTCAGTTCCACAAATTCACGTTCAAAATCTATTCTGAACTTTATCTTTTCTCATCGCTCCAGGACCAAAAACTCTGGTCAAATGCATTATCTTTCTTCACTGGGCCATAGCCTCCTATTTGGTCTCCCTGCTTTAACTTATGTATTCTTTACAGTTTATTCTACACAAAATTTATCTCCATTATCACTCTATAACCAGAGTGAACCTCAAAATCAAAATAGATTATAAAATGCCTTAGCTGAAAGCATTCCTTGGCTCAAATTAAAATTATATATTCCTTATGATTGTTTTTAAGACCCTATCTTATCTGGCCCTGACCTAGCCTTCTTTCTTCTCCTCTTTCTACTTTTTTCCATGACCACTATGTTCCAAACAACCTAGGATTTTTTATGCTTTATTTATTTATTTATTTATTTATTTATTGTGGAAAGTCAGCATATATATATATAGATAGATAGATAGATAGATAGATATTAACATCTTTATTGGAGTATAATTGCTTTACAATAGTGTGTTAGTTTCTGCTTTATAACAAACTGAATCAGCTATACATATACATAAATCCCCATATCTCTTCCCTCTTGCATCTCTCTCCCTCCCACCCTCCTTATCCCACCCCTCAAGGTGGTCACAAAGCACCAAGCTGATTTCCCTGTGCTATGTGGCTCCTTCCTACTAGCTATCTATTTTATATTTGGTAGTCTATATATGTCCATGCCACTCTCTCACTCTGTCCCAGCTTACACTTCCCCCTCCCTGTGTCCCGAAGTACATTCTGTACTAGGTGTGCATCTTTATTCCCGTTTTGCCCCTAGCTTCTTCATGACATTTTTTTCCCTTAGATTCCATATATATGTGTTAGCATATGGTATTTGTTTTTCTCTTTCTGACTTACTTCATTCTGTATGACAGACTCTAGGTTCATCCACCTCACTACAAATAACTCAGTTTCGTTCCTTTTTATGGCTGAGTAATATTCCATCGTATATATGTGCCACATCTTCTTTATCCATTCATCTGTTGATGGACACTTAGGTTGCTTCCATGTCCTGGCTCTTGTAAATAGAGCTGCAATGAACATTTTGGTACATGACTCTTTTTGAATTATGGTTTTCTCAGGGTATATACCCAGTAGTGGGATTGCTGTGTCATATGGTAGTTCTATTTTTAGTTTTTTAAGGAACCTCATACTGTTCTCCATAGTGGCTGTATCAATTTACATTCCCACCAACATTGCAAGAGGGTTCCCTTTTCTTCACACCCTCTCCAGAATTTATTGTTTTCAGATTTTTTGATGTTGGCCATTCTGACAACTGTGAGATGATATCTCATTGTACTTTTGATTTGCATTTCTCTAATGATTAATGATGTGGAGCATTCTTTCATGTGTTTGTTGGCAATCTGTATATCTTCTTTGGAGAAAGGTCTATTTAGGTCTTCTGACCATTTTTGTATTGGGTTTTTTTGTTTTTATGATATTGAGCTGCATGAGCTGCTTGTAAATTTTGGAGATTAATCCTTTGTCAGTTGCTTCATTTGCAAATATTTTCTCCCATTCTGAGTGTTGTCTTTTCATCTTGGTTATGATTTCCTTTGCTGTGCAAAATATTTTAAGTTTCATTAGGTCCCGTCTGTTTATTTTTGTTTTTATTTCCATTTCTCTAGGAGTTGGGTCTAAAATGATCTTGCTGTGTGATTTATGTCATGGAGTGTTCTGCCTATGTTTTCCTGTAAGAGTTTGAGAGTGTCTGGCCTTACATTTAGGTATTTAATCCATTTTGAGCTTATTTTTGTGTATGGTGTTAGGGAGTGCTATAATTTCATTCTTTTATGTATAGCTGTCCAGTTTTCCCAGCACCATTTATTGAAGAGGCTGTCCTTTCTCCACTGTATATTCTTGCCTCCTTTATCAAAGATAAGATGACCATATGTGTGTGGGTTTATCTCTGGGCTTTCTATCCTGTTCCATTGATCTATCTTTCTGTTTTTGTGCCAGTACCATACTGTCTTGATTACTGTAGCTTTGTAGTATAGTCTGAAGTCAAGGAGCCTCATTCCTCCAGCTCTGCTTTTCCTTCTCAAGATTGCTTTGCTTATTCAGGGTCTTTTGTTTTTCCAACAAATTGTGAGATTTTTTGTTCTAGTTCTGTGAAAAATGCCATTGGTAGTTTGATAGGGATTGCATTGAATCTGTAGATTGCTTTTGGTGGTAGAGTCATTTTCACAATGTTGTTTCTTCCAATCCAAGTACATGGTATATCTCTCCATCTGTTTGTATCATCTTTAATTTCTTTCATCAGTGCCTTATAATTTTCTGCATACAGGTCTTTTGTCTCCTTAGATAGGTTTATACCTAGATATTTTATTCTTTTTGTTGCAATGGTAAATGGGAGTGTTTTCTTAATTTCATTTTTCAGATTTTTCATCATTAGTATATAGGAATGCCAGAGATTTCTGTGCATTAATTTTGTATCCTGCTACTTTACCAAATTCATTGATTAGGTCTAGTAGTTTTCTAGTAACATCTTTAGGATTCTCTATGTACAGTATCATGTCATCTGCAAACAGTGACAGCTTTACTTCTTCCTTTCCAATTTGGATTCGTTTTATTTCTTTTTCTTCTCTGATTGC
The DNA here is from genome assembly GCF_964165515.1 of Mesoplodon bidens. Lineage (NCBI taxonomy): Eukaryota > Metazoa > Chordata > Mammalia > Artiodactyla > Ziphiidae > Mesoplodon > Mesoplodon bidens. The sequence continues at coordinate 76,430,778 of NC_138164.1, read as the reverse complement.
TGTGGCTAGGGCTTCCAAAACTATGTTGAATAATAGTGGTGAGAGTGGGCAACCTTGTCTTGTTCCTGAGCTTAGTGGAAATGATTTCAGTTTTTCACCATTGAGGATGATGTTGGCTACGGGTTTGTCATATGTGGCCTTTATTATGTTGAAGTAAGTTCCCTCTATGCTTACTTTTTAGAGGGTTTTTCTTGAACTCACTGAATTCACTCGTATCTTAGAGCATTTGCTCTTGCTGTTCCTTCTAGCTGGAATTCCTTTCATCAAGTTGTTTATTTTTGATTTGTGATATGACTAAGGGGTCAGAGATCCCTCCTATGAGCATAATATTAAAATAAAACTTATCCCTATCCTGACTTTCTATCTTGTAACTCTGGTGGTATTTCTTAATTTGATCATAACTTCCTGCCTCTATTTTGTATATTTATTTGCTTATGAAACTACAGACTTTAATTCTTTTGTTTGATATTTAATTCTCTGTATCCAGAGAAATGTCTGCAAATAAGAAAGTACTAAATACTTATAGGATCAATAAATTAATAAATGAATGAATACACTATATTTTCTGAAAATGATGTTGATATTTCCTCCCTTTCAGGGTTGCTCTAAGTATTAGAGTTAAAATATAAGGCAACTAATTATGTCTAGCCTCAGTTTTGCATAAATTATTGTTGTTACTACTAAAATTTGAACCAGCTAAACTGTTAAGGTGTATCACAATGGCAAGTAGTACTTTTTGTGCTTACATGGAATGCAGTGAATTTAGCTAATAGAATGGAGTACCTGGGGGTTTTTGAATACCCACATGCTGACTCAGGCACAGTACCCCTCATGTGAGATTATTGAAGAAAATTCATTTCATTATATTTTATACTTATATACACATTAAAATTTTTGACACACACAAAAAATGTAACATTTTTAGAACTATTTGTAACTTATTATGATTAATTATTTTTGATATATAAAGAAATGCTATGATCACCAGGCTGAGATTTGGGTATAATTCACAGTGGCCCTAGCTGCCACTGTTTATAGATGTATGAATTTAGTTATGTGATTATCTGATTGTGACATTTTCAGTATTATTTAAATTGGTAGAACCACGTCTAGATTATTTTTAATTTAATTTTTTTCTGTATAATTATTGTTTAATGTATCTTCCAATTGTTACACAAGGACTTTATATTGAAAATACTTATTTTGTATGCATGAATTTTGTGTGGCAATCATACACCAGTGAAATCATATATTCTAATTAATTTTTCAGTTCATTTCCTGCATATTTATTTGTCTTTATTAGTGGGAGACTCATGTGCACAGCCACATCTTTGTCATGTGCTAGTGCTCTCCTAAAAAAATGAGGTACTTTTCATGCCTGTACCACTCTTCTCTCCTAATGCATTCTCCTTTGACCTTTACAGAAGAGAGCTTTGTCTGTGTCACTAGCTCTTCTCTAGCAGACCTCCATGGCTACATTATGGGAGATGAGGCATTAAGTACGTCAATGCTTCTCTGTAGTGTTGAGAGCTAAGGGCCCTTGGGTTGGGGGACAGGACAGCTTTCATTAAATTTCAGAGTTTCACTCTAGCTTTTCCTTGGATTGTGTCTATTCACCTTACATAACCTTAACTAAGCATAACTCCTCAAGTGACTTTTCTTCAAACATCAAATCTACACAAAGCTATTTTTGGTTAAAAAGAGAGAGAGAGAGGGAATGGCACTTAGCTATATCTCATTATTGTTTGATTAATTTACAAAACAGACAAACCACAAGAAATAACAAAATTTACTGTATGCATTTAGTGTAGTATTTTGTTGATACTGAAAATTTGTTTTTGAGTTGAAGGTGTATCTTAAAATCATCGATTGTTTTAGGATTTAGAAACAGACAGAACAACGACCAAGTGTAAAGTGAAGCTATTATTACATTGTATTTTGGTGTCAAAACTGAGAGTTGAATAAGCAGAGCACAGACTTTTTTATGGCAGTGAAAATATCATGCATGATATTAAAATGGGGGATACATGTCATTATACATTTGTCTAAACTCGTAGACTGTACAACACCAAGAGTAAAACCTAAGGTAAACTACAGACTTTGGGAGATTATAATGTGTCAGTGTAAGTCTATCTTTGATTAAAAGAAAAAGTACCCTCTTAGTGAGTGATGTTGATGTTGGGAAGGCAATGCATGTATGAGGGCAGGGGACATATGGGAAATCTCTGAATTTTGTTGTAAACCTAAAACTGCTCTAAAAAATAGAGTTAAAAAAAAAGGAAAGTATGATGTGTGGCTTTGACTTCTGGAGTAACTCCAAGGTAAAATGACAATAGCCTGTGCCCTGTGATCTTTATCACCAAATAAGACTATGCCCAACATAAATTCTGGAATTCATCCAGTACAGGTCAGGCCTTTGCTTCTTAGAAAGTTTCATAACTTACCTTTGATTCTCATTTATTCTCGTGATGTTTGTGAGTTGATAGAGTGAAAGTGTTGGACTGTTCTTCTAGAGGCTGCCAATAACTAGAAAAGACAGACCCAATTAATGTTATTCTGCTTCCTCCAAATACATTATTGGAAGAATAAGGTAAGCTGTGGATTTTTCCTGGAGGGTTCCAATTACACAGGATCTTCTTTTATTAATAAAAGTAAATCCATAAATATATCACTTCATGTGATTCTTCTTTTACACTTGTGTCTGGAAAACAAAAAATTTCTCAGTATATTGCAAGGACCCTTTCATGAACAATCAACAATAACAGACATTATAAGATTATTTTTAATCAAGAGAAGGTTTTAGTTTAATTCTTCATTTAAGTATCACTTGGGTAATCCTTTCCTAGTTACAAAACTGTAAGTAGCCAGAGATGGAGGCAATAGGTTCACTTTTTGTGATTGATGAAGGTTAACTTTTTATTAATTCACTTCTGAATTCCTGGACTGCTTGGCATAAGAAGCTCTGGAAGAAAAGTGCTGAGTCTGTTGTCTTTTCTCCTAATTTGAAGTTAGAAAAATCTGTCAGAGAAAACTAGGAGACCATAAAGTAGGGTTTCTTTGTTTGTTTGTTTTGTTTATTTGTTTGTTTGTTTTTTCTATTAAATTGTTAGATTCATGAAGTTCATACTTTACTTAATTTTTAAAGATCACATAGAATAATGATAATATTAATTGCCCCTAAGGATTGTTGTATGGATGAAATGAGACAATGTATATAAAGTGCTTAAAAAAGCAACTAAAAGCTCCTATATTTGCTGAGGCATCCACAACCCACTGCCTTTTCTTTTTCCGGGAATATAAACAGATTCAGTCATGGACATGTAGACATTACTCAATGAATGATAATATTGTGATTTTTATTAGCCATCAAACTTCTACAGTGTATAGTAAACTCTATGATAAGCAAAATCCTCATTTTTAGTTTTTCTACAGTGGGGTTGATGAGTCATTTGCAGTTATTAAAGGAAACAAATGACTATATGAATGCCATACTTGAAAATTACTTTTAAAAATCAACTTCCAGTCTGCAGTAGGTCAGTCCATTCTTTTTTTTCTATTAGAATTTAATGAAAGTGATTGGAAACAAGTTTGAACATGAAATTGCACAATGGTCAAGTTCCCGTCCTCTAAAGAAACTTTAGTAAAATTTGTTTTCCAATTCCCCAGCTATGGATGAGAGGTACCCAGGCACTTGCCACTAGTTAACCTTAGATTGTTATCTCTTTGAAGCCGACTGTTACCAGCATTCCATGTCTTGCTGCCTCTGATGCATACATTTTCCTTTTCTTTAAGCAATGCTAAAATCTCTTGGTCATTACCACTTGGGTATTTGTTTTAGATTAAAAGATATCAGATCACTGAATAAAAAACAGTGATATGACTATGCAACTTATAGGAATAATATTAAACATAAGCACTGCATGCAACTCCCTCCCCTCTGGTGGTACAAAGATCAAGGAGATGCACAAAGTGACACATGACATTTTTAACAGAAAGGATGTAAGTCAGCTCCACCACCACAGCTCACTTTCTGATCTTGGGTTTTATGGCATTTTCCTCTTGTGGGTGTTCTTGACAATTTAATTTGGTGTTTCACCTAAGTCTCTACAAATCCCTCCAAATGCCTGTATGTTTGCTGGCTCCCGAGCATCACTAGCAAAGTGTTTAAAGGAAGAATAACCAACTGCCTTCTCACTTGATATGAAAAACCCACTTGTGACGATCAGGCTGGAAAGTCTCTTCTCTACACAACTGTGCTAACAGATGCTGATCAGTCAGTAACCTTTCTCACCAGAGCAGTTCAAAGCTTTCTTCCCAACTTTGCTTTTAATTTAATTATCATCTGAAGAGAGGAAAATCCTTTTATGCATCACTGAGAAAGAGATATATCTTGGGGCTGCAATGACAATGATATTGCCTATTATAAGGCCTGAGAACTGTCTGATAAAAGCAAAACTTTGTGCCAGATCAGAGAAGCATTTAGTTTAAAAAATTTTTTTGGATTGTTCTTCAAATAATGCAGACCTTAGGTAGATTGAAAACAGGAAAAGTAAATGTTCTCTATGTATCACCAACATTACTTGGAGCAACAAAATTCTTTCTTTAAGTTGATGATTGTCTTGGCTTATTTGATTGGTGTAAAAAAAATCTGTTTCATTCCAGTGTGAACCTTTTTATATTGCTTTCCCATGTGAACCAGTGTAGAAAGTACCTCACGATCTTGTTTATTCTAACACTGAAATAGCATGTGTGAAAAGATGAATAACTTAGGGAAGGTTAAGTGATTTCTGATCAAGAGATTGATAATAATGATATATTCAAACTATCAATTTCCTTTACTAACTTTGGATAGAGGTCTCATATTCATGTCTTCCCTTTCATCCCACTTTACTATGGTCATCATTTGTGTAGCGGATGACTGATCTGGCTCTCTACATTTAAATGAGCCCATGGACCACAAGCCACTGGCCCATATCCATTATGAGTTAACCCCTGACCCTGACTTTACTGTCAACTTTGCCCTTGAAAAATCATATCTACTCTGCCCTCTGCTTCCCAGGCTGCTTTTGTTATCTTACATTTCTGACTTCCTCAGTTCAGTTTAAATCAATATTTCTGATTTTGATTAAACGTGTCTGCTTCCTATGCACCTATGCATAATGTTAACCAGTAGGGCTACAAGAATAAGATACACCTTCCTTTTTTGATACATTTTATCTCATGGTAAAGATACTCAAAAAAATCATTTCAGTAAAGTGAGATATTAGCAGATGGTCTTCCACAGGTTGATTAAGGACTAAGGCTTCTCTCATCTTGAAGCTCCAAGGTAGAGTCTACCTCTAAATTCTTGGCTCCCAATTGGCAGATAGAGAGCAAAAGAGGGTGAATAATTATGTGACCTTTTTATAGGCTAGGTCTATTGTCAGATACATTGATTTCATCAACATTTCCTTGTTGTATCTTGCTCACGTGTCCATACCCATCTATAAGTTATCTAGATTTGTTAGTTTCCTATTGCTGCTGTAAAGAATTATCAGAAATGTAGTGTTTTAACAGAATACAAACTTATTCTCTTACAGTTCTTTATGTCAGAAGTCTGAAATCAGTTTCACTGGGCAAAATCAAGACTCTGAGGGAAGAAACAATTTTCCTTGTCTTTCTTAGCCTCTAGTGGTTGCATGTGTTCCTTGGCTTGTGGTCCCTTCTTCACATCATGCCAAACTCTTGCTTCCAATGTTATTTATTCTCCTATTGATTTTTTAATCTCCTGCCTCCCTTTATAAGGACCATTGTGAATACATTGGGCCCAACTAAATCTTCCAGAATAATCTCTCAAGCTTGAGATCCTTAACTTAATCATATCTGCAAAGTGCCCTTTACCATGTAAGGTAATGTATACACAGGTTCTGAGGTTTAGGATGTGGACATCTTCCTGGTCCATTATATTGATAACAAGAGGGAAACTCTAGCTCTGTGCCCTGGTGGGGATGGGGGGAGGAAACTGATATAGAGATGGTTTTCCAATTTCTATAATAATAATAATGTCTATTGTATAGTTTGCACTTAATCTTTATGATACATTTCCTATATGTATATCACTATATAGAAATACACATGTATATACAAAATTAGTATATATATATATGCGCTAGATAAACACTGCATATATATTATATTAATTCATTCAACAATTCTATGAGTAAAATACTACTATTTCTAATTTACAAAGGCAGGAAAATGAGGCTTAGAAGATTTAAAATTTGTCCAAAATATCAAGGTTAGTGGTGAAGCTGGAATGAAATCCAGGTCTGCCTGACCTACAACCTGCCCCTCTTAATCTCTATAAGGTGCTGTCAACAGAGAATTAAACACAAGATACTCTTGGATGATAAGAAAGGAGCCTTTGTCTCAAAGCAGAGATACGGGGATAATTTCTCAGAGGTCTTCAATACAAGAACTTATACGGATTCTCAGTTGCTGACCCTTAATTCCCTGACACTACAGTCTCTCGCTGTCTCTTGGTTTGTGTCTCCTTCCAGCTATTCTTGGAAACCTGTTAGTTGATGTATCCAGTTCCTTGTCATTCCCACCAGCGCTGGAATCCGTGACTCAAACTGAGTCTTAAGTCCTGTCATTCTGACACTAAGCTGATGCTATCACTGGGAAGGAAAAAATTATGACAAGATTCAGGTCAGGAATAACTCAAAAGAGAAAAATGCAAGACAGTGCTCAAGGCCAGCTCAAATCGTCAACATGTCCCTGACAAAGATCCTGGACGGCTGCCACTTCAACGCACCTTTCTGAGGTAGCCCTGCTTGGCCTTGAAAGAAGGGTCTTCCAGTCTTCGGGTCAGCTGACCTCTATTCTCACCTCTTCAGACTACACACGTCAGAATTGCATATAACATCTCTTTAGCAAAGAGATTTTGACTTGTGTCCACCCAAAATAAATCATGACTTCTGCATAGACTCTCTCATTTGGCAGAAATTAAGTTAATATGCCAGCACATAGATGACCCAAATGACCTTTTTCTGAAAAAAACATCAAAGTGAGCCATTGTGGTTTTGCACTAACAAGCCTTGAGAAGTGGTAATCATTCTTTCCCTTACTTTTTCACAGTGACATCCATTAACCTTTCCCTGACTTTCTCATAATGTCTATGCTATGAACAGAAGAAGACAGAGTGGTACAATTTAGCAAAATATGATTATTGGTGTATCATATTTTTACTGAAACACCACAAACTTCTTGTTGCTGAAGCCTCCCCATCCTCACCTAACAAAGATGATCTACCTGTTTAAAAACAACATATTTGAAATTCCCACTTATCTAAATTCATAGTCAGATACCTTAGTTACCTATTAGCAAAACCTGAAGTCATCAGCTCTTCTAAATGAAGTCTTTCAGAGGACACCATTGAAAAGAATTCCATACAAAGCCATTGTAACACAATGCAGTAGACAGAGCCCTCTATACTAAGGCCAAAATTTCAAGCATGAAGGTACTCAATACATATTCAATCAGGACCTATTCTTTACCAAACACCATGCTAGATGATGCAGAAAATCTGGGTTATTGTACTAGCTTTGTTAATAATTAGCAGTGTAACCTTAAGGAAAACACAACTTCCTAAGCCACAGCATTCCAATCTCTCAAATAGGTATAATAATAGTTGTCCAGTCATGCTCAGAAATTTGTTGTGAATTTCAAATAAGATAATATATTTGACATTCCTTTGTGAATGACAGCAAATGACTCTATAAGCATTTATTATTCATATAAATGTGATGAGCTTTACTTTCAATTCAAACATAATGAGCATATATAGTTTCCAAAACTGGTGAAAAAGAACTCACTTTCTTAGCAAAGATTCTATGACAAATAACTGTTCCCCTATTCCCTCATACTGATTGCCATGAGATTTTCGGTACTAATTTCTTGATAACCTGTAGGTAAGTCATTACAATGTAAATGTCTTTCTGGGCTACAGGGCACATTATGTACAATACTAGTGTTGCCAGCACAGGAAAGCAATACTCATGAATACATAATGTGTAGCTATTCACCTCTGACATGTTTAAGTATATGCATATTGAGATTCCTGGCAAAATTACAGAGAGTGCAAATTATTTCAATTAAAAACAAACATGTTTTTCATGAAATTAATTACATGTTACATTTAGACTTAGACATTGTATGGTGAAATATGGTTGTAAACACAGCTATTAAAACTGCATTAAGGGACTTCCCTGGTGGCGCAGTGGTTGAGAGTCCACCTGCCGATGCAGGGGACATGGGTTCGTGTCCTGGTCCGGGGAGATCCCACTTGCTGCAGAGCGGCTAGGCACGTGAGTCAAGGTCACTGAGCCTGTGCGTCCAGAGCCTGTGCTCTGCAACGGGAGAGGCCAAAACAGTGAGAGGCCCATGTACCACAAAAACAAAAAACAAAAACAAACAAGCAAAAAAAAAAAAAACTGCATTAGGGAATTTCAGTCTATCCAACTTTCTATCTCCAACCCATGTTTAAAACTTTGAATTAAAGAACTGATTAATTTTTGTTTCTTTACCAGATAGTGCTCTTTATAAAAGCAGTGGTATTTTCATGTACATTCAATTAAATTACAAGCTTCTAGGTAAGATACTGACTGATGAAATGGTTCATAGTTTCACTGGGAGGAACGTTGGAAACATTTTTTTTTAATACACAAACATGTCTCTGCATAAATGTGTAATATCCCCATATGCACAGAATCATAGTGTTGGAAAGGACCATGGATTTAATGTAGCCTGAACTACCCTTAAGTGATTGATTGCTCCCTTACAATATACTAGAGTACATGCAAAGTCCTGGCCATCCGTCCTTAAACCTTCTAGTATGGAGGAGGTCATTGCTATCCAAAATAGGGCATTCTATTTTGGGTTTAAAGTTCTATGTAATTAAAAATATATATATATATATATATATATATATATATTTAGCTGTCACAGTGGTAGGCTCAGGATAAACAGATAATAAGAAATGCATCATTCTTATCTTCTGGAAGTTTAGAAGCTAGATCAAAAATATGAAAAAAATAGTGAATTTCTAGCAAATTCATTAATTTTCTCTAGTCACAGATGTGAAGATGATTATACAAAGGTAAAAAATATTAAATGATTTATACTTTATAGTATGCTTTCTTCAAAGGTATTTTAGAAATCTTAATACATAGTTCTAATTGTCTAATTAGAGGATATATACACATTAATGTGAATAGAACACTGTTTCCCTGAAATCAAAATTTTAAATGAATTTGCAAAACATTGCTTTAGATGAAATATTAAATACTGTTTAGATGATAACATCATCTATGATTTTGAATAATAATATAAATCTTCCTTGAATAACCAGTTGTTCTACAGTGATTAGATCAATTTTGACCATTGGACAAAGAATGTCTAATATTCAGAACAGTGCCTCACACTTCAGTTTTCAGAGTATAGAAAATTATTTTCTATGGTAAATACCCTCCCTGGTTCTACAACTTTGAAAAACTTAGTACACTTAAAGTGATTTGGAGAGAACAGTAGTTTAAATTATCAGCCCCCAATTTAAGCAATCTTATCAGACTATCCTTCTGTAGCTAAAGTTTATTTGTTAAAATAATATTACAATTAGATATCTAATGATAGAAATGCATACAGAAAATACACAAGTTTACCTGCCTATTGTATTCTAATTTCTGAGTTGAATCAAGGAATCCTAAAACATTTTTAGCAATTTTTAACTTAGAGATTACTTTAAACATTGAAGAAAGAATTAAGGAATATAACCCTTTTAAGAGGAATACTTGGAATTTATAATACCCTAAGAACAGATGTGAAGTATGGAAGATTTCATTCTGATGATCATAGATCAAGAAAAATAATCTCAGGATGTGAACTTATTTTAGATTTTCATTTGATTAATATATTATGATCAAATTCATTGTGAGTTTCTTAAAAAGGCAGCTTTAATGAGATATAATGAACATGTCATTCAATTCACCTATAGTGCACAACGAATTTTTTTTTAGAACATTCAGAGTTGTGTGACTTCTAACATTCTATTTTTAGAACATTTTTGTCACCCCCAAAAGAAACCCTGTACCCATTAACAGTCACACTCCATCTCCCCTCCAAGCTCAAGAGAAACAATACTCTACATTCTGTACATAGATTTGCATTTGGGACATTTTTTGTAAATGGATTCATACAATATGTGATCCTTTGAAACTGACTTCTTTCACTTATCATAATGTTTTCAAGGTGTAGTCATGCTCTAGCATGTAGTATTACTTCATTCATTTTTATTGCTGAATATTTTTCTGTTATTCATCATAATCATGATATGATTATACTGCATTTTGTCCATTCATCAGTTGATGGACATTGAATTATTCTACATTTTGGCTATTAAGACTAAAGCTGCTACATACATTCATTTAGGCATTTTTGTGTGGACGTACATTTACATTTATCTTGGATAAACACCTAGGAGTGGAATTGCTGGTTCATATGGTAACTCTATGTTTAACATTTTGAGAAATCGTCAAATTGTTTTTTAAGGCTGCTCTATTATAATATTTCATATTTTGCCAGCAGTGTATAAGGATTCCAATTCCTCCTTTATCTTTGCCAATATGTTACTGTCTGTCTTGTTTTTTTGTGGTCCCAGTAGGTATGAAATATTATCTTACTGTGATTTGAAATTGCTTTTACCTAATGACTAATGATGCTGAGCATCTTTATCTATGTAGGAGTTCCTTACATATTCTGGACATACGTCTTAGATAATGCCATGAAAATATTTTTTTCCCTAATGTGTGTGTTGATTTTAACTTTCTTCATGGTATCATTTTCAAAACAAAATTTTTTAAATTTTTATAAAGTCCTATTTATCTATTTTTTAATTTTGTCATTTGTGCTTTTGGTGTAGATTTTCTGAAGGCTTTGCCTAATCTGAGGTTATGAAGATTCACTTGTATGTTTTCTTCTGAGTTTTATTTATTTTTTTATCACCTGTATTTAGATCAATGATCCTTTTTGAGTTAGGTTTTGTGTATGGGATGATAAAATAAAATTTGTATTTTAAGGGAAGACAAGAAAATGTAAACAAAATCCTCTCTCTCTCTGTCCGTTTGGGTCTCCTCTCTCCCTCCCTAATGTGCAGTGTACATCTGCATTACACATTAACCAGACCTCTTCAAAGATGGGAGTGCCTGCTCAACCTTAATGATCTATTTTTTTCTGACTCTAGTAACATACCTTCTTAAAAGAATAGCATTTTTTCCAACCCTGTAGGGGGTCATGATGACTTGCTACTCACTTTGTTTTGTACATGCTTACCTGGATTATATATCCTTGGTGAACTTTATGTAAAGTAACAATATGTCATTTTGATGTATGCTCTTTTGTCTAGAAAATGTATATAACTGTGCCTTCGACTTCTAACATACGGAATAGTTCTCAGAACTTTCTGAGAGTCTGTCTCCTGGGTTATGATCCTTAGTCTGGTTTGAGTAAAATTCGCTTTTTTCGTCTTGATTGTTAATTGAACTTTCATCAACAGCGATAAGGAAAAGATCCAACTTCATTGCTTTTGCATGTGAAAACACAATTTTCTCAGAAAAGTTTATTGAAAAAATGATCATTTTCCCATGTAATTGTCTTAGCACCCTTGTCACAAATCAATTGACCAAAATATAAAAGTTTATGTATGGACTCTAAATTCTATTCCATTATCCTATATGTCTATCTTTATGCTGGTATTACACTGTCTTGATTAATGTAGATTTATAGTAAATTTTAAAAATAGGAATTCTGTGTTCAACTCTGTTAAAAATTTTAAGATTATTTTGCCTTCTCTATTTATTAGAATTTCCATATGAATTTTAGGATCTGCTTGTTAATTTTTGCAAAAAAACAGAAGCCAGCTAGGATTTTGTTAGGCACTGTGTTGAAGTTGTCCATCAATTTGGGGAATATTGTTATTTTAAAAATTTCAATATCAAGTATTCTGAGCCATGGACATTGAATGTGATTACATTTATCTAGGTATTCTATAATTTCTTTTAACAATATTTTCAAGTTTTCAGTGTGAAAATCTTACATTTCTTTTGTTAAATTTATTCCTAAATATTTTATTCTTTTTGAGCCATTATCAGTGGAATCACTTTCTTAATTTCATTGTCAGATTCTTCATTGTGAGTGACTAGATATACACCTAAATTTTCTAAAATGATTTTGCATCCTGTAAACTTGCTGAACTTGTTTTTTAGTTATGTAAGGCACACTGCTCCCATTGATTTTTAAAAGTGTTCTACATAAAAAATCATTTCATCTGCAAGTGGAGATAACTTTACTTCTCTTTTTCAAGTCTGAATGTCATTTATGTTTCTTGTCTACTTTCGCAGACTAGAACTTCCAATACAATATTGACTAGAAATGGGAAAAGCAGACATTGTCGCATTGTTCCAGATCTGAGGGTAAATGCATTCAGTCTTTCACAATTAAGTTTGATGTTACATGATGTTTGTCAATATAGTTCATCTTCAAAAAAAAATTTTGTTTCATTAATTTTCTCTACTTTTTTTTCATTACTCTACTTCACTTATTTCCATTCTAATGTCCATTATTAATTTTCTTTTACCTAATTTCAGTTTAGTTTGCTTTCTTTTTTCCAGTATCTTTAGGTAGTATAGTTAAGATATAGATATGAGATTTAAAAATATATATTATTTTAGTATTTATGGCTATACATTTTCTTCTAAGCACTACTGATATATATTTATTATTATTATTATTATTATTACTATTATTATTATTAATCTCAAAGTGTTTTCTAATTTCCCTTGTGAGTTCTTGGGCTTATTGGTTATTTAAAATTTATGGTTTTATTTTTGTATATTTTTTTCATTTTCAAAATTTCCTTCTGCTATGGATTTCTAATTTCATTCTATTGTGGTGAACAAGCATATTTCATATGATTTCAATCATTTTAAATTTGTTGAGGCTTGTTTTATGGTCTTGCATTAGTATCTGGTCTATTCTTGAGAATGTTACATGCTTGCTTGAGGAGAATACATGTTTTTCTGTTGTTAGGTAGAGAGTTCTATAGATGTCCACATTTCCCAGAGTGACAACCCTGCTGTATGAACACGGTGCTGGGTTGGGATATAGCCCCTCATATCTGCTTCATTTATACCTCTTTTATCCACAGCCATCCCTGTATCTTTTTTTCCCATGTCTTAATTTTCCATAATATATAAGGCTCCCTTACATATAAGCTCCTTTAACTGTTTCTTGCTTAACATGTTTTTTTAGTTCACTATAACAAATGCTCTGTTATGAATGAATTCCTATTTGCTAGTGTCTCTCTTTAAGCGTGGTGCCAAAATCTCATATCACACTCAAGGTGTCATCTGAAAAGCAAGGCAGAAAGTGATCCTAACAGCTCATCTGTTAAAAAACATATTTGCAACCTCTTGTTGTGACTTCCTCTTTTCACAGTTGACACAAAAAACTGTATTGTTAGCTAAAACAACACATTCCTTTGTTGTTTGCAGTATTCTTTTCCATATCTTTCTCTACCCTTCACTTATACAGTATCATCAGAAAATAATCTTGATTATCTATCCACTGCATCACAGTTTGGGAGGGTGGTAGTGGAGTCTTGGTGGTCATAGCTTTGGTCTCTCTTACTTGGGCCAAACTAAATATAATAAGTTCTTCCTTGTCAAAGTAGTTACACTTTTAAAGGCCAATTACACTTTTAAAAGGCTGCTCAAGTTTTGTTAACTTTGATTTATTTTTTCTTACATTACTTCCTGTTACTGCTGCTTTCTCTACTCTGTATTTACACAGCCTTCACCTGTGTTACATTAACAAACTCTGCTTCTCTCACTCTGTTCCTTGCCATAACTTTGCCTCTCCTCCATTCCTCCTATACTTCAATAGATTATTTTTAACTAGTTTTTGAGATGAAAATAATCCTATTTAATTAATTCATACTAGCTTGTGAGTGAATAACAAATTCATCTTCTTCCAAATAGTAGTAATCTGTTTATTTCTAACAAGTAAATAGTACATTAATTGCATTCAGAGGCTATCAGGGCACTTTGTCTTAACATGATGCCTTCACGGTGCCTTTAAGCTATATCACATAAATGATAGAATACTTCACTTATACAAAATTAAAGTACTACTAATAATGACTGCTGATAATCAATATTTCTCGTACACTTTACAATTTACAAAGCATCTTTGGCATTACTCTTTCATTTGATCTTAAAAATATTTTGTGAGGTAGGTATCATTATCCTCACTTGCATTTTACTAGTATATTTATTTGGAAAATAATATGTGTCTAATTAAATTTGCAGCATTCTTCCTGTTTTACTGCAGTCACAATGCAGGGAATATTGAACGGCATAGTTTAATTTATCTGCATGTATCCTATATTTCCTATATGGAAAATTATCTTCTCATTGAAGACCTTGAAAAGCTGACTGTAAAATGCTGTTGCTATTCTGTAAGGAAAAGTGACCTGATTTATAGCTTATTATTAGGAGCATGCAGTATTGCTAGTGATTATCTCCCTTTCTGTCTCTCTCTCATGCTTGGGGAATAATTAGAAAGTAAGTGTCCACTTGCCCCATGATAGAAAGTGAAATTAGCTGGTTGATAAAGTTTCAGACTCACACTCACCCTCCTCCAACATCACTGAATTTTTAATGGTCTGTTTTTAAATTGCTTCTTCAACTGTGCAAAGATAGTGTGGGAGTGAGAAGTGGGGACAAAAGGGATGTGAGATGTTGATTTTTTTTTTCCTTTGGATGGTGCTATAAAATAGTACATATTACGTAAATGTTAAAAAAAGAATAAAGGTAGGAATATAATAGCGTATTCTGTTTCATAAAAAATTTCCATTTAAAATGCTTTCCAAGCATTAATTTACTCATTCATCACTGTCTTAGGCTAGAGGTACAAATATTTGCGTAAGACTTGACCACTAACCTCAACTGACTCACGGTCAAGTGGTAGAGACACATAACCAAATGATTCTACTGAGTGTTAACTAGAGAACTTTGTTAGAATTGTTCAGTCCATTATTTTGTGTTATTCCAGAAGGTAATATATACATGGAGATACAACAAGAATGCTTTAGCAGAAAAAGGAATCTATGTATATTTCACACTATTCATATTCTATAAGGAAAAAGATAAGCTGTTCTTTAACTTTCTTACACTTGGAATACATGTAAAATCAGGAACTGCATTTTGGTGTGTGTGTATGTGTGTGTGCATGCATGTGTGTGTGTGTGTTTAATTCTCAAATATTTTGATGGCCCATTTCTACAAACCGGATTGAGATTTCAATAATGTGTGCATCTATTTACAATAGCCAGGACATGGAAGCAACCTAGGTGTTCATCGACAAATGAATGGATAAAGAAGATGTGGCACATATATACAATGGAATATTAGCCATAAAAAGAAACGAAACTGACTTACTTGTAGTGAGGTGGATGGGTCTAGAGTCTGTCATACAGAGTGAAGTAAGTCAGAAAGAGAAAAACAAATACCATATGCTAACGCATATATATGGAATCTAAAATATAATGGTACTGATGAACCTAGTTGCAGGGCAGGAATAAAGACGTAGACATAGAGAATGGACTTGAGGACACGGGGAGTGGGAGGGGGAAGCTGGGGCAAAGTGAGAGTAGCATGGACATATACACACTACAAAATGTAAAATAGATAGCTAGTGGGAAGTAGCTGTATAGCACAGGGAGATCAGCTCGGTGTTTTGTGACCACCTAGAGAGGTGGGATAGGGAGGGTTAGAGGGAGGCTCAACAGGGAGGGGATATGGAGATATATGTATACGTATAGCTGATTCATTTTGTTGCACAACGGAAACTAACACAGTATGGTGAAGCAATTATACTCCAATAAAGATGTATTAAAAAATAAATAAAACAAATGTACTGTTTTCCAAAATAAAAAATAGTAATGTGTGCATGACGTCATGAGGTGTTCCACCTCAGATAACTTGGAAATAAAGGTAAAAATGTTTCTTTCTGGGATTTAGAAAATTAATTTAATGTATTATCAATAAGATTAGATATATTTAGGCATACCTCAGAGATATTGCTTGTTCAGTTCCATACCACTACAATAAAGTGCATACTGGGATAAAGCAAGTCATGTAAATTTTTTTGGTTTTCCAGTTCATATGAGAGTTATGTTTATACTATTCTGTAGTCTATTAAATGTGCATTGTTATTAAGTAGCATTATGTCTATAAACAACAATGTACATACATTAATTTAAAAATACGTTATTGCTAAAAATGCTAACCATTATCTGAGACTTCAGTGAGTTGTAATCTTTTTGGTGACAGATTTTAGCTTGATGTTGATGGCAACCGATTCAGTGTGGTGGTGCTGAAGGTTGGAGTGACTGTGGTAATTTCTTAAAATCAGACAATAGTTAAGTTAAGGTTGCTGTTATGGATTGACTCTCCCTTTTATGAATGATTTCTCTGTAGCGTGCAATGCTGTTTGTTAGCATTGTACCCACATAGAACTTCTTTTAAAATTGGAGCCAACCCTCTCAAACTTGTCACTGCATTATAAACTGTTTATGTAATATTTTAAATGTTTTGTTATCAACAACAGTCTTCACAGCATCTTTACTATAAGTAGTTTTCATCTCAAGCAAACACTTTCTTTACTCATCCATAAAAAGCAACTCTTCATTGCTCAAGTTTTATCATGGGATTGAAGAAATTCAGTCACATCTTCAGGGTCCACTTCTAATTCTCTTACTATTTCTGCAGTTACAGCCAAGCCTTGAACTCTTCAAAATCATCCGTAAGGGTTAGAATCAACTTCCAAACTCCTTTTAATGCAGCTATTTTGACCTCTTTCTGTGAATGAAAAATGCTCTTACTGGCATTTAGAATGGTGAATCTTTTTCAGAAGTTTCTCAGTTTACTTTGCCCAGATCCATCAGAGGAATCACCGTCTATGGCAGCTACGACTTTACAAAATGTACTTCTTAAATTATACGACTTGAAAATCAAAATTACTCCTTGATCCCTGGGCTGCAGAATGGATGTTGTATTATCAGGGATGAAAACAATATTAATCTCATTATATATCTCTATCAGAGATGTTTAATGACCAAGTGCATTTTCAATGAGCAGTAATATTTTGAAAGGAATCTTTTTTTTTTTTTTTTCCTGAGCAGTAGGTCTCCATACTGGGCTTAAAATAATCAGTAAACCATGTTGTAAACAGATTTCTTGTCATGCAAGCTTTATTGTTCAATTTATAGAGCATAGGCAAAATAGATTTAGCATAATTCTTAAGGACCCCAGGATTTTTAGAATGATAAATGAGCATTGGCTCCAACTTTAAGTCACCAGCTGCATTAACTCCTAACAAGAAAGATAGGCTTTCCTTTGAAACTTTGAAGCCAGGCATTGACTTCTCTCTAGCTATGAAAGTCCTAGATGGTATCTTTTTCCAGTATAAGGTGATTTTGTCTACATTCCAAATCTGTTGTTTAGTGTACCCTCCTTATTTCACTATCTTAGCTAGATCTTCTGGATAACTTGCTCCAGCTTCTATATTAGCATTTGCTGCTTCACCTTGCCCTTTTATGTCGTGCAGCTTGTTTCTTTCCTTAAATCTTAAGAACCAACCACTATTAGCTTCAGACTTTTCTTCTGCAGCTTCCTCATTTCTCTCAGCCTTCATAGAATTGAAGAGAGTTAGAGCCTTGCTCTGGACTAGGCTTTAGTTTAAGGGAATGTTGTGGGTTGTTTGATCCCCTGTCCAGACTACTAAAACTTTCTCCATATCAACAATAAGGCTGTTTCACTTTCTTACCTTTCCCATGCTCACTCTAGTAACACTTTTAATTTCCTTCAAAAACTTTTCTTTTGAAATCACATCTTGGCTAACTGTTTCATGCAAGAAACCTAGCTTTTGGCCTGTCTCAGCTTTTGACATGCCTTTCTCACTAAGCTTAATCATTTCCAGCTTTTGACTTAAAGTGAGATAAATGCAAATTTTCCTTCCACTTGAACACTTAGAGGTCATTGTAGGGTTATTAATTGGCCTAATTTCAATATTGTTTTGTCTCGGGGAATAGGGACACCAGAGGAGAGAAAGAGAGATGGAGAACAGCAGTCAGTGGAGCAAGCAGAACACACACAACATTTATCAGTCAATTTTGTGCTCTTACATGGGCACAGTTAGTGACACCCCAAAACAATTACAATAGTAACATCAAAGGTCACTAATCACAAAATCACCACACCAATGGTGATAATGATGAACAAGTTTGAAACATTGCAAGATTAAACAAAATGTGACACAGAGACACAAAGTGAGCAAATACTATTGGAAAAATCGCACCAAAACATTTGCTTGACTCAGCGTTGTCTCAAATCTTGTTTTGTAAAAAAAAAAAATAAAATAAAATAAAAAATACAATATCTACACATGTCAATAAAGCAAAGTGCAGTAAAATGAGGTATGCCTGAACATTTGTTCCTTGATGGTACACGATGGCTCCAATATCCATAAGACCTTGTCTGAATCTGATTGAAGTTATTGACTTATCAGAAGATTAAAAATGACCTGTTAATTAGAATGGAGATTGGTCAATAATGACAGCATGGATAAAGGAGGGCCTGCTGGCCAAGTGTTGCCAGTGTTCATCAAATACACTATTCCACGAAAAAGCTGGCCAAGTAAGACATAGTACATTTTAGAAAGATTAACATTCATATCACATGTTCAGTCTGGACAGTGAGTATGAATTAAGTTTTAACACATTCTATGACTGTGTAAAGTATTCTCCTTTTATAAGTGGAGCTCCTTGAAGTAAGCATGATTATAATTTTTTAACACTTCATTTCTCAATTGCTGGGGAATCATTTTCTTTGCTTTATTTTTCAAAATAATGTCTAGTGTCCTTTGTTCCTTTCCTCCACCTCTTCCCTACATCCCTGCCCACTGCTGCACTACCTGAGGAGGAGTAATATATTGATACAGACTATAAGATGATGAATTTAGTGATGTCCTGCGCTGATGAAAAGGAAAATAATAGGCACAAATTTGTCTGGATTTATAATATGCCATCACTCTGATAAGGCTTTTATATATATTAGCTTGTTTAATTTTCACCACAGCCCTATGAAATAAGCATTATTATTTCCATTCTATGGTGAAGTTAGCTAATCTGCCCAACATCACAGTTATCAAATATCAAGATTGTATTTAAATCCGGGTCTGTTAGACTCCAAAGCTCAGGACTGAAACCAAATGTTGCACAAACTTGGAA
Source organism: Mesoplodon bidens (assembly GCF_964165515.1). NCBI lineage: Eukaryota > Metazoa > Chordata > Mammalia > Artiodactyla > Ziphiidae > Mesoplodon > Mesoplodon bidens. The sequence continues at coordinate 76,411,394 of NC_138164.1, read as the reverse complement.
TTTGCTTGTAATTTAAATTTTATTAAACTATTCACAACAACGAACAAGGATGACATATAAGCTGAATTCTATCTTTATTAGAAGTGTTGTCATACCTAACTCAAACTGCAGTAATGGAGCCAAAAAAGAACATAGTACTTTTTATCTCAGAAGCTAGACTTTGGGGACAAGGATTCACCTTTTAAAGTTAACTGTTCAAATGCAAATGGAAATATTCCTTGTGATAAGAGAGGTTACAAATTATATATATATATATATATATATATATATATATAGTGCATTTAACGGAACTTATGTTTAAGTATGTCCTTGGATAAAATTTCACTGCAAGCCAAAAATGTTTTTAATGCCTTCTCCCTTGGTTTTAGATATCTTGAAGTAGGTACTGGAAAAAAATATATTTTTAGTTTATTCTGTCATTGTTAGATTCAGTTTTCTGCATGTCTAAATTACATATCCATAATCACCATTTTACGGTGTTTCTTACATACTCTATCCTTGCTACTTTTTTTTGTCTGCTTATTCTATTAATTATAAAATAAAAGTTTTTAACACTTCCATCATGATTGTAGATTTGTTTATTTCTCATTTTAACAGTCAATATTTGTTTTTTGTGTATTGAATCTATGTGATTGTGTACATACATATATAGAATTATGATATTTCTGTTGGATCAACTCTTTTATCATTATGTAATGTCACTGTTTATTCTAGCAAGTTTCTTTGCATTACTCTATTTTGTCTGGTATTAGCATATCTGTACCATATTTGTTTTGGTTACTTCTCTATTTATGTTTAAGATATATCTCTTTTAAGCATAATTATTTTAAATTTTTGTTTTGCTTTTGTATTTTGTTTATTTGTTAATCCAGTCTGGCAACATTAGCTTTTAACTTGGAGTATTTATTCTATTTGTATTTAATATAACTATTGATGTAGTTGGGTTTATATTTATAATTTTGTTATTTGTATTCAATCAAGCCAAGTGTTTCATGTTTTTTTCTCTACTTTTGTAGCTTCCCTTAGATTAATCAAATATTTTCATTTCACATTTTTTCTCATACACTAATTTGCTGCATATGTATTTTTACAATTTTTTAATTGTTACATTTGAGATTAAACATCTATCTTTGATTTATTAGAGTCCAACACAAATTATTACTTTACAACTTCCCCAATAATGCAATATCCCCAGGACACTCTTACTGCATTTACCTCTATCCCACCCTGGGTGTTAATGTTGTCATGCCTTTTAAAATTTTATATATTTTCATCCCACAACTCATTACAATTATTGTTTTGTGCAGTCAAATTTTATTTTTAAAATAGTTTTATTAAGGTATAATTGATATACAAAGAATTGCACATATGTAACATGTACAATTTGATGAGTTTGGACATATGCAAATATCCATGATACCTTCACCCTTTGCTTTTGATTTTTGTTTCAAAATTGATTTGAGTATTCATTATATTTCCCCAGATGTTTACTCCTTTCTTTGCACTTCATGCCTTCCTTTCATTCAATGTTTTCCTTTGTGATCCTTTTCTTTCTACCTAAAATTTTTCTTTACTGTGTCTTTTGGTACCAGTTTACTGGTCACCAATTCCCTCTTTTTGTCAGAAAACCTCTTAAATCTACCTTTATCTCTGCAGAATACTTTTAATGGGTGTAACATTCAAGATGGACAATTATTTTTTTCTCATAACTTTGAAGCTATCATTATATATCTTGATTGTTAATTGTTTCTGTTGAGCAGACAGCTGAATTTTTTTTGGTACTTTGAAATTAAAATGTTTTTTTTTTCTCTGCAATTTAAAAATCTGTTAATTGAAATATAACATGTGTAAAGAAAAGTGCATATAATTCAGGTTGCTTTTAAAATTTGCCTTTGTTTTATAGCAGTTTAACTCTCATGTGAACAAGTATATATATATATATATATATATATATATATATATATATATATATATATATATATATATATATATTTAAATTCTGATTGGGGTTTGCAGAGCTTCTTGAATTTATGGGTGATAGTTTTCATCTGTTTGGGAAAATTCTTAGCTTTCATCATTTAAAATATTCATTTACCATATTATCTCTCCTCTTTCTATCTGTGGCCCTAATTAAACTTGTGTTTGACCTTTATATATTGTCCATATATCTCTGATGCTATTTTCTGTATTTTACATTATTTTTACTCTATGGAAATTTTCTTTGAGTTGTCTTGCAATTAATAAATTCTGTTACCTACTATTTTTTTATCCACTCAATCTTATATGACATCTGGAGTTAAGGAATGGGATAGAAGCCTGGGCTTCAATGGGGAGGAGGGTGATTCACAGGATGATAAGAAGAGCAGATGTTTGGTAATTAGATGTGTGTCCTGCGATAAAGATAGGTCATTCAGATAAAAAGTTATCTCTGGGTAATAGCGCTATTTCTGGGCCAGGACCTCTAAATTCTTTAGGGTAGTTAAGGGAGAGGTAAAAGTGTTTCTTGAGTCCATTGGGTTTTGACTGTCTTCAGTTTTCAAGATAGTCTGCATGCATAAGAGGCACATTTTGTGGAGGCTCGTTCTGAATCCCTTCAGTATTTATTATATCTATCAGAAAATGTTTTTGCTTAATTCCCCCAGTATCAATCTGAATTAACTTATTTATATTTACTTCGTGTCTATCTCTTATTTTTAATGATGTAAACTCCATAAAGGTAGGAAAATTATTCACCTTATTCATCATTTTATACCAAGTATCTAGTAGTATAGTGTCTGAAACAGAGTAGGTACTCATTAAATTTGGGGGATAAATAAATTAAAAAAATAATTATGAAGAAAATTATAAACTTTGTACAGTATATAAAGAAAGAATATCTCATCAAAAATTTCATTCCTATTTTGCAAATTTATATGACGTGAACACAAATTTGGGGGCAAAAAAATGGAATTGTGCCACTTAGCAACTTTCCTATTCAGTGTAATTCTTTTTTTTTTAACATCTTTATTGGAGTATAATTGCTTTACAATGATGAGTTAGTTTCTGCTTTATCATAAAGTGAATCAGTTATACATATACATATGTTCCCATATCTCTTCCCTCTTGTATCTCTCTCCCTCCCACCCTGCCTATCCCACCCCTCTAGGTGGTCACAAAGCACCGAGCTGATCTCCCTGTGCTATGCAGCTGCTTCCCACTAGCTACCTATTTTATGTTTGGTAGTGTATATATGTCCATACCACTCTCTCACTTTGTCACAGCTTACCCTTTCCCCTCTCCATATCCTCAAGTCCATTCTCTAGTAGGTGTGTGTCTTTATTCCCGTCTTGCCTCTAGGTTCTTCATGTCATTTTTTTTCATAGATTCCATATATATATATATATATGTTAGCATATGGTATTTCTTTTTCTCTTTCTGACTTACTTCACATTGGATGACAGACTCTAGGTCCATCCACCTCACTACAAATAACTCAATTTTGTTTCTTTTTAAGGCTGAGTAATATTCCATTGTATATAGGTGACACATCTTCTTTATCCATTCATCTGTTGATGGACATTTAGGTTGATTCCATGTCCTGGCTATTGTAAATAGAGCTGCAATGAACATTTTGGTACATGACTCTTTTTGAATTCTGGTTTGCTCAGGGTATAAGTCCAGTAGTGGGATTGCTGTGTCGTATGGTAGTTATATTTTTAGTTTTTGCAGGAACCACTATAATGTTCTCCATAGTGGCTGTATCAATTTACATTCCCACCAACAGTGCAAAAGGGTTCCCTTTTCTCCACACCCTCTCCAGCATTTATTGTTTCTGGATATTTTGATGATGGCCATTATGACAGGTGTGAGATGATATCTCATGGTAGTTTTGATTTGCATTGCTCTGATGATTAATGACGTTGGGAATTAGTTCATGTGTTTGTTGGCAATCTGCATATCTACTTTGGAGAAATGTCTATTTAGGTCTTCTGCCCATTTTTGGATTGGGTTGTTTGTTTTTTTGATATTGAGCTGAATGAGCTGCTTGTAAATTTTAGAGGTTAATCCTTTGTCAGATTCTTTATTTGCAAATATTTTCTCCTAATCTGAGGGTTGTCTTTTGGTCTTGTTTATGGTTTCCTTTGCTGTGCAAAAGCTTCTAAGTTTCATTAGGTCCCATTTGTTTATTTTTTATTTTTTCCATTTCTCTAGGAGATGGGTCAAAAAGGATCTTGCTATGATTTATGTCTTAGAGTGTTCTGCCTATGTTTTCCTCTAAGAGTTTGACAGTGTCTGGCCTTACATTTAGCTCTTTAATCCATTTTGAGTTTTTTGTGTGTGTATGATGTTAGGGATTGTTCTAGTTTCGTTCTTTTAAATGTATCTGTCCTGTTTTCCCAGCAGCACTTATTGAAGAGGCTGTCTGTTCTCCATTGTATATTCTTCCATCATTTATCAAACATAAGGTAACCATATGTGTGTGGGTTTATCTCTGGGCTTTCTATCCTGTTCCATTGATCCATATTTCTGCTTTTGTGGCAGTACCATACTCTCTTGATTATTATTGCTTTGAAGTATACTCTGAAGTCAGGGAGTCTGATTCCTCCAGCTCCGTTTTTCTTTCTCAAGATTGCTTTGGCTATTTGGGGTCTTTTGTGTTTCCATAAAACTTGTGAAAGTTTTGTTCTAGTTCTGTGAAAAATGCCAGTGGTAGTTTTATAGGGATTACATTAAATCTGTAGAATGCTTTGGGTAGTAGAGTAATTTTCACAATCTTGATTCTTCCAATCCAAGAACATGGTATATCTCTCCATCTATTTGTATCATCTTTAATTTCTTTCATCAGTGTCTTATAATTTTCTGCATAAAGGTCTTTTGTCTCCTTAAGTAGGTTTATTCCTAGATATTTTATTTTTTTGTTGCAATGGGAAATGGGAGTGTTTTCTTCATTTCACTTTCAGATTTTTCATCATTAGTGTATAGGAATGCCAGAGATTTCTGTGCATTAATTTTGTATCCTGCTACTTTGCTAAATTCATGGATTAGTTCTTGTAGTTTTCAGGTAACATCATTATCATTCTCTATGCACAGTATCATGCCATCTGCAAAGAGAGACAGCTTTATTTCTTCTTTTACAATTTGAATTCCTTTTATTTCTTTTTCTTGTCTGATTGCTGTGGCTAAATCTTCCAAAACTATGTTGAATAATAATGGTGAGATAGGGCAACCTTGTCTTGTTCCTGATCTTAGTGGAAATGGTTTCAGTTTTTCACCATTGAGGACAATGTTGGTTGTGGATTTATCATATATGGCCTTTATTATGTTGAGGAAAGTTCCCTCTATGCCTACTTTCTGCAGAGTTTTTATCATAAATGGGCGTTGAATTTTGTCGAAAGCTTTCTCTGCATCGATTGAGATGATCATATGTTTTTTCTCCTTCAGTTTGTTAATATCACTGATTGATTTGCATATATAGAAGAATCCTTGTATTCCTGGAATAAACCCCACTTGATCATGGTGTATGATTCTTTTAATGTGCTCTTGGCTTCTGTTTGCTAGTATTTTGTTGATGATTTTTTCATCTATGTTAATTAGTGATATTGGCCTGTAGTTTTCTTTCTTTGTGACGTCTTTGTCTGGTTTTGGTATCAGAGTGATGGTGGCCTCGTAGAATGAGTTTGTGAGTGTTCCTCCCTCTGCTATATTTTGGAAGCGTTTGAGAAGGATAGGTGTTATCCCTTCTGTAAATATTTGCTAGAATATGCCTGTGAAGCCATATGGTCCTGGGGTTTTGTTTGTTGGAAGATTTTTCATCACTGTTTCAATTTCAGTGTTTGTGATTGGTCTGTTTATATTTTCTATTTCTTCCTTGTTCAGTTCCTGAAGGTTGTGTTTTTCTAAGAATTTGTCCATTTCTTCCATGTTGTTCATTTTATTGGCATATAGTTGCTTGTAGTAATCTCTCATTATCCTTTGTATTTCTGCAGTGTCATTTGTTACTTCTCCTTTTTCATTTCTAATTCTATTGGTTTGAGTCTTCCCCCTTTTCTTCTAGATGAGTCCGGCTAATGGTTTATCAATTTTGTTTATCTTCTCAAAGAACCACCTTTTAGTTCTATTGATCTTTGCTACTGTTTCCTTCATTTCCTTTTCATTTATTTCTAATCTGATCTTTTTGATTTCTTTCCTTTGCTAACTTTGGGGGTATTTTGTTCTTTCTCTAATTGCTTTAGGTGTAAGGTTAGGTTCTTTATTTGTGATGTTTCTTTTTTCTTAAGGTAGGATTGTGTTGCCATAAAATTCTCTCTTAGAACTGCTTTTGCTGCATCCCATAGGTTTTGTGTTATCTTATTTTTATTGTCATTTGTTTCTACGTATTTTTTGATTTTTTCTTTGATTTCTTCAGTGATCTCTTGGTTATTAAGTAGTTTATTGTTTGACCTCCGTGTTTTTGTATGTTTTACAGATTTTTTTCCTGTAATTGATATGTAGTCTCATAGCATTGTGGTCGGAAATGATATTTGATACGATTTCAATGTTCTTAAATTTACCAAGGCTTGATTTGTGATCCAAGATATGATCTATCCTGGAGAATGTTCCATGAGCACTTGAGAAGAATATATATTCTGTTGTTTTTGGATGGAATATCCTATCAATATCAGGTCCATATTATTTAATGTATCATTTAAAGCTTGTGTTTCCTTATTTATTTTCATTTTGGATGATCCGTCCATTGGTGAAAGTGGGGTGTTAATGTCCCCTACTATGATTGTGCTACTGTCGATTTCCCCTTTTATGGCTGTTTGTATTTGCCTTATGTATTGAGGTGCTCCTATGTTGGGTGCATAAATATTTACAATTGTTTTATCTTCTTCTTGGATCAATTCCTTGATCATTATGTAGTGTCCTTCTTTGTCTCTTGTAATAGTCTTTTTTTTTTTTTTTTTTGCGGTACGTGGGCCTCTCACTGTTGTGGTCTCTCCCGCTGTGGAGCACAGGCTCCAGACGCGCAGGCTCAGCAGTCATGGCTCACGGGCCCAGCTGCTCCACAGTATGTGGGATCTTCCCGGACAGGGGCACGAACCCGTGTCCCCTGCATCGGCAGGCGGACTCTCAACCACTGCGCCACCAGGGAAGCCCTAGTCTTTATTTTAAAGTCTATTTTGTGTAATATGAGAATTGCTACTCCAGCTTTCTTTCAATTTCCGTTTGCATAGAATATCTTTTTTCATCCCCTCACTTTCAGTCTGTATGCATCTCTGGGTCTGATGTGGGTCTCTTGTAGACAGGATATATATACGGGTCTTGTTTTTGTATCCATTCAGCAAGTCTGTTTCTTTTGGTGGGAGCATTTAATCCATTTACATTTAAGGTAATTATCGATATATATGTTCCTATTCCCATTTTCTTAATTATTTTGGGATGGTTATTGTAAGTCTTTTCCTTCTCTTGTGTTTCCTGCCTAGAGAAGTTCCTTTAGCATTTGTTGTAATGCTGGTTTGGTGGTGCTGAACTCTCTCAGCTTTTACTTGCCTATAAAGCTTTTAATTCCTCCATCAAATCTGAATGAGATCCTTGCTGGGTAGAGTAATCTTGGTTGTAGATTCTTCTCCTTCATCATTTTAAATATGTCCTGCCACTCCCTCTGGCTTGCAGAGTTTCTGCTGAAAGATCAGCTGTTAACTTTATGGGGATTCCCTTGTGTGTTATTTCTTGTTTTTCCCTTGCTGCTTTAAATAAGTTTTCTTTGTATTTCATTTTTGATAGTTTGATTAATATGTGTCTTGGCGTGTTTATCCTTGGTTTTATCCTGTATGGGACTCTCTGTGCTTCCTGGGCTTGATTAACTATTTCATTTCCCATATTAGGGAAGTTTTCAACTATAATCTCTTCCAATATTTTCTCTGTCCCTTTCTTTTTCTCTTCTGCTTTTGGGACCCCTATAATTTGAATGCTGGTGCATTTAATGTTGTCTGAGAGGTCTCTGAGACTGTCCTCAGTTCTTTTTATTCGTTTTCCTTTATTATGCTCTGCAGTAGTTATTTCTACTATTTTATCTTTCAGGTCACTTATCCGTTTTTCTGCCTCAGTTATTCTGCTATTGATTCCATCTAGATAATTTTAAATTTCATTTATTGTGCTGTTCATCATTGTTTGCTTGCTCTTTAGTTCTTCTAGGTCCTTGTTAAACGTTTCTTGTATTTTTTCTATTCTATTTCCAAGATTTTGGATCATCTTTACTATCATTATTCTGAATTCTTTTTCAGGTGGACTGCCTTTTTCTTCTTCATTTATTAGGTATTGTGGGTTTTTACCTTGCTCCTTCATCTGCTGTGTGATTTCCTGTCTTCTCATTTTGCTTAGCTTACTGTGTTTGGGGTTTCCTTTTCGCAGGCTTCATGTTCATAGTTCCCGTTGTTTTTGGTGTCTGTCCCCAGTGGCTAAGGTTGTTTCACTGGGTTGTGTAGGCTTCCTGGTGGAGGGGACTAGTGCCTGTTTTGTGGTGGATGAGGCTGGATCTTGTCTTTCTGGTGAGCAGTTCCACGTCTGGCAGTGTGTTTTGGGGTGTCTGTGGCCTTATGATTTTAGGCAGCCTCTCTGCCAATAGATGGGGCTGTGTTTCTGTCTTGCTAGTTGTTTGGCATAGGGTGTCCAGCACTGTAGCTTGCTGGTCATTGAGTGAATCTGGATCTTGGCGTTGAGATGGATATCTCTGGGAGATTTTTACTGTTTGATATTACATGGAGCTGAGAGGTCTGTTGTGGACCAGTGTCCTGAAGTTGGGTCTCCCACCTCAGAGTCACAGCACTGACTCCTGACTGGCCACCAAGGGCCTTTCATCCACATGGCTCAGAATAAAAGGGAGAATAAATAGAAAGAAAGAAAGAAAGAGGATAAAATAAAATAGATTTATTAAAAAATAATTTTAAAATGTTAAAAAGTGAAAATGAAAACAAACAAACAAACAAAAACAAACACAGAAATAACCAAAGACAAATGGTGAAAGCAAAGCTACACAGACAAAATCACACACAGAAGCATACACATACACACTCACAAAAAGAGGAAAAGGGGGAAAAATAATATATCTTTTGCTCCCAAAGTCCACCTCCTCGATTTGGGATGATTTGCTTTCTATTCAGGCATTCCACAGATACAGGGTACATTAACTTGATTGTGGAGCTTTAATCCGCTGCTCCTGAGGCTGCTGGGAGAAATTTCCCTTTCTCTTCTTTGTTCGCACAGCTCCCAGGGTTCAGCTTTGTATTTGGACCGCCTCTGTGTGTAGGTCACCTGAGGGCGTCTGTTCTTCACTCAGACAGGATGGGGTTAAAGGAGCAGCTGATTCGGGGGCTGGCTGTGGCTCACTCAGCCTGGGCGGAGGGAGGGGTATGGGTGCGGAGGGAGGGGTATGGGTTCGGGGTGAGCCTGTGACTGCAGAGGCCAGTGTGACATTGAACCAGCTTGCGGCACACTGTACATTCTCCCAGGGAAGTTGTCCCTGAATCACAGGACCCTGGCAGTGGTGGGCTGCACAGGATCCTGGGAGGGGTGGTGTGGATAGTGACCTGTGCTCGCACACAGGCTTCTTGGTGGCAGGAGCACCATCCTCAGCATTTCATGCCCGTCTCTGGGGTCTGTGCTTATAGTCCTGGCTCAGGGCCGTCTCTGGATCTCCTATATGTTGTGTTCTTAATCCCCTCTCCTGAAGCACCAGGAAACAAAGAAGGAAGAAAAAGTCTTTTGTCTCTTTGGCAGCTCCAGACATTTTTCCTGGACTCCCTCCTGGCTCACTGTGGGACACTAATCGCTTCAGGCTGTGTTCACGCAGCCAACCCCAGTCCTCTCCCTGGGATCCAAACTCTGAAGCCCGAGCCTCAGCTCCCAGCCCCCTCTCACCCCAGTAGGTGAGCAGACAACCTCTTGGGCTGGTGAGCGCTGGTCAGCACCGATCCTCCTTGTGGGAATCTCTCTGCTTTGCCCTCCACACCCCTGTTGCTGTGCTCTCCTCCATGGCTCTGAAGTTTCCCCCTTCTGCCACCCACAGTCTCCACCCACAAAGGGGTTTCCTAGTGTGTGGAAACCTTTCCTCCTTCACATCTCCCTCCCAGTGGTGCAGGTCCAGTCCCTATTCTTTGTCTCTGTTTTTCCTTTTTTCTTTTGCCCTACCCAGGTACTTGGGTAGTTTCTTGCTTTTTGGGAGGTCTGAGGTCTTCTGCCAGTGTTCAGTAGGTGTTCTATAGGAGCAGTTCCACATGTAGATGTATTTCTGATGTATCTGTGGGGAGGAAGGTGATCTCCACGTCTTACTCTTCTGCCATCTTGAAGCTGCTCCTGGTGTAATTCTTGTAAGTGTAATTAAAGATCAATGAGGTAATTGTTTAAAAGGCAGCCAACTTAATTGCCACAATTGTATGATTTAGATGAATAATAAGTGTACTAATGATAGCATAATATTAAATATTCAATGTCATTATCTAAAGTCAATTAAGAGATACTTGTAAATCAGTAAGCTTCAGTAATGAGAAGAATCCGCCCTTTTGGAAACCTCGTTGACAAGAGAAAAAGTCTCAATTCGGTTGCTCTTCAGTATTTAATAGTACATGGAAAGCATAGAAAAATTTAAAATTTAATTAGGTTTTATAGCAGATTACTATCACTTTGTGATGTCAGTCACAAAGCAAATCTTACAACTCCATGTGATAACAGCCTAGTCTTGTGAGTTTAAAGAACAGGTGTCAAGAGTGACCACACCCTCATTCTTCTTTTTTCAACAAAACCATTTTCAAGTAGATTATTTTCTTTCCCTGCCTCTCTGTGCTTTATCCTTCACTCATTTATGGGGTTCTGGTAGAGGGTTTACATTGTTTACAAACTTGAAGCAGAGCTGAGAAATGTTACTATAACTATGGAATAAATCTAAGTATAATAACTACAAATTTTACAATTAAAAAGCCCAATCTTTTAGTATTCCAGCAGAGAGTTTTGCCTTAATTTCTCTTTCTCTCTCACTTAAAAGAAAGAAAAATTAACATCATTTTAGTTAAGGAACAAGGCAGTTTGAACTAGGAAAATTTAAGACAGTTGAATGTACTAAAGTGAAGGATCAGTCTATTAGGATAATCTCTGCAAATAAAATTCAGGATGTACAATTATTAATTTCTTTGGACGTTTGGCACCAAACTAAACACTAGTATAAGCCAAATTTTTATCTTTAGTGTTTAAAAGACCTAAACTTGATTTCCTTCAGATTTAAATGAAAAAACCAAACCAAAAAAAAAAAAAAAACCTCTATAATAGAACCTCATTAGTTTGACACCTAACTAAGCAACTTCTCTTAGGTCACCAGTATCTACTATAGAATTTCAGTTAATGAAAGCAAATCTGCCTTACAACAAAGACTTTGAAACCTGGGTGAGTTGTGAATTTACAAAATGTTGTTCTTTGGTGTGACACAATGCGTTCTCTTCTGGTATAACTTCTGCTCCACTGTCACTAATATCTATCAAAAGGCCTCTAGAGAGCAATTTTTATAACTCCAGTAGATTTCAATTCCTTAAAATAGCTAGCTAATGAGGTTTTATTATATCAAATGTTTTATATAATTTCAATGTAAAAAAATAACATTATTATTAAAGTCTCCTTTAAATCTGTGAGATGGATGATGAAAAACTAAGAATCAGAGAGGTGGATGATGTAAGCATGTTCCAGGGGACAAAATTAACCCTATGGATTCTTGATTCTCAGGATGAACTTTTTTATAGAAAAGGATGAATGCCATAAGTTTGTAACCTTGAAAAAAATGGTTACACAGATGTAGCTAGACCCATATCAAATGAGTTTAGATCACCTGCTCATTGGGCAAGGAAGTCAGAAGGAAGCTATTACTCTTATACATATATTCAAATCTAAAGACCTAGATAGGTGGGGTCAGGTCCTAGTCACCTGTACCCAAAAACCATAATCAAAGATTCCTTCGGTATCTGGCTATATTCAATGTGAAGTAAAAATACGCCAATCTCACACCAAAATATAGGCTTAGACAGAACTATGCTTTTAGCTTTGCTTCTTATTAAATAAGACATTTTGAAAACAATTAATTTTGAGACACAGTAACTCTTATTTTGGCAAGACAGCAATCACAATGTAGAAAGCATAAGATGAATGCCCAAATGTAAAAGACATTAAATTAAAAAAAAAATCAAACAAAAAACATAATTTCAGGAGAAAAAAATCACACTTCCAGGTCTCATTCTTTGGTGAATTCCCCATTGTCAAGATTTTGGGCCCACCTTGCAAACTCTGAAACATGATTTCTAGAATATGTGAAGTAGCTCTATCTCATATGTGAAGTAGCTCTATCTCATAGGGACTGATGCATTACATAAGACCCCAGAGACTGATTTACAAAGCAAGAATGGAATGACATTAGTTTATAATACATTTCTCTGGTCTTCAGGTTAAGGCTCTGTAATCTCCCTCTCCCTCATAGATTTGCCATCAAATTTAGATATAGTCTCAAACTCAGACAATATCTATGGACAGTGCTTTTTCACTCTAATTCTGTTGCCTTTAGTTGCCATGGATGATTGACTCTTCTTGGTGAGCCTTCTGATAGGTTCAGGGAACACACAGTATTCACCTTGTAGTAATTTGTCTTGTAGTTCTGGGGGTGGTACATTAAGTGGACCATCTCTGGAATCAGATTTCCTGGGTTTTAAAATCACCTGTACAACATACTAGCTATGTGATTTGGGGCAAATTAAAGTTTCCAAGCTTCACTTTTCTAATCTTTAAATTTGGAATTATAACGATATAAAGGTATAATCATATCTTTAAGAATTTTGTGTATACTAAGTGATAATTTAAAAAAAATCATGGCTAGACCATACTAAGCATTAAATAAAATTAATATTAATTTTTTGCATATCTTTGCACAGATAAATAATGCATTGTTTTATTTTACTTTCATAGGGCAATAATTTAATTTTTTCCTATGTTTTGCAGAATGTCTCACAATAGAACCCAAGTACTAACAACAGCACTTCTTTGTGACCTTGACAATAATTAATAATTAATTTGTATTTCAGTGTTTTTGGATATTGTATTGAATACATCTTCTGCACCTCTTTAAATTCTCTCAGTCAAATCTTCTTCCACACCCTTGGCCACTTATCCCCCTTAACTTCTGTTTAGGCTTACTGATGCCTTTGAAGACCATGAGTTGTGTATTCTGAGGCCTACCAACCTCACAGCTGGAACTTCTAGCTCTTTCCAGCACTTTCAGAAATCTCAAGTTAACATAAGACATGGATCTGACTTCCTGAGATGTTGCAAAAAGGTTATATAATGTGGAAACGAGTGTGAGGAGGTGTGGGATCTGATCTGGTTAACTCCTTGTAGGGCAAACTTTAAGTAATGACAAACAAGAGAAAGAGCAGGTAGATGGATTCTCTTTCTCTCCCCTTTTCCTTCTGATATACAGTTCTGAAGAGAGGTTCCTCTATGACTGACTGGTTGAATGAATGTACTTGTTTTGGTTTTGGTTTTTTTTTTGTGGCTTGTCAAGAAGGAATGCCTCCGTTTTCTTTTCCTTTGGTTGCTCTGAAATTATACATCCTGTAAAAAAATCGGTATCTTACCCTTGTCTGAGACTTTGTTTCTAGGGATCCCAAGCTATGACACACCTCTTTCTTCGTGAGTCCTCAAACACAGTAGCAGTCTCCTAACTAACTCTCGTTCATTCATTAATTCATTAATTTATTCCATCACAAAATCCATTACTTAGGTTACTTAAATTACTGTGATATGTACAATTGAAGATACAAATGTGACCAAAATATGTTTTCATGCTCTATGGAGATTACAGTCCAATAGCAGTGGCTCTACAAGTATCTGTATTAAAATTATAAAGTAATAAATGCCTTGTAGAGAGATAGAGATAAAGAGCAGAGTTTGCAGGGAACAGTTTTACCTGGGAGATATAGAAATAGAGCACTCTGCTGGTGATATTTGTTCTGGGTCTTTTCATTCAAATAAATGTGTCACTTTTGGTGGAGTCAATAAGTAGATAAATAAGGTGATAGCATAAATACTTTAAAGTTCTTCTGTCTCACTGAACTGATTCAATATGTCAGAAAGTTTGAGAACTCAGAGCTGTTGTTACTTATCATGGGGTCAAAACCATTATATTAGTTTAAATATTTAAATAAATGGGTTTTGATTTCTCTTACATGAGCATATAATGGTTATAGAAAAAATAAGCAAATAAAAAATAAACAACACTAATAATTACACCAGTGTTAACCCTCTTAATGAACATATCAGATAGTTTTTACATGCATCCATTTGTAGATTTTTAAAAATTGGATCATATCACATTTAAATTTTGTCATCATAGTATTATTCTGTGAGTATTTTTCCATATCAGTAATGCTAGAAAAGCTTTTAAATGATTGCATAGCTAATGTGTTTCTTCATTTCATTGTAGTACTGTGCCATTGTTTATTTATCCAAAGTTTTCTCATGGTCATTTATTTTGTCTCAAAGATTTTTAATATCTTAAATTATTTGACAGTAAGAATTCCAAGTTAGTGAAATCTTTCTGCGTAATCTTAATTATATCCTTACATAGAAATTTAGAAGTACAATAGCTATGTTAAAAAACAAAGACATTGTCACAATTTTTCTCAATTGTTGTTTAGTTGGTAGCCAAAATACTATCTTAACATACAAGCTTACCAGCATTATGAAATACTACCACGTTTCCAGTATAAAAAATGGATTTTATAATTGAAAATATCTGTCATATTGATTAGGAGAAATTCATGTCTCATCTGTAAACCAGAAATGACAATAACTTTCATAGTATTTTGTCAAGATTAACAAAATATATTACAAGTAAATATGTGGCATTAATCTGAGTTTTAAAAAAAGACAGTAAAATTAGAAAAGATGGAGAAAAGACACAACTACAGATAAAGACAGGGTTAAAAATTTATAAGAGAATAGCCTTACAACTCTAAGATGTTTTATTTCAAAACTTAGAAGTGAATAATTTCCAGGCAAAATATAAATTACAAAAATCGACAGAAAAGAATTAGAAATCTACAATAGCATCATTATAATAGAAGAGTTTGCAAAGTGCTTATAAATCTATTGCAAAAAGCCAATAGGATCAGAAGGGTTTACTAAAAAGTTAGGGTTCTCCTTTAAATATCAGATGGTATTCATATTTTAAAAACTTTTCAGGCCGTAGAAACAAATGGAAAATTTCCAAGATCAGAATATCTGGGTTCAGTACCAGAAACATGATTCAATATCAGGAAACCTATCAACCTTATTCATTATAATAACCAATGAAAGGAGAAAATAATTTGGGCATATGAATCAATGCTGAAAAAGAATTTATAGAAATAGGATATAAATTTCCTGTAGCTAATTAAAATCAGAGCATTAACTTTTATGTGGAAGAATCATTGTTGAAAATAGTAAAGAAAAATTTGAAGAACAATCGTGTTGCTTTAATCAAATCAATAGAAATAGGAGAGGGAATTCGGAAATAGATCACAGGATATATTGCCCATTACAATTTTAATTTTTATTTCCTTTTGAGTTGTGTATTTTCTGTTGGATTGTTGAGAGTTTGATTTGCTCTCTGTGAATTGCCTCCTCAAAATTGAGTCTTAATTATCTTCTTGTTGATTTTCAAGTGTTTTTATACTATAATTCTAACTGCTTTTCAATAAACTTTATTTCAAATATTTAAAAAAACTCATAAACTATAATAAAACAATGCATTATATTATCTGCACTGAAAAAAATTAAACAAAAAAATTAAGAAAACTACTACTAGCAGGTTCAAACTACTACTAGCAGGTTCAATATCTGCTACTAGCAGGATGTGGGCAAAAGTTACTCATATTTTTTGCAGAAATGTGAATTACTTCAATTTATTGGAAAGTAAACTGGGAACATCTGATAAAATTATAAATACATATATCTTTTAACTATAAATTTTCATTGGAATCAATAACATAGACTAAATATTGGTAAGGATATAAACACAAGTATGTACATCACCAAATGTCAAGGAAAACAAATTCTAAACAAAACAATGCTGAAGGCATAATGAGTGCCTCTCAAGTGGTTAATTTCTGACTAAATTATGGAACACTCTAAATAATTTCTAAACACACATTGGTTTCTGAACACACAATCTTTAGAAACACTGAATTAGAAATTTCCCAAGTTCACTTTCAGGAATTTACATGAGGTATCCTTAATATTTTTTAAAAAGCAGAATGGAGTGTGCTTAAATTATTTTACTTTCATAAAACACAAACAATGATAGGTATACTTATGGATATAAATGTGTATTTTTCTAATAAATGTGCATATTTTGTATGACAATATGATCTCAGAGGAAAATATGAAAGTGTATAAATTATGTTTCCATGGGTTTTGGAGAAGTGGGAGGAATAAAAGAGGGAAGAAACACAATAAAGAAACAGACAAATAACAATGATATTAAAACATATATGTAATGCCTCTATGTATGTCTTTATGTAAACATCTATTTATGCATGTATGTCTAAAAAATTATAAAGAACCAGGAGTAAAAACTTTTCTTGAATCTTCCAATCTCCCCTCAAAAGCAAACAAAAACAACAAAAAAAAAAAACTGAACTCTTTATAGTCGTTCAAGGAATACTAAACCTCTTTATATTACTTCTTTCCTCTATTCTACTTGCTTACCCATACTAAATTTTCAATAAATTAAGATAAATGGTATGACCTGCTAGCAAAATCCAGACCATATTCTTTTTTCTTTTTTAAAGACCCAGAGGCAAAGATTGGTTTTTGTATTTTTAAATGGCTATATTCTCTTGGTTGTATACTTACCTATACATATTTTTAAATTTTATTATTTGTCCACATAGCATAAAACATTTACTATCCATCTCTTTCAGAAAAATTAGAGAAAGTTTCCCAACCTGATACAAAGGTCAAAGACTAAGTCAAGGGGTTTCCAGTGGGTGAGGTACATGGTCAATTGGTGGGTGAGAGTTTATCACAAGCTATGACAATCCAAACATATGCCATAAATTGATGTAAAAAAAATGACCTATGAAAGACAGAACTTTAATTGGCCAATAACCATGGAAGTAATTTAACCCTGTCTTAGAAATGATTCCTTATCTTCATTAAAATTTTTGAATTAATGCAAGTTTGGGGCAATTTCAACCATAACTTCAAGAAATGCTTTCCTTGCTATTTTAACCATTCAAGAGCATACAAAACTGGAAAAGTTACTACAATACTAATATCATCTTGGCACCAAAAGCTGATAAAAATTACATTAAAAAAACTAATATTGGAGACCTCTGTAAGTGTAGATAATTAAAATCTCAAATCAACTCCCTTTCATGGAATATTTACAAGTATCCCAACTCTAAGCAAGATTTATTCCACAAATGTAAAGATGGTTCAAACGAGGAAATACATCCTTATAACTCATTGCATTAATAATCAAAGTAGAAAAATGACAACACTCAATGATGCCTAACAGACATTTGGTATTATAATCCATTCAGAATTAAAAGATCTTTGTTTGGCTTCCCTGGTGGTGCAGTGGTTGAGAGTCCGCCTGCCGATGCAGGGGACATGGGTTCATGCCCCGGTCTGGGAAGATCCCACATGCCACGGAGTGGCTGGGACGTGAGCCATGGCCACTGAGCCTGCGTGTCCGGAGACTGCACTCCTCAATGGGAGAGGCCACAGCGGTGAGAGGCCTGCTACCACAAAAAAAAAAAAAAAAAAAAAAAAACAAAAAACAGAAGAGAGAGAGAGAGAGGGAGAGAAAAGAATGCAGCCCAGACAACACCTTGATTACAGACTTGTGAGGACCCAGTTAAGCTGTACTTGGAATCCCAAACCACAAAAACTCTTTGATAATAAGTATGTATTATTTTAAATCTCTAAATTTGTAGTGATTTGTTACACATTATTGAAAATAAATACTGTCCCCAACAGTTATGCTTGTATTATGTAGTAAGATACTAAGATACTAGGTATAAACAGTGTCAGGGTCCTTTTCCAGAAAATTTCGAATTGGAACTAAAATTTTTTGTCATTCTGGGCTTCTGTCTTGAGCAGAGGAGATTTATCAGGAGCTGTGAAGAAGTAATAACTTAAACTGTAATCTGAGGAGCAGAAAAGCTAGTATACAGAGAGACAATAGAGTATCAGACAGAAAGAAGAGAAATGAGAAGTAGAAAAAGAATTCTTCCAGATTTTCATTTAGCATTCCATTTCCTGTGTTCAATTCATTTAATGTAGGCTAGCTGCATTTTTTTATTCCTTGACTTAGCTTCTATGACATATCCCTGTAATAATTTTTTTTTCACTTTTAAATAAAGTTGTCTCAAGTTAGCATCTGCTATATGCAATCAAAGAATCCAAACTATTTAATAATCACACAAAGAAAGGAAATCTAACCCACTCTTGGTAACCAGTGGTACTATTTGGCAATAATATTTCCTGAAATATCTTTGTTTTTTTTTAGGTATATTGGTTGAATTTATGCCCAGTTTACTTTGCAAAATTAGCCTTCCCTTTTCCATGTTAAATAATTAAAATTCACAATTCCAATTTAATCAGCTAAAATTTTTAATTGTCCAAAGGAGGAAAATAATTTTTATGGGTTTAAAACAATCTATCTACTCCAGTATAAATTCTAATTGGCATGAAGTTAAAACAAAATTTGATAATGGAGGGAAAACAGAAAATACTGAGTGAAGATAATGTTGTCTGCCTCCTCCTATAAACTTACTTTTAAATTTTACTAAAATGAATTGGCAAAAATTAGTACCACATGGATTAGCTGTTTAGTGAAGTTTTAAAATCAGTGAATAATAAAATAGAAAATGATTTTAAGATTATGGAATGATATTAGCAAGGTCAAATTCAGAGAGAAAAAATGACATTGATTTCACCCATGGTTTTAAATGGGAAGGTAATATAAGCAGACACCATGAATCAAAAACAACACTAAACTGCTGCTGAAAGTTTAAGAATGTGAAACGAAAACACATAACACAAGGAAATGAATACTGACTGAACTAGGAAAATTGTATATGGTAATATTTTTGAAATAAGAGGTTTCTGCTAATTGATCCAGAGGATATAATGCAGAGGAAATCTAAGAGAAACACTATGCTCAACCTTTCAAAAAAAATTGTTCCACAGTGACCACAGGTCCTAGGTTGGTGATTCAGAAGCATACTGGTAAATACATAGAAAGTGGCTCTTAGGGGAAGGGGAGAAAGGCCTAATCTGTACCCTTTGCCGATTTCCATGGTGTAAATAATCCCAGCAAAACCAATTTCAGGCTAACAATGTGAAGTCAATGAACGTGGAGTTGGGAAGTGATAAACACAGTCAGTTCCAGCTGGCTCCGTCATAGGTCATTCCTCTGTAAGGAGGCCATCTGGTTCCCAATGTTATGCCCAGTGGGGGGTCTACTAACAAAACCAGTCAGATTTTGTGTTAGAAATCCTGATTCTCTGACTCTTCACAGAGAGGGAAGGTGGAGGCTGCTCTTGAGACTATTTCTGTCCATTGTATCTGTATGGCAGAAACATTGCATAATTCTGTGCCACTGTATATCAGGCTACTGTGAATGAGAATGAAAGAATATGAAATAATTTCTAAAGTTAATCACACACACAATTAATTCAAAATTCCTTAATATTTTGTGTGCATTAAGAATCTTATTCTGCAGGTCTGGAGTGAGCCATATGAGTCTGCACTTTAATCAGCTCTTCTAGTAACACTGTTCCATAGGGGACACACTTGAGAATCATTGGATTTCTTCGTAAACTTCTCCACTGTTACCGAGCACCACATTTTGCCAGATACTGTGCTAGACTCCTGGAATCTGGAGATGAATAAGGAAGCAAGGTATGTTTCAGAAAGCAACTCCATCTTTATGCTCCCCTTCATTTTATTCTGAGCCCCACCATTTGGGGGTCTTGTGACCTTGGGGAGTGTATATGTGCTCTATGAGCTTCTGTTTCCTAATGTGTAAAATATTAATTGTCCCTTTAGGCAAATGAGATAAATATGGAAATTGCTTAGAGCAGTCTCTTGCACATTGAAGGAAACTAATGTCAATTTGCTTCTACACAAGTAACTCTCAAACTATTTAAGGATGTAGTCAAGTAAATCAACTATTAAAATTTCGACTGCAGATATGAATGGACTGTTGATGGCTATAACACAGAAAATGTCTACCTGGCTCAGTCAAGGTAGGTCAAGTGAGTTTTCAATGACAAGGGTTTGTTTAAGTATTTTAACACAATTCAGGGGAATAAAGTTGGAGGCAGAAAAAAAGGTAATGAAATCAAATGTAGGCATTTGTGAGGAAGGGTAAAGTGTCCAGGAAACAGTGTGTGTGTGTGTGTGTGTGTTTTGTTTGTTTGTTTTTGCCTAGAGCATTGCAGTTCATTTGGTAGTGTTTGGGAGGTGAAATTGAGAAATATATACTTTTCAGAACTTGAAGGTGTACCTAATAACAAAGTATTTGATTTCATCTTCAAAATAAAAGTGAACTACTAAAAGAATTTAAGCAGGAAAGTGTCATTTAAAGACTTGTGCAAGCTCCCTCCAGCTTCAAATGGAGTCAAGAGTAGGGCACAATAAAGTCAGTTGCTACGTTGCCATAACAGCCCAGGAAAACAAGTGTTAGGTTTCGACTAGGTAGTGTAGGGGTATTTAGGGTATGCTGGAGGGTAGGTAATACACCAGTGTGCTGGACCCAAATCCCACTGGCTCATGAGAACCTATTGTTAAATTTTCAAGAATTGTTCAAAATGGTTGTTAAGCATGACTTTTAATAAAAATCAAATTAAAAGATATATAAAATCATACTATATTAAAACAAAGGTAAAAATACTGGAAACTCATCATTTCCTTCCTATTTTATTACATTTTATTATTTTTTATGTTCTCTAGTTTACTTACATCTACTGTATCCATACTGCAGAAATGCTATGTAATTTTATGCCACTGTTCACATATTTCTAATGTTGCATTCAGGAATATCACATTGTTAGTTTAGAACCAGACATGGTGGGAGATACATTTCTGTATTTACACCACAGAAATCTGAAAGTGCTATGAAAATAACTACCAAGTTATTTTCTAGACTGAAGAAAGTGGTGAGAAAAGAGAACAATTCAGGTTAAAAATAACAGTATGTCATATCTGTAACATTACATTTTAAATAGTGCAAAAAATTAAGTAAATATTCTGCCAGTATTCAAAAACTATTATCTAATTCAGCAAAGCCATCACTCGCAGTATTTACTAAGTTTAGTTACCACATCCATCTTAATTGCTTCACTTTCATCTTAATCATTAATACAAATAAAAATATGAAGCAACATCTCTGTAGGAGCCACAGTTGGTCATCCATTTGCTTCAGTTGCAACCATAGATGGGCTCTGTACACAAAACTTGAGCAAAAATCACCTAAAGCATCTGTGAGACCTGACTGGCTATATGGAATTTAAATAGAGTATTGTATATTTTATGATTATTTATAAATTATGTATGACACATCATCTATATCAGTAATATTTGTAATAAACTTCTCTACATACATATATACACATTTTTTTTCACTGGTAAAATATTTAAGAGCACACCCTTGGGATAGAAAAAAATGATTGCTGATAGGATTACATGACTGGTTAGAAGACGTGAAGAAAGGAAAGGGTGATAACTCCAGTTTTATGATTGGGGAACCAGAGAAGATGGTGACGTCATTCACTGAGATCACAAGCATGTTGGGAGGGCCAGATACCCATGAACTAATTGCAAGAGAAATAGTCTGAGATTTCCCAAATTAAAACCTTTACAGTGAAGAAATATTACTTAAGGGATTGGTTCAAGATGGCCTGGTAGAAAGACGTGTACTCACCTCCTCTTGTGAGAGCACCAAAATCACAACTAACTGCTGAACAGCCAATGACAGGAAGACACTGGAACTCACCAAGGAGGATATACCCTACATTCAAAGACAAAGGAGAAGCCACAATGGGACGGTAGGAGGGGCACAATCACAATAAAATAAAATCCCATACCTGCTGGGTGAGCGACACCCAAACTGGAGAATGATTAAACCACAGATGTTATCCCACTGGAGTGAAGTTTCTGAGCCCCAAGTCAGGCTTCCCAGACTGGTGGTCTGGCAACAGGGCTGGAAATCCCCAGAGAATCTGGCTTTGAAGGCCAGCGGGATTTGACTGCAGGATTTCCACAGGACTAGGGGAAACAGAGACTCCACTCTTGGAGGGCACACACAGAGTATTGTGTGCACCAGGACCCAGGGGGAAAAGAGCAGTGACCCCATAGGAGACTGAACCAAACACACCTGCTAGCATTGGAGCATCTCCTGCAAAGATGGGGGATGGCTGTGGCTCACCATGAGGACAAGGGCACTGGCAGCAGCAGTTCTTGGATGTGCCCATTGGCACGAGCCCTCCTGGAGGCCACCATTGACCCCATCTTACAGCCTGTAGGCTTCAGTGCTGGGTTGCCTCAGGCCAAACAACTAACAGGGAGGGAATAGAGCCCCAGCCATCAGCAGACAAGTAGATTAAAGTTTTACTGAGCATGGCTCTGCCCACCAGAGCAAGACCCATTTCTACCCACGACCAGTGTCCCCAGTCAGGAAGTTTGCATAAGCCATCTACATAGCCTCATACACCAGAGGGCAAAAGGCAGAAGCAAGAAGAACTACAGTCCTGCCGCCTACGGAACGAAAACCACAATCACAGAAAGTTAGGCAAAATGAAAACGCAAAGCATTATATCGCAGATGAAGGAACAAGATAAAACCCCAGAAAAACAGGAAAATGAAATAGAGATAGGCAACCTTCCAGAAAAACAATTCAGAATAACGATAGTGAAGATGATCCAGGACCTCAGAAAAGAATGGAGGTAAACATTGAGAAGATGTAAGAAATGTTTAAAAAAGACCTGGAAGTGTTAAAGAACAAACAAACATAAATGAACAATACAATAACTGAAATGAAAAATACCCTACAAGGAATAAAGAGCAGAATAACTGAGGCAGAAGAACAGATAAGTGACCTGGAAGACAGAATGGTGGAAATCACTGCTACAGAACAGAATAAAGAAAAAAAAAAAGAATGAAAAGAAATGAAGACAGCCTAAGAGCCATCTGAGACAACATTAAATGCACAAACATTCACATTATAGGGGTCCCAGAAGGAGAAGAGAGAGAGAAAGGACCTGAGAAAATATTTGAAGAGATAATAGCTAAAAACTTCCCTAACATGGGAAGGAAACAGTCAACCAAATGCAAGAAGCACAGAGAGTCCCAGGTAGAATAAATGTAAGGAGGAACACACTAAGACAAATAGTAATCAGACTGAGAAAAAATTAAAGACAAAGAAAAAATATTAAAACCAATGAAGGACAAATGACAGATAACATACAAGGGAACTCCTGTAAGGTTATCAGCTGGTTTCTCATCAGAAACTCTGTAAGCCATAATGGAGTGGCATGATATATTTAAAGTGATGAAAGGGAAGAACCTACAACCAAGAATATTCTACCCCGCAAGGCTCTCATTCAGATTTCATTGAGAAATCAAAAGCTTTACAGACAAGCAAAAGCTAAGAGAATTTGGCACCACCAAACCAGCTTTGCAACAAATGTTAAAGGAACTTCTTTAGGTGGGAAAGAGACCAGCAACTTAAAACAACCTTATACATATATAGACTGCTATATCAAAACCTCATGGGAACAGCAAACCCCAAAACTACAATAGATACACACAAACGAAAAAGCAACCCAAACACAACACTAAAGATGGTCACAAAACCACAAGAGAAGATAACAAAAGAGGAAGGGAAGAAAAAGACCTACAAAAACAAACCCAAAACAATTAAGAAAATGACAATAGAAATACACATATCAATTACTGCCTTAAATGTAAATGGATTAAATGCACCAATCAAAAGACATAGGCTCGCTGAATGGATACAAAAACAAGACCCATATATACGCTGTCATAAGAGACCCACCTCAGACCTAGAGATACATACAGACTGAAAGTGAGAGTTTGAAAGAAGGAATTCCATGCAAATGGAAATCAAAAGAAAGCTGGAGTAGCAATACTCATATCAGACAAAATAGACTTTAAAATAAAGACTGTTATAAGAGACAAAGAAGGACACTACATAATGATCAAAGGACCAATCCAAGAAGAAGTTATAACAATTGTTAATATATATACACCCAACATAGGAGCACCTGAGTATATAAGGCAAATACTAACAGCCATAAAAGAAGAAATCAACAGTAACACAGTAGTAGTGTGGGACTTTAACACCCCACTTTCTTCAATGGACAGATCATCCAGACAGGAAATCAATAGGAAATATAGGACTTAAATGACACCTTAGACCAGATGGGATGAGCTTAACTGATATTAATAGAGCATTCCATCCAAAAGCAGCAGAATACACATTCTTCTCAAGTGCACACAGAACATTCTCCAGGATTCACCATATGCTGGGCCACAAGGTGAGCCTTGGTAAATTTAAGAAAATTGAAATTACATCAGACATCTTTTCAAATCACAATGCTATGAGATTAGAAATAAACTACAAGAAAAAAAAACTACAAAAAAACACAAATACATGGAGGCTAAACAATATGCTACTAAACAACCAGTGGATCACTGAAGAAATCAAAGAGGAAATCAAAAAATACCTAGAGACAAATGAAAATGAAAGCACAATGATCCAAAACCTATGGGATGCAACAAAAGCAGTTCTAAGAGGGAAGTTTATAGCAATACAATTTTATCTGAGGAAACAAGAAAAATCTGAAGTAAACAACCTAAACTTACACCTAAAGCAACTAGAGACAGAAGAACAAGCAAAACCTAAAGTTGGTAGAAGGAAAGAAATCATAAAGATCAGAGCAGAAATGAAATAAAGACAAAGACATGAAATAAAGACAAAGAAAACAATAGTCAAGATCAATGAAAATAAAAGCTGGCTCTTTGAAAAGATAAACAAAATTGATAAACATTTAGGCAGACTCATCAAGAGAAAAAGGGAAAGGACTCAAATCAATAAAAATTAGAAATGAAAAAGGAGAAGTTACAACTGACACCACAGAAATACAATAGATCATAAGGGACAACTACAAGTAACTGTATGCCAATAAAATGGACAACCTGGAAGAAAAGGACAAATTCTTAGAAAGGTACAGTCTCCTAAAACTGAACCAGGAAGAAGTAGAAAATATGAACAGACCAATCACAAACACTGAAATTGAAACTGTGACTTAAAAACTCCCAACAAACAAAAGTCCAGGACCTGTTGGCTTTACAGGTGATTTCTATCAAATATTTAGAGAAGAGATAATACTTATCCTTTTGAAACTACTCCAAAAAATTGCAGAGGAAGAAAAACTCCCAAACTCCTTCTATGAGTTCACCATCACCCTGATACCAAAACCAGACAAAGATATCACACAAAAAAGAAAATTACAGGCCAATATCAGTGATGAACATAGACACAAAAATCCTCATCAAAATACTAACAATCTGAATCCAACAATACATTAAAAGGATCATACACCATGATCAAGTGGGATTTATCCCAGGGATGCAAGAAGTTTTTTTTCAATATATACAAATCAATTAGTGTGATACATCACATAAAACACTGAAGAATAAAAACCATATGATCATCCAGACTCAGAAAAAGTTTTTGACAAAAATCAGAACATATTTATGATAAATACTCTCCAGAAAGCGGGCATAGAGGGAACATACCTCAACATAATAAAGGCCATATATGGCAAACCTACAGCTAACATCATATTCAATAGTGAAAAGTTGAAAGCATTTCCTCTAAGATCAGGAAGAAGATGAGGATGTCCAATCTTTTATTCAGCATAGTTTTGGAAGTCCTAGCCATTGCAATCAGAGAAGAAAAAGAAATAAAAGAATACAAATTGAAAAAGAAGTTAAACTGTCACTGTCTGCAGGTGACATGATACTATACATAGAAGATCCTAAATTTGTTACCAGAAAACTACTAGAGCTCATCAATGAATTTGGTAAAGTTGCAGGTTACAAAGTTAATACACAGAAATCTGTTGTATTTCTATACACTAACAAGGAAAGATCAGAAGGAGAAATTCAAGAAACAATCCCATTTATCATTGCATCAAACAGAATAAAATACCTAGGAATAAAACTACCTAAGAAGACAAAAGACCTGCACTCCCCAAACTGTAAGATGTTGATGAAAGAAATTGAAGAAGACACTAACAGGTGGAAAGATATACGATGTTTGTAGATTGGAAGAATCAGTACTGTCAAAATGACTATACTACTCAAGGCAATCTACAGATTCATTGCAATCCTTATCATATTACCAATGGCATTTTTCACAGGACTAGAACAAAAAAATCTTAAAATTTGTATGGAGACAAAAAAGACCCAAATAGCCAAAGCAATCTTGAGAAAGGAAAATGGAGCTGGAGAAATCAGGCTCTCTAACTTCAGACTATGCTACAAAGCTCTAGTCATCAAAACAGTATGGTAATGGCACAAAAATAGAAATATAGATCAATGGAACAGGATAGAAAGCCCAGAAATAAACCCACGCACCTATGGTCAATTAAACTATGACAAAGGAGGTAAGACTATACAATGGTGGAAAGACAGTCTGTTCAACAAATGGTACTGGGAAAACTGGATGGCTACATGTAAAAGAAGGAAATTAGAACACTACCTAACACCATACACAAAAGAAAGCTCAAAATGGATTAAAGACCTAAATGTGAGACCAGACACTATAGAACTCCTAGAGGGAAACATAGGCAGAATGCTCTCTGACATAAATCACAGCAATATCTTTTTTGATCCATCTCAAAGAGTAATGGAAATAAAAACAAAAATAAACAAATGAGATCTAATTAAACTCAAACCTTTGCACAGCAAAGGAAACCATAAACCAAAGGGAACCATAAACAAAACAAAAAGACAACACACAGATTGGGAGAAAATATTTGCAAATGATGTGACTGACAAGGGATTAGTCTCCAAAATTTACAAAGAGCTCATGAAGCTTAATATCATCAAAACAAACAACCCGATGAAAAAATGGGCAGAAGACCTAAATAGACATTTCTCCAAAGAAGACATACAGATGGCCAAGAGCCACATGAAAAGATGTTCAACATAGCTAATTATTAGAGAAATGCAAATCAAAACTACAATAAGATATCACCTCACACCAGTCAAAATGGCTATCAGTAAAAAATCCATAAACAATCAATGCTGGTGAGGATGTAGAGAGAAAGGAACTCTCCTACACTGATGGTGGGAATGTAAATTTTTACAGCCACTGTGGAGAACAGTATGGAGTACGCTTAAAAAACTAAAAATAGAGCTACCATATGACCCTGCATTCCCACTCCTGGGCATATATCTGGAGAAAAACATGGTCTGAAAGGTTATATGCACCCCAATGTTCATTGCAGCACTGTTTACAATAGCCAGGACATGGAAGCAACCAAATGTCCATCGACAGAGGAATGGATCAAGAAGATGTGGTACATATACACAATGGACTATTACTCAGCCTTTAAAAAGAATGAAATAATGCCATTTATAGCAACATGGATGGACTTAGAGATTGTCATACTGAGTGAAGTAAGTCAGACAGAGAAAGAGAAATTTTGTATTTTATCCCTTATATGCAGAATCTAAAAAGAAATGATACAAATGAACTTATTTACAAAACAGAAACAGACTCACAGACTTAGAGAATGAACTTATGGTTACTGGGGAAAGCATGGGAGGAAGGGATACTTAGGGAGTTTGGGATCAACATGTACACACTGATATATTTAAAATGTATAACCAACAAGGACTTACTGTATAGCACAGGGAAATATGCTCAATGATATGTGGCAGCCTGAATGGGAGGGGAGTTTGGGGGAGAATGGATACGTTTATAGGTATGGCTGAGTCCCTTTGCTGTGCACCTGAAACTGTCACAAATTGTTAATTGGCTATATTCCAATATAAAATAAAAAGTTGAAAAAAAGAAATATAAATAAATAAATAAATAAATCCTTGTCTGTAAAGCTCCACTGATTTCATCATGTACCAGTCTGAGTATTCCAGGACTTAATACCTCTTAATTCCTGATTCAGAATTCTTGAGTCTGCACAGAGTCGGAAGCTCCTGCCAGAAGACCTTAGTGGGGAAAGGAAGAAATACTTGAGGTTATGGGACTCTATGACCCTTTAACCTCTTGTCTGGAGAAATAGTATTTTGCTACATCCTCACTATTCTATGTTATAAATTTTGACACTCAGACAAAAGGAATGATTCTGTGTCACATGCATGAGTGAGCTTCTTAGACACTAATCTTTGTGGTCTTTAGAGGGAAATTGAATTAGACACACCAAGAATTTCATATTCTCAAAATTGTTCTTTTTCCTATATTCTATTGAATTACTTAGAATAAATAGATTTATTTCTAACAAACAGGGTCTTATTAATGCAAAACTAGAATAATACTAACGTTAAAGAGTGGAGAAAAATTAAAGAAAACACTAAGTATTAGATTTTTTTTATAGGAACTGTGTTATTATTCTGTCCTACCTCTGGCTACGTCTTGCTCAATCAAATTGCTCTTATCCTTGTTAATTGCATAGATTTATTGCCATATTCTTTTTACTTCTTTCTTTATTCCTAGATATGTTTTCTCACTTGTTTTATCTTCCTTGTAAATAATATACTTTTTAATAAAACCCTTTTGGCTAAAACATTAGGGAGTCGATGAGATGTTTCTCCAAATGGTTTGTCTTAGACCTATGTCTGGCTTGGTGTAAACCCCGGATTTGTTAAATATCTTAGATTTGATAATTCTATTTTCCTTCATTTTGGCTAGAAACATTTTATGTTGCTTTAAGTTTATCTCCATTTAGGTGTGTGTGTATGTGTGTGTGTGTGTGTGTGTGTTTCTTATAAATAATCTTTAGCGACTTAATTTGATTTAATATCTTGGATATCCAATAAAATTGTGAAATATCTGTGGCAGAGATAGGCTTATAATAAGATTAGGGAATTTACTTCGTATGGAAGATTCTGGGAAAACAGGTGCATGGCATGTAAAACAATATCTCTGGAGAATAAGATTCTAATGTACTCACTGGCTCAAATTCAAAGATTTATTTCTTTAGATCAAAGCACTTTGGCCTCTTAGAAGGCATTTCTGTTACCAGTTTCTTATAATTGTTATTTGCAAAGATTGTAGGGAAAATCTCTTCCTTGAATGCAGAACAGTTCTTTTCCAGATAACAAATTTCCTAGGACTTTGTTTCCACGTCATTTCCATTTTGCATTAAATGTTTAGTCTGTGTCACTTTATTTAGCCTTTTGGCTAAACTCCACAAGAGCTGGCACAGGAAATCACATTAATTGTCCATTTAATCTAATAGCCCTCGATGGCAGAGGCCTACTTTTGTTGTTTCAGGGGCAGGCAAAACATAAACCATAATGCATCTAGCCAATTGGAGATCACAAGATTAAATTTTCTGAGAAAGGAAGAGTGGATTCAGATATTTGAGCAGCCATTAAAAGAGAAAGATTCATTTTACTTGCATTTAAATTCATGCATGTACTTATCATAGTTACTTTGAGTGCCTGCATAAAACTTGAGTAGCATGAACATACAATTTTCTTGAGGAATTAAACCCATAAAAATAAACCCTTACTTCCATTTCTGATATATTTAAAAAATTATAATAGTCATACGAGACTAGTACCATTTATATTATGATCCTAACCTAACCATGTCATATGCTAGTGAAGAACCTTGTGATTCAAAGCATGCTTCATGGGTCAGAAGCATTAGCATTACCTGGAAGCTTATTAAAATTCAAAGCCCCAGGGCTTCCCTGGTGGTGCAGTGGTTGAGAGTCTGCCTGCCAATGCAGGGGACATGGGTTCGTGCCCCAGTCTGGGAAGATCCCACATGCCGTGGAGCATCTGGGCCCGTGAGCCATGGCCGCTGAGCCTGTGTGTCCAGAGCCTGTGCTCCACAACGGGAGAGGCCCCAGCAGTGAGAGGCCAGGTACTGAAAAAAAAAAAAATTCAAAGCCCCAGAATGCACCTTAAATCTACAGAATCAGAATTGTTTCCCTGAGACCTTTGGGTAGTTTGTATGCCCAGTAATGTATGAAAAGCACTGGTTCACAGGATACACTGAAAATAAAACTTAAAAATAGTAATCACTGGTTCCCTACATTTTCAAAAAACTGAATAGATGTGTAATTGACCAATTCCTCGATAACTAGAAGCACACACAAGTCCTTTTATTTCTAGGATCACCAAGTCTCTCCTTATCTAATCAGAATAAATATATTCTCCCTGTATTCTTCTCAACGTTCCTTGAAGAGTTAGGTGAATATGCATTTGTCTCTTTAGGGTTCTTTAATGTAGAACAGTTCCTCCATCTTTCCTTGACTTTCATCATCTTGATAAATTGGAAGATCAACTAGCTTGTGGAATGTCTTTCAATTGCTGTTTGTCTGATGTGTTCTCATAATTAAATACAGAGAAATATGAAAGAAGTGATGCTGTTCTTTATTGCATTATCTCAGGTGATGTGTGATTTTAATTCCTCCCATTACTGGTGATGTTGACTTTGATCATTTAATTAAGAGAGTGTCTGCTGAGATTCTCTAGTGTAAAATTACTCATTTTTTTCCCTTTGTAATTAATAAGTATTTTGTTGGAGATATTTTGAGACTATGAAAATATCCTCTTCCTTATCAACTTAAAATTCATTTATTTACATAAGTAGAGGCTCATTTTATTCTATAAATAATAATCCATTACTATTGTTATTTATTTTGGTGCCCAGATTTTCTCAAATTTACCCAGTGAGAGCCCTGGAGAAGATGGCTTTTGTATTCTTTTAGCATGTCCCTTTCTTTTTTTAGTTAAATTTTATTAGAGTATAGTTGCTTTACAATGCATGTCCCTTTCATTCTTTGAGCACTCCCTTACTGTTTGGAACAATCAGATATTCCAGGTTTATATTGGACTTATCCTTCCCCAGTCCCAGAGTCAGCTATTTCCCCAAGAAATCATGGTTTCTGTGGGTGGAGAATGATACTTGAAGCCAAGATCTGGGCTCTAGGTATGCTTATTGGTACTGAGATAATTCTGCTCTAGGGAACATGTGCATATATACACAAAAATAAAACACTGGTATGGCCACCACTCCCACTTTCCCCCATGTGGACATACTCATCTTTCCTCTGAGGCTTTGACATCTCATACCAGATCATCAATGTATTTACCTCTCCCTTGTGGATTCCCTGTTTATCCCACACAGGCTTCCTCTCCCATGCTGGGTCACTCTCTTGCACAAATGTCTCTTCCTCTGAATCACTGCTACTGCCATTCCCTTGCATGCATTGTTTTCTTTCTCTAACTGGGTTCTGATACCTCAAGCTAGACTACTGTAGCTCTTTAAATCTACCTTTCTATGTGGACCCCTATCATATTCAATTCCAACCAATACACCCTGGACCCAATATTTTACTAAGGGAAGAGAGGAAAAGTAAGGGTAGTGGGATGGTCAATTTTATGTGTCCACTTGGTGATTCTACAGTTCCCAGGTATTCAATCAAACACAAATCTAGGAGTTTTATGAATAAATTTGTTAAGTTCATAATCAGTTTACTTGAAATAAAGGAAATTATTCTAGATAGTATGGGTGGACCATATTCAATCAGCTGAAAGACTGTAAGTGCAGAGCTGAGGCTTCCCTGAAAAGAATAAATTTTGTTTGTGGAAAGCAGCTTCCATCTATGCTCCAGTGTACCAGTCTGCCCTTCTTGACAGCCAGCCTGCCCTATGTATCTGGACTTTCCTAACCATCCTCACAATCACATACATACATTCCTTGTAATAAACCTCTGAGAATATCTCTTAATGGTTCTGCTTCTCTGGTTTAACCCTGTCTGATACAGGAAGAAAAGCATAGAGGAAAAGAAAAACATATACTTATTATATTTTTATCACAATTCACTGAGAAATGCTCAACTTTAATTTTCTCTCTATACAAGGGATGACAAATAGAGCAGAAAAAATGTATGGCATGAGAATTTAAGTTAATCACAAGGAAGAATTTCCTTCCAGTGAAGATTAAAAATGAAAGCATGACATGATTATCTGAGTCATGAGCATCTAAGCAATGCCTGCTTAGAAAAAATTATGAACCATTTTCCTATGCCAAAATATTCATTTACAACCAATCTCCAAGAATTCCCTTCCATAATGAATAAACTAACCTTCTCTTTGAGTTCCAAAGTAGTAAGTTAGAACACAGTTTAAAAGAAAGGGGAAAATAATTTGAGATAAAATGTTAAAATAAATAGACATTTATATGTGCAGCTGTAGTCAGTGTAATGTTCCATTCTGTGACTTTCCTATCATTATGCTCATACTAATTTATCTGTCTGGAATGCTTGTTCCCTGTTCCTCAAAGATTTATCTTCTCAATTTTTATAGCTCAGCATAAAGAGAGTTTCTCTTTATCTTAAAGGCTTTCTCTAAGCAACGCACACACACTCTCTCTTGCTCTTCTCTTGTATATACCTATCTCAACCCACATTTATTTCCTATTTCAACAAATTCCACAATTTCTTCTTTTAAAAATATTTTTAACCTGTTTTTCTCTTTCCCTCATTAGACGAGAGTTCATGTCTTTCCTGTTCACTTTCATAGTTCCAGCATTTAAAACAGAGAATAAGTGTCCAATAAGTCTTTGCTAAATGACTGAATGTCTCTGTGTCAGTGCTGCTTACCAGCCCATGATCCCAATGTCAAAAATTTTAAATAAAACAGAACAGTTTGATGATCAGAGATTGTCTATCTGCTGTTTAGTTGCTATTCAGTTTCAAATCCCTAAATAGATAAATCCAAATAAAATTTACTCTGGTCCAATTTTACCATTTCACTTTGAGGTCCATCATTCAGCAAGAAAATTGTTGCTCTACTTTGACTTATCTGAGTAGGTACTGAGGTAATTCATCCATTTGTCAACAAGCATTTGGTTATGGTCATGTTTACTACTGACTAGACCACAAATAGGATCATAAATGGGTAAATCTGAGTTTAGCTGTTCCCATAAGCTTGATTGTGGAAGAGCCAACAAACTACTGCAAATATGTAATAAGTCAGACAAAAGGAGGGAAAAGTCCTATTCAACTGTCTTGGGTATATCATAAGAAGATGAAAGATCACCACCTGTGTAATAGGGATACTGGGAGACCAAATACCAGTCTATCCTAAACTATTGAAAAACAAATTATCTTTTGTAATATTGAACTGAGATGCAAAGCAGAATTTCTTACTTCTGCAGAATATATCATTGAAATATATATATATTTCTACATATTAGAAATCCATTAAGAAACATTATATATATATATATATATATATATATATATGTCTAAAAAATCATGCGTATGTATATATAATCTCCATTTAATGCTGTTGAAAGTTAGGAATATTATAGGATCATCCTACTTCACTCAATATAGATAATATAGACTAAGTTGTTAGGATAATTTTCTGTCAGTTATAGTTATTCTTCAATAATATTTTCTTCATTTTTATGCCATAATAAAGAATAACTAAGAAGGTTTTTCTCTGATTTCTGATTACTAAACCTATTCACTGATTATTATTACTTTTGCAAGTTTTTTAGTTTTATACATTGTAAGTGGCTGTCACTATAAATATCTTTTGTCAAAGTTTATGTAAAATAAAATAGCCTGACTGACTAGGTTG
Source organism: Mesoplodon bidens (assembly GCF_964165515.1). Taxonomy (NCBI): domain Eukaryota; kingdom Metazoa; phylum Chordata; class Mammalia; order Artiodactyla; family Ziphiidae; genus Mesoplodon; species Mesoplodon bidens. The sequence continues at coordinate 76,377,470 of NC_138164.1, read as the reverse complement.
GTTACATAGCCTTTTATTTTTTGCCTATGTATTACCAAAATTATTCTGCCCTTCAGCCAAGGACATAAAGATTGTATAAATCAACATTGATTGTTTTGGCATTGCATTGCTTTGCTGTTGAGGCCAAAGCATATTCACAGATGTCCTTAGATAGTGAGATATCATTTACAGATATCTGGTAATGCACTATGGAGACAGTCAGTTGGATGTGTGAATGCTCCGCTTTACATGGAGATGCTCTGAACTCTTGGTAAACAAATATTTTTGTTTTTGTTTTTTAAATAATGTGCTGAATTACTAGCAAAGCAGTAACAAAATGCGGTGCTGTTTCAAGAGTAATGATTATGTTGAGATCATTTTCTTATTAAAAAAAATCAGTAAGTAAGCACATTCCCATTTTGGCTTTCATCTTAAAAGAAAAAAATATTTAACATAACTTTTGTGACTCTTATTCAAAACATTTGTTTGAATATGTCAATAAATGGTCAGCTTAATGTCTGGATATTTTTGTTACTAAATACTTTAAAATATCTTGATAATTGACTAGATTTTTCAGTTAATATTTAGTTTTATGCGCATATAGTTTACAAAACTGAAAAGGGAGAGTGCTTTTACAAATAACTTAGACTCCTGGTTTTCATTAATCACCATACTAATAAGTGGATTTTTAAACCATGTGGGATTCCAAAAATGGTTTCTTCCATTCCAATCTTTTTTCATTTTTGTATTCAACTCACATGCACAAACTATAGAAATGTCGAGAATCTTCTCAAATCTACTTTAGGAAAGTATACAAAAGGTTTTAATTTTTGTAGGGGATTTAAGTGGTCAAATATCCTCCCCCCAAAAGCATTCATTTTAATTTTCTGAACAACCTCTGTTGTTTTATAACTTGGTGTATATTTTTGTTTTTCTCTTATGATATCAAAGCTCTAACACGCAACTCTTACTATTTTGCATATAAATCATCACTGGAAATCAGAATCATTGTTTACATTTCATGACTTGAGTTCTCAAAAGATTCAGCTGTGTGTAGTAAACCAACTTTGTTACTGAGAATTTCCTGGGTTTGTTTAGATTTAATCATAACAAAAATATTGAAGCATTTAAATTAAAATCTGAGAACAGAAGATATTGAACTGTTCAGGATTTGAAGGGACAATCAGCCTAAGATACATATAAAACTTGCTTTCTCCTGGAAGTGTGAGAAAATAGATATGATATGAGTGTTCTTGTTCAGGGTTCAAATGGAAAAGCACACCTTAAGAAAGACACTGAACTAAAGAAAGAGCATGGATGTCTGGATAAAACTGGGTGGAAGGAACTTTAAAAGAATACTTGTCCAAAGGCTTGTATTATCCCACAAGGTAGAAATCAAATGACTTCTCAATACCATTTACTCTGTTCATTTTGATTGACCTGGGAATTAATGATGAACGTGCCTTGAATGTTCAACAATGGCAAGGGAATCATTTATTTTGTAAGTGGAGCTGGAAATGTGCCATAACATGCACAGTTTAAACTCTCAAGCCAGCCATTCTGTTCTGCTGATTCAGTGGTATCAAGGACAGAGCATCTAACCCTCATATTTTGCTTGGTTGCAACCCTCTATCTGTATAGGGTCCATGGAGCATGGATCTTGGTCGTATGAAACAAATATTTCAGTAAATGTCAGTATCTCATTAGACCTTTGTATTGGTTCATTTTAGTGATGTTTTCTCCTGCTCTGTAGTGAAATGAAGTGAAGTGATTAACAGCCTATGTTGTCTTAAAAGTAAAAGCTTGTAATTTGACTCTAGGTAGACTGTGTGACTCAAAACAAAGACTAAACATGCATTTCTGTCATGGAGGGATTTAAAGATCACAATAAAACTTGATAAAGACATCTTATAAGAGAGTAACAATAATTTCCATGTTCTATAATGCTTAGTTAGGAGATTCCATTTGATCTCTAAAGGCCTTGGCTGAATTATAGTAATGCTAGATTGTTAAAGGGAGTCTATCTCTTATATCTCTTGGTTGCAGCTATATTTTGGTAAAGTGCTCTATAGGGATGCTATGTGTATTGTTAGCAGAAGTCTTCTATCATTCAATTTTCTGTCTTTTAGACAAAAACAATTGTGATTTTGTAAGAATTTTATGATACATCCATTCAGAATGAAATGGGGAAGATTTTCAGGGACTATGTCATATTGTACAAATATATTGTCCTGTCATTTTGTCATGTGAGATAAACAATTTTTAAAATACTGGGTGCTATGGATGAGTTTACATATTATTTTGACAAAATTTAATTGTTTAATATAAAGTCAAGGAAAACTTGTTTCTGGCTTCATGCTGGCAAATTGTATTTTAGCTTGATAGTCACATTTCAATCAACAGTTTTGAAATAGCATAGAATGACACACAACAATAACAGCAAGGAAAAATGCAATAACAAAATTCTTAAATTATTTATTTTCTAAATGATACATGAAGTAGAGTTGAAATGAAGCAGGACCCTATTATTCTTCCCTGCCATGTCCTCCTGCTTTTCGTCTGTGGAAAAACTTTAGTCAAAGAATAAATTTAATCAAAGAAATGAGAAAATGAAATAAAACAAGGAAAAAGCCATCAAACAGGACAAAATAAAAATAGTTTTGTCACTAAAAAAACTCAAGGAATTTTACATCCTCCTCAAGTTCTATAGATGATATATTTTTAAACAACTTTATTGGATTCAAATTGCTTTACAATGGTGTGTTCGTTTCTGCTATATAACAAAGTGAATCAGCTATACATATACATATGTTACCATATCTTTTCCCTCTTGCGTCTCCCTCCCTCCCACCGACCCTATCTTACCACTCTAGGTGGTCACAAACCACAGATCTGATCTCCCTGTGCTATGCGGCTGCTTCCCACTAGCTACCAGTTTTACATTTGGTAGTGTATACACATACATGATCTTCTCTTATTTCATCCCAGCTTACCCTTCCACCTCTCCGTGTGCTCAAGTCCATTCTCTACGTCTGCATCTTTATTCCTGTCCTGCCCCTCTAGGTTTTTCAGAACATTTTTTTTTTATTTTTAGATTCCATATATATGTGTTAACATACGGTATTTGTTTTTTTCTTTCTGACTTACTTCACTCTGTATAACAGACTCTAGGTCCATCCACCTCACTACAAATAACTCAATTTCATTTATTTTTATGGCAGAGTAGTATTCCATTGTATATATGTGCCACAACTTCTTTATCCATTCATCTGTTGATGGACACTTAGGTTGCTTCCATGTCCTGGCTATTGTAAATAGAGCTGAAATGAACATTTTGGTACATGACTCTTTTTGAATTACGGTTTTCTCTGTGTATATGCCCAGTAGTGGGATTACTGGATCATATGGTAGTTCTATTTTTAGTTTTTTAAGGAACCTCCATACTGTTCTCCATAGTGGCTGTATCAATTTACATTCCCACCAACAGTGCAATAGGGTTCCTTTTTCTCCACAACCTCTCCAGCATTTCTTGTTTGTAGATTTTCTGATGATGCCCATTCTAACTGGTGTGAGTGGATACCTCATTGTAGTTTTGATTTGCATTTCTCTAATTATTAGTGATGTGGAGAAACTTTTGGTGCTTCTTGGCCATCTGTATGTCTTCTTTGGAGAAATGTCTATTTAGGTCTTCTGCCCATTTTTGGATTGGGTTGTTTGTTTCTTTAATATTGAGCAGCATGAACTGTTTATATATTTTGGAGATTAATCCTTTGTCCATTGATTCATTTGCAAATATTTTCTCCCATTCTGAGGGTTTTCTTTTCATCTGTTTATGGTTTCCTTTGCTGTGCAAAAGCTTTGAAGTTTCATTAGGTCCCTTTTGTTTATTTTTGTTTTTATTTCCATTACTCTAGAAGGTGGATCAAAAAAGATCTTGCTGTGATTTAGGTCAAAGAGTGTTCTTCCTATGTTTTCCTCTAAGAGTTTTATAGTGTCTAGTCTTACATTTATGTCTCGAATCCATTTTGAGTTTATTTTTGTGTATGTTGTTAGGGAGTATTCTAATTTCATTTTTTTACATGTAGCTATCCAGTTTTCCCAGAGCCACTTTTTGAAGAGACTCTTTCCTCCGTTGCATATCCTTGCCTCCTTTGTCATAAATTAGTTGACCATAGGGGTGTGGGTTTATCTCTGGGCTTTTTAACTTGTTCCATTGATCTATGTTTCTGTTTTTGTGCCAGTACCATATTGCCTTGATTACTGTAGCTTTGTAGTATAGTCTGAAGTCAGCGAGTCTGATTCCTCCAGCTCTGTTTTTTTCCCCTCAAGACTGCTTTGGCTATTCGTGATCTTTTGTGTTTCCATACACATTTTAAGATGATTTGCTCTAGTTCCATAAAAAAATGCCATTGGTAATTTGATAGGGATTGCATTGAATATGTAGATTGCTTTGGGTAGTACAGTCATTTTCACAATATTCTTTCTTCCAATGCAAGAACATGGTATATCCCTATATCTATTGGTATCATCTTTAATTTCTTTCATCAGTGTCTTATAGTTTTCTGCTTAAAGGTTTTTGTCTCCCTAGGTAGGTTTTTTTCCTAGGTATTTTATTCTTTTTGTTTTGATGGTAAATGGGAGTGTTTCCATAATTTTTCTTTCAGATTTTTCATCATTAGTGTACAGGAATGCAAGAGATTTCTGTGCATTAATTTTGTATCCTGCAACTTTACCAAATTCATTGATTAGCACTAATTGTTTTCTGGTAATATCTTTAGTATTCTCTATGTATAGTAGCAAGTCATCTGCAAACAGTGACAGATTTACTTCTTCTTTTCCAATTTGTATTCCTTTTATTTCTTTTTCTTCTCTGACTGATGTGGCTAGGGCTTCCAAAACTATGTTGAATAATAGTGGTGAGAGTGGACATCCTTCTGTTGTTCCTGATCTTAGAGGAAATGCTTTCAGGTTTTCTCCATTGAGAATGATGTTTCCTGTCAGTTTTTCATATATGGCCTTTATTATATTGAGGTAGGTTTCCTCTATGCCCACTTTCTGGAGAGTTTTTATCATAAATGGGTGTTAAATTTTGTCAGAAGCTTTTTTTGCATCTACTGAAAAGATCAGATGGTTTTTCTTCTTCAATTTGTTAATATGGTGTTTCACATTGATTTGCATATATTGAAGAATCCTTGCATCCCTGGGATAAATCCCACTAGATCATGGTGCATGATCCTTTAATGTGTTGTTGGATTCTGTTTGCTAATATTTTGTTGAGGTTTTTTGCATCTATATTCTTCAGTGATATTGATCTGTAATTTTCTTTTTTTTGTAGTACCTTTGTTTGGTTTTCATATCAGGGTGATGGTGGCCTCATAGAATGAGCTTGGGGGTGTTCCTTCCTGTGCACTTTTTTGGAAGAGTTTGAGAAGGATAGGTGTTAGCTCTTCTCTAACTGTTTTATAGAATTTACCTGTGAAGCCACCTGCTCCTGGACTTTTGTTTGTTGGAAGATTTTTAATCACATTTTCAATTTCTTTACTAGTGATTGGTCTGTTCATATTTTCTGTTTCTTCCTGGTTCAGTCTTGGAAGGTTATACTTTCTAAGAATTTGTCCATTTCTCCCAGCGTTTCCATTTTATTGGCACAGAGATACTTGCAGTAGTCTCTTAGGATGCTTTGTATTTCTGCAGTGTCTGTTGTAACTTCTCCTTTTTGATTTCTAATTTCATTGATTTGAATCATCTCCCTCTTTTTCTTGCTGAGTCTGTCTAATGGTTTATCAATTTATTTATCTTCTCAAAGAACCAGCTTTTTCTTTTATTGATCATTGTTATTGCTTTCTTTGTTTCTATTTCATTGATTTCTGCTCTGACCTTTATGATTTCTTTCCTTCTGCTAACTTTGGGCTTTTTTTGTTCTTATTTTTCTAGTTCCTTTAGGTGTAAGTTAGATTGTTTACTTGATATTTTTCTTCTTTCTTGAGGTAGACTTGTATAGCTAAAAACTTCCCTCTTAGAACTGCTTTTGCTGCATCCCATAGGTTTTGGATCATCGTGTTTTCATTGTCATTTGTCTCTAAGTAGTTTTTTATTTTCTCTTTCATTTCTTCAGTGATTTCTTGTTTATTTAGTAACATATTGTTTAGCCTCCATGTGTTTGTGTTTTTTTTACTTTTTTTCCCTGTAATTCATTTCTAGTCTCATAGCATTGTGGTCAGAAAAGATGCTTGATATGATTTCAATTTTCTTAAATTTCCTGAGGCTTGATTTGTGACCCAAGATGTGAGCTATCTTGGAGAATATTCTGTGCACACTTGAGAAGAAAGTGTAATCTGCTGTTTTTGTATGGAATGTCCTATAAATATCAATTAAATCTATCTGGTCTATTGTGTCATTTAAAACTTCTGTTTCCTTATTTATTTTCATTTTGGATAATCTGTCTATTGGTGTAAGTGAGGTTTTAAATTCCCCCACTATTATTGTGTTACTGTTGATTTCCTCTTTTATAGCTGTTAGCAGTTGCCTTAGGTATTGAGGTGCTCCTATGTTGGGAGCATATATATTTATAATTGTTATGTCTTCTTCTTAGACTGATCCCTTGATCATTATATAGTGTCATTCCTTGTCTCTTCTAACATTCTTTATTTTAAAGCCTATTTTATCTGATATGCGTATAGCTACTGCAGCTTTCTTTTGCTTTCCATTTGCATGGAATATCTTTTTCCATCCCCTCACTTTCAGTCTGTATGTGTCCATAGGTCTGAAGTGGGTCTCTTGTAGACAGCATATATATGGGTCTTGTTTTCTATCCATTCAGCAAGCCTGTGTCTTTGGGTTGGAGCGTGTAATACATTCATATTTAAGATAATTATCAATATGTATTTTCCTATGACCGTTTTCTTAATTGTTTTGAGTTTGTTTTTGTAGGTCCTTTTCTTCTCTTGAGTTTCCCACTTAGAGAAGTTCCTTTAGCGTTTGCTGTAGAGCTGGTTTGGTGATGCTGAATTCTCTTAGCTTTTGCTTGTCTGTAAAACTGTTGATTTCTCCCTTGAATCTGAATGATATCATTGCTGGGTAGAGCAATCTTGGTTGTAGGTTCTTCCCTTTCATCACTTTAAGTATATCATGCCATTCCATTCTGGCTTGTACTGTTTCTGCTGAGAAATCAGCTGTTAACCTTATGGGAGTTCCCTTGTATGTTATTTGTCATTTTTACCTTGCTGCTTTCAATAATTTTTCTTTGTCTTTAATTTTTGTCAATTTGATTACTATGTGTCTCGGTGTATTTCTCCTTGGGTTTGTCCTGTATGGGACTCTCTATGCTTCCTGGATTGGGTGGCTATTTCCTTTCCCATGTTAGGGTAGTTTTCCACTATAATCTCTTCAAATATTTTCTCTGGTCCTTTCTCTCTTTCTTCTCCTTCTGGGAACTTTATAATGATAATATTGATGTGTTTAATGTTTTCCCAAAGGTCTCTTAGGCTGTCTTCATTTCTTTTCATTATTTTTTCTTTATTCTCTTCCACAGCAGTGAATTCGACCATTCTGTCTTCCAGGTCACGTATCCATGCCTCTGCCTCAGTTATTCTGCTATTGATTCTTTCTAGTGTAATTTTCAATTCAGTTATTGTATTTTTCATCTCTGTTTGTTTGTTCTTTAATTCTTCTAGGTCTTTGTTAAACATTTCTTGCATCTTCCCAATCTTTGCCTCCATTCTTTTTCCGAGGTCCTGGATCATCTTCACTCTCATTATTCTGAATACTTTTTGTGGAAGATTGCCTATCTCCATTTCATTTAGTTGTTTTTCTGGGGTTTTATCTTGTTCCTTCATCTGGTATATAGCCCTCTGCCTTTACATCTTGTCTATCTTTCTGTGAATGTGGTTGTTGTTCCACAAGCTGCAGGATTGTAGTGCTTCTTTCTTCTGTTTTCTGCCCTCTGGTGGATGAGGATATCTAAGAGGCTTCAAGGGAAGGACTGGTGGTGGGTTGAGCTGACTGTTGCTCTGGTAGGCAGAGCTCCATAAAACTTTAATCCACTTGACTGTTGATGGGTGGGCCTGTGTTCTCTCCCTGTTGCTGTTTGGCCTGAGGGAACCGACATTGGAGCCTACCTGGGTTTTTTGGTGGGGCTAATGACAGACTATGGGAGGGCTCACACCAAGGAATACTTCCCAGAACTTCTGCTGCCAGTGTCCTTGTCCCCAGGGTGAAACAGAGCCCCCCCCACCTCTGCAGGAGACTGTCCAACACTAGCAGGTATGTCTGGTTCAGTCTCCCCCGGGATCACTGCAACTTCCCCTGGGTCCCGATGCACACACTACTTTTTATATGCCTTCCAAGAGTGGAGTCTCTGTTTCCCCCAGCCCTGTTGAAGTCCAGCAATCAATTCCCACTAGGCTTCGAAGTCTGATTTTCTAGGAATTCCTCCTCCTGTTACCAGGACCCCAGCTTTGGAAGTCTGATGTGGAGCTCAGAACCTTCACTCCAGTTGTTGGACTTCTGTGGTATAAGTGTTCACCAGTCTGTGAGTTACCCACCCACCAGTTATGGGATTGGATTTTACCATGATTGCACCCCTTCTACCATCTCATTGTGGCTTCTCCTTTGTCTTTGGTTGTGGGATATATTTTTTGGTGAGTTCCAGTGTCTTCCTGTAAATGATTCTCCAACATCTAGTTGTGATTCTGGTGTTCTTCTTCTTCTTCTTCTTTTTTTTTTTTTGCCTTACGTGGTCTTCACACTGTTGTGGCCTCTCCCATTGCAGAGCACAGGCTCCAGATGTGCAGGCTCAGTGGCCATGCTTCACTGAACCTGCCGCTCCATGGCACGTGGGATCTTCCTGGACCGGGGCATGAACCTGTGCCCCATGCATCAGCAGGCAGACTCTCAACCACTGCATCACCAGGGAAACCCGATTCTAGTGTTCTTGCAAGAAGGAGTGAGAGCACGTACTTCTACTCCACCATCTTGGTTCCTCTCCACATGACTCTTTTTGCATTATGGTTTTCTCAGGGTATATGCCCAGTAGTGAGATTGCTGGGTCATATGGTAGCTCTATTTTAAGTTTTTTAAGAAACCTCCATACTGTTCTCCATAGTGGTTATGTCAATTTACATTCCCAGCAACACTGGAAGAGGGCTCCATTTTCTCCACACCCTCTCCAGCATTTATTGTCTGTAGATTTTTGATGATGGCAATTCTGACCAGTGTGAGTTGATACCTCATTGTAGTTTTAATTTGCATTTCTCTAATTATTAGTGATGTTGAGCATCCTTTCATGTGTTTGTTGGTGATCTGTATATCTTCATTGGAGAAATGTCTACTTAGGCCTTCTGCCCATTTTTGGATTGGGTTGTTAGTTTTTTTTGTACTGAGCTGCATGAGCTGCTTGTAAATTTTGGAGATTAATCTTTGTCGGTTGCTTCAATTGCAAATATTTTCTCACATTCTAAAGGTTGTCTTTTCATCTTGTTTATGGCTTCCTTTGCTGTGCAAAAGCTTTTAGTTTCATTATATCCCATTTGTATATTTTTAGTTTTTTATTCATTTGTCTAGGAGGTTGGTCTAAAAGGATCTTGCTGTAATTTCTGTCATAGAATGTTCTGCCTATGTTTTCCTCTAAGAGTTTGATAGTGTCTAGCCTTACCTTAAGGTCTTTAATCCATTTGGAGTTCATATTTGTGTATCATGTTAGGAAGTGTTCTAATTTCATTCTTTTAAATGTAGCTGTCCAGTTGTCCCAGCACCAGTTATTGAAGAGGCTGCTTTTCTTCCATTGTATATTCTTGCCTCCTTTATGAAACAAAAGGTGACCAGTCCCTCCCATTAGGAAACTTGCTAAAGCCTCTTAGATAGCCTCATCCACCAAAGACCAGACTGCAGAAGCAGGAAGAACTACAGTCTTGCAGCCTGTGGAACAAAAACCACATTCACAGAAAGATAGACAAGATGAAAAGGCTGGGGGCTATGTACCAGGTGAAGGATCAAGATAAAACCAGAGAAAGACAACCAAACGAAGTGGAGATAAGCAACATTCCAGAAAAAGAATTCAGAATAATTATAGTGAAGATGATCCAGGAACTCGAAAAAACAATGGAGGCAAAGATCAAGAAGATGCAATAAATGTTTAACAAAGACCTAGAAGAATTAACGAGCAAAGAAACAGAGATGAGTGGCATGATATATTTAAAGTAATGAAAGTGAAGAACATATAAACAAGGTTACTGTACCTGGCAAGGATCTCATTCAGATTTGATGGAGAAATCAACAGCTTTACAGCCAAGCAAAAGCTAAGAGAATTCAGCACCACCAAACCAGCTCTAAAACAAATGCTAAAGGAACTTCTCTAAGTGGGAACACAAGAGAAGAAAAGGACCTACAGAACAAACACAAAACAATTAAGAAAAGGGTCATAGGAACATACATATCAATAATTACCATAAATATGAATGGATTAAAGGCTCCTATCAAAAGACACAGGCTTGCTGAATGGATAGAAAATGAGACCCATATATATGCTGTCTACAAGAGACCCATCTCAGACTGAGGGACACATACAGGCTGAAACTGAGGGGTTAGATAAAGATATTCCATGCAACTGAAAATCAAAAGAAAGCTGGAGTAGCAATACTCATATCAGATAAAACAGACTTTAAAATAAAGAATGTTACAAGAGACAAGGAAGGACACTACATAATGATCAAGGGATCAATTCAAGAAGAAGATATAACAATTATAAATATATATTCTCCCAACATAGGAGCACCTCAATACATAAGGCAAATGCTAACAGTTATAAAAGGGGAAATTGACAGTAAGACAATAATAGTGGGGGATTTTAACACCTCACTTACACCAATGGATGGATCATCCAAACAGAAAAGTACTAAGGAAACACAAGCTTTATATGACACAATAAACCAGATAGATTTAACTGATATTTACAGGACATTCCACCCAAAAACAGCAGATTACACTTCTCAAGTTCACATGGAACATTCTCCAGGATAGGTCACATCTTGTGTCACAAATCAACCCTCAGTAAAGTTAAGAAATTTGAAATCATATCAGGCAATCTTTTCTGACCATATGGTATGAGATTAGAAATCAATTACAGGGAGAAAGACATAAAAAACACAAAAAAATGGAGGCTAAAACATACGTTACTAAATATCCACAAGATCACTGAATAAATCAAAGAGGAAATCAAAAAAATACCTAGAGACAAATGACAATGAAAGCACAATGATCCAAAACATATGGGATGCAGCAAAGGCAATTCTAAGAGAGAAGTTTATAGCAATACAAGCTTACCTCAAGAAACAAGAAAAATCTCACATAAACAATCGAATCATACACCTAAAGGAACTAGAGAAAAAAGAACAAACAAACCCAAAGTTTGTAGAAGGAAAGAAATCATAAAGATCAGAGCAGAAGTAAATGAAATAGAAACAAAGGAAACAATAGCAAAGATCAATAAATCTAAAAGTTGATTCTTTGAGAAGATAAAAAAATTGATAAACCATTAGCCAGACTGATCAACAAAAAGAGGGAGGGGACTCAAATCAATAAAATTAGAAAGGAAAGAGGATAATTTACAACAGACATGGCAGAAATACAAAGCATCATAAGAGATGGCCAGAGATCCTAGAAAGACCAGAGATAAACCCACACTCCTATGGTCAACTAATCTATGACAAAGTAGGCAAGAATATGCAAGGAAGAAAGGAGAAAAGTCAGTCTCTTCAATAAGTGGTGCTGGGACACTGGACAGCTACATGTAAAAGAATGAAATTAGAAGAGTCCCTAAAACCATAAACAAAAATACATTCAAAATGAATTAGAGACCTAAATGTAAGACCGAACACTGTAAAACTCTAAGAGGAAAACTTAAGAAGAACACTCTCTGACATAAATCACAGCAAGATCTTTTTTGTTCCACTTCCTAGAGTAACAGAAATTAAAACAAAAATAAACGAATGTGACCTAATGTAACTTAAAAGCTTTTGCAAAGCAAAGGAAACTACAAACAAGACGAAAAGACAACCCTCAGAATGGGAGAAAATATTTGCAAATGCATCAGCAGACAAAGGATTAATCTCCAAAATATATAAACAGCTCATGCAGCTCAAAATCAAAAAAACAAACAACAGAATCCAACAATGGGAAGAAGACCTAAATAGACATTTCTCCAAAGAAGACTTACAGATGGCCAAGAAGCACATGAAAAGATGCTGAACATTACTAATTATTAGAGAAACACAAATCAAAACTATAATGATGTATCAACTCACACCCGTTAGAATAGGCATCATCAGAAAATCTACAGACAACAAATTCTGGAGAAGCTGTAGAGAAAAGGGAACCCTCTTGCAGTCTTGGTGGGAATGTAAATTGATACAGCCACTATGGAGAACAGTATGGAGGTTCCTTAAAAATCTAAAAATAGAATTACCCTATGACCCAGCAATCCCACTACTGGGCATATACCCTGAGAAAATCATAATACTAAAAGATACATGCACCCCAATGTTCACTGAAGCACTATGTACAATAGGCAGGTCATGGAGGCAACCTAAATGCCCATCGACAGATGAATGGATAAAGATGTGGTAAATATATACAATAGAATATTAGCCATAAAAATGAACGAAATTGGGTCATTCGTAGAGACATGGATGAATCTTAAGGTTGTCATACAGAGTGAAGTAAGTGAGAAAGAGAAGAACAAATACGGTATATTAATGCATATATGTGGAACATAGAAAAATGGTACAGATGAACTGCTTTTCAGGGCAGAAGTTGAGGCACAGATGTAGACAACAAATGTATGGACACCATGGGGGGAAAGTGGTGTGAGAGTAGGTGGTGAGATGAATTGGGAGAATGAGATTGACATATGTATAGTAATATGTATAAAATGGATAACACATAAGAACCTGCTGTATAAAAAAATAAATAAAATTAAATTAACATAAAAAAACCCACAATATCTTGTATACAGGGAAAAGGAAACAAACAAAAAAACATAAGGTGACCATATGGAAGTGAGTTTATCTCTGACCTTTCTCTCCTGTTCCGTTTATCTATATTTCTGTTTTTGTGCCAGTACCATACTGTCTTGATTACTGAAGCATTGTAGTATAGTCTGAAGTCCAGGAACCTGATTCCTCCAGCTCCATTTTTCTTTCTCAAGATTGCTTTGGCTATTCGGAGTCTTTTGTGTTTCCCTACAAATTGTGAATTGTTTTGCTCTAGAACTGTGAAAAATGACATTAGTAGTTTGATACAGATTGCATTGAATCTGTAGATTGTTTGGTTAGTAGAATCATTTTCACAGTTTTGACTCTTCCAGTCCAAGACCATGGTATATCTCTCCATCTGTTTGCATTACCTTTAATTTATTTCATCAGTGTCTTAGTGTTTTCTGCATACAGGTCTTTTGTCTCTTTAGGTAGGTTTATTCCTAGGTATTTTATTCTTTTGGTTGCAATGGTAAATGGGAGTGTTTTCTTAATTTCCCATTCAGATTTTTCATCATTAGTGAATAGGACTGTAAGAGATTTCTGTGCATTAATTTTGTATCCTGCAACTTTACCAAATTCATTGATTACCTCTAACAGTTTTCTGGTAGCATCTTTAGAATTCTCTATGTATAGTATCATGTCATCTGCAAACAGTGACAGGTTTACTTCTTTTCTGATTTGTATTCCTTTTATTTCTTTTTCTTCTCTAATTGCTGTGGCTAAAACTTCCAAAACTATGTTGAATAATAGTGGTGAGACTGGGGAATCGCGTGTCTTGTTCCTGATCTTAGAGGAAATGGTTTCAATTTTTCACCATTGAGGACAATGTTGCTTGTGAGTTTGTCATATATGGCCTTTATTATGTTGAGGTAAGTTCCCTCTAAGCCTACTTTGTGGAGGGTTTTTATTATAAATAGGTGTTAAATTTTGTCAGATGCCTTTTCTGCATCTATTGAGATGATCATATGGTTTTTATTTTTCAGTTTTTGATGTGATGTATCACATTGATTGATTTGTGTATATTGAAGAATCCTTGCATCCCTCGAATAAACTCCACTTGATCATGGTGTATGATCCTTTTAATGTGCTGTTGGATTCTGTTTGCCAGTATTTGTTGAGGATTTTTGCATCTATGTTCATCAGTGATATTGGCCTGTAGGTTTCGTTCTTTGTGACATCCTGCTTTGGTATCAGGGTGATAGTGGCCTCATAAAATGAGTTTGGGAGTGTTCCTCCCTCTGTTATATTTTGGAAGAATTTGAGAAGGATAGGTCTCTTCTCTCTTTTCTAAATGTTTGATTGAATTTGCCTGTGAAGCAACGTGGTCCTGGGCTTTTGTTTGTTGGAAGATTTTTAATCACATTTTCATTTTCAGTGCTTGTGATAGCTGTTTATATTTTCTATTTCTTCCTGGTTCAATCTCGGCAGGTTGTGCTTTTCTAAGAATGTGTCCATTTCTTCAAGGTTGTCCATTTTATTGGCATACAGTTGCTTGTAGTAATCTCTCATGATCCTTTTTATTTCTGCAGTGTCAGTTGTTACTTCTCCTTTTTCATTTCTAATTTTATTGATTTGAGTCATTTCCTTTTTTTTTCTTGATGAGTCTGGCTAATGGTTTATCAAGTTTATTTAACTTCTGAAAGAACGAGCTTTTTGTTTTATTGATCTTTGCTATTGTTCCCTTCATTTCTTTTTCATTTATTTCTGATCTGATCATTATGATTTCTTTCCTTCTGCTAACTTTGGGTTTTTTTTTTGTTCTTCTTTCTCTAATTGCTTGATGTGTAAGGTTAGGTTGTTTATTTGAGATGTTTCTTGTTTTTTAAGGTAGGATTGTATTGCTATAAACTTCCCTCTTAGAACTGCTTTTGTTACATCCCTTAGGTTTTGGGTCATCGTGTTTTCATTGTCATTTGTTCCCAGCTATTTTTTGATTTCCTGTTTGATTTTTTTCAGTGAACTCTTTGTTATTTCATAGTGTATTGTTTAGCCTCCATGTGTTTGTATTTTTTCAGGTTTTTTTCCTGTAATTGATATCTAGTCTCATAGAGTTGTGGTCAGAAAAGTTACCTGATAATATTTCAATTTTTTTGAATTTACCAAGGCTTGATTTGTGACCCAAGATATGATCTATCCTGGAGAATGTTCCATGAGCACTTCAGAAGTAAGTGTATTATGCTGTTTTTGGATTGAATGTCCTATGAATATCAATTAAGTCTCTCCTGTTTAATGTATTGTTTGAAGCTTGTGTTTCCTTATTTATTTCCATTTTGCATGATCATTCCATTGGTGAAATTGGGGTGTTAAAGTCCCCTACTATGATGGTGTTACTATTGATTTCCCCTTTTATGGCTGTAAGTATTTGTCTTATGTATTGAGGTGTTCCTGTATTGGGTGCATACATTTTTACTATTGCTATATATTCTTCTTGGATTGATCACTTGATCATTATGTAGTGTCCTTCTTTGTCTCTCATAATAGTCTTTGTTTTAAAGACTATTTTGTCTGATATGAGAATTGCTACTTCTGCATTCATTTGATTTCCATTTACATGTAATAACTTTTTCCATCCCCTCACTTTCAGTCTTTATGTGTCCCTAAATCTGAAGTGGGTTTCCTGTAGACAGCATATTTATGGGTCTTGTTTTTGTATCCATTCAGCCAGTCTATGTCTTTTGGTTGGAGCATTTAATCCATTTACATTTACAGTAATTATTGATATGTATGTTCCTATTACCATTTTCTTAATTGTTTTGCATTTTTTATTGTAGGTCTTTTCCTTCTCTTTTGTTTCCTGTCTAGAGAAGTTCCTTTAGCATTTGTTGTAAAGCTGGTTTGGTTGTGCTGAATTCTATTATCTTTTCCTTGTCTGTGAATATTTTAATTTCTCCTTCGAATCTGAATGAGATCCTTGCTGGCAGAGTAATCTTGGTTGTAGTTCTTTCCCTTTCATCACTATAAATATGTCCTGCCACTCCCTTCTGGCTTGCAGAGTTTCTGTTGAAAGATCAGTTGTTTACCTTATGGTGATTCCCTTGTGTGTTATTTGTTGCTTTTCCCTTGCTGCTTTTAATATTTTTTCTTTGAATTTAAGTTTTGATAGTTTGATTAATATGTGTCTTCTCATGTTTCTCCTTGGATTTATCTTGTTTGGGACTCTCTGTGCTTCCTGGATTTGATTGACTATTTCCTTCCCATGTTAAGTAAGTTTTCAACTATAATCTCTTCAAATATTTTCTCAGTCCCTTTCTTTTTCTCTTCTTCTTCTAGGATCCTTAGAATTCAAATGTTGGTGTGGTTAATTTTGTCCCAGAGGTCTCTGAATCTGTCCTCAATTCTTTTCATTCCTTTTTTTTCCCTGCATCTTGGTAGTTATTTCCAGTATTTTATCTTCCAGGTCACTTATCCATTCTTCTGTCCCAGTTATTCTGCTATTGATTGCTTCTAGAGAATTTTAATTTCATTTATTGTGTTGTTCATCATTGTTTGTGTGCTCTTTAGTTTTTCTAGGTCCTTGTTAACCTTTTCTTGTATTTTCTTCTTTCTATGTCCAAAATTTTTGATATCTTTACTATCATTACTCTAAATTCTTTTTCAGGTAGACTGCCTATTTCCTCTTCATTTATTTGGTCTGGTGGGTTTTTACCTTGCTCTTTCTTCTGGTGTGTATTTCTCTCTCTTCTCATTTTGCTTAACTTACTGTGCTTGCAGTCTCCTTTTCACAGCCTCCAGGTTCATAGTTCCCTTTGTTTTTGGTGTCTTCCCCTAGTTGGGAAGCTTGGTTCAGTGGGTTATGTAGGCTTCCTGGTGGAGGTGACTGGTGCCTGTGTTGTGGTGGATGAGGCTGGATCTTGTATTTTTGGTGGTCAGGACTGCATCTGGTGGTATGTTTTGGGGTTTCTGTGACCTTTTATGATATTAGGCAGCCACTCTGCTAATGGGTGGGGTTGTGTTCCTGTCTTGCGAGTTTTTTGGCATAGTGTGTCCAGCACTGTAGCTTGCTGGTCATTGAGTGGTGCTGGATCATAGCATTGAGGTGGAGCTCTCTGGGAGAACTTTTGCTCTTTGATATTATGTGGAGTCAGGAGGTGTCTTGTGGACCAATGTCCTGAAATTGGCTCTCCCACCTCAGAGGTTTAGGCTTGACTCCCGGCCGGAGCACCAAGACCCTGTCAGCCAAACAACTAAGAAGAAAAGGGAAAAAAAATACAATACAATACAATTAAATAATTAAAATAAAATAATTTATTAAAATATAATAGAAAGAAAGAGAGAGAGGAAGAAAGAAAGAAGAGTGCAAAAAAACCTAAAAACAAATCCACAATTGATAACTAAAGCTAAAAACTATACAAAAAGAAAAACAAACAAAAAGATAATGGAGAGACAGAACCCTAGGACAAATGGTAAAAGCAAATCTATACAGACAAAATCACACAAAGAAGGATAGACATACACACTCAAAAAAAGAAAAAGGAAAATTATATATATATATATATATATATATATATATATATATATATATATATATATATATATATATAAAGAGAGCAACCAAATCAATAAGTACATCTACCAATGAGAATAAGCTCTAAATATTAAACTAAGATAAACATAAAACCAGAAACAAATTAGATGCAGAACGCATACCCCAAGTCTACAGTTGCTTCCAAAGTCCACTGTCTCAATTTTGTGATGATTTTTTGTGTATTCAGGTATTCCACAGATGCAGGGCACATCAAGTTGATTGTGGAGATTTAATCCACTGTCCTGAGGCTGCTGGGAGAAATTTCCTTTTCTCTTCTTTGTTCGTCCAGCTCCTGGTGTTCAGCATTGGATTTGGCACTGCCTCTGAGTGTAAGTCTCCTGAGGGCATCTGTTACCCTCCCAGACAGGACAGGGTTAAGGTAACAGATGATTAGTGGGCTCTGGCTCACTCAGGCTGGGGGTAGCAAGGGGTACACAATGTGCGGCAAGCCTGAGATGGCAGAGTCCAGCATGACATTGCAACAACCTGAGGCACCCCACGTGTTTTCCTAAGGAAGTTGTCCCTCGATCATGGGACCCTGGCAGTGACGGGCTGCACAGCCTTCTGGGAGGGGAAGTGTGGATAGTGTCCTGTGCTTGCACATAGCATTCTTGGTGGCTGCAGCAGCAGTCTTAGTGTTTCATGACCACCTCTGTGGTCCATGCTGATAGCCACAGCTCTCGCCCATTCCTGGAGCTCCTTTAGGTGGTGTTCTGAATCCCCTCTCCTCACACACCTTTGAACCATGGTCTCTTGCCTCTTACACAGTTCTAGGCTAGCTGTGGCTCACTAACCTTCCCAGCTAGCTGTGACCCACTAACACCCTTCAGGCTGTGTTCATGCAGCCAACCTCAGTTCCCTCCCTGGCATCTGACCTCCAAAGTCAGAGCCTCAGCTCCCAGCCCCCACGCACCCTGGCAGGTGAGCAGACAAGCCTCTCAGGCTGGTGAGAGCTGGTCAGCCCCGATCCTCTGTGCAGGAATCTCTCCACTTTGCCCTCTGCAACCGTGTTGCTGCACTCTCCTCCATAGCTCTGAAGCTTCCCCCCCTTCCCATCCACCATCTCCATCAGTGAAGAGGTTTCCTAGTTTGTCGAAACTTTTCCTCCTTCACAGCTCCCTCCCAGAGGTGCACATCCTGTCCCTATTATTTTGTCCCCGTTTTTTCTTTTTTCTTTTGCCCTACCCAGGTACATGGGATTTTCTAGCCTTTTGGGAAGTCTGAGCTCGTCTGCCAACGTTCAGTAGGTGTTCTGTAGGAGTTGTTCTACATGTAGATGTATTTCTGATGTATTTGTGGGGAGGAAGGTGATCTCCACGTCTTACTCCTCCACCATCTTGAAGGTCTCTCTATATAGATAATATAATGAGGCAGATACTTTGAGCTGTTTTATATATACTGAAACCACCACCAGGTGGAAGAAGTTAACTACATGATGACCAGGCTGTAGCCATGACATAAGCTGTGACAATTCCAAGAACTGGCCTCAAAGAAATGGGAACAAACCTAACCTGGAACTAAAGATTAACTGTATTCAAAACAGTCAAGATGACACTGATCAGAGTACTGCATGACCAATTTCAAGGTGACTGTCAGAGCTGACTGTGCCCACTTATACATTTCTGAAACTCCCCTTTAAAAGTTTTTGCCCACTGACTGTCAGGGGAGAGTTGGCATTTGGACATTAGTCCACCCTCTACCTCAGTTGCCAGCCTCTGGAATAAAACAAACTTTTCTTTCTACCAGCCTTGTCTCTAGAGGATTGGCTTTTGAGCAGTGAGTACCTGGACCCCAACTTTTGGTAACAGAGTTAAAAATTACTATCAAATTTGTATAATACTGCTACTATTACTACTACTACTACTGATAATAATAATGTTGATGATAATAATAATATTAAAAGGATTCTTTTTCTTACCACCTCTCATAATATCCTTCCCCCCAGGGACTCTTCAGGTTTTAATATCCAAAATCCCAAGCCTGGAAACTTTTAAGTACCTGACAAACCAGGAATATTTATCACCATAACTTAAACAAAAATACCTTCTCATGGTAGAGATCTGGAACTCTAAAATACCTCAGAAGTCTTCCTATACTTATATCACTATGGTTGAATTAGTTTTTATATCATTATAACCATGTAATGCTAGACAGAGTCAAGTAGTATTATGATGATATTCCGCTTTTTATATTGCTATTTTGTCCTCTTGGAGGTTATAATTTGTTTTTATTTCCACTTGCATAATTTGCTATTCACATAGCCTTATTTTGTTTCAAATGTTATATTATTCTATTAAATCCTTATTTTTAATGAGGACCTCTTTTCCATAATCCTTTTCTTTTTTCCTAAGTTGACCCACTTTTGTGGTTTAATCCTTCACTTTCTGAAGCACATTATTCTTTCCTCAAAAAAAGTGCAAAAAGTATATCTCTGAATCCTTTCATGGAAAACAAAAATGGAGTGATAGTCTACCTTCATATCTCCTGAGTGGATATTTTGGCTTAGCAAAATATTCAAGGTTGGAGAATATTTGCCTTCAGAATTTTGAAGACAATTCTCTCCTAGAATCCATAGCTGCTACTGAGAAATTTGAAATAGTTGTAATTCTTACCTTATGTATATGGTGCTTTCCCCCTCTCTTTAGAAGATATTCAGATCTTCCAAATATCACTGATATTTAGAAATTTCATGATAATTGACCTTGGGGTAGACCTTTCCATTAGTTATATCAAGCAGTCTGTAGTCTTGTGTACTTTAGTTCCAGAAGTTTTCTTGGGTAATGCCCTTTCATTTATTTTATTCATGTTTTCTTCTTGGGATTTTTTTTTTTTTTAGTCAGACATAATTCTCTGATTTGATTCTTTAAGTACATTTTATTTCATATATTCTAACTTCATATCCTTTTTCTCTACTTCCTAAATATTTTTTCTCAGAGATATTTATAACATTTAGTCAAACTATTTTTATTTTGCAATATTTTGATTTCCAAGAGTTCTTCCTTCTTTACTGATTTTTATTTTCAGAGCATTTTAAAAAATTGCATGCATTAACTCTTCTTTGTGGAGAAAGTAATTATTTAAATATTTTTTGTTTGATTATTTTAAAAAGTTCTCTCTTTTCTCAAGACTGAATTATCATTTTTCTACATTTTTTCTCTGCCTTTCATTTTGAGATCTTTCTTCAACTGTCAGGTGATCTTTAATTCTCTCTCCTTACATAAGAAGGAGTCATTAAAATATCAGTTTAAAAGCCCTTTGTGTACTGGTGGTCAAAATATAGGGGGCTAGATCCAGTATTTGGGTGGACAGCTGGCTCTTTTTCTGGGTCACTTTCTTTGAAAATAGGAATATGTACATGTTATTTCTCTGCAGATCTTCAGTTTACCTAGAGATGATGCTTCCAGCAGACCTCCCAGGGAAGGATTTGTCAGCAACTCTTGATGCTCAGGTTCCCAGCAGGAGGCTCAACGTGCAAATGTTTATTTTCCTTCCTTGTTTTAAACTCTGTGCATCACCTGCCCTTTTTCTCATATCTGCTGATTTTGAATCCTGTGCCTCTAGATGAATTTCTCCAGAAGAAAGCATAAAAATCCTGCTTGTAAAATAGACATATGACTGTTGGTATGTTTTATTTTTTTACTCATC
Source organism: Mesoplodon bidens (assembly GCF_964165515.1). NCBI lineage: Eukaryota > Metazoa > Chordata > Mammalia > Artiodactyla > Ziphiidae > Mesoplodon > Mesoplodon bidens. Next base: position 76,356,290 of record NC_138164.1, on the reverse strand, counting down.
CTTCCAACCACCTCCCCTCTGACAACCACCTGTTTGTTCTCTGTACCTATAACTCTGTTTCTTTTTTTTTAATATTTGTTCATTTGTTTTGTTCTTTTTTTATAGATTTCACATATGAGTGAAATCATATGGTATTTGTTTTTCTCTGTCTGATTTATTTCACTTAGCATAATACCCTCCAGTTTCAAGATTTCATTCTTTTTTATGGCTGAGTAGTATTCCATTGACTGCTGATATTCTTTGCCCTGGATGGTGAAAGGGGTGAATCAAGTATTCATTTCAATAATTTTCAAATGATCCCTCTGTTTTCATTTCCACTCTGTTTTTCATTCCCACCTTTCCTGGGTCTTATAATTTTCTGGAATTCTTCAGAGAAAATCAGTTCAAAACCCCTTCTTTTGAACCTGTGTTGTCTCTTCTTCCTCATTGTAAACAAGTGACTACTCTTTAACCTGCTTTCCAGCTTTCAATATTTTTTCTTGCAATCAGTCATCACATTATGTCCCATTTCTATTGCTGTATACCATTTTATTCCCTTTATATCTTATTATTTTGTAATAGAATCTGGAGTGAGAGACAATCAAATGGACAACTGGCCATCTCCTGATAGAGATTAGTAGCATATTTATTTTAAAATGACCTCAATAGTGGTATAAGTAATAGAAGTAGCAGTAGTTCTTTTAGTAGAAATAGTTGTAATCATTAAAACAGTAACACTAGCAGTATCTACTCATGCTACACAGTTATTACCAGTGTCATGATGCTACATAATTAATAGTGTCATATAGCTTATAGAAACTCTTAGTGCATTTGATTTTACTTCACTTAATTCTTACAATAGCTCTGTGTAAAGCAATGGGCAGATATCATTAATCATTACCCATACATCTTACTTTACAGATGTGAAATATAAGAATCAGGGAGGGTAAATAATTTACTCAACTTTGCTCAACTAGTAGTTTCTGTATAAAAGTCTATTCAGTCATCCTACCTTTTCCAGTATTCATAACCCATGACCATAATTTGCAGAGTGAGTTTGAAACATTAGGTATGAATTTGATTTTAAACATTTCCCAGACTCTTTCTGGTCTTGTGATTCTTGCAACAGTCATAGAACACAAATCTTCCATTCAAGAATTAATTGTTTAGAAAATTAGAGTAGCTCAGATGTTTTATTATTATAAATTCTGAAATGGAAATTTGCTTTTTAAAAGGTTTTACCATAAATTGGATATCTCTAATCGTCCTCAGATACAACATGACTAAACTAAAGTAGCCTTTTTCTTTCTCTGGATTTCAGGCATCTCTTTCAATAATTTTTCTAAGCATCCTTTGACCAATAACTCAAGAGTTTATTTAAACCATCTCATACCCACTTCCATTCAACCTAGATAAAAATAATGAATATTCAGTAAGTTTGCTTAAAAAGCATTATAATGGATAAATCTAGGTCTTTTAGCTAATAGCCTCTACCAGTATGTGTCCAATGTACAAAATGTGCTAGTATGTGTCCAATGTACTAAATAGTTGTTCTTAAAAAAACACTATAGTTGGAATAAAATCTCAGACATTATTTATGCTTAACTCAACATTTGCCCTACAATAACATATGCTTCGTCTTTTTATTAGAGAGGGATTTACATTTAAATTCCCTGTCAGTAATAGATCTTTATCTTATATCTAAGTTCCCTGATAGCACTTCTCCCCTCCAAAAAAACCTGAAGAACATCTTACCAAGTATTGAAACCAGACCATCAGATTTTCTTTCCTTCCTGTTCTTCTTCCATGAAAAGAATACATTTGGTTTGACTTAATGTCTCAGAGATGTGTCTCACCCCAAAATTTTTGGCTGTTATCCAGGCAAGTTTTTTGCAACCATGTATGATTTCAGAGTTTAAATGCTCTCCTTGTCTGGAGGGAAATTTCATGGTCAAGAATCAAATGATTCTTAATTCTTTCTGGGAAAACAGGCTTCTCTCCAAGTCTGTTTCAGTTCTTACCTCCATCCTCTACTGCAAACACACATATCCACATAGCTCCTGGGACATATCATTCTTTCCCTAGGGTGTTGACAAGAGAGTTGGATTTTCTAGTACAGTGAAGAGTAAAAAGATCAGGCACTAAGGTATTGCATAGCACAAAAACCATTCAATGATGATTTATTTTTGTCTCAACTTGGAATATTCATGTTTCCATGAGTTGAGTTTTTAATAGTAAAACTTTCATGAAATATATTGAGAATGCCAACTCAGTTGTCTACATTTTATGCTTCTAAAAGTAGAAAATGTTTACATTAGTGACATGGTAATTATCATGAACTTTGTAGAGTCATGAGCTTAAAGCACATTTGAAAAAGCTATCTAGTTTCATCTCTAATTTTGTCAGTGAACAACATGTACTTCATGATGAGTTGATGCCATGTATACAGCAGTGACATGATCCTCTCATAAGTGTGAGAAAGTGCCAGAAGACTGCCTCTCCAGACACCTTTCTCCAGACCTCAGAGCAAATGGAAAGGGCTATGGGGCCCTTTGAACCCCGACTCTAATAGACTTGTAGCATTGGGTAAATTGAAGCTCCATAAATTTTCACCTTACTACCTATAAAATTGGAATAAAAATACAAAGTTCACAAAACTGTAAAGATAAAGGAGATAACACACTTATTCCAACATAATGCCATGTAATAAATATTATCTTCTCTTTCCCTTCATTTTCTTCTGGCTTGTTTTGCCCCCTTTCATTTTTAATTTATTTTAAGAGGAGAACAACTTCAGAGAAGGTTGTTGTTTTCTACTACAAGATGAGGTTAAATGTAGGTACCCCATGTAAGGATAAACGACCTCCTAGAGGAGAGATGCACCTCTTTGCACTGGGTTTTGTTACCTGGTCATCAGCAGACCAGTGACCATATGTAAAAAAGAACATTGGGTCACTTATATCCAGAAAATGATGCACACAATCCGTATGCTTTTATAGTCTGCTCCTCCTGTTTCTCTGAGCAATTGTGCCCCAAAAGGAAGGCAGGGAATAAGTTAATCTTGATTCTTACCTATAAACCATAAAGATCAAAGGAGAGTCTGCTTCGACTTCCCTGGTTGTGCAGTGGTTAAGAATCCACCTGCCAATGCAGGGGACATGGGTTTGATCCTCGGTCCAGGAAGATCCCACATGCCATGGAGCAATTAAGCCTGTGCTCCACAGCTACTGAGCCTGTATTCTAGAGCTCGCGAGCAAAAACTATTGAGCCCATGTGCCACAACTACTGAAACACACGTACCTAGAACACATGCTCTGCAACAAGATAAACCACTGCAATGAGAAGCCCACACCCTGCAACAAAGAGTAGCCTCTACTCGCCACAAATAGAGAAAGCTTGCATGCAGAAATAAAGACCCAAAGCAGCCAAAAATAAATAAATAAAATAAACGAATTAAAAAAAAAAAAAAACAGAGAGTCTGCTTTTCTGCTGATCCCACATCCTGTATTCCCTCCTGGATGAGATCTTCTATTTAGCCTCAGAAGAGAGTAAGTCCTCTCATGGTTGACTCTTATATGTCTTTTCTGTCTGTTTGCCACTATGAAGGTGAAAGTTAAAAGTTTCTGTCATGGGGAGTTATTGTTTAATAGCTACATAGTTTCACCATTGCAATATGAAAAAGTTCAGGAGATGGTGAGGATGGTTTCATAATGATGAGAATGTACATGATGTCACTGCACTGTACACTTAAAATGGTTAAAATTGGTAAGTTTTATGTTGTACATACTTTACCACAATTAAGAGAAGTCTTTTCAAAATTTTCTGACCAAAGGGAACAAGGATACTCCAATATGGATTGAACTATGTGTTCCCAACATCATATATGGGAAGTGTTCATGAATAGATTTTCTCTACCTGTCTAATGAAAGGAAACTCTATTTTGCTCTTCAACCCATGAATCTGCTGCTAACCACAAAAGGGCTTGAGCCTCTTTTCTTTTCTGAATCATTAAATCAGAATGCATAATAAATCTAAATGCTATTTTCAGAAAGTTATGTTTAGACTCTAGAGCATGACCTAAGTTTGAGAAAAATAACTACTTTTGCCACCAATACCATAGTTCAGAATAAGCAAAACTATTCACACTAGTGTTTCTAAGTAATATAGTCCAAAGAAACAGATGAGGATTTTTAATTTGCTTTTTAAAAATATACTTTATATATAATTGTCTCTTGTAATTAAACAACAGAATTTTCCTAATAAAATAGTAAATATTATTATGCAATGATAAATTTTTAGTTAAAAATCAATTTCTAAATGATCATAACTAATTTGACTTATAAGTCCATTAATTAGTGAGAATGGAAAATGAGGCAAAAGAGAGAAGAAGGGAGATATTGTCCACTCATTTGAGAAAGAAAAGAAAAATAATAAGGATTCCTAAGATTGTTTGAAGGCTAAAGAGCTGTGATGATTAGATATGTAAGATGCAGGAAGTAGGATTAAAAACTATATGGTCGGGGCTCCCCTGGTGGTGCAGTGGTTGAGAATCTGTATGCCAATGCAGGGGACATGGGTTTGAGACCTGGTCTGGGAGGATCCCACATGCTGCAGAGCAACTAGGTCCGTGAGCCACAACTACTGAACCTGCGCGTCTGGAGCCTGCGCTCCGCAACAAGAGAGGCTACAGTAGTGAGAGGCCTGTGCACCACGATGAAGAGTGGCCTCCGCTTGCCACAACTAGAGAAAGTCCTCGCATAGAAACAAAGACCCAACACAGCCAAAAATAAATAAGTTAATTAATTTAAAAAAAAAACCCGAAAACTATATGGTCTATTCCATTGTAATAATACAATTCTACTTAAAGAGTAAGGATGTTCAGAGAAACAGATGCCATATAGTGCAGCCTTATTTTACATCATGATTCAACAAGCTTAAGAGATTCAATGACTTTCCCAAGTTCTTATGCCTTGCAAGTGGCAGTCAGGGTTAGTATTAGCAAGCTAATTCTCATTGCATTGCACAATATGGTCTCCCTAAGAAAGTCTATAACTTCTGCAGGAAGAAATGGTAGAATCTCCTAACTGGATGACTTAAATGGAAAGAAAAAGACAACTCTCTTGGACATCTTAATATTCAAAAGCATTTTGATTAAATATGAAATCTCAGTAATCATGTGTATTAATTCACAGATAACTTTTAACACTCTGAAAATGTTTTTCATCATCTCATTAATGCTCATTTAATTGTATAGAAATACAATAATTGGCAAAGGAAATACCTCCAAAACTTGAGCTTACAAAGGTAAAGTGAATTTCTCTGTAGCATTAAGATATTTTAAATTAGAGTAATTAATCGCCTCTTTGAAATGGAGGAGAATAAATTGGACTACATTATGTGACCTATTTTCACATAAGATTTGATGCTATAGTTTTAATGTTCTGATCCATTCACATTTACCCAGTTTAACTCCCAAACAATGCTAGCCTCTTTTGAACCCAGGAGGCTTATCTGGTTTACACATCCAGTAGGAAAGTGGCACCTTCTTGCTCTTTTGGCTTCAAGTTCTTTGTTTTCCTTTCACTATTTGGCCCCAAGGACATTGCACTTGCATTTGCCCCTGCCTGTATTGTTTTCCATGAGGTTCCAGCAAAGCTGCCTCCTTTTCATGATTTAGCTTTCAGCTCAACTCTTACTTTCTCAGAAAATTCATTCCTCTGTCACCTTATCTCAGTTTCTGCTTTCTGAATCTTCTCTATTTCATCACCTTTTATCTTCATGTAGTACTTTTAATTACTCCAAAATCTGTGTTTTTTTATATGAATTCCGTCTATGCCCAGGCTTAACATATGTTCTTTCAGCTGCTATTTACTTATCTCATTTCTCCACCTTTGATAAGACAGTCACTCTCCCAACCGAAGCATTGTGGGACTGCTGCTTCTTGAGATTTGGACATTATATTCTCTAATGTTGCCCAAGATGCTTTCCTTAAATATATCTTCTCATTGGTTCATGTGAAGCTTATACTCCACTAAGATTTTATGTGAGCTGCTATAAAAACTATTCTCTCAAATTATGTAGATATTTAATTTTAAAACACATTTAAATGAAGAATGTATATTTAAGTGCCACAGAGTCACAGAAAATAAACCAAATTCTTCAGCCACATCCTTTTGAAAGTCATTGTAGAGCTTCCTATTTCTTGAGACAGCAAACAAGAAATTCAGCATTTAGCTTGTATTCAGTTTGCGTTCCTTCTTACTTACTGAGCATACTTTATCCACTTTAACTCCCCTGTGTCATTATGTTTCATGAATCTAGAAAACCTATATAAAACCAACACCAAGGATGTATATTTTGTGTGGCTTGGGAAAATATTTTTAGAATCTCATATTAAAAGGCATGACATATAATAGTGTTACTCCATGCGGAGTGACAAATCACTTATATTTTGTGCAAAGGAAACTGTTGGCATGAACTTGGTGGAATACTCTTTAGCTATCTGTGAATAAGAGGCACTGTTAACATATTAGATACGGTTTGTCTTCCAACCCCACCCCATGCCTAATTACACTGTATAGAAAGTTAAGTAGGCACTGAACTAAGAGATGTGGAATCACAGGCAGCATAATCCTATTGTGATTGCCTCGAGCACTGCATAGGCATGGTTGTTTTTTTTCTGATATTGTGGAGAACTTCATAATTATACATTTTTTTTGCCACTGAGTGATCCAGTGTGTAATTACACAGTTCAAATACAATAGTTCTGGTTATTGTTCAAATACATGTAGCTACATGGGATTAAAATATACTTAACACTAATTACATAGAAATGTGATGGGACCTATTAGTTCTTTTATTGGGAATATGAAATGTGCAGGTATAATCGACCCCATTTTTATGTAAGGGTAGTGTCTATCCCTGCATGCAACTTTGCACAGCCATTTTGTTAGTGTAATTCTCTTGATATTGTAACACCAACTTTAGAAACATTATACAAGGAAGTAAATGAAATCCACAGTGGAGTAGATTTTGGGTAAATAGTGCATATTTATTACTTATTTTAGTGTGTTTTTTCTTTTCCACTATGGCTTATTACAAGATAATGAATATAGTTCCCTGTGCTATACAGTAGGTCTGGTTGTTTATTTTATACCTAGTAGTTTGTATCTGTGCTTCTTTTAACTGATTATTTGCTTTTTGTTTAGCAAGAACCATCAGGTAATCTCAACAATGAACACCAGATGGCGTTGCATTGAATAACTGCGTTTTCAATTGTCAATGAAAGCTAGAAACATTTTGGGGATGGAGTGCACGTTAGAAATATTCATGTCTAGCCTCTCATTTTGCAACTAAAATTACTCACATTCAGAGAGGTGATATTATTTGTACAAGACCATGTTATAGATAAATGTCTGACCTGGCATTCAAATCCCAGTATGTTTTAAACATGCTATCCTATCTTTCCATGTGATTATGGTTTCATTGCATCAAAGGAAGAGGAGCACGAGGATAAAGGTCAAATTTTAAATCTTAGTTGGGACACTTACTAGCTGTGTGACACTGGGCACATCATTTAGCCATTTTCCTCTTAGTTTCCTTTGTGAAAAAAAGGGTGGTGGTAGGGATTAAAAGCACACCTACCATACAGTTTTCTTTTATGTTGATTAAGCTGTAAAAGTTCTATGTAAAATAGTTAATAATTTTCTACATAGCAGATTCTCTAGATATATTGGTCCCACGTGAATTTAAGGGACCATATGTGTTACATCATTTTTATAATCCTAAAGCTTTTGTTGCATAGTGCATTTTACTTTACTCTGTATTTAAGATGAGCTGCCTTTTACTCTCAGGAGCTTTTGCTCCAAGAGAGATACTTAAATGTAGATCTGTAGACAGTACTCCAAATAATCACACATGCCACTGCTGTGGAAGAGGGAATACGGTTTTTCAGCCTCACCGGGGCAGGAAAGGACACTGAAACTTCTTAGGACTGGACTTTGAGACTTTACTCTTTGTCTCTTCTCATTCTTCGTGAGTCTCATTCAGCCCCTGCATTCTTCTTGTGTTCTCCAATATTATCTCCTGCTGCAAACTCTCTATTAGAACTTCTCCTTTGGATTTTGGTGTGATGTGCATTCTGAGGCTAGTCTTTGTCAATAATTAGATCTGTGCCTTTAGCTCCTTTCCTATTGTGGACCTAATATATTTTTGTGCAAAATGAAAGACTGCGCTAGATAGATGATTTCTCTTTGAAACTCTATAGTTCTATGATTTTTCCCCTCTAGTCTTATATGACAAAACCTCTCCCCTTCACACACACATACACACAAGTCTGGTATAATTGCTCCCCCCATGGGTCTCATAGCCCCCTAAAATACCTATATTATTTTTCTTGGCTACTAGGCTTTGTAAACAGTCTCCTCTCATAGTGACCATACTTTTGCATATGACTTGCTCCCAATGAGATATTAGCAAACATGATGCAAGCAGAGGCTTAATAAGCATTTTCACAGTGGACTTGCCATTTGGTAAAATTTCTCCTTCAACCATGAGATCACTGTGCAGAGAAGTTCACACTAGCCTTCTAGAGAAATACCAGGGAACCCAGATAACAGCCTGAATTCAGACACCAGACATATGGTTCATCCCAGGCATCCCATCCAGCTGTAATCATTTAAGCTCCCCACCTGAGGCCCCAGATTGTGGTGTTGTCCTCCTATATCCAGCCAAAACTCTGACCTGTAATTGTGAGCAAATAAAAAGGCTGATGTTTTTAAGCTATTAAATCTTAGGGTGGTTTGTTACACTTCAATAGATAACTGCAACACTGTGTAACCTTGTGGATTGCCTTAAGTTTAGCATCTCTATGCCTCCATTCCCTCATCTATAAGGGGTGCATAATAAGGGAACAAATGTCACAGGATTAGTATTGTTAAACGAGACAATGCAAGAATGATGATTGAGAGGCAGTGATAGGCACAAAAGAAGATCTCAGTGTTAGTTATTATTAAAAGAAAACACTGTATTAATTTGATAGATTTGGCCAAAAAAATCTCATTCAGGTAAAATGAAGGATTGATTATTAGGAGGTTAACAAAATAACTTGAATAAACTTGCACAGCTGATAAATGGGAATTCCAGGGTAGTTGCAGTGACCCAAATATGCCTCAGTTACAGCTGCTGTTAGTGTACTCTGGTGGTGTTTTTATGCTGTAGATTAAATAATTATGGGAATCATTCTGAGTCCTTCAGCTATCTGGGACTTCCAGGAACTTCATGATTAGTTGACACTTGTTTCCCCAGCTCTACTGGGGGAGACTAAGCCAAGAGATTGCTGATGACACAGGGACAATTTGACTCTCTTCCTGAGAAGGGGTCTCATTATTTCTCAGCCTGACTTTTCCTTCTTCATCCTTCTTTTTACTATCCCCTCCCTTCTAATTCCTTCACTGTAACCCCTTTCCCATCAATTACAAGAACTTTATCCTGCCGCCATTTGAGAGCATGGGGTGGCTGAGGGAAAGAAGATGGGCAATTGCTAATCACATTTATCCAAATTTGCCTTTTCTCAGCTTATGTTATCATGGTGTTTTGCTGTGCTACAATGCTTTGCTATCATTATCATAGTAGTATGTTTACTTTTTTTTACAGATTTTATGATTATATGTATGTACTGTATACTATGTATACATATATAATAAAATGTATGCATTACTATCATACATGCTTTATATATTAACAATTACATCTCAAATGGAGTTAAATCATATGCCCAAAATAACATAATAAGAGCTGAACTGGGACAGATCATTATCTATCACTGATGAAATTTTCCCCACAATGGGGATAATTTTACGTACCTTCTATGGTCATCATGAGGATTATCAGTAATAATAATACAGACAAGTAGCATATGATAGTGTTTTGTTTAGAACTATTATGCCTTTATCTTTTCTTACTCTGGAAAATACCCCTTGTCAGAATTCCAGGACCCTATTAGTGATTCTGTATCCACGTGAGATGCTCCCATGATCAAAAATCTTGAAAGACCCCATATTGAGTCCTTATAACAACTTAGCTCTCTGCAATGCATATCCAAATTACCTAATATATATGTGATAAACTGAATATTTGCATTTTTATTTTCTGAGTTGAATGTAAATTACTAACCTGGATATCTCTTCTGCTACAAACAGCACACTCTAGAGTTCACCAAGTCTCCTGTGCATTGTCACCACTCTATACATCATTCTTGAGTTACTTTTTATTCCTACAGTAAATTAGAATGAAAGACTGCTAGCACTGCTCAGCACACCCATGAGACATTTGTAACTTGATCAGGGTAATGCAGCCAATCAGTAATGGAAGGAAGCAGAGGTAGGAAACCTCAGAGCAGAGTATTATTAGACCAACAATAAGCTGTTATATGGTCCTCAGGGGAAACAAGAAATCAAGCAGGTATTGAAGTGAGTAACATGATGCACTAGCCTAAATCATATCACTGAACATCTCTTGGGAAACCAAGCATCATGGGCAATGGTGTTATGTAACATGGAAACCGAAGCTGCATGGCTGAAGCCAACAGGGATTCTTTCCTTCTTTCTTTTTTCATTTATCTTTTGGTAGTCATTCTTCAGTTAACTTGGATCAAGGAAAGGCGTCAGTACAAAAGTCCTCACAGGATAGTCTGGAGATGTTCCTATATTATCTGTGTGTTTCCAGACTATCATAGAATCAAAAACTTTGAGGGACAGAGTTTAATATCACCTAGCATGACCATTTCACAACATTTACATCCCTTCCATAATAATTCTGTTGACAAATAGCCTCTACCTGAGCACGTTTCTTGTCAGGAAACTCATAACCACGTTAGTAACTCATTCATTTCTTCTGATTTTTCTAGCTCAATAGATACCTTGCCATCCTTAAATTTCATCCATTTGCTCCTCCATTATTATCTTTTGTGTTATTAATGGATCATCAGATATTTAAATCATAGAATCATGATTTTTCCTTGTCTTCACCATGTCTTGTATTTTCCATGCCTTCTAATCCTTAGGGGAAACATCTAGAGTTCTCCCAATCATATTACTTCTTATGTATTATGGCTTTGAATTCCCTCATTAGTGTGATTTCAGGAAAAGGAAAGAACATACAACATTTGGAGTCAGATCTGGCTCCATTTTCAGCTATAAGAATAGATTTTGGAAATGTTATTTAAATTTCATGTCTCTGTTTCCTCTTCTGAAAAACAACACAAAGTGTCTTATAGATGGATGCTTCCAACAACTGTCCAACTGGCTTGCTCCTTTGTTCAAATCTGGGCAACCATATCACATAGTTGATTGATTAGGAACTTATACTGACTAAATACCCTGGTTCTGCTTTCTATTTTTTGTGCTTAACTCTGAACTTCCCACCTTGTATTCACATAATTGGTGGTTAGACCCAAATGCAATCTTTTCACTTTTCTCAAGTTTAAACTCAGTAGACTCAGACCATTTTTCCAGAAATGGAGACTCAAAAATTCTTTAGACATTTCTGGCCAGACAGCTATATGATATTGGCTCATATTTTATTGGGGATTATATGGTAGGTTAACTCAGTGCTTGACCAAGTCCATGGAAACAAAGTGCAATCCTTGGATGGGTACCTGGCACAGTCACAGATTAGGCACTATCCCTAGCCAGCATTTTGGCAATGTGCAGGAAAGGTGCCAGGGGAAAATGTTGTGCTTGAATTCATGACTGCATCTCATAAGTAATTTTAGATATATTTCATGTTTATGTGAAAAGAACAAATGTTTATTTAACAGCAGGATTCTTGTTTGAGTTCAATCACCATGGCTCTTGCTATTAAAATGGAAATTTCATTATTGATCTCTGGATTTCTCCAGCTATTTTTTGGAACCAGTAGTGTGACCCATGCAACTCCTTAAATTTATAACACATCAGCTTTTTGCCACCCCTACTCCAGTATCAACTATGTGGGAGTTACCAGACCTGCTAGTGAGAGTGACATATGATCATGACTTTCTTGTTTACTCTTTCGTTTGACCTTACAAATGACTTTTCTTGAGATTCATGGAGAAATTTGAAGTGACCAACACATTCCATGGGTAATTTCTAACTAAAATTCTAGGTATCCATCTGACTTGTTTTAGGTTCTTTGAGGATATGCCTGAAGACAGCTTGTTTGATTTTGACTTTCTGCATCCCATGTCAGGGTAACTATGAATAAAAATATCCTCCCAAGTTCAATAAACTAAGCTTGTGATGCTATGTTATGACATATTATCTAGTTTCATGATCTTCTAAAACTGTATAAGCCCTTTCCCTATGATATTCTACTTCTGGTCTGATCATATTTATAGTTCCCCTTTACCATCATCACTGTCTTTAAAAAAAGTTGTATATGTTATTTGGTCTTTAAAACCTTGTTTTCTTTCTGTAAGCCTCAACAACAAATTTAATTCCAATATCTGGGTCACTAACCATCTTATAAATTTTTCTTAGATTAAATTTATGGCATCCAGAAAGTTAGTTGAGTGTTGAATTCTGAATTGACTTTCAATAACGTAAGTCACTGCAAGGAGAGGACTGGTTACTAGTTTAGGAGTTAACTGTGTGTGTCATCCCCAACCTTCCCTCTCTTGTCTCTGTCCTTGAACATTCCTTGACTTTAGTTCTTCTAGATGTTTATAAACTGAACTATGCTAGTTGATCCCAGACTCATCTACACAAGGATAATGATGCTTTCCAAAGTAGCCTGGGGTTTAAGGAGAGGAAGCACATGTTATACAGAGAGAAGAAACATTAAGCAACATTAATTATGTTGGAGCACAACTTTCTAGGTCTCATTATTGCTACAAAAGAACTGTAGGCAACTGCCTCTTAAATCTTGTCATATGAGATTCTATGGCAGGACCCTGTCAGAGGAGCCATTTCTTCAAGGAAACCTTCTTTGATAATCAATGAACTGATGTACTAGGAATATTTCTGTCATATTTTATCTGACAATATTTAATATGTTGAAAGATAAAATCTATAGAAAACAACCATAAACAGACCACATTTCACTCTGAAGGAAGTGATGCTTTAAGGAATTCTTTTGTATATACAGTCATGACTGTAATGGCAAAATCCTTATTTGTGTACAAACTAGGTTGGCTTGCATTTATAAGAAAATCTTTACTATTTATTTTTAAAAGACTTTAATAAGATATTTTGTTAAAAAAATGTTCGTAATATTCAACTATGGTCTGTTTTTCAGTGCTTTCCAGTATGTAATTGAACTCTCTTGAATGTTAAACACTTGCAGAATAATTCTTTACAATCTTATATGTCTGTAGCTTTCTGCATACTATTCACATATATTAACTTATTTAATTAGAATAACAATTCTTTAAAGTGGTTATTATCACCTTCAGTTTATAGATGAACAAAATTAAGTTTTAAAAGTGGTCAAGTGACTTGCCTGAGGTTATTCAACTAATAAAGCAACTGAGTTGAGAGTCAAACCTAAGATTTCTTGACTCTCAATCCAATGTTATGTCAACTCCATGGCTCTCTATTTGGTGAAAGTTCTTACTAAGGCCTCTGAAGCCTGAAGGAGCAGAGAAAGAGCAGAGAAGAAAAGACCTGCACATAGATAAGACAATTACCAAAATGCCTGAGGTATAATGTAGGGAGAAAATAAAAACTTTGGAAAGAAAGTAAAGACAAAATACGAAGAATACACTGTTATTTCTCCATTGGAAAACGTATAAAGATGCATATAATTGTGTGTTCACATTCTTGAATCTTCTGGAAGACTATCAGTTTCCTAAGTTCACAAACTACTTCTGCCTGCCTTTCTCACCATTGTACTTCTGGTGGCTAGTGCTGTGTTTGGTACATAGTACATGACTGATAAATTGTGTTGCATGAATGTTGAATGTGTGCTATGAAGGTACATGGGACTCTCCTTTTCTCTGAATTTAGGGATGAGGAGAACCTTGAAGGTGATAAAATCTGAAGCATCAAGGAAGAAATAACTCAGGCTCTGCATTCAGCCTTAGATACCAAAATTGCCATTACACCTTGTTCCTTGAATGAATGTGGAAAACACACTCTTTACAAATCTCAGTTTCTTCATCTGTGGAGGTTAAACCTATCTCAGAGGGTTGTTAGTGTAATGAGTGTGATCCTTTGAAAGTTAAATACATGTTTTCTGTTTAAACTTTTAAAATACACAGTCTCCGTCCTCCTCAGACCACCAAACTCTTGATAAAACCACATAAGAAAGACAATGTTACCAAATGTTACAATGTCAGCAAAAGAATCTGAAGATCTTATCTCTCTCAATAAAAAAATAAGCCTTGGACTGTCCTAAGCCACATCTCTTCCATTAAGAAGCTGACTGTTGTCTTGTGGAAAACATCAGGGGCCCAGAGAAATACTGACAATTTTTCAGCCATGTGATAATGTTACCCAGAAGGGCTGTTTACTTCCTCAGATGGAGTTTACTAAATGAGTCTAAATGAAATTATTGATTTTCCAAGTAACTAATCAGTGGCATGTTAAGGAATAAGAGATTAATTACAGATAGAATTATGCATCTTGTTTGTTTGTTTTCTGTATATCCCAGTTTTAGTACAATTGAATTTTGAGACTTTACTACATTAGTGAGGTATAAATATATTTTCAAATTCTGTTTCCTCAACCTAGGTGGTTAGACAGCTGAAGTTAGACTCTCTATAGTTTGTATTTTATTGTCATGAGATTGTTAGATATTTCCAGTACTCCCACTCCTTCGCTATTTTATAGAAGGAACAGATATTATAATGTTATTTTATAGAAGGGTTCAGATATTAAAAATATTTCAATTAAAAATTGGTAACCTAGGACTTCCCGTTTCAGGTCCAACATGTAAAGAGGCAGTCATCATTTTCACTCTCACAACAAGAAAAACCTGACTAAACTGAAAATCGATGACTTTTCTTGGACCTATCATAGAACTAAAGTTACATGACTTTACTTGGACCTATCATAGAACTGAAATTACAGGGAAAATTGCATCTTCTAAAATCTGGACAAAGAATTACGTGCAAAGAGACACAGCTGAGATCTACTCATCAGGAGCAAAAGTTGCTGGACATCATAAACTGTTAGGAACAGTTAAGTGGCAATTTTAATGAAGTGCTGAAGGTTAACTACAGACTAACATAAGAATGCGAAACTCTAGGGACTTGCAGGCATAAGGGGATCCCTACACTGTCACATGCTTTCATTCTAGTAAAACCCACCAGCCACAACCAGAAAACAGAGTGGGTAAGCAGAGAAAAATAACAACAATTTTAAAAACCAGTAGTACAACTATGACCTCAGAAGAGAGACTAAAATTCTTGTGAAGGTCATACCCCTGAGACACTAGCCCACTGAAGGACTGAGACTTAATCAGAACACTGTAAAATTTCCCTCTCATCCACACCATACCATGACACAGCAAGCCACTAGTGTAATAATAATAATAATGGATTGCAGCTGAAAGAGTGGCACAGATCCTTTCTAAGCAAGAGTACAAAAAAACAGTACAAGCCCAAAGCCAAGCGAGAAGGCAAAAACAAGGACAACAGAGAGATGTGAAGCCTCTGGTAGTTATAGATGCAAAAACATTAAACAGCCTAACCCCTAGCCAAATAAACGCTAAAGGCCTCAGAACATATTATCCAGTAAAACAGGTCCAGATTTAAACAAAAAATCACAAGGCATGCCAAATAGCAATAAAAAAAAAATTAGTCCAAAGGGTGAAGTGAGTATCAAAACCAGACTCAGATATGAAACAAATATAGGAATTATCAAAAAAAGAGCTTAATATAATTATGATCAGTATATAAAGGGTCCTACTGGGAAAAAACTACAATATTCAAGACCAGGTGTTTACTGTCAGCAGAGACATGGAAATAATGAGAGAGAATCAAAAGAAAATGCTAGGGGGGTAAAAAAGTAACAATTAAAGAATGCATTCATCAGGCTCATCAATAGATTCAACACATCTGAAGAAGAATTAGTGACCTTGAAGATAGGTCAATAGGAATTTCCCATACTAAAATCCAAAGAGAAATAAGATGAAACAACAAAAGCAATAACAACAAGCAAATCAGAAGATTCAAGAACTGGGGGACAATAACCAAATGTGTAACACATGTAACTGGAGCACCAGAAAGGAAGGAAAGAGAACCAGGCAGAAGATCTAGGAAACTCAGAGAAGACCAAACAAGATAAGTCTGAACCTTGCAGCATCCCCTACCCCCCCACCCCCACACACACAATGAAAGTAAGAGCTGGTTCTTTGAAAAAAATCAGTATATTGATAAATTTTTCTCAGGTTAGAAGAAAAGAAAAAGACACAAATCACCAATATCAAGAATAAAAGAGAATAATTACTAATCCCCTAGACATTCAAAGGGTAATAAATTAACACTACAAATAACTCTATGCCCAGAATTTTGATAATTTAGATGAAATGAATCAATTCCTTGAAAGAAACAAACTACCCAAACTCTCAAATAGGTGAAGCAAATATCTCCATATCTAGTAACAACATTTAATTAATGGCTAAAAATCCTCCCCAAAAGAAAACACAAATCCCAGATGGTTTTACTGTTAAATTCAACCATGCATTTAAAATAGAGATAGTGCCAATGTCATATGTTAAACAATCTCTTCCATAAAATAGAAGTGGGGGACATATTGTATGCGATTTTATGAGGCCAGCATTGCCTTAATAATACAACTACATAGAAACATATAAGAGAAGAAAACTACAATCCAATATCTTTCATGAACATAAATGTAAATATCTTTAACAAAATATTAGTCAATTGAATCCAGCAGTATAGAAAAAGAATTATATACCACAAACAAGTGTGGTTCTTTCAAAGAATGTAAGGCTGGTTCTAAAACAAGCAAACATAAAACTCCCCCCAACTAGGAATAGAATGGAATTTCATTAACCTAATAAATAATATATTTGAAAAACTCTAACATCATATACATCATACTTATAGTGAAAAATTGAATTTTTTAAGATGGCAAATGAGGCAAGAATATCCTCTCTCATTACTCCTGTTCAATATTATCCTGAAAACCTTACTTAATTAAATACAACAAGAAAAAGAGGATATATACAAATTGGAAAAGAAGAATTAAAAATGTTTTTATTTTCAGATGACATGATGGATGATTTTCTCTATAGAAACTCCAACAAATCTACACACACACACACACACACACACACACACACACAGATAGATCCTGGAAATAATAAGTTAGTATAACAACTTTGCAGGTTTCAAGGTTGATATACAAAAGTCCATTGACACCAGCAATAAACAATTGGAATTGGAAATAAAAAATAAAGCCATTTACTGTAGCACCAAAGAGTTCAATAGCTCAGTATAAATATTACAAAATATATGTAGAATCTGTGTGTAGAAACTATAAAACTCAGAAAACAGAAATCACAGATGATCTAAACAAGTGGAGAGATATTCCATGTTCATATATTAGAAGCCTCGATATTTTTAGGGTAACAATTCTTCCCAACTGTATCTGTAGATTCAACACAATTTTAATCAAGTCCCCAGCAATTCTTTTGCATATGTCAACAAACTGATTCTTAAATTCATCTAGAAAGTCAAAAGGTTTAGAATAGCTAATGCATGTGGAGGAGTCACTTTACCCTCTTTCAAGGTGACCATATCAAGACACTGTATTATTTCCTTAAGAACAGACACATCAACCAATGGATTAAAATTAAGATGCCAAAAGTGAACCAAAAAAATATAACCAAATGATCTTTGATAAAGGCATAAAGGCAAATCCAGGGGAAAAGGATAATCTTTTTCCAATAAATGGTACTGCAATTGGATGATGTCTGTATATAAAAAAAAGTGGTTTTAAACACAGACATTGCACCTTTCACAAAAATCAACTCAAAATGTATTATACAAATACACCTAAATTTAAAACATGAAACTATATAATGTCAGGAAAAAAAATAATCAAATTTTATGTAAGTTTTTAGATAGAACAATTCATGAAAATAAAAAAAAAATAAATCATAAAAGAAAAAATGTAAAATGAACTTTAAAATTAAACATATTTTCTTTGCAAAAGCTGAAAAGGGAATGAAAAACACAAGTCATAGACTAGTAAAAATGTACTTGCAAATCACGTTTCATAAGGGACTTATGGCCAGAATACAAAATAAAATTTTAAGAGTCAGCAGTGTAGCAGAAACTTGAATAGACACCTCAGCAAAGAATATATACATATGGAAAATAAACATATGGAAAGATGCTTAACATCACTTGTTACTACGTAATTGTGCACAAGAAAATATGATATCACTACACATCTATTAGAATGTCTAAAATCCAAAAAATGGACAATATTGATTGCTGGCAAAGATAAAAAGTATCAGGAATTATCATTCATTCCTGGCAGGAATGCAAAGTGGTACAGCCACTTTGGAAGACAGTTTGGCAGTTTCTGAAAAAAAACTAAGCAAATTTTTACCATACTCATCATAGAGCATCTTGTTCCTGGGCATTTACTCAGCTGATTAAAAAACTTGTGTCCACATAGAAACATGTATACAAATATTTATAACAGATTTATCATAATCACCAAAAACTTGAAGAAATCAAGATATCCTTCAATATGTAAATGGATAAACTAACTTTGAGAAATCCATAAAAAAGAAATGTTGTTGAGTGATTTAAAGAAAAATGAAGTATTCATGCATGCAACAATGTAGATATTTTTTTTTGCTGTCTACAAGAGACCCACTTTATTTTTCCCAGTTTTTTGAGATGCAATTGACATATAAGAGCATATTAATTTAAAGTGTACGGTATAATGACTTGATATATGTATATATGGCAAAATGATTACCACAATAATTTATTTAACATTCATTACCTCCCATAGTTCCATTCTTTATTCTTGTGATGAGAACTTCAAAGATCTTAAATGTTTATAGCTAAATGAAAGAAGCCAGTATAAAAAAGCTACACGCTGTATGATTCCATCCACATGACATTATGTAAAAGACAAAATTATAGAGGTAGAAAAGAGTTTGATGCTTGCAAAGGTTTAGATATGGGAAGTGTTGAATAGATGAAGCACAGAGTAATTTTAGGATAGTGAAATTAGTCTGTATGATACTGTAGTAGTGGATACATGATACTATGTCAAAACCCATAGTACCTTGCAGTACAAAGAGTGGAACCTTAATGTTAGCAAATTTTAAAAATAAGTGAGGAGATCTGGGAATCCAGGCTGGGATGCAGACTCTGATAAAATAATCCAACCTTATTAAAAATTCATGACACAACCTCACAGAAGCAGGAAATGTAAAAAGGTACTGACCTCAGTACCCTTGGAAATTAGTGGAAACTGTAAAACTAAAGACAAAGGGAATTATATATAAACACTGTACTTGCTTTGGTAAAGTTGTTTCCCATGGGATTATAGGTTAAAATTTTTGAAAACACTATACATAGATACTGGGATTGAACAAGTAAGCTGATGTATTTTGGGTGGTGGGAGACAAGATTCTTACTGTTAGAGTTTGGAGTTACAGATAAGCAAGGGGGGAAGGCAAGAATGAATCATGAGGTATTAGATTAGAGTTAGAGACATAAATATTTACTCATGGTTAGTTTACTATAGAGTCAGATGATGAAATATCAGTAATTATAGATGTATTATACACAGGTGATTAGACACTCATATATTTGTTAGCTCTGTCTGCTGAGATGCCTTGAAGCAATGACATTCCAGTAGCAGTGAACAAATCCAGTGCCCAGATCTTGGTTTCTAGTACTATTCCACAACAAAAGAAACCTGAGCTCTTCAGAGAAACGGCTGATTCTACGTCTGGAGTAGGGAATATGCAAGGTTGGCCTCAAACATTTATAATACCAGAAAGTAAGGAAGTGCTGAACAAAATCAAACAAACAAAAAATAATGATGGGCTTGTGTCAAAGGGACACAAAAGATAGCTGAAAGAGCTCCCAATGACCAAAGCTGGGACAATTTGAGGGAGATAATAAATAAAACTACATTGGATTATAACCCAACATATAAAATAAATACCCATGAGTTTGTATTAACATAAACAAATGTTTAAGTAAATGAATAAATGAGGGAGAATAGACAAATATCCCATACAGAAGAATTCCAAATTAGTTAGGTAGAGACTCTCTTCTCAAGGAGATGGAGTCTAATTCATTTTTGCTAAAGATGGGCTCCTTAAGGAGTGAACACCTTGAAAGTGACTCTTCCAAAGGGCGATAAGAAAAGGGGGAAAAGGAGTTACATTACAGTGGAGAAATCTAACAAACACTTCCTCAGTCATGAGACCTAGATTATCAGCAATAATCAGTGATATTTATAGTATGTACCCTCTACATGTTGTGATGAGACTAATACTTTGTATCTGTGTTCTTCCTCCCCCAAACCCCTAATCCTCAGCTCACCACAAGAAAAAAACATCACACAGACTCAAAATGAATAACGTTTTACAAAATACCTGATCTGTACTTCTTAAAACTGTAACATCATCAAAAATAAGGAAAACTGAGAAATGATCTTAATCTAGAGGGGTCTAAGATGAGGCATGATGATTAAAAGTGATATATTTATAGGATCTTAAAACAGGAAAATCACAGTCAAAACTGAGAAAATATAAATAAAGCGTGCACTTTAGTTAATAATGAGTAAAATATCAGTTCTTTAGTTTTGACAAATGTACCACACTACTGTAAGATGTTAACAAGAGTATAAACTGGGTTCAGTTTATACAGAAACTCTCAGTACCACTCTTGAAGCCACTCTGTAAATCTAACATTTTTCTAACATAAAATATTTACCTAAAATCCTCATTCTGCATTATAATTGTAATAATAAACAAACTCTCATTTTAAAAATTGGGAAACTATTAGCCTTCATCATAACCTATACAGTGGTTTAAAAATAGTATAAAATTTGAATTTCAAAGCCTGTATGTGATGCACACATTGTCCAGTTTACTGTAGTCCCTGCTATTTCTTATTCTCTTAAATATAGTCTCCTTAACATATTTATGTTACGTATCTACCCTCTTTAGGTATGTGTTTACCATTGCTAATAGAAAGTACATAATAGGGCTTCCCTGGTGGCGCAGTGGTTAAGGGTCCGCCTGCCGATTCAGGGGACACGGGTTCGTGCCCCAGTCCAGGAGGATCCCACATGCCGTGGAGCAGCTGGGCCCGTGAGCCATGGCCACTGAGCCTGTACGTCCGGAGCCTGTGCTCCCCAATGGGAGAGGCCACAACGGTGAGAGGCCCGCGTACCACACACACAAAAAAAGTACATAATAGCCTAGAAATAATTTTGTACTGATCATTAAATTCTCATCATAAAAAAATGTTTAATTTGAAACTTTAAGAGTGGACAAGTAAAATTGAACCAGAGCTTCTGTTTTAAATTAGCCCATAAAAACGATGTCCAACAGATAATATGGAAGGTATGGTATTGATGTCTTCAAAGGACTTAATATAATATATATGAGCATGTAGTAAGTATTCAAAAAATGTTGACTGGCTTTTAATTCTGATGGGTAGTAAGACATTAGGATGGACTAGAGAATGTAGAACTGGAAGAAGGGAGAACAGAACTGTGGAAGAAACAGCGGCGGAAATCTAAAGTTTGAGGTGTGGCTGACCAGAACAGGGGGTTGTTAAGGTCTGCTAGCACAGATTTGCCAAGTAGTTTGCAACATACATGTTAAAACTTCTTCTTGGATCACCTGGAAAACACTGAGAACAATGACAACAACAACAAAAGTTTCATAAAACATTTAACTGGTTTCATTTTGTTGAGAGACCTAACTAGAATATTTTAGGCATGTCACTATAGATTCTGCCCTCATCCAAGAAACTGGCAGTTTTCCTTACAGGTTGCCATGGGTACTGATGTCAGATTACATAACTGTTCTATTTTGAAATGTGTTTCTCTATGTGCATATGACAGTACAATGTTCTTTTTATGAAAATAACAGACTTTCTGGAACCTCTTCTCTTTGATATCTCTTATTTATTAGACTTTTCACTAACTTACTTGAGACTATATGTAAGTGGATTACAAAATGTAATGTCTATTAATGAGGATTCAAAAAGTAACTATTTAATTTTTAACTCAGTACATATATGTCTCCCAGTGAAATCAATCTTAAAATTATTACCTATCAAAATATTCACTTTTGTTCACATTCTCTTTGTAACCCACACATGCCCTTGATTCTTTTCTCCTTGTTGGAGAAGAGTTTTCTCTTGTTCTCTTTTGTGGGAAAAACACTGATTTTTAAAAATGTAATTAAGTAACAAAGGAAGGAAGAAATAACTCTCTTTATATGCCTCAGTCTGGGATCAAACTTTATTCAAAAATCTTCTCCAACAATACCTTCCTTCCTTCAAGACCTTCAAAGTGCTGAAAGGGGAAAATTCAATAGACATCTTGTTTAGTTGCAAGGCAGCCCAAACCAACAAATCCTAAATCTTTTATTTTTCCCTCTCTTTCTTCTTTTCTGGAATTTCATCAGTCATGTCCATCTTAAAATGGACTTGATTCCCCTGAGACCTAGGAGAAGCAAGAAAGAAAAAAAATGCTGATAGATAAGAAAGTGTTTCTCTTGGTGTGACAATTGTGTAAACAACTAATTATAATCACAGTGTGATGGATTAAGTTTTATGACATCAGTCTGTGAGAGCCCAAAGGAGGAAACCGTTAATAACTTAGGTGAATACAATAGATAATAAGAAAAACTCTATAGGAAAAAAAAAACACTGGTGTTAGTTTAGAATAGTAAATAAGAATGACATATTGGAAGTGAGAGAGATAGTATGCCCGGCTCAGAGAAGAACTTGAGCAAAACAGTGCTGAAAATATATCTGACTGTGTTTGGGGAAAAGAAGTCAGTTCAATATGGTTTGAATATGGTTTGTGTGGAATAATGTAATAGCAGTCAGGTCAGGCCAGAAACATAGTTGGTTTATAATTTGGGAGGATTAGTTAAGATTTGTAGTCTCTATAGGCGAAAACTAACTGCTGAAAATTCTGAGGGCAGTGCTATAGCCCATCCCTTCAGGTAAGAGAAACAAATAATTGCTCACTTTTACTCTAAGTCAAGGCATACAGGATAAAAAGTTGAATAACACACCTTTTTTTCACTGAGGATTTTACACTCTAATGGGTTATGTACAAAGTGACAGTTTCAATGCAGTCAGATGTTTTAGGATTGAGTTTTTACCCCCATACTAGTATGAAGGATGGAAGAACAAATAAAAAAGCAGTTTTCTGAATCTGGAATTTGGGATTGTAAAGTAGTTGTGGTAAGAGACACACAATCAAAGAAGTTTGGTGAGTATGAAATATGACCAAATGTGTCCTGCAACCCCCTCCCCTGACCTCCACACCCCTGGCTGTTGATGTCATGAAGGAATCCTTGGCCTCCAGTTGCTCTGAATAAGTCAGATAGGGATTCACATCCCTGGCTTCATAAGTCACCTTTGGCAAGTTTGAAGAGGAAGCTGGAGAATGTCTGTGCACAGCTCAAGACCACTACTCCTCTCTCCTCCCCAATATACATGCTCACTACTTTCTTCCTTGTTGAAACCAACAGAGCAAACTTTTTTTTATCTTTTAGCTTATCTTGGCAGCTACCACCAGGAGCCCTTGACATCCATGCCATGTCTCATCTGGGTCTGCAAACTCTCCTTAGCACATGTATCCCCCTTTCCTGTCTTGTTTTTCTCCATGGCTTTTTATCATCAGCTGATATTCTCCATATTTTATTTCTTAATTATATCACTCACTCTACTACAATATCTTCACTGATGTAAGCAATTTGGGAGTTTGATTTTCTTTTTCTCTTTTTCAACTGCTGTAGCCCCCACATAGTCATAAAACAGCATGGCACACATCTTAGGAAATCAACAAGTATACTTTGAATGTAAAAACTGATTGAAGACAAAAAGGAATATTTACAGACAATTAAAATAGCCTGTAGTACTTCTGAAGAATGGTTACTCAATATGATGAATATAGAACATGAGAAAAATTGCTGGTTTGGGACAAATTCTGATATTTAGCTTTGGACATGTTGATTTGTAGGAGACATTGAAATATCTTCATATTTTAGAGAGTGGGAAAGATGGATGTGGAATCCTCAAGAAATATCGGACTTCCAAAAATAGCTCTGGGAGAAGAGGTCTTCACTCTGTATTTAAACAAACGAGTACTTTTTATGAGAAACATGGTCTTTAATCTTGGAAATCATTTCCCTTTCTAATAGAAATATAAACAGAATTCTCAATGATCAACTTACTAACTCCTGCCTGCTTTATAGGAACATTAGGTATTGTATATACACAGAATTGCTTGCTTTCAATTCTCTTAAACATTTTTCAAAAGTGGGATTAATGAGTCCTCTTTGGCAAGACATTTATGTCAGTGGGTCAGGTGCCTATTAATAGTTTTAAAGAGTGTGCAATGTCCCTCTCCTTCTGTAAAATAAAATGTCTGTTCTCAGTAAACCTCTGCAGTCTGCACTTCTGGAAGGGGAGAGCCACTAACAATGTCTGGGCTTTGTCAACATGCCTAAAAGCAACATTGTTAAAGGTAATTGTGATAATGCAAAGGGACAGGGGACATTCTTCTGTCTTGCCTCTGTCAGCTCTGTGGGTGGGTTCTAGGATTTTCCTTAATTTATGTGAAGCTGTATCAACTCTGCAGAATTCAAAATGAAGTGAGGAAAGGACACACTACTTTTAACTTCAAATTTACTAATTTTAATTCTAGTTAATTTCCAGCCAATTTCTTCCAAATGAATGTTAATAAGCTCAGTTCTCTGATCATTATATTAAAAAGCTAAATCAAAAAAAACCCTCTGCAACAAGCACTAAAGTGTTTTATAAGGGAATTATAAGTATACATTTATGTTTTCTTAATAAAAATATTGAAAGAGTCAAGTGCATAAGTAGAGAGATGGTGCAAAAATAGTGCTTGAAACGGGTTTTTACGGTGAGAGGACCATGATTAAAATAACCAAGTCTCAGCTGTTTCACCATAAGTGAGACATGGAGTCTCATTAACAGTGGATTTTTCTTCTGTGAAATGGGGATCATCACGTTTCTAGAGTTTTCTTGAGAAATAAATGAGATAATATAGGTAGAGGGCTTCCCTGGTGAAGCAGTGTTAAGAATCTGCCTGTCAATGCAGGGGACACGGGTTCAAGCCCTGGTCCAGGAAGATCTAATGTGCCACGGAGTAACTAAGCCCATGTGCCACAACTACTGAGCCTGCACTCTAGAGGCTGCAAGCCACAACTACTGAACCCACGTGCCACAACTACTGAAGCCCACGCCTAGAGACAGTGCTCCGCAACAAGAGAAGCCACGCAATAAGAAGCCTGCACACAGCAATGAAGAGTAGACCCCACTCACTGCAACTAGAGAAAGCCCGTGTGCAGCAACAAAGACCCAACACAGCCAAAGATAAAAATAAATAAAATAAATAAATTTAAAAACATATATAGGTATAGTATCATATTTTCTGCAGTTTGGAAGAACTTAATATATGGTAGCTATTAATGAAGATAGCTATTAATGGAGATACGCAGAGACTGTGGAGTTCTGAGAAATGGAATTTCCTAATTTGCCATTATTCAAATGAAAAGCTAAGATTTCTTAGGTCAAGTAAGTGGGTGATTTTTCAAGGTCAGGTTAGGAAAGAAATGTATAATAAGACCCAAGTTCTTATCTTGCTTATTTATTTGTAATTTGCGTTTTTGTTATCAAGGAGTTCCTTGGGAGCTGCAACTGCGATCTCGGCAGCTTACAAAAATCAGGAGTATGGAAAAAAACATCAGATCAACCTATTTCAGGTAATAAAAACTTTTCTGGATTGTGGAGCAAGAGATGTAGGCACAATTGTTTTAGATCATCTATGAATTCCTGATATAAGAAAAGGAGAATCCTGTGGATCTGTGCATGTCTTTGATGGTAGGTTTGGAGACAGTTCTTTTGTAGTGCATTTGTGAATTAGTCCTACAAGAAACTTAGAACTAAACATATTCTGTACTTAAAGAGAAAGGACAATGATTGGTACTGGCATAGTGCTCTTTGGATCTAGGTGTTTGTGCATCTCCTTAGAATACTTTCATTGACCTCAGCCAATAGGATGGACTGGACTGGTGGCCAGGAACTAAAGTGCAGTAACAAGGTTGATGGAGACAGCAAACCATATGGTTTAACACTGGCTTTGAAGTCAGACTCTCTTGAGTTCTAAACTGTCCAACACTTTCTAGCTGTGCCATGATGCTCAAGTTACCTAATCCTTCAAATTATCCTATTTTTCACTCAGATAATGAGGATAATAATAATGCTCTATTTCACAGGATCTCTGAGAAAATTACATGAGATACTTGATTTAAAGCGTAGTACACTACCTAGCACATAATAGTGGATCATTAAATTTTAGTGGCTATTACTATGCAAATAAACAGCATTTAATACTTTTCCTTATAAAAGATAAATACAACGCTGAGCATCAAATACACATTTTCAGATTCCCAATTACATTTAAGGAAGGATTGCTTTAATACTTTCCTAGTTCCTTTTTTATTTTAAATTTTATTGTAGTGTAGTTGCTTTAAAATATTGTGTTAGTTTCCACTGTACAGCAAAATGAATCAGCTATACGTGAACATATATCCCCTCTTTTTTTGGATTTCCTTCCAATTTAGGTCACCACAGAGCACTGAGTAGAGTTCCCTGTGTTATACTGTAGGTTTTTATTAGTTATCTATTTTATACATAGTATCAATAGTGTATATATGTCAATCCCAATATCCCAATTCATCCCATCCCTCCCTAACCCCTTGGTATCCATACATTTGTTCTCTACTTCTGTGTCTCTATTTCTCCTTTGCAAATAAGATCATCTATATCATTTTTTAAGATTCCACAGATATGCATTAATATATGGTATTCGACTTACTTCACTCTGTATGACAGTCTCTAGGTCCACCCACATCTCTGAAAATGACCCAATTTCTTTCCTTTTTATGGCTGCATAATATTCCATTGTATATATGTACCACAACTTCTTTATCCATTCCTCTGTTGATGGACATTTAGGTTGCTTCCATGTCCTGGCTATTGTAAATAGTGCTGTAAGGAACATTGAGGTGTATGTGTAATTTTGAATTATGGTTTTCTCTGGGTATATGCCCAGTAGTGGGATTGCTGGGTCATATGGTAGTTCTATTTTTAGTTTTTTAAGGAATCTCCATACTGTTCTCCATAGTGGCTGTATCAGTTTACATTCCTAACAAGTGAAAGAGGGTTCCCTTTTCTCCACACCCTCTCCAGCCTTTAGTGTTTATAGATTTCTTGATGATGGCCATGCTGACTGATGTGAGGTGTTACCTCATTGTAGCTTTGATTTACATTTCCCTTATAATTAGTGATGTTGAGCATCTTTTCATGGACCTCTTGGCCACCTGTATGTCTTCTTTGTAGAAATGTCTCTTTAGGTCTTCCACACATTTTTTGATTGGGTTGTTTGCTTTTTTGATTTTGAGCTGCATGTGATTAATTTGTATATTTTTGAGATTAATCTTTTTTAACCTTCTTTTCTGGTTCAAAGATTTTTTCTGTATGGACAAAATTTCAGGGAGAATTTACAATAGTAGATTATATAAAATAGTTAGTGAAATCATTGCAGTGTCTTTCAAATTTCTTGCAGTAAGGATAGGGTAGAAATACAACATTTAACAAAAGCAACTCGCTCATCCCATGGGCCCTACAAGCCTAAGTGAATACATGGAAAAAAATGATGCTAAGAAAGGGACTGGGAATGCACAGACTTGACCAGAAGACAACATCTTCTTGAATCTTTGATTAATTTAATGGAACATTTCAGGTCACCAGGCTCAAATTTTACAAATATTAATTTTCTTTAATTTCCCCAATCCCTTAAAAACACCATCTGCAGCTCTGCAACTGATTTTAAAATAGTGTTGCCAGCACAGTTATTTATAGACCAAATTCTTATGGGAAATGCACACAACTTTTGATATTGCTGAGTTCTGTCAACTCCTATTGATATTTTTTCCCTCAGTTCTTTCAACTCCTACAGATATTTTTCCCTTTCTCTAAATTTATTGGAAGACACGGATTATCCTTCATTCTCTCTTTTCTCTCTGTCTCTGTCTCTCTCTCTCTCTCTCATTGATTGATTAATTGATTGGTTCATTTTGTAACAGAAAGGACAATATATCCCTGGTAACCTACTATGCCTTGTTTGGTTTGTGGTATTGTTCAAACTTAATATTCCCTTTATTGAAAAAAAGTAATTATAGATTTTTTTTTCCTGAGTTTGCCATTTCTGAATCAAGGTAAACAAATGTCATTGAATATAAAAGTAAGAATGCATCATTCAAAAGCATCTAGGCTTCTTTTCAACAAGAACTAAATGATGCGTGAATAACTTAGTTTTTGTTATTGTCTGACAAGGCTACTGTGACAGTAAAAAGCACTGATACCAAGTAAGGGGAAATAAATAGAATTAACTTAAAGAATAACTGAATTTTAGGGTAAATTCCTTACTTAGACTTATTCTGTTATAGTTAATTGAAGATACAGGGCCCCAGTCAATTCTGCAACATTATGAGTACTCATCTTAGAAAGGTGAAAATATCTACATAGCAGTCTTGCAAATATTAGAGTGTATATAGTGTCCCAGGTTATCATTTACACATTTTCTTCACTCATCACTCTTCTCCTTCCTTTTTTTTGACATTTTTACTAGCTGTAATTATTCATTTTATTTTTTTAATCCAGAAAATGTTATTTAACATTTGAATGGTAATTTGCATAGCCCTTTCACATAAGTTGTACTTTTAAAAATAAATTTAACCATGTTAAAAGACATATGAAAGGAATGCTGATTATCTTTACTCCCATCTTGTAGCTGGAGAAACAGGGAAAATGCCATCTGCCAAAAGTCAATCAAATTATAGATAGAAAAGCTAACTCCCAATTTTCTGCTGTTTCTACACTTGCATCTAGCTGCAGCCATCAGCAATAGCATCAATTTGCTGAATGCAGCAGAGATAGGTGGCACATAGCAGAAAGAAGCAGTCTACAAGCATCACTCTAGTCTAAAGGCTAGAAATTTCCCTAATGTCCCACTTTTATCTCCCAGGTGATTTATGGTTTGGCTTAGAATGCTATTTCCCACCTTAATTGCCTGGCTGATTGTCACTCCTCCCGGACAACATAGAGGAGATGCCTCCTTTCTTCTCTGAATCCCTGTTTCTATGGAAGAGATTCTAGCTCTGATACCATGATACCATGGTGTGTTTACCTCGTTTATAGATTCAGCAATTATAAAGCACTGAAGTTTTAGAAATTAGAAGGGAATCACATTTTAATTATCTTCTTTGCTCATATACCACCTCTGCCCTGAAACTTTCTGGGAGATACACCCTCTCTGGCCAGGCATGGCTCTGCCTGCAGAGGACTGTATAAACATGTTCATACATCACTGTAGCTGTTCATACGTGTGCACACATCTCCCAACACACTGCCATGACATTGAAGGTTCAGACTTGCATATTGTGTGTCTTTGTTCCCCAGGGATGAGACTATCTCCTGGATTTATTGAATGAAGAAAAGAAGGAAGAAATAGTTAAGTGAATGAATGTTCTTAAGTGTTTGACCAAGTATATGTTTAATAATCTTTCAGGCTATGTGTTGAGGATAACTTCATATATCAGTATCACCTAGAATAATCATGTTCTTGGAACAACTCTGTAGAGCCAGGGCTTGATTATTCGGAATAACAATATACTGTCTTCATGATATTAGGTTGAATTTTAATAATTATTGTCAACTAAACCATATTATATATGATTAAATATATATTTAATGCATAAATGTATATTGAAAAATCCATTCCCCAATAGCCATTGTTTCTGTAAGTTCTACTGGCTCCAAACAGTCTAGGATTGATTCAATTCTGTTTCTCTGTGAAAGAAAAACAAAACATATTTAGAAGAGGAATGATTAAAAATCAACAAATATAATTCCACCTGGAGTTTATTTGTAAGAAGCCCTCTGGTCATACTTGGATCAATACTATCAGGAAACTTATGAAGAACTAAAGCTGGTATGATAACATCCCTGGTGATTGGTTATTAAAAATAAGGGAGGACTTATTTCAAGGGGCTCCTTTTAACAGTTTATATTTCAGTGAATCTCACAAATGAAATGTTGATTTATGTTAGAGAACATGAGGTTTTAGACTTGGTTCGTGTTAGATAATGTTACAGAATTATGTCATGTAGTAGAGAATGGCACAGAATGTAGAAATGTAGTACAGATCATTTTATTAAACTTTGGAGAAGGCATTTGTAAAAGTAGAAAAATATGAGAATACATGTATTAATGAAGATGATAATTTATTCAGTAATATTTTTAAATTTAATTGAAATTTCTATACAGCAGGCTCTTACTAGTTACCTATATTATACATATTAGTGTATATATGTCAATCCCAATCTCCCAATTCATCCCACCACCACCACCCCATCCCATGCTTTCCTCCCTTGGTGTCCATACATTTGTTCTCTATATCTGTGTCTCTATTTCTACCTTGCAAACCGGTTCAACTGTACCATTTTTCTAAACTCCACATATATGCATTAATATACAGTCATTGTTTTTCTCTTTCTGACTTAACTTCACTCTGTATGACAGTCTCTAGGTTCACCCACATCTCTGCAAATGACCCAATTTCATTCATTTTTATGGCTGAGTAATATTCCATTGTATATATGTACAACATCTTCTTTATCCATTCATCTGTCAATGGGCATTTAGTTTGCTCCCATCACCTGGCTATTGTAAATAATGCTGCAATGAACACTGGGGAGCATGTGTCTTTTTGAATTATGGTTTTTTCTGGGTATATGCCTAGTAGCGGGATCGCTGGCTCATATGGTAGTTCTATTTTTAGTTTTTTAAGGAACCTCCATACTGTTCTCCATAGTGGCTGCATCAATTTACATTCCCACCAACAGTGCATGAGGGTTCCCTTTTCTCCACAGCTTCTCCAGCATTTGTTGTTTGTAGATTTTCTGATGATGCCTATTCTAACCAGTGTAAGGTGATACCTCATTGTAGTTTTCATTTGCATTTCTCTAATAATAAGTGATGTTGAGCAACTTTTCATGGGCCTCTTGGCCATCTGCATGTCTTCTTTGGAGAAATGACTACTTAGGGCTTCTGTCCATTTTTTTATTTGGTTGTTTGTTTTTTCAATATTGAACTGCATGAGCTGTTTATATAGCTTGGAGATTATTCCTTTGTCCATTGATTCATTTGCAAATGTTTTCCCCCATTCTGTGGGTAGACTTTTCATCTTGTTTATAGCTTCCTTTATTGTGCAAAAATCTTTAAGTTTCATTAGGTCCTATTAGTTTATTTTTGTTTTTATTTCCATTACTCTAGGAGGTGGGTCAAAAAAGACCTTGCAGTGATTTGTCAAAGAGTGTTCTTCCTATGTTTTCCTCTAAGAGTTTTATAGTGTCTGGTCTTACATTTAGGTCTTTAATCCATTTTGAGTTTATTTTTGTATATGGTGTTAGGGAGTGTTCTAATTTCATTCTTTTGCATGTAGCTATCTAGTTTTCCCAGCACCACTTATTGAAGAGGCTGTCTTTTCTCCTTTGTATAGTTTTTCCTACTTTCTCAAAGATAAGGTGACCATATATGGGTGGGTTGATCTCTGGGCTTTTTGTCCTGTTCCATTGATCTATATTTCTGTTTTTGTGCCAGTACCTTAATGGCTGGATTATTGTAGCTTTTTAGTATATTCTGAAGTCAGGGAGTCTGTTTCTTCCAGCTCCGCTTTTTTCCCTCAAGATTGCATTGGCTATTTGGTGTCTTTTTTGTTTCCTAACAAATTTTCAGATTTTTTGTTCTAGTTTTCTAAAAAATGTCATTGGTAATTTGATGGGGATTGCATTGAATCCATAAATTGCTTTAGGTAGTGTAGTCATTTTCACAATACTGATTCTTCCAATCAAAGAACATAGTATATCTCTCCATCTGTTTGTGTCACCTTTGATTTCTTTCATCAGTGTCTTATAGTTTTCTGAGTTCTGGTCTTTTACCTCCTTAAATAGGTTTACTCCTAGGAATTTGATTCTTTTGTTGCAATGGTGAATGGGATTGTTTCCTTAATTTCTCTTTCTGATCTTTCGTTGTTAGAGTATAGAAATGCAAGAGATTTTGGTTGATTAATTTTGTATACTGCAACTTTACCAAATTCATTGATTAGTTCTAATAGTTTCTTGGTGGCATCTTTAGGATTCTCTATGTATAACATCATGTCATCTGCAAACAGTGACAGTTTTTCTTCTTCTCTTCCAATTTGGATTCCATTTATTTCCTTTTCTTCTCTGATTGCCATGGCTGAAACTTCCAAAACTATGTTGAATAATAGTGGTGAGAGTGAGCAACCTTGTCTTGTTCCTGATCTTAGGGGAAATGCTTTCAGTTTTTCACTATTGAGAATGATGTTTACTGTGGGTTTGTCATATATGTCCTTTATTATGTTGAGGTAGTTTCCCTCTATGCCCACTTTCTGGAGAGTTTTTAACATAAATGGGTGTTGAATTTTGTCAAAAGCTTTTTCAGCATCTATTGAGATGATCATATGGTTTTTATTTTTCTGTTAATATGGTGTGTCACACTGATTGCTTTGTGTATATTGAAGAATTCTTGCATCCCTGGGATAAATCCCACTTGATCACAGTGTATGATCCTTTTAATGTGTTGTTGGATTCTATTTGCTAGTATTTTGTTTAGGATGTTTGCATCTATATTCAGCAGTGATATTGGTCTGTAATTTTCTTTTTTTGTAGTATCTTTGGTTTTGGTATCAGGGTGATGGTGGCCTCATAGAATGATTTTGGGAGAGTTCCTACCTTTGCAATATTTTGGAAGAGTTTGAGAAGGATGGGTGTTAGCTCTTCTGTAAATGTTTGATAGAATTCATCTGCAAAGTCATCTTGTCCTGGACTTTTGTTTGCTGGAAGATTTTTAATCACAGTTTCAACTTCATTACTTATGATTGCTCTTTTTATGTTATCTGTTTCTTCCTGGTTCAGTCTTGGAAAACTTTACTTTTCTAAGAATTTTTTTTCATTTCTTCCAGGTTTTCCATTTTATTGGCCTCGAGTTGCTTGTAGTAGTCTCTTAGGATGCTTTGTATTTCTGCAGTGGCCATTGTAACTTCTCCTTTTTCATTTCTAATTTTATTGATTTGAGTCATCTCCCTCTTTTTCTTGATGAGTCTGGCTAAAGGTTTATCAATTTAGTTTATCTACTCAAAGAACCAGCTTTTAGTTTTAGTGATTTTTGCTATTGTTTTCTTTGTTTCTATTTCATTTATTTCTGCTATGATCTTTATGGTTTCTTTCCTTCTACTAACTTTGGGTTTTGTTTCTTCTCCTTTCTCTAATTCTTTTAGGTGTAAGGTTAGAGTTTTTATTTAAGTTATTTGCTGTTTCTTGAGGTAGGATTGTCTTGCTATAATCTTCCCTCTTAGAAATGCTTTCACTGCATTCCATAGGTTTTGGATCATCCTGTTTTCATTGTCATTTGTCTCTCAGTATTTTTTTATTTCCTCTTTGCTTTCTTCAGTGATCATTTGCCTATTTAGTAATGTATTGTTTAGCCCCCATTGTTTGTGCTTTTTATGTTTTTTTCCTTATAATTAATTTCTAATCTCATAGTGCTGTTGTTCAGAAAAGATACTTGATATGATTTTAATTTTCTTATATTTACTGAGGCTTGATTTGTGACCTAAGATGTGATTTATCCTGGAGAATCTTCCATGTGCACTTGAGAAGATAATGTATTCTGTTGTTTTTGGATGGAATGTCCTATAAATATCAACTAAGTCCATCTTGTTTAATGTATCATTTAAAGCTTGTGTTTCCTTATTTATTTTCATTTTGGATGATCTGTCCATTGGTAAAAGTGGGGTGTTAAATTCCCCTATTATGATTGTGTTACTGTCAATTTCCCCTTTTATGGCTGTTAGCATTTTCCTTATGTATTGAGGTGCTCCTATGTTGGGTACATAATTATTTACAATTTTTATATCTTCTTCTTGAACTGATCCCTTGATCATTATGTAGTGTCATTATTTGTCTCTTGTAATAGTGTGTATTTTAAAGTCTATATTGTCTGATATGATAATTGCTACTCCAGCTTTCTTTTGATTTCCATTTGCATAGAATATCTTTTTCCATCCCCTCACTTTCAGTCTGTATGTGTCCCTAGGTCTGAAGTGGGTCTCTTGTAGACAGCATATATATGGGTCTTGCTTTTGTATCCATTCAGTGAGCCTGTGTCTTTTGTTTGGAGCATTAATCCCTTCACATTTAAGGTAATTATTGATATGTATGTTCTTATTATCATTTTTTTAACTGTTTTGGGTTTGTTTTTATAGGTCATTTTCTTCTCTTGTGTTTCCCACTTAGAGAAGTTCATTTAGCATTTGTTGTAGAGATGGTTTGGTGATGCTGAATTCTCTTAGCTTTTGCTTGTCTGTAAAGCTTTTGATTTCTCTGTTGTATCTGAATAAGATCCTTGTTGGGTAGAGTAATCTTGGTTGTAGTTTCTTCCCTTTTTTCACTTTAAATATATCGTGCCTCTCCCTTCTGACTTGTAGAGTTTTTGCTAAGAAATCAGCTGTTAATATTATGGGTGTTCTCTTGTATGTTATTTGTCCTTTTTCCCTTGTTGCTTTTAATATTTTTTGTTTATCTTTGATTTTTGTCAGTTTGATTACTAGGTGTCTTGGTGTATTTCTCGTTGGGTTTATCCTTCTTGGGATTCTCTGCACTTCCTGGACTTGGGTGGCTATTTCCTTTCCCCAGTTAGGGAAATTTTCAACTGTAAGCTCTTCAAATATTTTCTTGGGTCCTTTCTCTCTCTCTTCTCCTTCTGGCACCCCTATAACGTGAATATTGGTGTGTTTAATGTTGTCCCTGAGGTCTCTTTATCCATTCTTTATTCTCTTCCACAGCAGTGAATTCCACCATTCTTCCTTCCAGGTCACTTATCCATTCTTCTGCCTCAGTTATTCTGTTCTTGATTCCTTCTAGTATATTTTTCATTTCAGTTATTGTATTCTTTATCTCTGTTTGTTCTTTATTTCTTCTAGGAGTTTGTTCTTTAATTCTTCTAGCTCTTTGTTAAACATTTCTTACATCTTCTCCATCTTTGCCTCCATTCTTTTCCCAAGGTTCTGGATCATCTTTACTGCCATTCTTCTGAATTCTTTTTGTGGAAACTTGCCTATCTCTACTTCATTTAGTTGTTTTTCTGGGGTTTCATCTTGTTCCTTCATCTGGTACATAGCCCTCTGCCTTTTCATTTTGTCTATCTTTCTGTGAATGTGGCTTTCATTCCACAGACTGCAGGATTGTTGTTCTTCTTGCTTCTGTTGTCTATGTAAGAGGCTTATTCAAGTTTCCTGATGGGAGGGACTGGTGGTGGGTAGAGCTAGATGTTGCTCTGGTGGGCAGAGCTCAGTAAAACTTTAATCCACTTGTCTGATGATATGTGGGTGTGAGTTCCATCCCTGTTAGTTGTTTGGCCTGAGGTTAACTGGAGGTTAACCTGTAACTGGAAGTTACAGGCCTTTAGGTGGGTCTAACAGTGGACTCCAGGAGGGCTCATGCCAGAGAGTACTTCCCAGAACTTCTGCTGTCAGTGTCCTTGTCCCCATGGTGAGCCACAGCCACCCCCTGCCACTGCAGCAGACCCTCCAACACTAGCAGGTAGGTCTGTTTCAGTCTCCTATGGGGTCACTGTTCCTTCCCCCTGGGCCCTGATGCACACACTATTTTGTGTGTGCCCTCCAAGAGTAGAGTATCTGTTTCCCCCAGTCCTGTTGAAGCCCTACAATCAATTCCCACTAGCCTTCAAGGTCTGATTCTCTGAGAATTCCTCCCCCCATTGCCAGACCCTCAGGTTGAGAAGCCTGATGTGGGGCTCAGAACCTGCACTCCAGTGGGTGGACTTCTGTGGTATAATTGTTCTCCAGTTTTTGTGTCACCCACCAAGCAGTTATGGGATTTAATTTTATTGTGATTGCGCCCCTCCAGCCATCTCATTGTGGATTCTCTTTCGTGTTTGGATGTGGGGTATCTTTTCTTTTGAGTTGCAGTGTCTTCCTGTCAATGACTGATCAGCAGTTAGTTGTGATTCCAGTACTCTCACAGGAGGGAGTGAGCTCACGTCCTTTTACTTCACTATCTTGTACGAATATTTATTGTTATATTTATGGAGCATATGTTGTATGTAAAGAACATTGAGAAGATCTAGGATAAACTAAACTTTCTCTTAAAAAGATCAAAGTTTAGTGTGACAAAGTGGGAGAAGAACAGATAAAAATATTACTTTAAAACATTAGAAAATAGTATAGATGAGATATGTATAAAGTGGGGTGAAGATGCAAATGAGCCACATGTCTTGGAGTGAAGAGTTCTTAGAAAGCTTTATAGAGATGCTCATCCAGAGTCTTAGTAAAGAAAAGAAACTGACATTTCCACAAGGTGGATAGGGGATTCTAGCAGAAGGAAACACATGTGCTAAGATAAAATCAAAGCATGATAATTTTGCAGAATGGGAAGCAATTTGAATCAGCTGGAGAATCAGGCCTTTGGAAGGTGACACCAGCTTTGCATATGGGGAGTTAAGACTGATCTTGGAGGATGTTCCAATGAACTAAGCTAAATTGTCTTCAGCAATTAACTTTACATACATAAATATGAAGCAAGAACTACAGAGATGCTTAAATATATGGAAATGAGGGAAATAAATTTTATTTCAGGTACATGGAAATGATACTTCCTCCTTTCAATATTCAGAGGTTAAGTGGCTGGACAATTGAGGGTATGGACTTTGGAATCAGAAATGCCTGTTTTTCATCCTCACTTTGTTACTGATTATCTGGGTGACTTTGAGGACATTACAAAACCCGCATAATATCAGTTTTCTGGATGAAAATTTTTAAATAATAGACTTATCTTGCTGAGGTGAGCCTGGAAGCTAGAAGATCCTCAGAGAATGACTGTTGTTTTAATTTTTATCCTGCTACTTGATTGGGTTAGGAGATGTGTTACTATAACAAACCCTGAGTTTGGGTCATTGTGCTTGGAAGATAACATTGCAATATATTACCTAAAGAGTAGGGCCACTGGGCAGGGCCTCTTTATCCCATATGGGGTATCCTTAATGGTAATAGCTCCTTAGGACTTTCAGAAATTCAAGAGCAGAACTACTATAATATGTGTACCACTTTTTTCATATTTTTCCCTTACTGGGTGCTACTTCCATCTCTCATTAGAGCTTTACTGTTTCTCAGGAGAAAAAGGCAATATAAACAGCCCATGTCCATGGCTGCAAAGAGAAATAGAAATATTCATATAGCTACCATTATATCATATAGTGAAGGCTCACCCTGTATTGGGCACTATGCTGAGTGCTGTTAAAAAATATTGTCTTTTTAATCCTCAGGACAGTCCTGTGATCTAGTTACTATTATAATTCACATTTTAGAAACAAGAAAAATGAGACTTAATATGGTTAAGTAACATGTCCAAAGTCAAACATTTAGTAAATGGCAGTATATAGAACCTGAACCATATTAATTCCAAAACTCATAAATCCACTTTGCACAGGCTAAATTTATCACAAATATAGCATATTTCATATAATTAAAAATTGGGTGGGGCAGGGAAAAAATGCCCTGATTTGAAGCTTCATTTTCCTGGCCTTGTTCTAATATGTAGAAGCCTTGAAAAAACAGACTTGCTACACTGTGTCTTTCCCCACTCTTTAGATCTCACATTCCTCCCTAGCCACAATCATTTATTAAGGGGTATCTATTGAATAGCTATTAGGAACTTGGCACTGGTATTTCTATGATGCTCAAAATATGTTTGCTGCCCTTGCAGCCTTGCAGAATGCACAATAATAAGAGAAAAAATATTATTTGGGGACTAACCAATAAGTATAATACATTGTGACATGAGCTACCTAGCAAATATAAAATGTCATGAATAACTGTCCTTAGATTGGAATTAACAATTTTCTTATTTAATAAACTTTATTGTAATGAACCAGTGTTACAGGAAAAAAATATAATTGATCTTCTAGTTGGGCCATGAATGAGTGCTTGTAAGTTTAACTAATGTCAACGTACATCTCCAACTGAATTACTCCATAAGGCATATTTATGGGTTCATTTTTAACTATAACATGAAAAAAATGCCAAGGATGCCTTCAATTTTGAGCAAGTTCCAACCACAATGTAAGAGTCCTTCTTACAATTCTATTTCTTTCTTTCCCAGTGGTCAGTGATTTGTTCTCTTTGGGAGCCAGCCAGACTTGCAGGATTATGGATCACTTAGGAGATTTTAAAGAAGACTGTTATGTGCCTTAGATTCAGAGACAAACCAGGCTTCCTGTTACCCCAGCAGATGGTGGTATGACTATCTGTGGTAAAGATGAATCTGAATCTTTCATAACTTACTGAAAAAATGTCACCCTTGATGGTAAGTGTCCAGCCACTATAACAAAATGGAGTATCTTATTTGATATGTGATAGCAAAATGTGTTAACACATTAATTTATGTTTTGTTTATATTGCTATAGAAAAAACTAATGATGCTCATTTTTAACTTCTTGTCTTTCCCAGTTGAAATCAGCTATGGCTTAAATAAAGCCAGTATTTTAAAGACCTGGTACTTGCTTTACTCCAGAGTAAAGAAATATTTATGAGAAAAAGAGCAGAATTGTGTTAATGGAGGAGCAGTGTATGGAGGAGAGTCAGGGAGGTGAACATTGCCTCCAGGCTTGGAAAATGAGAAATAGTAAGTGTCCCAAGATGACAGTGTCCTGAGCCTGAAACCTGTTGATTCTCAGAAATGTGAGCTTCTCAGAAGGAAGTTGCTGAGTGGTTTGCCTAGGGACACTGACCCTGTTCAGTGGGATTTCTTGCCTTGGTCAAAGTCTCCAAGATCCAGATTTAGGTTTTCACAGATACAGTTAATTTTCAAGACATGACACAGCTTGGGAA
Source organism: Mesoplodon bidens (assembly GCF_964165515.1). Taxonomy (NCBI): domain Eukaryota; kingdom Metazoa; phylum Chordata; class Mammalia; order Artiodactyla; family Ziphiidae; genus Mesoplodon; species Mesoplodon bidens. Next base: position 76,317,045 of record NC_138164.1, on the reverse strand, counting down.
AAATGAAAAGACAAATGTCACCTGCACGGATCCAGGCTAGAGGGGATTCCCTAAATATTTTGGACTATGTAAAACCATTTGGACCTTTTCATAATTCTGGAAAGGAGGAGGTTGACCCCCAGATGACTAATATATAATTTCTCTCCAGCCCAGTAGAGTTGAAGAGAACTTCAGATTAAACATGAATTTTTAAATGAATTCAATCTTTCATATATACTTTCTGGTGGCTCCAATTAATATCTACTATAGATGTCAAACCTAAAGGCCCATGTAGGTTATGATTCCCTGATAAAACTAGAATGGGGATTAAAAGAGAAACTCACAAGCTTTAGGGATACTATAAAATAAAATGATTAATCTGTACCATTAGTAGTCTTATTGGTTAACTATGTTGTTTGGATTCATTTGGTTAAGTGGGCACATTTATGCTTTCTCCCTTACAACTTCATGCTCATCTTTTCTGTAGCTGCTCAGTCTTCTAAAGAATAAAATCATTTTTTTATATTGAGAGATTAGAGATTTTTAGAATCTAAAACAATTTTGACTTGACATCCTTCTATTACCCACACATCAGATTTTGAGACATAATTAATTTTCTCTGCACATAAGAATCACCATATGCAACCATCAGATTTTAGTTAACATCACTGATTGTAATGAAGATGGTGACAGCAAGATTAAAGTGAACATCAGATAACTTCTAAATCATTTATATTTAAGCGTCAGCATATATTATGCAATTTCCTTAGTAAACTCTCACCTAATTTTTTCGATAGACACAAATTTAAAATAGAATATCCTTTCATATTTACAATTTCAGAATTAATCTGTGGTAGGCAAACTCTAAAATGCTTCTCAGTAATTCTTGCCTCCTGGTATCCACAGCCTTGTGTAACTCTCTCCCCTGGGCTGGGAGCTGGACATGGGGTATGAGCTGGTGTCTTTCTTCTAACAAACAGAGCATGGCAATAACTTATGGAATGTCACTTCTGAGATTGAGTTACAAAAAGACTCTGGCTTCACTCTTTTATCTCTTCATTATTCTCCCTTTCTCTCTCTTTCATCTCTCAATCTCTCAATTTCTCAATCTCTCTTGCCCCCCTCATTTTGGGGAAACAAGCTGCTATATTGTGAATAATCACATGGAAAGATCCATGTGAAAAGGGACTGAATTCTCTCTCCAACAACCACTGAAGATCTGAAATACACCAGCAACCACAGGAGTGAGCTTGGAAACATACTTTACCCAGCTAAGCCATGGGATGACTTCAGCCCTGGCTGACAGCTTACGTACAGCCTTGTGAAAGAGCTTGTATCAGGTGCATGATGCCAAGCCAGTTACCTGACCCAGATAAAACGTGAGCTAATGAATATAAGTTTCTTTAGGCTGTTATGTTTAAGAATATTGTTATACAGCAATAGATGATGAACACAGAAGCTGAGTTGTAAGAGAAAGGAAGTTGGTGCTTGGGCTTATTGATGAAGAATAGAAAAGTTTGTGAATGTAGATAAATTTGAAAGGATTATCTGATCCAAGTTGAATAATCCTACCTGAATGTTTATATCTTCTTTATAACAATAGAAAAGATATACTGGAACTATTGCATCTACAAAAGAGAATATGCAAGGTTCACAGTTTTCCTTAAGCATTTCATGAGTGCTGGACTCAGCTGACAAGACATCCCTGTGAATATAGATAGAAGTTTCTTTCCATTTGCAGCTGCTCTCAGTTAATATTGGTGGCATACTGGACTGCTACAATGAAAATAAAGGTAATGGTATTTCCTTGATATATCAGCAGCTATGTTCCTGAAACTCATATCTGTTGAATATTGGAATTACACACTGCTTGAGCAGTTCAGAAAATCATTGCTTGACTGCTCTTTGCAAAATTGGGGGAGATTCCAGAATAGATAATTCATTTATTTGAGAATCAAATATGTTTATATGACATTCCCTTATCATGAAATCCTCACTATGTCTTTAACTTTTTCTTGTGTGTATGTGTGTGTGTGTGTGTGTGTGTGTGTGTGTGTGATGGCATTGTGGGACGGAGATGAGGTAATATACACAGGAATTAAATGATTCTGGGAGTGCTCCAAAAGAGAGATACATTGATCAGTATTCTGTTACTCAAAAAAGACAAGTGAAGCTTAGGAATACATGACATGCTTACTTCTTGCTGCTAGATATGGGGTTGTCATAGTGATAATTGCATAACATCTATATTTCTATGAAACCATCTGTGAAGGAGCAGAACATTCTTTTTAAAAAGGGCATTATACTGTTGGCATGTTATTTGTAGTTGGTTAAAAATAACCCAGGCATGTGGGTGTTTGGTGTTCCTGTCTTATGCTTAGGCTTAGAAGAAATGCAAACCAAATATCCCCATCCCCCAACTCTCACTCAACAAACCACACATTACTTTCTACTCTTCTATCCACTAATTCACTAGCTTCTTCCTACTCTGTGAGGAAAACCAAGACAACATTCAAGAGTCAATTTTCCTCAAGCTGCAGTGAGAAATTCCTCTCCTTTGACACTGATGTCTCTGGTTGCTTAACAGGTAAAAACCCTCTCCCATACTCTTTCTGTTTAGACCTGCCCCTGCTTGCTTGCAGATGGTCAGGTCCACAGCAACTAACAAGAGAGTATTTTAGAACTACTCAAAAATAGTGAAAGGAAGTTTAAGGAGGTTGTGAGCAGCTGTAGTCTCAAAAGAGTTAGTGACTGTTAGAAAGTGAGCTTCCTAAGGATAGAGGTTGTGGCACATTCTTCTCTAACCAAAGTTCAATACAAAGTAACATGAGGCACTCAAAAAAAGATATGTTGCAAGAATTTTAGCTAGTTATGCCCATCAAAAATTTGGTTACTAGAGGTTATCTACAGCTTCTCCTCTATATTGTTTATTTGTCCATTATAAGTTCATTAATTCATTCTACATGTACTGAGTCATGCATTTCTTTTCTTCTCAAGGATCTTACTGACAAGGACAAGAAAAACTCATGAAAAACAAATAAACGCACCTCAAAATATAATATACTTACATTCATGGGTTTAGTTACTTAGGATTTTCTCTTCTAAGGACATCCATCTGCTATTTTGTGGTACATGGCTTTTAGAATGTGTACACATGCTTTTAACTTGATGCAAATTAATATATATGAGATTCCTTTGAATCTCAATGAATTTTGTATATATTTATGAGATTATTATTTTCACTATTACATTCTTAGAAATATTAACAGATGAATTAGTGGTAAATGATTCATGAATCCCTTTGTTTCTCCTTCTTATCTGCCTACAATTGTTTTCAAGAAGTACTGCTACCTTTAAGGTTCAACTTTCATTACAGATAAAAGAAGAAGGGACGTAAAGAATGTGATTTGAGAAACACCAAGAAAACTCCTTGACCTAACTATCTCCTTTTATTCCTTCTGACTGGCATCTTTAAATTCCAGTTTCTTAAAACATCAAAGACACTAGTTAAAGGGCAAGAATTATCTGGACTGGGCAGAGTATTTGTCTTAAGTCTGTTGTTATAAACTTTCAATTGAATTATATAGTTGGTCAAGCTCCCTATCAAGAGCAGAATATTGGGATGATAGTTTAAAGGACAGGAGGACTTGGAGTGGAACATTAACTTCTTCTGGGAATGAGGATCATCCCAGAATACTCTGTGAAACATGAGGACAGTGGGATAGGGCACTAAAAATGAAAATAAGAAAAAAGTATAATTATTAATGATGTCACAATTTTATTTATTCCCTTATGAGATGCTGGGAAGAATTATGCTACATTTTTCTCCTATCAATACATCATTCACATATTAAAGAGAAAATGAAATAGGAAATTTGATAAATAATATTTATCTTGTCCCTATCAGTAAGACCCTTGAGAAGAAAAGGTTTAGTGCATTCAAAACAATCAGAGCTAGAAGTAACTGTAGAGATAATTTTCCCCCATCCTGTTTTTCATCTCATTAGTCTCTCTTTTCAAACATTTATTTTTAAGTTTAGATTGTGTCAATTATCCAACAATCACTTATTGAATTAAGGGGATTTACCAGGAAGTGATTGTGTTTTACTATATAGCACAGCAGCTGCTACATTAAAGAGATCCAAAATGGTACCTGTTCAAATATTGCTGACAGCTTGAATGCCTACTCTGCCCTGAGTATCCTACTAGATACAGGCCAAGAATATGTTGTGGTACCATGTGTACGATCAACATATGTCAACCCATGAGTCCTGAAGTAGCAAGATAAGATTTCTCATTTTTCCTCCATTAGTTAAAACAAAAAATGAATTGTAACTAGGAGTCTCTGGTGCTCCATCATCAAGTAGAAAACCTGGTAAATGCCTACATCTAACAATGTCAACAATATAATGACAAATATAGCAATTAGGTTTATAGGAAAAAGCTCTTGTTTCATAAGAACCTCAGCCTGTTCCTGGTCCCTCTCAAGCATTTTGTTGTGTATCTCAGGTGTGACTCAAATGACTAGAAAATTTGGGAAGAATAACAACAGATTCTGCTTAGGTTCCGCCACTTCCTGCTTTCAAGTGAAATTTGCAGGAAGCTTGCATTTTCTTTTGTTCCTTTTTGTTGAACGTCTTCTATAGGAAAACTTACCCTAGTTTGGCAGTGCCAAAACTGGGAGGGAGAAAAACTTGTCTTCTTTCTGGAGTTCATTACTAGCAGGTCTATTTGCACAAGGACATAAACTATATCCTCTACTATGATCTATACCAGTAATTAAAATGCTTTTTATGCCTTGGTATTTACTTAATTAATATATATATATATATATATATATATATATATATATATATATATATATATATATATATATATATATATATATTCAGACAGTCTCTTCAAAAAGTGGAGCTGAGAAAACTGGACAGTTACATGTAGAAGAATGAAATTAGAACACTCCTTAACACTATACATGAAAATAAACTTAATATAAATTAAAAACCTAAATGTAAGGCTGGACACTATAAAAGTCTTAGAGGAAAACATAGGAAGAACACTCTGGCATAAGCCATAGCAAGATCTTTTTTGACTCACCTCCTAGAATAATGGAAATAAAAACAAAAATAAACAAATGGGACCTAATGAAACTTCAAAGCTTTTGCACAACAAAGGAAACCATAAACAAACTGAAAAGACAACCCTCAGAAAGGAAGAAAATATTTGCAAACGAATCAATGGACAAAGAATTGATCTCCAAAATATATAAATAGCTCATGCAGCTCAATATTAAGAAAACAAACAACCCAATCCAAAAAATGAGCAGAAGACCTAAATAGACATTTCTCCAAAGAAGACATACAGATGGCCATGAAGCACATGAAAAGATGCTCAATATCACTAATTATTAGATAAATGCAAATCAAAACTACAATGAAGTATCACCTCACACTGGTTAGAATGGGCATCATCAGAAAATCTACAAACAACAAATGCTGGAGAAGGTGTGGAGAAAAGGGAACCCTCTTACACTGTTGGTGGGAAAGTAAATTGATATGGACACTATGGAGAACAGTATGGAGGTTCCTTTAAAAACTAAAAATAGAACTACCATATGACTCAGCAATCCCACTACTGGGCATATATCCAGGGAAAACTATAATTCAGAAAGACACATGCTCCCCAATGTTCATTGCAGCACTATTTACAATAGCCAGGTCATGGAAACAAACTAAATGCCCATCGACAGACTACTGGATAAAGAAGATGTGGTACATATATACAATGGAATATTAGTCAGCCATAAAAAGGAATGAAATTGGGTCATTTGTAGAGATGTGGATGGATCTGGAGACTGTCATACAGAGTGAAGTAATTCAGAAAGAGAAAAACAATTATCATATATTAATACATATATATGGAATCTAGAAAAATGGTACAGATGAACCAGTTTGCAAGGCAGAAATAGAGACACAGATGTAGAGAAGAAATGAATGGACACCAAGGGAGGAAAGTGATGGGGATGTGGTGGCGGTGGGATGAATTGGGAGATTGGGATTGACATATATACACTAATATGTATAAAATAGATAACTAATAAGAACCTCCTGTATAAAAAATAAATAAAACAAAATTCAAAAAAATATATATATTCAGAACACAGGGAAGGAATATGGTGCTACATATTCTGGGACCCCTAATAAGCCACAATGAAAACCACATTTGAGCATCAAACAATAACAGCTAATATTTATTACATGCTTAATGAATACCAGACAGTGTTTTATGTGCTTTACAAATATATGCTCATTTAATCCTCATATAAATTTGAGATATATATCTGCCCATAAAGTGGAGATAGCTATTCTCTTAAATTATCTCATGATTATTCTCTCCACAAAAATTGTAACAGATTCATACTATATTTTCCCCAGAAGTATGTAAGAACATCTACTGCTTTACCTTTTTGTCAAAAGGTGTTATGGTAAGACTAAAATTTTTGGCCAAGTTAACAGTAAAATTTATTTCAATTGGTTTTAGTTTGCATTTCTATAATTATTATTAAGGTTAAGTAACTCTTAGTGTTTATTCTGTTTGGATTTGCTGTTTTGTCAAGTTCCTGTCTTGCCTGTTTTTTTTTTTTATACTATCTGTTTTATTCTTACTTATTTTTAGGATATTTTTGCATATTCTGTACAGTAATCCTTTTTGCTTACATGTGTTATAAATATCTTATTCAACTGTATGACTTTCCCTTTTGCTGCCTATAAAGTTTTCTTTTACAAAGAAGTTGCTAATTTAAATATTGTTAATATTTCATTCTCTTCTAACAGTTTGATTGAAATATAATTCACACACAATAAAATTCACCCATTTCAAGTGTACAATTCAACTGTTTATAGTATATTCATACAGTTGCACAATCTTCAGATATGACTTGAATATTTTTATCACCCCCCAAAAAACCCCATGCCCATTGACAATCACTACCCATTTGCCCCAGTACCTAGCTATAGGCAATCACTAATCTACTTTCTGTCTTTATAGATTTATGCGTTCTTGACATTCCATATAAATGGAATAATATAACACATGGTCTTCTTGTGACTAGTTTATTTCAACTAGCATAATGTTTTCAGAGTTCAAATATGTTATTTCATGGTTCAGTACATTTTTTGTTGTTGTTGTTGGAATGTGGACCTAGTTCAGTAAAGGAAACAATTATGAAAATGTTAATATATGTAAAATAAGAGGTCTCCTATAAGTACCCTTCCAACTAAAACTTTGATTCTATAATTGTACACTCTAGTTTCCTTTATTTTACTGGGTTAGTAATCCCATGCTACCTGAAGGTATGACCTGCCATTCTGTATATCCTCCTTGAGTTTATTTAGCCAGAGTTTATTACTTGCTTTGCAGATGAAAAGCGTTATGTGCATGCACATAACTTAAAAAGCAAGGGGTTTTCTCTAGTGTTTGGATTACCTGACTTGTATCTACATTAATCAAAATAGATAGATCAATGGCAAATCTTCAATTCTGCTGATGTCATATGTTATTCAAGTAAAGTTGTCCCTGGAAGAAATAGTAGACTGAGAAAAAGAGAGAAAGTTTGTAATGGAATTGTTTCAGATTTATGTAGAAACCTGTACCTCACAGGACATTTTCACACTGCATTATACATATTTTCTCTAGGTCCATCTTTCTAGAAAATATAAAATTTTGCAAGGAACTATGTATGACTCAAATGTGGTACAGGTAACTATAATAATTAAGATTATCCAAGGGAAGACCCTAATTATTGTTTTTATTTTTATCCATGCTTCTTTTGATTAGCATAAAATTTGCAGTTTGGTGCACATGAAATTTTGACCCTCTTTTAATACTACTTAAATCGATTGTACCTGAAACCAAATTGAAACAATAACAATTTTGGACATACTTCTGACAACTACACGTCTCTCTTGAATTTTTGATACCATCCCTTGGGTATCATATTCCTCTCCTGATGCAACCCTTCAGGGTACTAGCTAAGGTAGTGACTTTGTTCAAAATATTCATAATTTTGGTTTCAAAATTATTCTATTAGCACATGAAGAAATCCTAGGCTTAATGAATCCCCTGAGATTCTGTCCTCCCACATGTGCAGTCTGACGTCTGTCTTCCCACATAAATCTGTTATCAACTAAATAAGATGACAAAGAATATGAAAATAGAAAATAAAACAAATTTTAAAATCCTAAAAGTGCTAGAAAAACCTAGTTATTATATTTGCGATTATTGCTTAAATTATCTTTCTTTTGATAATATGCTTTTATTTTGACAACTAACAAGCACTTAACCATATCTATATAAAAGATGGAATTTTTTTCATAAATTATACATTATCAGAAAACTATCCTATTATAACAAATCAGTAGAGAGCAGTTGTTACTGTGGGAGTATTGTTATATAATTTGCTGCCTCCATGCTCCAAATTGAAGATCTGTCCAAGTTATCAAATTGTCTGAGTAACATCATTCTCAATTTCATCAATATTTTCACCAGGAATATAAAAAATGCAAGAGAAGACTCAGAAGAAAAGTAAAAGAGTTGCTATTTCTGGAGGTCTGCACAGAATCCAAAATAAAAGACTGGAGCTCTTGAGAAGAAAAAAATTATATCATTGAAACTTGAGAAACAGAATGAATGCATAAGAAGTAGAAATTTAAGGCCAAGGATAGGCTATGTCGTGTTATAATAATCATGAATACCTCAATATCCATACAATAAATAGATCTGTGCTTTTTAGCTTTGTACTAGAACAACAATATCATGTCAACCTACATGCTTTTAGACCAAGTCCATTTTTCCTTGAAAGATCTCATCACTGGTCTATTCACAGTTCATAATGGGTATTGGACATAAGTGCATTATATTCTTTTTGTGAGTTTTGCCAACTTCTATGAGTTGACATTATTACCCTTATGATGTTAAACTCCACTTCAGTGCAAACTTCTTGTAACTGCTGCCTGCACAGGTGTTGCTTGCCAGTCTGACTATGCTTTTGTCTAGTCCAGGGTACATCCCAAGAGAGAACGTATATTTTGGAAAGTAGGAGCACAGGCAGCATGGCCCTTCCAAGTATAAAAGGCCTGTGTAGGACTGAGGTGATTCCTGCCTAAGGTCTATTCCAGCATTGATTTTAAAGTAGCATGGCATAAATTTCACAAGGACAAAAAATTTAGACCAACCACACAAGTAGAGGGAGAATAAAGAGGTACAAATTTATGAGAGTTTAAAACCAACAGTAATTTCCTTCAGCCATTAAGATAAAATGTAATGCACTTCTATTTATGTCAGTGCCCTATATCATCTGGCTCTTGCTGACTTAGGAGAAAATTTCATTTCATCATCCCACTCTTTCTCTTAACAGCTACACTAAGAAAACAGACCTATTTTTCTAACATCCTGACCTCTTCGCACCTGAAGGCCTTTGCTTCTCTCTCTTCCTGTGCTATGGACTAAATGTTTGTGTTTCCCCCAAATTCATATTAAATCCTAACACATTATGTAATGGCATTTGGAGGTGGGGTCTTTGGGAGGTAATTAGGTCATGAGGGTGAGCCCTCATGAATTGGATAAGTGCCCTTATAAGAGAGACCCCAGAAAGCTCCCTTGCCCCCTTGCACCATATATGGACACAGTGAGAAGATGGCTAAACCAGGAAGCAGGCTCTTACCAAACATCAAATCTGCTGCTGCCTTGGTCTTGGCCTTCCCAGTCTCTGGAACTGTGAGAAACAAATTTCTGTTGTTTATAAGCTACCCAGTCTATGGAATTCTGTGACAGCAGCCTGAATGTACTAAGACGACCTGCTGTATACTCCCTTTAGGCTCCCACCTCACTAACGCCTTGACATCCAGATCTCTGTTCAAATACCCTCTCCTTAGAATAACCTCTTTTCACCATCATCCTACCCATCGCTTTCTATCACATTTTCAAGGAATGCGGTAGTTTACAAATAGTGTTTCCATTAAGGAAAAAAAAATTAAAAGAAATGAATCATAAACTGATAATCTTTCAAAGTTTGCTATTTTTGTCACTTTGTTTTTATTAAAGTTCATAAACCAGGGGAATATGAGCAAACTTTACAAAAATATTTCAATGAAATATCAAACAATAATTTTGGATTAATTTACTATATAGTTTTTATAATATATATGAATACATGTATGTTATATATATGTTTCCAAAGATAACTATATAAACATACTCAAGAAGAAAAGCTTGGTTTTAAAAATTTAAAGAAAATCTACTCTTATTTACAGTAATATACTAAGCAAGATGTTGATAAGATTCTGCTACTATAAAACACATATAAAACAGAATTTAAGATGAATAACTGTAGTGCATGGAAGATGGGATAAGACAATAAAGAAAATCATTGGGAGTCAAAAATATTTTTTAAAAAAGCATAAATCCAAGTAAGCAAACCCCAAAGCAGATGGCTGCCTAAAGGGGTCTGACAGTCTTCACTGTTCTCAGACTTCAGTTTTAAAAATACAGGATTCACTATATAAGAAGTAACTTGGAGAGTATTGCATAAAATCAAGACATTGAAAAGAACAACTTCAAGTAAAATTTTGGACAAGAAAATCAAATAGCAAGAAATTGGAAATAGTGAGGAAATATATCTATCTCTAACATAAAAAGGAAAACTAACAAAGGTTTGAAACATGGATTCAAACTACCTACATGACCAGGGGAAAAAAGACTGAGAATTTAATTTAAAGTAGTCCTGGATGATAGGACCCAAGATATATCTTAGAAACTAAGGTAAGTCTTCTCTGGGCCATTACCAAACAACAAAGACCTCAAAGAAATCACACAAAGTTTCAATGAATATGACCTCAAAATTTAAAAATACCTCAAACATACAACAAAACAAGTGGAATCAGAAGACATTAGAAAACATAAACTTAGGATCCATACATACATTGACATTAGAATTACTGTATAAAAATAGAAAACATCATAAAAATATAAAATCCAAATACACGTTTAGAAAAATAAAACATGAAATAAAATTATGACATATACAATGTATATCACTAGAATAATTTGAAAAGAACTAAATAGAATATTTCAATGATATATATTCTAATTAAAATAAAATATTCCATGGAAGGGTTCAAAGGACAATTAGACATAGATTAAAAATTTCTGAATTAGAAGCTGAATTAAAAATAAAAATCAAGAATGCAGCTTTGGGTTACTAAAAAAAGGTTCAAAGAGAAATAATGAACAAAGAAAGCACAAAGTTTAAGAGAATAAACTTGTCTCAGTTTCTTTTCTTATTTGGTAAGAAAATAAATACAATAAATAATTATAGATGTTACGTATGCATTATATAATTTCTAGGGAAATCATTCAAAGTATAGAAATGTCAATTCTAACATCTATATTTGGAAAATGCACATTTGTGTGGTGAGGAAGAATCAAGGGTAAAAGATGTGCACTGAAAAACAAACTCAAAAACTCAATTTGTCCAAAAGAAGGCAAGAAAAACTTTCTAAATGCATGAAATCAATTCAAATTAAAAAGGAAACAATCCCTGTACATCTCTGGCAGTAAACTACAACAAGAAAAGTATCAAAGGATAAAATGATTGGGAAAGAAAAAATTATCTACAAGTAATAACTAGAAGTACATACTGGAAATTTATTTGAATTAATAAGTTTAGTAAAGATGCTACACACAAACTTAATACACAAATGAATTTTGCATTTCTACATTATAGCAACAAGTAACCAATACATTGCAAAAAGATACCATTTATAATAGGAACAAAATTGTGTACAAAAGAATCAATGTAATATAAGGTATGCAAAACCCATGGAAAAGTTTATGAAAGTTTTCAAATGCATTAAGGAAAGTTTCAACACAGAGATTATGTTGTTCTTGGATAGGAGGACTTAATATTATAAGGATGTAAATTCTTCTAAACTTGATTAACTTTCAATCAGATCTCAATAGATAATTTTTTCCTGGATAATGATGCATTAAATCAAAAATATGTATAGAAGGCGAAAGAGCCATAAAAAGCCAAGGCCACTCCACAAATGTAGCTTCCATGTATTGTTGACTATGTACACAATGATGATCCAATCCTAGGAAGAGATTCTTGAACATGTTCAGAAAAGATTCATGTAAAAGTGTATTCGATAGTATCTTTTTTTCATTAAAAACAATACCAGAATCAAAGCAAATGCTCAAGGGAGAAAATGATAAATAGTGGGACATTCACATATGAAATATTATACAGCAGAGAAAATGAACAAATTATGGATTTACACTTCAACATTTTGAATTTCTCTAAAACTATTGAGTGTGAAAAATCATTCACAGAAGAATTAGTATTGTAAAATTATTTTTATATAAAGTTCAAAATCTTACCCAAGTATATGTATGTAGATACATAGAGACCCATCCCTTATATGCAATATACACAAACATACACACAGACACACACAAACACACAAAATTATAAATAAAAATAAGGAAATAATAAGCATGACACAAGATATTGTTACACTGTTACCTCTGTTGGAGAAGAGGAGAATGCATCATGGAGACCATTTTGAAGGTGAACACAGGGATTTCAAGTATGATGTTTTATTTCTAAAGTAGGGATGTAGATATATAGTCATATGCTTTATTATGTAAACCCTTTCTATAACTTAACTATACACTTTCAAAAAATAAACTACATTAGAAGAAAATTATAGCCATTGCAAATTTAATATTAGAAATATAACTGTAGTGGACAGCATGAGAGTTCTGAGGGTGTGGTATTTTCCGCATGCAATATAAATGCCTTGTCTTGTCAACTTGTTTAATTAACTAGCTAAAATAGTGAAAGTGTTGCTTTAAGAAACTTTGGGACTATTTTTAGTTTACTTTCTAAACTTTTATCATCTCCTTCTACCCAAGACTCAATATTAATGATTATGTCTTGCCGAAAAGTAGAGAACAAAAATGTGGTCTTGTCTTCCACCTTTTCATTTCATAACTCCTGTAAATGTAATTAACTATGTAACTAAATGCAATTAACTATGTAACTTAAGTCCTATCAGACCCTGAGCAAATCACTCATGTGTTCATTCATTTTTATTCACATGATCATTTAAAAAACACTTATTGTGGGCTTCCCTGGTGGCGCAGTGGTTGAGAGTCCGCCTGCCGATGCAGGGGACATGGGTTCATGACCCGGTCCAGGAAGATCCCACCTGCCATGGAGCGGCTGGGCCCGTGAGCCATGGCCACTGAGCCTGCGCATCCAGAGCTTGTGCTCTGCAACGGGAGTGGCCACAACAGTGAGAGACCCGCGTACCACAAAAACAAAAACAAAAAAAAAAACAAAACGTTTATTGTTATACTCTGTGGCAGGCACTGTGTGTTCAAAGATGGATAAAGCATGGATCTGCTGGATGTAGCTCACAGTTGACCAGAACAGGAGGACCTTGGCCTCCTCAACAAGTGAGCTCTGAAATCATACTTGCCTCCTTAGCCTTGATTTACTTTTCTATTCAGGTATGTGTATGGAATATTACCTGTGTCCTTAACTCTTGGTATCTTTACTGCCATCCTGAGAACCTGATTTTCAAGAGATGTTTGTCACTGTCCTGTCAGGGAAAGAGAAAGACAAAGGGAACGTCTTGACAGGGATTCTACTCCCAATGTATTCCCAAAATTACATAAGTGTTTCTGTGCCCAGGACTTCCTGCTGCCACGCCCTCAATTTCCCTTTAAGGATATCTGGGATATCCCTAGAGAAAGTCTACATTGGCCTGATAAATGGTAACTCCCATTAAAGCCAAAGCATTTTTTTTTTTTTTTTTTTTTTTTTTGCGGTACGCGGGCCTCTCACCGTTGTGGCCTCTCCCGCTGCGGAGCACAGGCTCCGGACACGCAGGCCCAGTGGCCATGGCTCACGGATCCAGCCGCTCCGCGGCATGTGGAATCCTCCCAGACCAGGGCACGAACCCGTGTCCCCTGCATCGGCAGGCGGACTCTCAACCACTGCGCCACCAGGGAAGCCCAGCCAAAGCATTTTTATTTATATAGTTCTTTCTGTTTTTCACTTCCTCTCATTCAGTCTCAACCCTGAAACCCCATCATGCCTCATGATTACACCCTCAGGATTTCACACACTGTCTTCTTTTTAACTACTGCACCAAACAAAATGCCTGTGAGAAAAATAGCCTGTGAGTAACTCCTGGGTTGGCACAGCTTTGGGATGCTATCAGGTTCTGTGTAAAGTCTTTCATAAAGATTACCTCTAGGGAACATTCCTCAGAATGTGGTTACTTAACGTTCCATTTAAGAAGCAAATGCTTCTTGGCTGAACAAGCAGAATAGAAAGCAGCCCAACTTGTCTTGAGGTAGATGACTTTTACCAATTTAGCTTTGTTCTTCAGGATTCCACAGACACCTATTTACAATATTGTGTGGCTGGAGACTTCTGAGTTCTGTGATCAAACTGCTGGCCTGAGATCTGGAGACTGGTGCTTCACCTAAGCATAAGGAATATGTGTGCTTCTCTCTTTAATTGCTGTATTGAAGAAAAAATAAATTTCTCTAGAAAGAAATAGACAAATCCCACGTGACATTGTAGTGAAGGGATGTCGGTTTTTTTCCCCAAAATTTCCCTGGGGAGAATTGGAAAATGGCTAGATAATTAATGATAAAAATGATACAAAATATTAGGCAGTCATCACTATTTAATAATAGTGCTTTTTAGTAAAACATAGACAACTTTTTAAAGCAAAGCAATGATACTGCAAAATGGGAATATTTGAAATTATAAGCATAAAATTTATTCCATACATATTTATAAACTCCTTTTTTTGAGGCATTAAGAAAGATACTATGGGAGATAGGATGATAAATCAGAAATGTCCTCTGCCCTCAAAAAGATGGGATTCAAGGAGAACAGATAACACATGTACAAAAATATCTAAAACAAAATGTAGAATAAGGTAAGTACTCTAATAGAGATGTTGACTAAAAAATAAATGCACAGCCTAAAAGTTGAGAGTTATGTTTTATTGGGTGGACACACTAAGGACTTCAAGCCCCGGAGGCAGCATCTCAAGTAACCCTGAGAAAATGGCTTCCAGGAGGTGAGGGGAGAGGTAGGATATATAGGGATTTTGAAATAAAGGGCCGGTAGAAGGAAAAAACAATGATTACTGTTAATAAGAGAAAACTGGATATCTCAAGCTAAGGAATTTATCACTTTTCTTTGTATGGGAAGTTGCAACAGTCTGGGCTCACTGAAGTCATTCTTTTGATATGTATCTCAGCTATCTGGGGCCAGTATCTTGTGTTTTCACACCCTGAGTTTCCTCAGGGCTCATCTTAGGGAGTGGCTGCAGTCTGATGGCTGCTATATGGCAGGTATTCTTTATTTCCTTCCTGAGTTCCCTCAGGCCTCACCAGATCACTTTTGGAGGGCTGCAATCGCTGATGATTATGACATCTGTTGTTTACTGATATAGCAGGCAATATTTGATCTTTTAGAGGTATGAACAAAATTCTCCATCTGAGAATGAAGTTTTCACTCATGGCTATCTAACTAAGAAAAGAAAACGAACGATGACCAAATATTTAGGGAACATAGGATCTGAGAAATAATAAGTAGTCCAGGTATATTAGGATAATAGCAGTAATTATCATATAAGCACTTAAATATTAGGATATTTTGATTGAATTTTATGTGATAAGTGATGAATAGAAGGTTTTTAATTGTACAAGTTTTGTTGGATAGAGGGTATTTCATAATTATAACCTAATTTCTTTATAGATTAATCTAGCCATAGCATAAAGTTTGGAAATGGCGAAAAAAAATGAGGCCAGAGACTATGTAATAAGTTAGTTATTGAACTGAGGTATGAGGAAGTCTGGAAATATGGAAGTATCTATGGAATGGAGCAGTAGTGATAAAGATAAATATTTCAGCCACAGAATGTATAAAACTTGACAAAATAATTGATGGAACATTAAAAGTATACAATCAAGAATTCAATTTAGCAAACATTTTTGAGTGCTTGCTATTTTAGAAAATATGTTACATCTTGGGTTATTTGATTAAAGAATTTGTAACCTATATAACCAACATGACAAGAGCATCACAATAACAATAGAGAAAGTAAAATTGTCTTTGGGGATAATCTGATAAATTTGGTTTGAGCACAAGTTGAGTTTAACATGGCAGAGACATTAAGGAGGTAGATCTTAAAACACATTTATAAATTTGGAGGGCTAGATGGAGAACACAAAGAGACAAGATAGGTAATGTGGGTGTTGATTTATAACAGAAAAATGATATCTGAAGCTGTAGAGAATAAATGAAGGGACAAATATAGGAAAAGAGAAAAAAGCCTCCCCTATATAATTTCCTACATTTAAAGTTTTGAAAAGTGAAAAAAAGATGCTAATAAGAGAGAGAGAGGAAAATTTATCAAATAGCTGTTAGGAATGTGAGGCATTTCAATGTCTTGGTGGCTAAGGAAAGACAGAATTTCAAGAGGCAGGTGTGATCATAAAGCCAAAATGGAAAGCATTATTTAATAAATTGGCCTCTTGAAATGCCAAGAATGAATTTATTAATAAAACTTGATAATATCAGTTTACACTGAAGAACAGAGAAATCAGAATGTAATCGTTTAGAGACACACCAGTGATACAAAAATGGGGACATTGACAACATTTGCAAAAGGCTTTCAGGTAAAAGAAAGGACTATACTACAAAGGGATATCAAAGAGAGACAGAGTCTAATTACTTTTTTCCTATAATGAGGTCCTGTATAAAGGAGAGAGGTTAGAAAACATGCAGAGAAGGGAAGAATTTGAGAGAGTCAAGTATCTTGGTTAATTTTTGTCTTTTGGCCATATAGTGTTGTTTGACCCACTTCTTTCCCAATTTCATCTTGAAAGTCTACCCTTCTGTTCTTGGTCATTATGATTATCGTGGAGTTGATTTCATATCCCCTTCATTCCTTGCATTCCCTAATTCCAGGTGAATAGGATCCACATCTGATCACCCAAGCATTTCTCCAACTGGCAAGAGAGATTAATTTAGAAGCGGTACATGATCTAAAATCTATCATATCAGAGACACTGAGACCCAGTTCTTGGGATCTTGTTTGAGCTATAAACAAAAAAGACATGTGGACTCTTATTCTTTCCCTAGATCTGGTGACAGTTTGAAATGATCTTGGTCTCTTGGGTCCTCTATCTGGGGACTGAAAATGAATTCAATGCAGCAGAACTCACAGTAAGAAAATGGAGGAGAAACAAAGTCCTCACAGCAAAATTTAGTCCCTGTGTCTGACTATTCCTAAAACCTGTTACACCTGTCGGATTTTTATTTAAATGAATCTATGCATTCTTATTATTCCCTAAATTTTAAATTGGGTTTTTATCACTTGTTGCTGAAAGAGTCTTAGCTGATACACAGGTCTCATAGAGGGTGAGGGAAGCAGATTAAAGTAGAATATGGGTATTGAGACAGTGGAAGAAAAGGAGAGGGAAAATATATATATATTTACATCTTTATTAGAGTATAATTGCTTTACAATGGTGTGTTAGTTTCTGCTTTATAACAAAGTGAATCCGTTTATACATATAAATATGTTCCCATATCTCTTCCCTCTTGCATCTACCTCCCTCCCACCCTCCCTATCCCACCCCTCTAGGTGGTCACAAAGCACCGAGCTGATCTCCCTGTGCTATGCAGCTGCTTCCCACTAGCTATCTATTTTACTTTTGGTAGTGTATATATGTCCATGCCACTCTTTCACTTTGTCACAGTTTACCCTTCCCCTCCCCATATCCTCAAGTCCATTCTCTAGTAGTTCTGTATCTTTATTCCAGTCTTACCCCTAGGTTCTTCATAACATTTTTTTTCTTAGATTCCATATTTATGTGTTAGCATATGGTATTTGTCTTTCTCTTTCTGACTTACTTCACTCTGTATATATATGTTTTTAATTGAAGACAGTAACCTTAGAACACCATTCTTAACAGATGAGAAAAGAATAGCTGCTGAAGATAAAGGATCTGCAAATTAGATTGGAGAATTGAAAATTATGGGTATGTTATAAGCCAGTTACTGTGCAGAATAAATAAGAGAGCCAATAAGAAATGATTAAATAATTACTAAGTTATAGGGGAGCTCAGTTAAGCTGGCTGCTTTTATTTGTTTTGGCCAAATTATGTCAATATACTCTATAAATGTGTAGCAGCTCAGAAGTAAAGATTAAGTGGCAGGTAATGAAGCTTGTAATGCATCAAGATTGACAGAAAAATTCTAGGATAGAAAATTCTGGGATTTTGAGGTGCTTGGATCAATAACATGTCTGATCATGATGTTCAGTTGGATAGAGAAATATGTAGTCAAAACAGAGACATGGTATTTACTACAAGGAAAGTGAGAAATCAAGGGACAAGTCATTCAAAGTGTAAGGAGTTCCAACTAGAAGTGAAAAAAATTAAAGAAAATAGAGCATAGAGGTTGTTATCAGAGTAGGGAATTTTCAGGTCCCAGAGCTTGAGATCTGATTAAGACTGTGTCATGTTTTGGGTTGAAGCTCTTTCAGAGAGTGGCTTACATAGAGGTGAAGTTTCTAAAAATGAAGGCAAAAAAAATTGTCAGCAGACTTAAAGGAATATTAAGTAGGAGAGGAACTTGCTGAGGAAAATGACATAGGATCTGTGTGAAAGATGTCTCTGAACCAGGGCACAGAGGTTATTGAAGAAGCTAAGACAGGGCTCTCAAGGTAAGTAGCTACTGGATCTGTCTCAGGATGGGCAGAAGGTGCTATAAAAAGGATGGGATGGGACTTCCCTGTTGGTCCAGTGACTAACACTCCATGCTTCTGCTGCAGGGGGCACTGTAGGGGAACACTGGTAGGGGAACTAGGATCCTGCATGTCATGTGGCTTGGCAAAAAAAAAAAAAAAAGAAAAGAAAAAGATGGATTTCAAAATAAGGGAGATTTGAGACCAATGGTGGCAGAATCCTTACCTGAATGAGACAGTGCTAAGTTTATCTTTCCTTCTGTGTTAAAACATACCTGGGATTTGTTTTAATCATATGTAGGAAGACATGCAGATGTGGAAATAATTGAAGAAAGAAGTTTGTATTTACAGATTCCTAGAAATAGGAGGCACAACATGCCACCCAGGGCCACATGGGGAAAGACCAGCATTGGTCAGGAGGCAGAGGGGAGAGAGGGGAAACCATGGCCCAGAGCCTTCACTGTGGTTTTCGTAGGATGATATGGGTGAAGCAGGGTAGGAATGTTGAGAAAGTTTTTAAGATTGAACTCTTAGAATAATTTTGTCTGGCTCTGTCCTGAGAGGTGGTCGCTAGGTGTCTTATACATGGTCCTGGGGAGATTTAGGACAGGAGAAATATTAGCCTGGTGTGTGAGTTTAATAAAGAAGATGGTTGGAGATAGGGCTCTTGGTTGGCTAGTTTGTATATCAAAGACACACTCCCAGAGGAGTCATTTGTTAGCTTTAAGATTTAATTAGACCTGGGAGGGGCAGTCTCTCCAGGATCAAGGTCCCAAATGCCAGAGCATCAAGAATATAGACAAGAATATAGACAAAATATTTATAACCATGTATGATGATGAATGTTAACTATACTTCCTCTGGTGGTCCTTTTGCAATATACACAGATATTGAATCATTTTGCAATATATCTGGGACTAATATAATGTTATATGCCAAATATATGTCAATAAAAAATACATATAGGCAATAAAATAAGTATAATCAATATACCTTTTCATTCAATTAGCTATAAAAATAGAGGAAGTGGCTGATTGTATTTTCCCTTTCATTGGCTGGTTTAACTCAGAATGTATTTTTTTTTAATTAAGATTCAATTAATTTTTCTTGAAGAAGATCTTAGAATGGTAAAGAAATTATAATAATAATAATAATAATAGTAGTACTCATTACTTTCAATGCCTGCCAGTCACTGTGCTAAGAACTTTACATTATAATATGTAATCCTCATAACAACCATAATGAAGTAAAGGCTCTTAGTACTATGTCTTTTTGCACCTAAGAAAACTGAAGGCTAGATAACTTAAATAACTTGCCCAAGGTCACTGAGCTATAAATTCAAGTCTGTTTGGATTCAAAACCCAGGCTTTAAATGGCTATATTTGCATATTTCCCATAGAATGTTTCACTTACTGAAGAAATCACCTATTCCATATCATTCAATGGAGGCACAGTTAAGATAAAATAAAAAGAGTATAGAAGTTGGTATCACCTCAGTAGTTTCTGATTTGCTTAAAATAAAATCAAGTTTGCATTAGTTTTTCACTCAATAAACAGTCTTTACGGTGATACATAGCATGCAGTCCATCTTAAGCTTTTATTTTGAACATGACAGTGGCGTGTAATTTAAAGGAAAAAAATCAGCCTAACACTAAGTGTACAAGGCAATAAATCTCTAGTCTCCAGAGCAACATTTTTCTGCCATCCCTTTCCTTCAGACATAAAGAGATGTGGGACTCCTGCCAGAGAAATATAATAAAATGTAAGAACAGTTATAAATGAAATACAATCAGAGGCTTACATTCTGCTTCTTTGCTAGCTTGTTTTATTCTTTCCTTAAGCATTCTATTTCTTCCTCTCCTTCACCATGGTATTCCATTTTCCTTGCTTTCATTTTCTTATTTTCAATGCTATTTATAACGTTTGCCCTTACCTTTTACTCTCTTTTATGTGCTTTCTTTCTTGTTAAAAGAAAAAAAAATGTGATTTTATTCCTATGTGTATTCAGACATAGGCCTTCCTTTTTCTATTGCTTCTTATACATTTTTTTAAATAATGGATATTATTTTTTTTCTTTCTGTGTCCTTTGCCTTCATTTACTTTGTACTAACTTCTAGGTTGGAAGGGACAGTTTCCTATGGAATAACATATTTAGAGAGTATTTGTTCTCTTATTAGAGCAATCTTTACCCTGCACATGGGATCAGACATCAGAATCCCTAAGTCTAAAGAAAAATGTCAAAATATATTGAAGGAGTTCACTCATTTACTTCTGCAGACAAGAATACACTTACTCATTTACTCTCTTCTACCTATCCATCCTCGCATCCTTTCATCAGGTATTCATGGAACACCTTAGACTCATTTATTCATTCAATCAATTAACATTTATAGGACACCTGTGATGTGTCAGGAACTAGTGGTAAGAGGTGAGTACAAGCAATAAGGGATGCATTGTCAGTAGAGAATTTTAAAACAATAAATTCAACTAAAATTTGCTTTTTATCATCATGGTGTGCTGGAAATTTTAAATAATAATAGTGATAAAGTAATTGTCCCCATGGAGGTTGTCCACTCCCTCCACTTACCCTCTTCCCCTTGGGTATGGCACTGTCCAGCATAGAACAAAACAAATAAAAATCCGTGGCTGCTTGAAGGTTATATTCTAGTAGAAGAGAGAATGTGTGTGTGTGTGTGTGTATGTGGGTATAGGTGTAAATATATAATTATTTGTGTATTATACATATAATTATGTAAATAAATACATATAATCCCATCAATTTAATTGTGGATACAATTATTCATAAATATAATAACTGTAGTCTGGACATTTAGGAGATTGCATACACTAAGTCACAAATTAGTAGAAAGAGAGTTGGTAGATCCATCAAGGCATTACCTGCTGATAGCCATGATTGAGATTAATTAGATTTCATATATATGTATCTGCTCTCAGTGGTCTTAGATTTAACTGGCCATCAGAGTCACTAGTTTTGGATGATAGGGGAACAGGAAATTTAAACATCCTCCTGCCAGATAGAAGAAAATATATAGCCACAAATTTCAATGAAGAGTGAATATGAGTTCAAGTTCTGACTAGGAGATTCAGCTGGCATGACTGCTGGCTTCTTTCCACAAGGTGGGCTTCAGAGGAATCTGAGCAGGAAAGATGGAGAAAAGTGTGACAACCCCCTGGGGAGACTGGAGGTTTTAAACTGGTGAGTAAGAGTGGAGGGTATTGACTGGGAACCGGAGACAGTCAAGCACTGCTGAGCTCAAAATAGGGTAAGGATTATTGGAATTTTGCTCTTGCTTCTCCTTGACCATCGCCTGGGAACAATGAATGCTTGAACCCACATGGGGGTCCAGGTATATTAGGAATAATTGTGGTAACTATAGGAGAAAACCTGTGCTTTGAGGAGCTGAGAAAACCTGACATCAATCAACTGCTTCCCTAGACTTCTCTTTTCAAAACAACAGGGTTTAAAAGTGAATATTTCTTCCTTCTGGGCTGTGGAGAGTAAACACCTGATATGAAGGTTTCTATTATGAGATGGGGAGTGATTGAATCTGGTTTTCATAGATGCTTCTACGCTTGTTTTTTTCTATGCCACACCTCTAGATTTATCAAACTGACAAATACTGGGTTCTAGCCTTCCTTAAATCTCATTGCCTGAAAAAGTAGCTGATACTTATGAGGAAAATGAACTCAGAGGGCAAAATAACAAGTCTCTTAGAAGAAACAAGTTTAGATTGTCATTCCAATGTGAGAGCATAATAAAAAGAGACCTATTAGCTATACAAAGTATCAAAAAATTATAGCTGAGAGACTCATTAAGTCTTAAATGAAGTATTTAAATCAGAAGAGGAAATGGGGAAAGGAGAACAAGAAATGTGAAAATATGCTGATTTCTAATTTTATTAAAAGAGAGATATAGTTGTCAATTAGAAAAGAAAGTATTAAAAATCAATGTTGTATAGATGAACCTAGAAATTATCATACTAAGTGAAGAAAGTCAGACAGAGAAAGATAGATATCATATGATATCACTTATATGTGGAATCTAAAAAAAATGATACAAAAGATCTTATTTACAAAACAGGAATAGACTCACAGACATAGAAAACAAATTTATGGTTACCAAAGGGGATTATTTGTGTGGCAGAAATAGATTAGAAGTTTGGGATTAATATGTAAACAGTACTATATATAAAATAGATAACCAACAGGGACCTACTGTATAGCACAGGGAACTATACTCAATATCTTATAATAATCCATAAGGAAAAGAATCTGAAAAAGAATATATATATATATATATATATATATATATATATATATATATATATATATATATATATATATATATATATATATAACTGAATCACTTTGCTGTACACCAAAAACTAACACAACATTGTAAACTAACTATACTTCAAATAAAAAGTAAAAAAAAAAAAATCAATGCTGCAAAAATGGGACATAATGCAAAAATAAGATGATAGTTACAGGTCTAGATAAATCAGTAATTGTAATAGATATATATGGAAATTTTTAATTGATTCAAAGACAAATTCTGACAGATTGTGGAGAACAACCAAAATCTTGCTATATGCTAATTATAAGAATCACCTAGAAAATAAGGATAAGCAAAACTTGAAGGGAAAAGCAGAATTAAAGACATTTCACACAAATATGAACACAACAAAATAGTTATATTACTATTAGATAAAATATACTTTAAGACACAAAATTATGGAGGCAGAGAGTTTCATTATCTAATGATCCAATTTCAATTAGCCAAGAATACAGAGCTATTATATGCATGTATACATGTAATAAAATAACGTCAAAATAAATGAAGCATAAATTGGGGAAATACATGGAGAAATTGACAAATCTACAATTTTAGTTGTAGTTTCAACACATACCTCTCACTTACTGATGGTTAAGGAATCTAAATAAACAGGAGGTATATAGATCTCCACAACATAATCAACAAGCTTGCCCTAATGGACACAGAGTTCTACATATAATAATCAATGAGAGGCATTTTTCAAGCACACGTGCAAACTTTTTACGAGTCACAGAGAAAGTCTCAAAATTTCAAAGACAGGTATAATAAAGATGATAATCTTTGTTTTTATTTCCATTTCTCTAGGAGGTGGGTCCAAAAGGATCTTGTTGTGATTTATGTCATAGAGTGTTCTGCCTATGTTTTCCTCTAAGAGTTTGATAGTGTCTGGCCTTACATTTAGGTCTTTAATCCATTTTGAGTTTATTTTTGTGTATGGTGTTAGGGAATGATCTAATCTCATACTTTTACATGTCCCTGTCCAGTTTTCCCAGAACCACTTATTGAAGAGGCTCTCCTTTCTCCACTGTACATTCCTGCCTCCTTTATCAAAGATAAGTTGACCATATGTGCGTGGGTTTATCTCTGGGATTTCTATCCTGTTCCATTGCTCTACCTTTCCGTTTTTGTGCCAGTACCACACTGTCTTGATAAACAAATGGGACCTAATGAAACTTCAAAGCTTTTGCACAGCAAAGGAAACCATAAACAAGACCAAAAGACAACCCTCAGAATGGGAGAAAATATTTGCAAATGAAGCAACTGACAAAGGATTAATCTCCAAAATTTATAAGCAGCTCATGCAGCTCAATAGCAAAAAAACAAACAAGCCAATCCAAAAACGGGCAGAAGACTTAAATAGGCATTTCTCCAAAGAAGATATACAGACTGCCAACAAACACATGAAAGAATGCTCAACATCATTCATCATTAGAGAAATGCAAATCAAAACTACAATGAGGTATCATCTCACACCAGTCAGAATGGCCATCATCAAGAAATCTAGAAACAATAAATGCTGGAGAGGGTGTGGAGAAAAGGGAACACTCTTGTACTGCTGGTGGGAATGTGAATTGGTACAGCCACTATGGAGAACAGTATGGAGGTTCCTTAAAAAACTAAAAATAGAACTACCATATGACCCAGCAATCTCACTACTAGGCATATACCCTGAGAAAACCATAATTCAAAAAGAGACATGTACCAAAATGTTCATTGCAACTCTATTCACAATAGCCCAGAGCTGGAAGCAACCTAAGTGTCCATCATTGGATGAATGGATAAAGAAGATGTGGCACATATATACAATGGAATATTACTCAGCCATAAAAAGAAACGAAACTGAGCTATTTGTAATGAGGTGATAGACCTAGAGTCTGTCATACAGAGTGAAGTAAGTCAGAAAGAGAGAGACAAATACTGTATGCTGACACATATATATGGAATTTAAAAAATAGTCATGAAGAACCTAGGGGTAAAACAGGAATAAAGACACAGACCTACTTGAGAATGGACTTGAGGATATGGTGAGGGGGAAGGGTAAGCTGTGACAAAGCAAAAGAGAGGCATGGACATATATACACTACCAAACATAAGGTAGATAGATAGTGGGAAGCAGCTGCAGAGCACAGGGAGATCAGCTCGGTGCTTTGTGACCGCCTGGAGGAGTGGGATGGGGAGGGTGGGAGGGAGGGAGATACATGAAGGAAGGGATGTGGGAACAGATGTATATGTATGACTGATTCACTTTGTTATAAAGCAGAAACTAATAAAAAAAAAGATGATAATCTTTGATCATAGTGTAATTAAGTTTGGAGTTAATGACAAAATGTAAATGGAAAAACCCCACATATTTAGAAATTGTGAAAACATATTGCTAAACAGCTCATGATATCAACAAGAAATTATAATACCAGTAATGAAATTATAATGAAAGCTCTATATATCAAAACTTGTAGGGTGCAACAAAACAAACACTTTAAGGGAAATATATGTTCTAACTACATTTACTAGAAAGTAAGAAGACTTCCAAATTTATGAGCTAAGGTCTTACCATAATAAATTAGAAGAAGAAAAATAGATTAAGCTTAAACAAATTAGAAAATGGTAGTAAAAGTACAACAAAATTCACTAAAATTTAAACCGGTTACCACTGAGATCAGCAAAGTCAAATTAGATCTTTGAAAAAAAATTTTTAAAAGAAGACATATTTTAGCAAAATAAACCAAGAGGAAACCAAAAAGATTTAAATAAATAAGGCTAGTAATAAAAGATGCTTCGTTAGAGTAATAAAATATACCAACAATTTTGCCAATCATTTTGAAAACTTTTGATTGAATTAAAATTCTTAAGAAAGTATGTCTTCCTATAATTGTCTCAAGAAGAAAAAAATAGCATGAGTAATTCTATAAGCATGAAAGTAATGAAAACACTAGTTTAAAATATTCCCACAAACAAAACACTAGGCTCAGAAAGTTTTATATGACTTGTTGCAAATTTTCAAAAACATTGTGCCAAGTTTGTTCAATCTCTTCCAAGAAAATGGCAAGTAGAGAATACCCTTCAATGGCATCTGTGAGACAATTGTCAACCTTATATAAAAACTAGGCAAAACTATACAGAAAAGGACAATTATAAGTCTACTTCACTCACGAGTATAGATTCAAAAAAAATTCTAAAGAAAATATTAAGAAATAACCCCCCAAACAAAACATAATATACTATAGCCATCTTGGTTTTATCCCAGGTATGCAAGGGTAATTTAGTATTAGACAATCCAGAAATTTAATCCAACAAATTAAATGATTTAAAAGGAAAAATCATATGATCATCCCTACATATACAGAAAATTTATTTTTAAATGTAATACCCATTTATGATGAAGATTTTTAAGAAATTAAGAATATAAGGAGACTTTTTATTATGATAAAAGGTATAAGAAAACTAGAGCAAACATCATCCTCAATGAGAAGAAACATTGAGATTGCTTCCATTAAGACAAAGATGTCCATTGTATTAGATACTTATGCCATGCCTCACATCCTCTGGGCTCACCTTTTACTCTAGTCATCATAGCAATCAGCTTCACGTGGTATAAACTGACAATACATTGTCTCAGTTACCCCACACATTTTTCACTTTCTGTCTTGGGATTTTCCTAGCACCATGACTTGAGAGAACCATAGAACTTTAACTGGCATCTATGTAAATGCAGCCTGGGAGAATGAGAGATTACTAATTCATGGATAATTCTTGGTCAATGTGGGACAGGAGTCAGACCATAAATGCTCCTCTCTTCTATCAAGTGAACTATTGTGAGGTGCAATCTTCACAGTATCTCATATAATCTTGATGATAATCAAGCCTCTATTGTCACAGAGGTGATCAATCAATTACTCACCCTTGCATAGGCCTTCCCTCCTTATACATTTTACTCTCATCATTCATCTGCTCCTATTCCCTGTGATTTTCTCCACAAATAAATTAATTGTTTTCCTGAGTTAACCCTGGCTAAGACAAATGCTATCAACATTCTGTCCAATATTGTGTTGGGGTCCTTAAACTATGATTGAAAGAATAAGAATTGGAAGAAGGCAATACAATCTAATGATACATGCAGATGTTATAATCATTTAATTAGAAAAGTCAAAGTAATCTACAGACATATTTTTGAATATAATAAAAGTATTTAGAAGCTGGATGGATATATGATTAAAATACAAAAATAAATCTCTGTACACCAATAGCAAATACCTGTACACAGGTATTAAAAAGACATTATATATAACAATAACAGAACATCTAAAAAAATTAATAAAGCATATTTAAGGTCTTTATAAGAAAACAATTTTCATTATGTCAAGGTATATTTTAAAGAAATTAAATAAATATGGACATATACCATCATGGATAATCAGAATTAATATTATAGGGAAATTATTCATCCCCAAATCAATCTATAAATGCCATTCCAATGAAAATTCCAACAGTGTTATTTTTGGAACTTGATGATCTGAGTCTCAAATTTTGTGCAAGATTAAAGGGCCAAGAAAGCTCAAGTCATTTCTGAAGAGAAAGACTGTTGAAGAGGCTATTAATCTCCTATAGCTTAGAACTTACTTTAAAGCTAGAGAATTACTTGAAAAAGAAATTAGAAAAATAGAAATGTGAAAAGGTTCACTTGATTGAAGAGGAAGATGTGCAGGGGTGAAGGTACTAATAAGCCTGGCATTTACATGAAGGTCATATTATGAAATATCTTGGGTACCAGAAAATAAGGAATTTATATTTACTGTAAGGTAGAGGAAAAAAAATTAGAATACATCTAACATGATAGAATTTTAAAAGACATTTTATAAGATACATTGAGGGGAAGAAGACTTGAACAAAAGGCCAGGTTGGGAAGCTTTTAAAGTGTAGGAAATGAATAAGTAATTATTATAAGAATGGTAATAACAATGGCTAGAAGAAAGAAGCTTAATAAAACCAACATATCATTTGAAGAAGAACCAAAGACTTAAATAAATTAAGACAATTTACTGAGCAGCTTTTATGTTCCAGGCACCTGACATATATTATTAATAATCTAAACAATCTACACAAGGGAGATTTTATTATTTTTAAATAACATATAAAAACTAAGATTTAGGTTAAATTATTTTCCAGAAACACAGAAGTAATAAGTAATTGAGTCAGATTTCTTGTTTTAGTTACCCTAATACTCCTATACTGACAAACATATATTTTTGTATATAAAATTGTTGATACCTTGAATATTGGGTAGGGGAGAGTGAAGTATTCTTTTTTAATGAAGAAAGAAAATAGTAAGTAAATAATGATAATTGTGGTTTATGGATATGGTAGCAAAGAGATATAACACTATATTTTATTGCCTCTTTGTGCCATATATAATCATTTCCAGAAGAGTTTAACAGATTATCTGAGACTCAAATACTCCAGAGTAGAGAATGAGGCCCAGAGGGAACAATTTAAATTCATCTTCATATTCATAGCCTAGACTTAGATATTACTTTGAAAGAGTACCCTTAGGGGTCCCAAGTTCCCTTAGTCACATCACTGATTCACCATGTGATCTTTGGGAAATCAAGTCAGCTGTCTGCCCCTCATTGTCTTTTATCAGTAAAATGAAGATTGTAATGCCAGCCCTGACTATCTCACAGCATAATTCTGATAATATGGTGAGGTAATGAATGAAAGCACTTTTACATGAATGGAATGCAAATCATATACCATTCATTCTACATATTAAAATGTGCATGCAAGCAACGAGTTAATTAACAAAGAAACTACTTGCCAAGAGCTAATAAAAAGGAGAAAAATTATCCTGTGTAATAAGATAAATATTTGAAGGAGAGGTCTTGTTCCTCATTGCCTTCAACTGAAAATGTAACATTAATTGGATCTGGAGTAAGAATGATTAGTAAAGAGTCCCTTTAGAAATCTTGCCTCCATCTAATGCATATAACTTTATTGCAGTCCAGAATGGGGTGTATTTTTAGAAACTTGCATATAGTAAAATTCAGAAGTCATCTAAAACACACTATCTTATATCCAATTTGAATGTCTCAGTTAAATTAACTTTTTTCAATTCTTCATACCCTTCCATTGTTTAAGACTTTATGTAGAGTGTTTTATACTGATTAATCCTTTTTTTAAATAGAACTTTATTGGAGTATAATTGCTTCACAATACTGTGTTAGTTTCTGTTGCACAACAAAGTGAATCAGCCATATGCATACACATGTCCCCATATCCCCCCTTTCTTGAGCCTCCCTCCCACTCTCCCTATCCCACCTCTCTAGATCATCGCAAAGAACCAAGCCAATCTCCCTGTGCTATGCTGCTGCTTCCCACCAGCCAACTATTTTACATTCGGTAGTGTATATATGTTGATGCCCCAGCTTTGTCTTCCCACCCCATGTCATCAAGTCCATTCTCTCTGTCTACCTCTTTATACCTGCCCTGCAATTAGATTCATCAGTACCATTTTTTTAAGATTTTTTAGATTTCATATATATGTGTTAGCATACAATATTTGTTTTTCTCTTTCTGACTTACTTCACTCTGTATGACAGACTCTAGTTCCATCCACCTCACTACAAATAACTCAATTTCGTTTCTTTTTATGGCTAAGTAATATTCCATTGTATATATGTGCCACATCTTCTTTATCCATTCATCTGTGGATGGACATTTAGGTTGATTCCATGTCATGGCTATTGTAAATAATGATGCAGTGAACATTATGGTGCATGTCTCTTTTGATTTATGGTTTTCTCAGGGTATATGCCCAGTAGTGGGATTGCTGGGTCATATGGTAGTTCTATTTTTTAGTTTTTTAAGGAACCTCCATACTGTTCTCTGTAGTGGTTGTAACAATTTACATTTTCACCAACAGTGTAGGAAGGTTCCATTTGCACCACACCCTTTCCAGCATTTATTGTTTCTGGCTTTTTTGATAATGGCCGTTCTGAACAGTGTGAGATGATACCTCATTGTTTTGATTTGCATTTCTCTAATAATTAGTGATGTTGAGCAACTTTCATTTGCCTCTTGGCCATCTGTATGCCTTCCTTGGGGAAATGTCTATTTAGGTCTTATGCCCATTTTTTAAATGGATTGTTTGTTTTTTTGATATTGAGTTCCATGAGCTGTTTGTATATTTTGAAGATTAACCTTTTGTCAGTTTCTTCATTTGCAAATATTTTCTCCCATTCTGAAGGTTGCCTTTTTGTCTCGTTTATGGTTTCCTTTGCTGTGAATAAGCTTTTAAGTTTCATTAGGTCCCATTTGTTTATTTTTGTTTTTATTTCTGTTACTATAAGAGGTGGGTCAAAATGGACCTTGCTGTGATTTATGTCATAAAGTTTTCTGCCTATGTTTTCCTCTAAGAGTTTTACAGTATCTGGTCTTACATTTAGGTCTTTAATGCATTTTGAGTTTATTTTTGTGTACGGTGTTAGGGAGTGTTCTAAATTCATTCTTTTACATGTAGCTGTCCAGTTTTCCCAGCATCACTTATTGAAGAGGCTGGCTTTTCTCCATTTTAGATTCTTGCCTCCTTTGTCATAAATTAGGTGACCTTATGTGCATGGGTTTATCTCTGGACATTCTATCCTGTATCATTGATCTATATTTATGTTTTTGTGCCAGTACCATACTGTCTTGATTACTGTAGCTTTGTGGTATAATTTGAAGTCAGGGAGACTGATTCCTCCAACTCCATTTTTCTTTCTCAAGATTGTTTTGGCTATTCAGGGTCTTTTGTGTTTCGATATGAATTGTAAGATTTTTTGTTCTAATTCTGTGAAGAATGCCATTGGTATTTTGATAGGTATTTGATATTTGATATTTTGTATTGAATCTGTAGATTGCTTTGGGTAGTATAGTCATTTTCACAATGTTGATTCTTCCAATCCAAGCATATGGTATATTTCTCCATCTGTTTATGTCATCTTTGATTTCTTTTATCAGTGTTTTATAGTTTTCTGAGTACAAATCTTTCATCTCCTTAGGCAGTTTTATTCCTAGGTATTTTATTATTTTTGTTGCAGTGGTAAATGGGAGTTTTTCCTTAATTTCTCTTTCTGATTTTTCATTGTTGTTGTATAGGAATTCCAGAGATTTCTGTGCATTAATTTTGTATCCTGCAACCTGATCAAATTCATTGATTAGTTCTAGTAGTTTTCTGGTGACATCTTTAGGATTTTCTATGTAGAGTATCATGTCATTGGCAAATAGTGACAGTTTTACTTCTTCTTTTCCAATTTGTATTCCTTTTATTTCTTTTTCTTCTCTGATTGCTGTGGCTAGCACTTCCAAAATATGTTGAATAATAGTGGTGAGGGTGGACACCCTTGTCTTTTTTCTGATCCTAGTAGAAATGCTTTCAGTTTTCCACCATTGAGTATGATGCTTGCTGTGGGTTTGTCATATATGGCCTTTATTATGTTGAGGTAGGTTCCCTCTGAAGGGATGGAAAAGGATATTCCATGCAAATGGAAATCAAACTCTCCAGATTAATTCTTTAAACAGATATGATTGTTCCCATCCATGTTATAGTAACTTCTGCCATTTTATTTCAATTAAACAGGTTACCTTTTTAAAAATATGTATATCTTTTCCTGAGGATCAATGGATGAATATATAGAGAGGAATGTAATTGATTTGTATATCTACGTTTGTGTAGCCTTTGTTTTATGCTTATTTTATTGTCCCAGCTAGTTGCCTTAGGAAACCATTCTGTTTTATGGTTCTCAGAGAGGAATCAAGCAACAATTTTATATACTAAACACACACACACACACACATATACATTTCTATGTGTATATACTTTTGAATTGGAAATGAAGTGTGTCTAAATAAGGATAGCTTCTAGTATGTCCATATTTCCATAAACACATCCCTCATCTTTAGTGACTTTTTGTTGCATATAAAACCAGATTTGTCTTCCCTATTTGGCTGGCTGGTTGGCTGGCTGTCTTCATTTGAATATTCTTAAGTATCCTCCAATTTCATGCATTCAAATGGAATTCTACCAATGTCATCCTTGTATATTGGATATGTGATACATAGATATGTCACTCCAATGGTTAGCTGAGTGTGATTTCAACTTAAATATTCTACCCAGTAATCATAAAACATTCAGAAATAATATGAAGTCCATATTTGCAAACCTAAAATAGTTGACACAGCTTGAGTATATTAATGTACACTAATTAACATATTTGAAATTCGTCTTAGTATTTCCAAATCTTATTCTATTGCATACTTGTGACTAATTTTGAATTTAATACAGTGTTTATGAGAATTGTTTAGTTTTTGAGTCTGTCACAGGAAAATTTTTTAATCAGAATCTTATACCTTCCCCAACTGCATCACAAGGGGAGATCAGCTTGGTGCTTTGTGACCACCTAGAGCAGTGGGATGGGAGGGTAGGAGGGAGATGCAAGAGGGAGGGGATATGGGGATATATGTATACATATAGCTGATTCACTTTGTTATACAGCAGAAACTAACACAACATTGTAAAGCAATTATACTCCAATAAAGATGTTTAAAAAAATCTTATACCTTCCACAGTTATTAATACATGTGATTCTTTTCTGAGTTTGATCTTTGGACTCCATAATATGAGGTCCAAAAAGAGCAAAAATTGTTACATATATATGTAACAAAATGCAATAATGATGAATTATTACATAAGATTCAATTAATATTTTATTAATAACCATGAAGATTTGCTAGCACAACATATTTTAAATTTGGAATAGCTGTTCTAAAATTGGTTGTCATTGCTGTTATTATTATTGTTATAGTATCATCATATGAGGACTGAGGAGTAAATAGAATCACCAAAGAGAAGGTAAATATCTCAACCTCAGCAGATTTTTTTTACTAATTTAACCGTTATGGGCACATCTCTTGTTTCAATATTCATCATTGCATTATTCAGTTATACAACAGGAGACATAAAAAATAGACTCAAATGAACTTTTTTCATATTCCTACCTAAGGGACATTGAAAAACACTGTACTTTTAAAAGTTTCCTTTCTAAGACAAGAAGTGATCAGTTCTAGATGACTCATACTCAGTTCTAGATGACTAATAATCTATTGGTTGTTTTTTTGCAGAAGTTTTTGATAGTTAGGCTATTTTTTTCTATGTTTATTTTGTGATGTTTTTTTATTGATTGGAGTAGCAAATGAAACAGTGGTGTGAATGGTTATTAATTCTTTGTTCTGTTTTCAAATATTTATCTCAGATTGGAAGTGGAATTATGTATTTTAAAAAACTGACTGAATGGCCAGAATAATTAGGGAACAAAAGTGGTAAAGTCTTCTCTGGTTTTATTGTAATAAATTTGCTTAAGGTTTTAGACAAATCTATCAAATAACAGTTATTCAAGTGGCTACTCAGTGCAAAGCATGATATAGACAGTAAGATAAGAGCAGTCTTGGGGCATGTGCTTTAGAGAATTATTTTCATAAGCTATAAGAACATAAAAATAGAAATAGTCAAGACAGGCTATACCTAAGAGATATAGTTTTGATGTAGGCAATCATTACTGATGTTTCCAGTAAGAAGAAATTGTTGCTGGCTGGTGTGATTCAAAAAGCCAGCAGGGAAGAAAAGAATTTGAGGTATTTTCAAGATTAGGGACTTTTAGATAGATGAAGAAAAAGAGCAAATAGGATGTTGGGGGTATAAATATTTACTTATTGACAATATTTATTTATTGAACTTTATCTTCTAGAAAATGGGGAACAAAGGAACAGTTGGATAACTAGACCAGAGTGGTATTTTATGAAGATAAATATGGCAATCATAGGTGTTTCTGTTTAAATATATGGGTGCAAGAAACTTATTGCAGGCAGAAATACTGAGAGTGGGGAGAGCAGCAAGAGATCAGTATTGGTATAATGAAGTAATATTGTGCTACAATAATCAATGTGGGTTTTTCTTGTACCTTCTGTTCATCAGTGACCCCCTCCTACCATACAGGTAACATCTAAGGCATTTTTATGTTTATTGTTCCAGGAAAGGAATAACACATCAGAAAAAGAGAATACTTAGAATATTTTTTTCCTTAAATTAAAGTAGCCATTTGAAATTTATGTCAAGGACTGCTATGAGGTAACAAAAATTATAAGTTTCAAAAGTCTGTGCTTTGGAGTATTCTATGCCTTGAGGAAATTGGGATATACATTTATGTCATAAAAAGGATATTTTGAGAATATAGATTATGGATGTGAAGACACCAGAAGACATGGTTCTTGTTCAAGGCAAAGAAATTAAAAAGGCAGTGAGGTTTATTGCGTTCAGCTCTGCCATTAAAATTGACCTGTGTGTCTAGTTAGAGAGGAACTGGTACAATGTCACAATTCTCTTGCCTACAGAACGTTCAGGGAAGAAGTGCATTGACTTTTCTCCTCTTTCCTCCCCCACCTGTCACCTAAAACTGCCTTCAAACACATCCAATAACACACATACAGATATATACACACATGCACACATTCCAAGAGGAAGGCATGCATAGAGTAGGGGGATATAGCTGTGGTCCACGAGTGTTAGCAACAGGAGATAAGATGGACCCGAAATATTTTAATGTTTTCAGGGTATATTGGATGCAAATGAGGACCAGAGTCCCTCCAAAAACTCCATCTCCCTCTATTACCCTTAGCACTCTATTTGGCAAATAGAAAAGAGGGTGCAGGGCTTCCCTGGTGGTGCAGTGGTTGGGAGTCCAGCTGCCAAGGCAGGGGACACGGGTTCATGCCCCGGTCTGGGAAGATCCCACATGCCGCAGAGCGGCTGGGTCCATGAGCCATGGCCACTGAGCCTGCGTGTCCGGAGACTGTGCTCCACAACAGGAGAGGCCACAACAGTGAGAGGCCCGCGTACCAAAAAAAAAAAAAAAAAAAAGTCTCATCCTGAAACTATAGACTATAAGAATACATGTTCATTCTTAAAAAAAATATATATGATCATAAAGAGTTGAAATAGCATGACAATGTAGAATTAAACAGAAAAGTGAAACAGAAATGTCACTTAGTCATGAATGCAATTGTGGACTGAAAATATAAGATAAAGTTTAAATCAAGAAATTTTAATATTGTTAAGTGTTTTCTGAAACTCCTAAAAGGGTAACATCAAAGGAACAATTCTAACAAAGGATATATTTAATTGCTGGATTCCCTGAAAATGGGAAAGCAACTATGAGAATACACTGTTATGCTTCATCCAGATTTGAGCTCTTTATCATTAGTATGATTTATTGCCAGCATATACAAAATAACTTCAGTTGAACAATCCTATTAAGCCATGTCTTGGGAAGAGGAGTTGTATACTGTCAACAGTGGGCAAAGATAAAGAAAAAGATAGGTAGGTCAGCCAGAGTCATGGAAAATTAGCTGGATGAATGAGAGATAGTGGCAGCAAATTTGGGGTAAGGTCAGGGTGTGGTTATCAGGAAAGCAAAGATAGATCCAATTTCTGAGAAGACAAAGTGAGAAGATAGTTATCAATTTAAAATGTCAGAAGTAAATGAACCTCCAGCCTAGAGATGCTGGGTTTTAGCTTGGAGAGTGTATTGGCTGGAGTGCTTTCATATATAAATAATCAAAACTCTAAATCAAACTGACCTAAAAAATAAGGAAACATATTGGTAAGTAACCTAAATGTATAGTGGTCTCCAGGCATTGGTTTAGTCAAGATACAGACTCCATTTCTCTGTCCATCTCTCTGTGTTGGTTAGGTCCTCAGACTGGCTTCCCTTCTGATTTGCAAAATGGCTGGTAGCTGCAACATAATTTCTTGAGCATATCCAGATGATGTGAAAATTCCTTCTCCTATCAAAAACTAGTCTTTCCTTGAGTTTGATTGGTTCAGCTTAGCAAAAGGCAACTTCCAAATCAGTAGCAGCCCCTTGAGAAACATCTTTTATTAACTGGATTAAACCTGGGTCCCTCAGTCAGTCACTGAAAAGGGAGATGAAATTACCATGGTTAACTTCAGGATAATCAAAATCAGCTTCCCCTGAGTCACATGGCTACATAATTAAAGTTTCTGGAACAAAACTAGGGTTCTGCAGGGAAGAAAAATAAAGTAATTTATCCATTATACTACTTTTAAAATATTTTTGATAAAATACAGGATTTCCTTAGTTCCAGAGAGACTTTTTTCTCAGATCTTAATATCTCTAAAGTTGGGATGCATCTTACAATCAATAGTATATTAAGGTTGAATGGGTAGTGATGCATTTTATCTCTTTTATGGTGGTATAGATTATAATGTTTCATGTTACAGACAATATATACATCTCAGGTAATGTGCCATTTTCTTTAAGTATTAAAGAAGGACTAGGGGTCTTTGTTTCAATCATTCAATATGAAAAACAGATACATTTATTTAAAAAATTAAACAGTCTCAAGGACTAGAAGAAAATAACCAGCAGTATAATGTGAATGTGATTGGAGGAAAGAGAAGAATTAGGTCAGAATATCTGAATAAATAATGGAAAAAATTTTGCCAAATTTGATTCACACATACACACACACGCACACTTAAATGTTCGAGTCTCAGTAAATCTCAAGCAAGATAAATCCAACAAAAATACACTTATGTCTGTCATAGTCAAACTAATAAAAATCAAAGATAAAGAAAACTATCTGGAAAATAGCCAGAGAAAAGCAATTATATAGCACATACAGGAGAAATAAAAGGTGATACAACTAAAATCTGACTTCTTATCAGGGACAATGGAGATCAGAGCCTAAGGTAAGAACATCTTTAAAATGTGAAAAGAAAAAAATATATATCAAACTAGAATTTTATATCCAGTGATATCATCCTCCATAAATATAGGCAATTTCAGGAAAATAGAGACAATTTCAGGAAAAGCAAAACTAAGGTAATTAGTCCCCAGGAAGTCTGTACTATAGGAAAAGCATAAGGAAGTTCCTCAGAATGGAAAGATGGATCTACAGAAAGGATTAAAAATGATAAATATGTTGCAAATATCGATGTCTATATACAATTTTCCCTTACTTTTACTTATATAATTATTTGTTATCTTCTCCTAATTTCTTTAACCAAATAAAGTTACCATCATCAATATTAAGAGAAACCAATACCATGCATCTTCTGACATGGTACATTGAGAAGTAAAAATCGTGACTGTGGCATTTCTGCCAAAAAATGTATTACCTGAATCTGAGCATGAGCAAACATCAGACAAAACCAAACTGAGGGACATTCTACAGCATAACTAGTCTTTTACAAAAATATGAAAGTCAGAAAACAAAAACAAAAGCAAAAATAACCAAAGAAATGATAAGAAACTGTTCCAAATTGAGGGGGAATAAAAATATATTGCAACTAAATGCAATGTGTGATCCTTGATTGGATCATGGATTTGGGGGAAAAAAATCTCTAAAAAATATTATTGGGACTATTTGAATATGAGTTGTTGATTAGATAATAACATTTCATCAATACTAATTTTTCTTATTTTGATTTTTTAAGTATAAATCTGTTCATATCTTCTCCTTATTTGAAGTTATCTTTAGGCTTTATTGGTGGTTAAAAAAATAAAATCATTTACATTATCTAAATGGTGTTTTCAGTGTGCTCTGTCTTCTGTCTACTTAGTTTCTTTCATATCAGTATCTTGTACACACTTGCAAACATACAAGCATGCCTCACATGTGCACTCTGCCTTTCTCATCATTATCTTTATTTTGTTTCTCAATGATTTTGATATATCAACTCTCCTTTCTTGTTTAGGGTCTTTGCTCCTATCTGACACCACTTGAAAATTTCACTCCCTCACACCTACTAATGCTTCAGAACTCACATTAAAACACCTCTTCCACATAAAAGTCTTGCTTCTTCCTTTTGTGCACTCTCTTAACATAATGTATATATAACATAACCTGTAGAATAATTTTAAGTAAATAATCAACTGTGTTGTTAATTATATATCAGCCTTTCCCAATAGAGTGTACACTTTGTGATAGTAAGGAATGAGCTATTTCTCTTTAGTGCTATATCTCCAATACTTAGTTCAATGCTTGGTATATAGACCCAATATTTTTGTTTTATGAGTATACAGGGAACAATGTATAATAAGTGTGGAAAGGAACAAGTATAGGTGAGTGTTGTTGGTATGTAGAGAAAAGTTGAAGAAGCTCTTAAGTGTCTCCTGGACTTCTAATTTCCTTCTAATGAAAGTGATTGCAGATATTGACACTTAAGAAAAATTGGTTTCCTTTTGCATCATGTGATTACGTTTCAAGAGCCTCAGCTTATTGACCGATGGTTCACACTCTAACAAAAGGCATGCCCCTAGAGGTTAGAAAAAATTGAAAGTTTCTAATTTTTTAGATGACCTCGAGTGTAAATGCTGTACATTACTTCTATACTGGGTTCTATACTGAATGATGATTGATTGAACTAATATCTTTCTTACTTGGATAGGAGCCCAAATTTCAGACAGACAGATAGAGATATAGAGATCATTTTGAAAGAATGGTAGTCATTGTAGAAGAAGATATAGAAAAGAGAAAAAGAAAATTAGATAGAATAGCAGAGTACTGAGAACATCAGTCCTTAGAATGACAGTCTTGAGAATAAGGAAAAACAGATGTCTTTTCTTATGGGTGACAGACAAGACAGCACAACCACAGGATTCCTGGTCTTTCCTATCATATATTGAAAGGCAGGGATTCACCCTAATATTCTACTTAAGACCTAGCTCTGTGCCGGCTGACATGATTTCTTTTGTTTCTTTATTTCATGTCTATCCTTATAATCAACCATCACTACCTTGGGTAATTTGATTGTGTGCCTCTTACTTCTGACAGATCTTTTCAGAGAGAAAAATAAAAATTGTAAACTGTATTCTAAGGTCAGCCAGATAGCCAGCAATGATAATCTTATATCAGGATGCTGATTATATTCCCATTGTACAATTTTACTATTTATTTTATGTAGGATTTCCTTTAATGAAAATCAATTTTTGCTCATAAATAAGTAAAAAAAAAATAGTGTGTTAATTTCCATGAGTACTATTAGTGTTTTATGCATTTCTAAGTTTACTACAGTTTTCCAAACTTACAATACTAAAATAACTTGAAAATAATTATTAACTACACAAAATTGCAAACAGAATTTTTTACATTCAACAGATTATCAAGTATATTAGATAACTTACTGAACTAGTTGCCCTATAATCAAATTTATACTATAGTAAATTAAATAGAATATTCAATCATGAAAATCCAAACACATGCATACAAAAACATGCTCTCACAATAATCTGTGATGTTATGTCTTAGACTGAAAGATTGCATTAAATTCACAGCTATTATTTTTTATCATAAAACATTTGAAAGCTATAGTTTGTCAGATCTGAGCTCAGTATTATCTTAAAAGGACCCTACATATTTTACGAAAGGAATGTTATCACTCATACTTTGTTCAGTATATGTGTTGGGAAGAGCTTAACAGATTTTACAGAACAGTGCACTAACACAATGATTTCAATTAAATAAATGTGTTAGAACAATGACATTTGTTAATGTTGCCCTACATATCTTTCCATGAAGAAAAAAGTTTAATGTTCAATTTAGGGTCAAGACCTCTGAAGGCACTGAAAAGTTGTTTGTTTGAAATGCGTAACTGGAGATTATACAACCAGTAAAGCAGCAACTCTCAGTCATTAAGGAGATTATAAACTACCACAAATAATCTTGATACGGGACCAAAAATTTAAAAAAAAATCTTATCCAGCCCTTAGGACCCCCATAGTAAATCCCATTAGATACCTGGTCAAGAAAGCCAAATCTTTAACATTGACCAAGTTTTATTAAAGGAGTCTAGACCCTCAAATGAATTGCTGACAGAAGAAGATGCTTGAATAAAATAAGAACATCTCTTATTTACCCTGTTTTGTTTCCTTATTACCTTTGGGCAACAGACCTCTGTACATTGCCAAACGTTCCGCTGAGGTATATCACATCCTTTTGTGCTGGTGCAGCTGTGCCTGCTCAGTTACCTGATGTATAGACTGGGTTTTAGATCCATGTCCATTTATGGTCCATTTTCATTGTATGATCTTTAAAAGTTTTGATGTGTAGCTTCAAAACAAAAGAAAAAGGATAAAAATATTTTAAAATACACTTCAAAATTTTAAGGTGCTAACTTAATTATGATTTTTATAGATATCCCATGGCATACTTAATAATTATTACATTTTTGTTTTATAATAAAATATAGTAAAATAGCCCATTTTATGTCAAGTAATACTTAGTGTACCTGGCTTTGGATGGAATATTCTGATGTCCTTATCATGCTGTGGCTTAACATTTGTTACATACGAATGTTTTGATAGAAATATGTTGTTATATTCTCA
Organism: Mesoplodon bidens; assembly: GCF_964165515.1. Taxonomy (NCBI): domain Eukaryota; kingdom Metazoa; phylum Chordata; class Mammalia; order Artiodactyla; family Ziphiidae; genus Mesoplodon; species Mesoplodon bidens. The sequence goes on along the minus strand of NC_138164.1, from coordinate 76,276,426 downwards.
AATAATAAAAAAGGGCTGTTAGCTTAGAAGTGCTTCAGGAAATAGACCCTAATTATTACATAACAGAATAATATAAAAATAGTGAATAGGTAGCAGGATATATTGGTGAATTTATGTTTGTTGGTACAATGGAATATAATAGTGTCAACATTTCAAAGAATCAGACAGAAAGGTATGAATAGAAAGTAATATGGTGAATATTGGTAAAAGGGATTTTTGGAAACACCAATTCATTCTTTTCTAATCCCTTCTGTGTTGTCAAATAGTGACATGTAACCATCAAGTGTTTTAATTTTTTACTATGGCAAAGTGAATTCTTTGATAAAAACAATTGAGTTTTTTCCCCCAGAGCAAGCACAAAATAATGATCTCTATTATGAAATTGATTACAAATGCAGTTGATACCAGAAAACTACATCACCTCTTTCAAATTTATAATCTCAAAAATTGAGAGAAGAGTGGGCTTTTAGCTCTAGGAAGAATTACTTCATCAAATCACACATTTAAATGTCCTAAAGGATCAAATCAAATTGCACGGAAAAATAAAATTACCAAGTCTGCATCGTAGATGATATTTCTTTACAAAGGAGGTGAGAAATATATTACCAGTAACTACCTTTTCTTCTAAAAATATCTTGTTAAAGTTGTCAATTTTTAAGAATAGTGTGAGAGACTTCCCTGGTGGTGCAATGGTTAAGAAACCACTTGCCAATGCAGTGAACTCAGGTTAGATCCCTGGTCCGGGTAGATGCCACATGCTTCAGAGCAGCTGAGCCCATGTGCCACAACTACTGACCCTGCACTCTAGAGCCCACGTGCTGCACCTACTGAAGCCCACGTGCCTAGAGCCTGTGCTCGGCAACAAGAGAAGCCACCACAATGAGAAGCACCCTCACTGCAATGAAAAGTAGCCCCAGCTCGCCACAACTAGAGAAAGCCTGCATGCAGCAATGAAGAATCAATGCAGCCAAGACTAAAAAAAAAAAAAAAAAAAAAAAAAGTTTAAATGACAACAGGGGAGTGTAAGTTAGAAAGTTGGTGGAATAATTGACTGAAAGGGATGGAGGAGCATGGTTTGGAAAAGTATAATGTAAGCTGGCATATAGGAAACATTAGAAAAGTGATATATCTGAGGGCTCTTTTAATAATGTTTCATAATTGTAATAATGATAATAATTTATGCTATTTTATCCTTAAGTACCCTGAATATACTGTCTGTAATAAAAAGCTTTATTTCTGGAAACAAAACGAGCAATAGAGTGTAGTTTGGAATTATTCTAACATAATGACGCCTACATTTTACTGAACACTCACTGAATGAAGTCACTTTGTATCTTTTCTTTTCACAACAAACTACAAGTTAGTATTAGTGTTCAAGTACACGACAAAGTCCAAATTGCTAGAAAGGTCCATAGCTGGGATTTAAAACCAGATAGTCTGGTTTAGAAATCTGTGTCCTTTCCACAACTCTATTGTCATTAAACTCTAGGTTTCTCTATGTCAACATAGAGACACCTAGAAGGCAAGACTCAAAAAGCATTTATGTGGGTCAAATAATTGCAGTTCAGGGCATAGAGTTTCGGATATCAACCTAAACAACGTCCCATAAGGAGTAAAAGTCAGGGGCTTTTAAAGGTAATAAGGGAGGTTTGAATCACAAAGCATTTAAATTGGAGTTGGAAGAAGAAGCTCCTCTTGGCGAAACATGATTGATAGCTCAGACTATCACTAGAGAGAGTTAAATTTCATTAGCTTGACAAGTTGCAGGTGTTCTTGCAGAGGTCTCAGAATATTTGTGGTTTGGCCCATTTCAAAAGTTCATGGTTCTTTCTGACTTACTTGACTCTGTATGACACACTCTAGGGCCATCCACCTCACTACAAAAAACTCAAATTCATTTCTTTTTATGGCTGAGTAATATTCCATTGTATATATGTGCCACATCGTCTTTATCCATTCATCTGTTGATGGACACTTAGGTTGCTTCCATGTCCTGCCTATTGTAAATAGAGCTACAATGAACATTTTGGTACATGACTCTTTTTGAATTATGGTTTTCTCAGATTATAAAGCAGAAACTAACACACCATTGTAAAGCAATTATACTCCAATAAAGATGTTAAAAAAAATTCATGGTTCTACCTGGTGAGGACGGGGGTATTGTCCACCTCCTTAATGACCTCTTAGCTCTATTTTAAAACCTTTTGATATAAGTACTCATGTACTCATTGACACATGTATGTCAATTATTATATTCCTTATATATTACTGTGTCTATTTTATATTAACATTTGACCCTATTATCAACCTTATGAGATAGACTCTACTGTTATGCCCATTTTACAGATCAGGAAATGAAGGTGCACAGATTGGGGAACATAGAGTGTCTTTGGAAGTTCTATTAGGACATTAATTATTGTTTTATATAAATAAGCAATTCTCTTTCACTTTGCAGTTTATCATGGGCAGAACTGGACAAGTGACTTCTAGGAATCCAAAGCTGATTTTTTTGGTCTATTACAGACTAATTTTATTATAAGAAAGCCAAAGACATGATCATGCAGTTAAAGACTGAATCTTTGCCTTCCCAAGACTGGATATTTTTTAACAAGTGACATATTATATAGTATAATATAACTATGGTTACCTATCATTTTATCAAACACTGAGGGAAGCAAAGGAAAAACAAAAGTTAATAGTTGGAGCAAATTATAAACCCAGTGTCTGAGTCCTCAAGCCTGCCTGTTGAGATTTCTAAATGTCAGGCTTGAAGCATCTTCAGATGGAGTAAGGGCAGACAGTGGCAATCTGACAAATTTTCCTGGTTTGCGGTTTTAATGACACAGATGATCTCATCAGGTGTATTGGTAAACTTTCTGAATGGTCCATACAGCAACAGGCACAAAGATTGTGTAAACATGAGCTATTTTGACAACTTTTCTAAAGTTTATATTAAGTTGTCTAATTTCAGTTTGCAGAAGTTCAGGAAAAAAGGCAGTTTTTTTTTTTCATAGAACAATATTTTTTTATTGAAGTAGATTTACAATGTTGTACCAGTCTGCTGTACAGCAAAGTGACTCAGTTTTATTCATATATACATTCTTTTTGTTAATATTCTTTTCCATTATAGTTTATCCAAGCAGATTGGATAGAGTTCCCTGTGCTATAAAGTAAGACCTTGTTGTTTGTCCATTCTAAATGTAATAATTTGCATCTAACAACACCAGATTCTCAGTACATCCCTCTCCTTCCCCCTTCCCATTTGGCAACCACAAGTCTGATCTCTATGTCTGTGAGTCTGTTTCTGTTTTGTAGATAGGTTCATTTGTGCCATATTTTAATTCCACATATAAGTGATATCATATGGTAATTATCTTTCTCATTCTGACTTACTTCACTTAGTATGATAATCTCTAGTTGCATACATGTTGCTGCAAATGTCAATTTTTATTCTTTTTTATGGCTGAGTAGTATTCCATTGTATACTTATACCACTTCTTCTTTATCTATTCATCTGTCGATGGACATTTAGTTGTTTCCATGTTTTGGCTATTGTGAATCCTGCTGCTATGAACATAAGGGTGCATGTATCTTTTTGAATTATAGTTTTTGTCTGGGTATATGCCCAGGAGTGGGAATTGCTGGAGCATATGGTAATTCTAATTTTAGTTTTCTGAGGAACCTCCATACTATTTTCCATAGTGGCTGCACCAACTTACATTCCCACCAGAAGTGTAGGAGGGTTCCCTTTTCTCCACATCCTATCTGGCATTTGTTATTTGTAGGCATCTTAATGATGGTCATTCTGACCAGTGTGAGGTGGTACCTTATTGTAATTTTGATTTGCATTTTGCTAATAATTAGTGATGTTGAGCACCTTTTCATGTGCTTACTGGCCATCAGTATGTCTTCTCTGGAGAAATGTCTATTAAGGTCTTCTGCAAATTTTTTGATTGGGTTGTTTGTTTGTTTGTTGTTGAGTTGTATGAGCTGTTTTTATATTTTGGAGATTAGACCCTTGCTGGTCACATCATTTGCAAATATTTTCTCCCATTCCATTTTCTTTTGTTTTTTTATGATTTTCTTTGCTGTGCAAAAGCTTGTACATTTGATTAGGTCCCATTTGTTTATTTTTGTTTTTATTTCTATTGTCTTGGGAGACTGACCTAAGAAAACAACAGCCCAACAAAACTGAATCAGGAAGAAATAGATAATTTGAACAGACAGATGATTAGAAGTAAAGTAGAATCTGTAATAATAAAAAAAAAAGCAAAAACTCCCTGCAAACAAAAGTCCAGGACCAGATGGCTTCACAGGCAAATTCTACCAAAGATACAAAGAATAACTTATACCTATTCTTCTCAAACTCTTCCAAAAGATTGAAGAGGAGGGAACACTCCCAAAGACATTCTATGAAGCCACCACTACCCTGATACTAAAACCAGACAAAGATAACACCAGAAAAGAAAATTACAGGCCAATATCTTTGATGAATATAGATGCAAAAAATCTCAACACAATATTAGCAAACTGATCCAACAACCCATAAAAAAGATCATACACCACTACCAAGTGGGGTTAATCCCAAGCTCACAAGGATGGTTCCACATATGCAAATCAATCAATATAATACACCACATTAACAAAAGAAAAATCAAAAAACACATGATCACCTCAATAGATGCAGAAAAAGAATCTGACAAAATTCAGAATCCATTCATGATAAAAACTCTAAGCAAAGTGGGTATACAGGGAACATATTTCAACATAATAAAAGTTATTTATGACAAGCCCATAGCCAATATAATACTCACCAGTGATAAGCTAAAGGCCTTCACACTAAAATCTGGAAAAAGACAAAGATGTGCAGTCTCACCACTTCTATTCAACATAGTATTGAAAGTCCTGCAGCAATCAGACAAGAAAAAGAAATAAAAAGTATATGCAAATTGGGAGGGAAGAGGTAAATTTGTCATCATATGCAGATGACATGATACTATATATAGAAAACCCTAAGGACTCCACACAAAAACTACTAGATCTAATAAATGAATTCAGCAAAATAGCAGGGTACAAGATGAACATTCAGAAATCAGTTGCATTTCTTTACATTAACAATGAAATATCAGAAAGGGAATGTAAAAAAACAATTCCTTTGAAAATTGCACCAAAAAAAAAATACCTAGGAATAAACCTCACAAAGGAGGTAAAAGACTTATACACTGAGAACTATAAAACATTAATAAAGGAAATCAAAGATATCCCATGCTTTTTCTTTTTTTTTTTTTTTTTGCAGTATGTGGGCCTCTCACTGTTGTGGCCTCTCCCATTGCGGAGCACAGGCTCCGGATGCACAGGCCCAGTGGCCATGGCTCACGGGCCCAGCCACTCCGCGGCATGTGGGATCTTCCCAGACCGGGGCACAAACCCGTTCCCCCTGCATCGGCAGGTGGACTCTCAACCACTGCACCACCAGAGAAGCCCCATCCCAAGCTTTTTGATTGCAAGAATTAATATTATTAAAAAGGCAATACTACCCAAAGCAATCTACAGATTTAATGCAATGCCTTTCAAATTACCCATGACATTTTTCACAGAACTAGAACAAATAATCCAAAAATGTATATGGAACCATAAAAGACCCAGAATTGCCAAAGCAATCCTGAGGGACAAAAACAAAGCAGAAGGTATAACTCTTCCTGACTTCAGACAATACTACAAAGCTATAGTAATCAAAAAAGTGTGGTATTGGTATAAAAACAGACATACAGATCAATGGAACAGATAGAGAGCCCAGAAATAAATACTCACACTTATGATCAATTAATCTTTGATAAAGGAGGGAAGAATATAAAATGGGGAAATGATAGTCTCTTCAGCAAGTGGTGCTGGGAAAGTTGGACATCTGCATGTAAATGAATGAAGTTAGAACACACCCTCACACCATGCACAAAAATAAACTCAAATTGGCTTAAAGACTTAAACATAAAATGTTACACAATAAAACTCCTAGAAGAGAGCATAACAAAACATTCTATGACATTAAAAAAAGCATTTTTAAATTCTCAATGATTCCAAATCAAAAGGAAAGGAGAAAATTAGAAATGTTAGTTTGGAGAGTCATAATCACTTATTTGAGGGAATTAGAAGAATTCAGGAACCAGTCCAGTTTACATGTATATAACAAAACCTCAAAGAAAATGAACAGCACGAAAATCCAATATCCACAAAAGTGTATTATTTAAACACAACTTTTCTCTCTAAAATTATCCCCATTTTTATCAATGATAGGCAAATCAAGACTAAATTTTTAGCAAAATACTTGTAGTTTCAATGGACTTGGTCTGATTATTTAAATAAGTATAACAAGAAAAGTGAATGATCATATAGGCTCTTTTAAATGTTTTGATGGAACTTTTCATAAGAAATTTCAGATTGGACTTTTAAATGCCTCTCAATGTCAGGAAGCCAATCCAATGACTTGCCATCAGACTCACTTGCATACCTATAGATATGGGTGAATTTCTGTCTTCTCAAGTTCCCCCCAAATATCTGAGGTTCTTGCACCTTCCAGGAAATGGTACTTGTAAGGCTTGCTAGCTGGAAAGGGGAAGGAAGGGTATAGGTCTTGGTTCAAATGCAATAGATTCTGGTAGATCTTACCAGGTTTTAGTAGAACATCTTGAATAAACATTTCCTCACTTGCTATAAAACCATAATGCCTTTCCAAAAACTTAAAATAAGTTGTTTTTTAAAGTTTTCACCAGTATAGCTGAGAGTGGGTCAGTGAAATTCCACATGCTGTCATGCCAGAATCAGAAATTCCCTAGTCCTTGTTCCTTATTTGTCAGTCATGAAAGCAAACATTCTCATTCCCTGTTGTCTAGTCTCTCACATACGCTTATAGTGAATATATTTTTCAGTGTGGCTGTTTCCTTTTTCAATGCTTCTGTCAAAATGTGATTGAGGTGTTATAATGAACTTTGATTCATCCCCCACACCCATATGTCCATTCCTCTGTAAGTACTGCAAAGCACTACTACACTGATTCTTCAGATGCCATTAACCATCTTTTTCTGACTCTGAAGACAATGGTTAAAAATAGCTTCTAGGGCTTCCCTGGTAGTGCAGTGTTTGAGAGTCCTCCTGCCGATACAGGGGACACGGGTTCATACCCCAGTCTGGGATGATCCCACATGCTGCAGAGCAGATGGGTCCATGAGCCATGGCCGCTGATCCTGCACATCCAGAGCCAGTGCTCCACAACAGGAGGGGCCGCAACAGTGAGAGGCTCACATAACACACAAAACAAAAACAAACAAAAAAACAAACAAAAAACTTAGCTTCTAAGCATATCTCCAAAGAAGACCTACAGATGCCAAGAGGTACATGAAAATATGCTCAACATCACTAATTATTAGAGAAATATAAATCAAAACTACAGTGAGATATCACCTCATACTAGTCAGAATGGCCATCATCAAGAAGCCTACAAACAACAAATGCTGGAGAGGGTGTGGAGAAAAGGGCACCCTCTTACACTGTTGGTGGGAATGTAAATTGATACAGACACTATGAAGAACAGTATAAAAACTGTTCCTTAAAAACTAAAGATAGAGCTACCATATGATCCAGCAATCCCACTCCTGGGCATATATACGGAGAAAACCATAATTCATAAAGATACATAGACCTGAATGTTCAGAGCAGCACCATTTACAATAGCTAAGACATGGATGCAACCTAAATGTCTATTGATAGTTGAAGGGATAAAGAAGATGTGGTATATATATACAACAGAATATTACTCAGCCATTAAAAAGAATTAAATAATGCCATTTGCAGCAATATGGATGGACCTGGAGATTATCATACTAAGTGAAGTAAGTCAGAGAAAGACAAACATCATATGGTACTGCTTATATGTGGAATCTATGAAAATGATAAAAATGAACTTGTTTATGAAACAGAAACAGAGAATAAACTTATGATTACCAGGAGGGAAGGGTAGGGGGGAGGGATAGATCAGGAGTTTGGGATTGACATATACTGTATCCTATATTTGAAGTGGATAACCAACAAGGACCTACTATATATAACAGAGAACTCTGCTCAATATTATGTAATAATCTAAATGGGAAAAGAATTTGTAAAAGAATAGGTACATGTATATGTGTAAATGAATCATTTTGCTGTACTCCTGAAACTAACACAACATTGTTAGTCAACTATACTCCAATATAAAACTTTTTTTTTTTTTTTTTTTTGTGGTATGCGGGCCTCTCACTGCCGTGGCCTCTCCTGTTGTAGAGCACATGCTCCAGACACGCAGGCCCAGCAGCCATGGCTCACGGGCCCAGCCACTCCACGGCATGTGGGATCTTCCTGGACTGGGGCATGAACCCACGTCCCCTGCATCAGCAGGTAGACTCCCAACCACTGCACCATAAGGGAAGCCCTAAAACATTTTATTAAATAGCTTCTAAGAAAATTGTAGGTGGGTCATATCTATTCGTTTTCTTCCAGCATGCATTTTAGGTTACAATAAATGATACAGCATTAAAAATATCTATCTATCTATCATCTATCTATCTATCTATCTATCTATCTATCTATATATGTAGTTATTTTAAAAAGGAGAAACAAAAACGAAAAAGTCTTCTTCTTTGTCTTACTCCTACCTCCTAATCAGTGATAGAAGAGAAAAGGGAAGTTATGGGTTTTCATTGTGACAATTTGGGTAAAGGCAAAATCTAGAAATATCAATAGTTGTCCCCTGACATGATCTGGAACAATATGGCTTAAGAGAGAGACCAGACCCATACCCAGGACTATCTGAAATATTGACTGAATAAGTGAACCTTAAGCCTCTCAGTGCTCTGATTACATGCTTTACATTTCTGTTGACTTAGAGTTCTTTCCCTGGGATCTGTTTTTTGGGGGTATGTTTTCACTAAAGTAGGGTCTATACCCTATCAAGCCTGTTGTTTTTCTCATGATAAAGTAAGAAAAAGGAGTGGGTAGAAAAAACTTTTTAAATTTACAATTAAAATTACGAATTAAAAAATATATATACACACATGCATATATACTTAGGTATATAAATGTATACCTATGTGTATAATTTAATAATTTGCATAGATTTTCATAGATCATAATTATTGATAAAAAGGCAAAGAAGGTAGATACAGTTCTTGCTATTATCTTTTTAAAAATCCTGGCACTAATTATGCTCTGGCCATTTCACAGTTCAAATATTTTTATCTCCTTTTCTCTGGGCTCTTCATTCCCCTCCCTCTCTCTACATTCTCCAGCAGCTGCAACCCTCTCTCAATTTCCTCCACTTTTACTGTAATAATGTCTTATGAAGACAAATGATCTGAACTCATGAAAGCTTTAGCTCTACATGCCACATCTAATTTCAGGTGTGTGCTGTGGTTACTGTTGTGGGAACTTGGAAGAGAGTAGAGACTGAATTGATCATTGAAGCATGCTAGACAACAAAACAAATGAAGCAGTATTTTCCTTTTATAGTTTAAAGAGTATATTGAATTCAACAAAATAGGAAACTTAAACACTCTATTTATTTGAGAGGAAATCAGTATACCTAGTGGCTATGACTCAACTCTGATGCCCAATTTCATGAATTCCAACCCCAGCTTTGCTATTTATGAGCTGCTTAACCTAAGAAAGTTATTTCACATGTGTATATCCATTTCCTCACTGGTTAAAATGGGGGTAAATAGCATCTACCTCTAAATATTATTGTGTAGAGTAAATAAATTAATTCATGTGAAAGTGCCTAAGACAATGACTGTGACATAATGACTACTCAGTAAATATTAGCCATTAACATAAAATTTCAATTTACTGAAGCTAGCATAAATTAATATTACCCCTTCATTCATAAAACCCCTTGAATTTGTTCACAAAACACCTTCCAGTTTCTTTTTCTATTTTTAAGTTCACAGGTCCTATTGTGATATAGTTCTTGCATCTAAATATAGCAGAGAAATTACTTCCAGTACCTATATCAAAAATCTGTTTCTATAGGTAAACACTCTGCTGGCTTTTAATTGTACCTACTGCCTTTCAACTTGTAGGCTTTCAAATTTTTGTTAAATGTACAACTGACTTCATGATATGATTAATCATTAAATCATAAAATCACTTTTCCCATTTTCTTTATTTTTGAATTTTGGTTTCACTTTCTTAAAGGTGTTCATTATCAACATAGATTATAACTCCTTACAAACAAGGACTGTTTTATGCCTCCCCATATTGTCTAAAATTCTGTTGATAATGAAAGTAGTCTATATAAGTGGCAGTATATCTGGAGTTCTATAAAACTCACCAGCAACTAAATCAGGCCTCATGACATCAATGGAATTGGTGCTCCTTACTGACACCGTATTTGGATTGGTTCTGTTGCTTTTTCCTGTTTCCTAAGGTACATATATATGACATGCGGTCTGTAGGTTTTGTCTGGGCACAAAGCGGGGCACTTTTGGGGAGAGCTTTTCTGAGTCTCACTTGAGATAAGAGACTTAGGTTGCATTCTTATGACAGTGAAAGAGATTTGCTCATATTGGATTTTGATTTTGAGGCATGGATGCATGGGAATTTTTCTTCATCATTTAGTTTAAGGCCTCAGTTAACATAGCACAAGGCAAGAACTCTTCATATTTAAACATTTTAGAATAATTATTGGTGGTCTGAAAAAATGTGGACTTTCTGCCAGAAATGAAATGAAGAACAGTCAGCTGAGTCAATAAAGAAATATTAAAAGTATTAAATATGATAGCTATAGCATTACCTACAGGAGCCAGATTTGGCTAGACTTCATTACAATCTTGTCCAAATTACCTTAACTCTGTGTACTTCTTTGTGATTATTTTGTTGAGTTCCACTTTACAGGGACCATTATTTTCCTGATTTTGAGATCTGTACCCAGCAAAACGTTGTGCAAGTAAAAGAAAAGACTGCCTTAGAATTTTATTTAGCTGGAGCTAGAATTTACCGGATCACAGGTATCATAAAACATTCCTTTCTGCAATGGATTCTTTTCTATTCTTCTTTCAAACTAAAATAATTGAGTAATTTATGTGGACAACCTCATTTGATTGGCATAACAAACAATGAGGCTTCACATTTCTAATAGTAAAAGCTGTGGATATCTTATCTTATTGAAACTTAATCTCTTGAACTTCATATAAGAAGGATAATTCCAAACAAATTCAAGTAAATTAAATATTTGAGTATCTTCTGTAAGCAAAGCATTCTAATGTCACATAAACTGTCTTATATACTCCTAACAACACTGTGGTAGGAAATATTATGATTCTTATTTTTTAAATATGGGGAGGAGCTTCAAGAGGGTGGAAGAGTAAGATGGGGAGATCACCTTCTTGCCCACAAATTCATCAGAAATACATCTACATGTGGAACAACTCCTACAGAACCCCTACTGAATGCTGGCAGAAGACCTCAGACCTCCCAGAAGGCAAGAAACTCCCCACGTACTTGGGTAGGGCGAAAGAAAAAAGAATAAACAGAGACAAAAGAATAGGTAGACTGCCTATTACCTCTTCATTTGTTAGGTCTGGTAGGTTTTTATCTTGCTCCTTCACCTGCTGTGTGTTTTTCTGTCTTCTCATTTTGCTTATGTTACTGTGTTTGGGGTCTCCTTTTTGCAGGCTGCAGATTTGTAGTTCCCGTTGTTTTGGGTGTCTGTCCCCAGTGGCTAAGGTTGTTTCAGTAGGTTGTGTAGGCTTCCTGGTGGGGGGGACTAATGCTTGTGTCCTGGTGGTTGAGTCTCGATCTTGTCTTTCTGGCTGGAGGGGTGGGATGGGGAGGGTGGGAGGGAGGGAGATGCATGAGGGAAGGGATGTGGGAACAGATGTATATGTATGACTGATTCACTTTGTTATAAAGCAGAAACTAATAAAAAAAAAATCTGAAGTAGAATTAAGGGCCCCCAAAGACAGTCCTACTTGTATATTTTACTATCAATCTTAATGTCATTGGTGTGCACATGTCCACATAAAAAATGATCAGCAAGACACAGATGATAGTTGATAAATTTCAAACAATATTGGGTGCAAAAATATAGTATAATAAAGGAATTTGGACAGTCCCTTTAAATCTATTATGATTGGATTTGGTTGAATGTTGACATTTATCACTAGTTTCAGAATATTGGTGTGATTTTTGTCCCTATCATCTATCACCTAAGACATGCTCATACCTATACAAAAAACAGCCAACTTATTTAAATAATACGTCATGTTTTCATTGCATTATCTAAGAGAATAAAGTTGTTTAAGTGGCAAAATTGTCTCAGTTCTATGAGCCTCTACCATATGAGAGAAGATGTGGGAAGCTACATGCTATTGTGGAAAGATTCCCAGGATTATAGCCGATCAAATTGGATCTGAATGTCAAAGCTGTATCTATTCAATGTGGAAAATCACATCTCTTTTCTGACAATGACTTCCCTCTATAAAGATATGTTTATGATTAAAATGTATTACTACTTGAGAAAGGGTAAAAAAAAAAAAAAAAAAAAAAGAATAGGGATGGGACCTGCACCAGTGGGAGGGAACTGTGAAGAAGGAAAGGTTTCCACACACTAGAAGCCCCTTTGCGGGCGGAGACTGCGGGTGGCAGAGGGGGGAAGCTTTGGAGCCATGGAGGAGAGCACAGCAACAGGGGTGCAGAGGGCAAAACAGAGAGATTCCCGCACAGAGGATTGTTGCCAAGTAGCACTCACCAGCTCGAGAAGCTTGTCTGCTCACCTGCTGGGGCGGGCGGGGGCTGGGAGCTGAGGCTCGGGCTTTGGAGTTCAGATCCCAGGGAGAGGACTGGAGTTGGCGGCGTGAACACAGCCTGAAGAGGTTAGTGCACCATGGCTAGCCAGGAGGGAGTCCGGGAAAAAGTCTGGAGCTGCTGAAGAGGCAAGAGACTTTTTCTTGTCTCTTTGTTACCTGGTGCACAAGGAGAGGGGATTAAGAGCACCGCTTAAAGGAGCTCCAGAGTTGGGCATGAGCTGCAGCTATCAGCGTGGACCACAGAGACGGGCATGAGACTCTAAGGCTGCTGCTGCTGCCACCAAAAAGCCTGTGAGGAAGCACAGGTCACTGTCCACACCGTCCCTCCTGGGAGCCTATGCAGTCCGCCACTGCCAGGGTTCCATGATCCAGGGACAACTTCCCTGGATGAGCACACAGCATGCCTCAGGCAGGTGCAGTGTCACGACAGCCTCTGCCACCGCAGCCTTGCCCCACATCCGTACCCCTCCCTCCCCCTGGCTTGAGTGAGCCAGAGCCCCCCAAGCAGCTGCTCCCTTAACCCCATCCTGTCTGAGTGAAGAACAGACGCCCTCAGGTGACCGATGTAGAGAGGCGGGTCCAAATCCAAAGCTGAACGCCACCGGGAGCTGAGCGAACAAAGAAGAGAAAGGGAAATCTCTCCCAGCAGCCTCAGGAGCAGCGGATTAAATCTCCACAATCAACATGATGTACCCTCATCTGTGGAATATAAGAACAGAAAACAAACCATCCCAAATTGAGGAAGTAGACTTTGGGAGCAACAATATGTATATATTTTTTCCCCTTTTTCTCTTTTTGTGAGTGTGTATGTGTATGATCCTGTGTGTGATTTTGTCTGTATAGCTTTGCTTTAACCATTTGTCATATGGTTCTACCTGTCCATTTTTGTCTGATTTGTTTTTTATTACTTAAAAAATTCTTTTCAATAATTATTTTTTATTTTAATAACTTTATATTATTTTATTTTAATTTATCTTCTTCTTTCTTTTTTTCCTCCCTTTTCTTCTGAGCTGTGTGGAGGACAGGCTCTTGGTGCTCCAGCCAGGCATCAGGGCTGTGCCACTGAGGTGGGAGAGTCAAGTTCAGGACACTGGTCCAGAAAAGACCTCCCAGCTCCATGTAATATCAAACGGCAAAAATCTCCCAGAGATCTGCATCTCAATGCCAAGACCCAGCACAGTGCTGGACGCCCTATGCCAAACAACTAGCAAGACAGGAACACAACCCCATCCATTAGCACAGAGGCTGCCTAAAATCATAATAAAGCCACAGACATGCTAAACCACACCACCAGATGTGGACCTGCCCACCAGAAAGGCAAGATCCAGCCTCATCCAAAAGAACACAGGCACTAGTCCCCTCCACCAGGAAGCCTACACAACCCACTGAAACAACATTAGCCACTGGGGACAGACACCAAAAACAACAGGAACTACGGACTGGCAGCCTGTGAAAAGGAGACCCCAAACAAAGTAAATTAAGAAAATGAGAAGAGAGAGAAACACACAGCAGATGAAGGAGCAAGGCAAAAACTTACCAGACCTAACAAATGAAGAGGAAATAGGCAGTCTACCAGAAAAAGAATTCAGAATAATGATAGTAAAGATGATTCAAAATCTTGGGAATAGAATAGAGAAAAAAAAAAGAAATGTTTAACAAGGACATAGAAGAACTAAAGAGTAAACAAACAGTGATGAACAACACAATAAATGATATTAAAAATTCTCTAGAAGGGATCAATAGCAGAATAACTGAGGCAGAAGAAAGGGTAAGTGACCTGGAAGATAAAAAAGTGGAAATGACTAATGCAGAGCAGAATAAAGAATAAACAATGAAAAGAACTGAGGAGTCTCAGAGACCTCTGGGACAGATTAAACGCACCAACATTTGAATTATAGGTGTCCCAGAGGATGAAGAAAAAAAGAAAGGTGTGAGAAAATATTTGAAGAGATTATAGTTGAAAACTTCCCTAATATGGGAAAGGAAATAGTTAATCAAGTCCAGAAAGCACAGAGAGTCCCATATAGGATAAATCCAAGGAGAAACATGCCAAGGCACATGTTAATCAAACTATCAAAAATTTAATACAAAGAACAAATATTAAAAGCAGCAAGGGAAAAACAATAAATAACACATAAGGGAATCCCCATAAGGTAAACAGCTGATCTTTCAGCAGAAACTCTGAGATCCAGAAGGGAGTAGAAGGACATATTTAAAGTGATGAAGGAGAAAAACCTACAACCAAGATTACTCTACCCAGCAAGGATATCATTCAGATTTGATGGAGAAATTAAAACCTTTACAGCAGACAAGCAAAAGCTAAGAGAAATCAGCACCACCAAAACAGATTTGCAACAAGTGCAAAAGGAACTTCTCTAGGCAGGAAACACAAGAGAAACAAAAGACCTACAATAATAAACCCAAAACAATTAAGAAAATAGTAATAGAAATATACATCTCAATAATTACCTTAAATGTAAATGGATTAAATGCTCCAACCAAAAGATATAGATTGGCTGAGTGGATACAAAAACAAGTCCCATATATATACTGTACACAAGAGACCCACTTGACACCTAAGGATACATACAGAATGAAAGTCAAGGGATGGAAAAAGATATTCCATGCAAATGGAAATCAAAAGAAAGCTGGAGTAGCAATTCTTATATCAGACAAAATAGACTTTAAAACAAACACTATTACAAGAGACAAAGAAAGACACTACATAATGATCAATGGATCAATCCAAGAAGAAGATATAACAATTGTAAATATTTATGCACCCAATATAGGAGCACCTCAATACATAAGGCAAATATTAACATACATCAAAGGGAAAATCGACAGTAACACAATCATAGTAGGGGACTTTAACACTACACTTTCACCAATGGACAGATCATCCAAAGTGAAAATGAATAAGGAAACATAAGCTTTAAATGATACATTATACAATATGGACTTAATTGATATTTATAGGATATTCCATCCAAAAACAAAACAATACACATTCCTCCCAAGTGCTCATGGAACATTCTCCAGGATAGATCATATCTGGGGTCACAAATCAAGCCTTGGTAAATTTAAGAAAATTGAAATCATATCAAGTATCTTTTCCGACCACAATGCTATGAGACTAGATGCTAATTACAGGAAAACACCTGTAAGAAATACAAACACATGGAGGCTAAACAACACATACTTAATAAACAAGAGATCACTGAAGGAATCAAAGAGGAAATTGGAAAATACCTAGAAACATATGACAATGAAAACACGATGACCCAAAACTTATGGGATGCAACAGCAGCAGTTCTAAGATGGAAGTTTATAGCAATATAATTCTACCTTAAGAAAAAACAAACATCTCAAATAAATAAACTAACCTTACACCTAAAGAAATTAGAGAAAGAAGAACAAAAAAACCCCAAAGTTAGCAGAAAGAAAGAAATCATAATGATCAGATCAGAAATAAATGAAAAAGAAATTAAGGAAATGATAGGAGAGATCAATAAAATTAAAAGCTGGTTCTTTGAGAAGATAAACAAATTTGATAAACCATTAGCCAGACTCATCACCAAAAAAAGGGAGAAGACTCAAATCAATATAATTAGAAATGAAAAAGGAGAAGAAACAATTAACACTGCAGAAATACAAAGGATCATGAGAGATTACTACAAGCAACTATATGCCAATAAAATGGGCAACCTGGAAGGAATGGACAAGTTCTTAGAAATTCACAACCTTCCAAGACTGAACCAAGAAGAAATAGATAATATGAGCAGACTAATCACAAGCACTGAAATTGAAACTGTGATAAAAATAAAATCTTCCAAAAAACAAAAGCCCACGACGAGATGGCTTCATAGGCAAACTCTATCAAACATTTAAAGAAGAGCTAACACCTATCCTTCTCAAACTCTTCCAAAATATAGCAGAGGGAGGAACACTCCCAAACTCGTTCTACGAGACCACCATCACTCTGATACCAAAACCAGACAAAGATGTCACAAAGAAAGAAAAATAGAGGGCAATATCACTGATGAACATAGATGCAAAAATCCTCAACAAAATACTAGCAAGCAGAATCCACCAGCACATTAAAAGGATCATACACCATGATCAAGTGGGTTTATCCCAGGAATGCAAGGATTCTTCAATATACACAAATCAATCAACGTCATACACCATATTAACAAATTGAAAGAGAAAAACTATATGATCATCTCAATAGATGCAGGGAAAGCTTTTGACAAAATTCAACACCCATTTATGATAAAAACCCTGCAGAAAGTAGGCATAGAGGGAACTGTCTTCAAATTAATCAAGGCCATATATTACAAACTCTCAGCCAACATCATCCTCAATGATGAAAAGCTGAAAACATTCCCACTAAGATCAGGAACAACACAAGGTTGCCCACTCTCATCACTATTATTCAACATAATTTTGGAAGTTTTAGCCACAGACATCAGAGAAGAAAAAGAAACAAAGGGAATCCAAATAGGCAAAGAAGAAGGAAAACTGTCAGTGTTTGCAGATGACATGATACTATACATAGAGAATCCTAAAGATGCTTCCAGAAAACTACTAGAGCTAATCAATGAATTTGGTAAAATAACAGGATACAAAATTAAGGCACAGAAATCTCTGGCATTCCTATACACTAATGATGAAAAATCTGAAAATGAAATTAAGAAAACACTCCCATTTACCACTGCAACAAAAAGAATGAAATATATATGAATAAACTGATCTAAGCTGACAAAAGCCTTGTATGCAGAAAATTATAAGACACTGATGAAATAAATTAAAGATGATACAAACAGATGGAGATATATACCAAGTTCTTGGATTGGAAGAATCAACATTCTGAAAGTGACTATGCTACCCAAAGCAATCTACAGATTCAATGTAATCCTTATCAAGCCACCAATGGCATTTTTCAAAGAACTAGAACAAACAATCTCACAATTTTCATGGAAACACAAAAGACCCCGAATAGTCAAATAAATCTTGAGAAAAAAAAAAAATCAGAGCTGGAGGAATGAGGCTCCCTGACTTCAGACTATAGTACAAAGCTACAGGGATCAAGACAGTATGCTACTGGCACAGAAACAGAAATATAGATCAATGGAATAGGATAGAAATTCCAGAGTTAAACCCATGCACATGTGGTCACCTTAGCGTTGATAAAGGAGGCAAGAATATAGTGTGGAGAAAGACAGCCTCTTCAATCAGTGGTGCTGGGAAAACTGGACAGCTGCATGTAAAAGAATGAAATTAGAACACTCCCTAACACCATACACAAAAATAAACTCAAAATGGATTACTGACCTAAGTGTGAGGCCAGACACCATCAAACTCTTAGAGGAAAACTTAGGCAGAACACCCTGTGACATAAATCATAGCAGGATCCTTTTTGACCCACCTCCTAGAGAAACGGATAGCAAAACAAAAATAAACCCATGGGACCTAATGCAACTTAAAAGCTTTTGCACAACAAAGGGAACCATAAATAAGATGTTAAGACAACCCTTAGAATGGGAGAACATATTTGCAAATGAAGCAAGTGACAAAGGATTAATATTCAAAATTTACAAGCAGCTCATGCAGCTCAATATTAAAAAAGCAAAAACCTAATCCAAAAATGGGCAGAAGACCTAAATAGACATTTCTCCAAAGAAGATATACAGATTGCCATGGACGTTCCTTTAAAAACTAAAAATAGAACTACCATACGACCCAGCAATCCTGCTACTGGGCATATACCCTGAGAAAACCATTATTCAAAAAAAGTCATGTACCACAATGTTCATTGCAGCTCTATTTACAATAGCCAGGACATGGAAACAACCTATGTGTCCATCAACAGATGAATGGATAAAGAAGATGTGGCACATATGTACAATGGAATATTACTCAGCCATAAAAAGGAATGAAACTGAGGTATTTGTAGTGAGGTGGATGGGCCTAGAGTCTGTCATACAGAGTGAAGTAAGTAAGAAAGAGTAAAACAAATACTGTATGCTAACACATATATATGGAATCTAAAAAAAAATGGTCATGATGGACCTAGGGGCAAGACGGGAATAAAGATGCAGACCTACTAGAGAATGGACTTGAGGATACGGAGAGGGGGAAGGGTAAGGTGGGACAAAGTGAGAGAGTGGCATGGACATATGTACACTACTAAACTTAAAATAGATAGCTAGTGCGGAGCAGCCACATAGCACAGGGAGATCAGCTCGGCGCTTTGTGACCCCCTAGAGGGGTGGGATACAGAGGGTGGGAGGGAGGGAGATGCAAGAGGGAAGAGATATGGGGACATATGTATATGTATAACTGATTCACTTTGTTATAAAGCAGAAACTAACACACCATTGTAAAGAAATTATACTCCAATAAAGATGTTAAAAAATT
Organism: Mesoplodon bidens; assembly: GCF_964165515.1. NCBI lineage: Eukaryota > Metazoa > Chordata > Mammalia > Artiodactyla > Ziphiidae > Mesoplodon > Mesoplodon bidens. Next base: position 76,257,173 of record NC_138164.1, on the reverse strand, counting down.
AAAAATAAATAAATAAAATAAAATATGGACCTAGGGCTCAGAATAAATGACTAGTCAACTAGAATGAAGCTAATAAGTAGTAACTATATTTGAATTTAGTTATTTTGTGTTTTTCCATTTCACCATCTTCCTTTTACACTTAGTGGTCTGTATAGTAGTGAAATGTCATATTTATTTTTGCATACTAATCTAGGAGCTAGATTTGGGTAGACTTCATTGATTTTTCTTGCAATCTTGTCCAGATTACCAAATTATTTTGCTCCTCACAATGTACAGAAGCTAAATTCATCACATGATTTAATATTATAATTGCATTTTATAAATCCCATACTATATTTAAGCAACACTAATAAAAAGTCCATAATATACTTGATCAATAAGATATTTATGAAAGGTGATTTATCTAGGTGTGAAATCAAATGCCTTACATATAATTTGCATCATCTAAATGGTCATTTGGCCCTGAAATCCTCATCAGCATTTGAATTTCAAGTTGGACCATATGTCACTAAATAAATAATTTGGCTTAGAATTTGGCATGTGACCATGCCTGGTTTGAACTTTGAGCTTACTTTCATTAGATATAAAAAGATCTGTACCTGAGTAATAATAAAGTTTATGTTAGCTTTTATTGGGATTTCTGTTTACAAGGGTGGACAGTCACTAAACCTCATTAGATTCACAAATATAACTTTTTATCCTGAGTGTACCCATACCTTAAATGAATTGCCTTAAAGATATGAAATTCAACTCATGTTATACAGTGAATGAGAATAAACTGAATAGATTTTTCTATTATTCTCTTTTCACAGTTTATTTTTCCCCTTTGGGTCACCTACTTGGATTTCAGAGCAGTTTCTCTGGGGTTTGTGAGTGGAAACCCATATATAAAAGGGGAACTATTTAAAATATAAACAAGGTTATTGAAAGATAAAAGAGCCTTGTATATGACACTTGGATTTGCACTGGGGAGACACACCAAATTCATACAAAAATAAGCCTTTTCTAAAATAAGAAGAATACCCATAATCACCACTAACTTATTCCATTAGGATTTAAACCTTATAGTCCATGTTTATGAGTTAACACTGAATATTCCTGCCATCTCCTTGTTCAGAATACAGTGCAGAGAAAAGGATCTGTATGCAACACTGAGCAGTTTTAAAAGACAATGGTCATGCTTAAAATGCACTGTAAATGTCATTGCTTGAAAAGGAATAAATGTTGCATACCAAGGTATACCTTCTTTGTTATCTCCGGAAAAGCTCTTAGATGCAATATCTCTGCAAGATTCATGGAATACCTAACACCATCTTCCACAGGGCAAAGTTCATTTTTTTGAAGTCCTCAGTGCGTAATGATTTTCTTTTGGAAATTTGGGTTGCAGCGAGAAGCCCATGAGTAATCTGAAACAATCTTGAAAGGCTTCAAAAATTCCATTGTGCATTCTATAAAACACAAAAAAACTTACATAGAAATAATTTATTTGAGTACATCTAATTAGGCTTTATATACTGAAGCTATGCATCAGCATTTGGAGTTGTATCAATGGACTATTTCATTTATCAAGTTTGACAGTCTAAGTTCTTAACTAAAATTATAAATGACTTCCTTGAAGCCAAATGATACTTCACCTTGCAATTTCCCTCTCCTTTTAAATGTTATTCTAGCATGAAGGCAGAGATTGTTGTTCACAAATATTGTAAACATCTACCATTTGCTTTGTTCAAACTCAACAGTTATTTTCATGCAATTAGCATCTCATCTTCTGTCTATTTTTATTGGCAATGATAACATAATATTTTAAATATGCAATTTAGAAGAACAAATATAAGAATGGTTTAGCAACTCTTTGGATAGTCCACACTCCAATGTTTTTCTGAGAGGAAGGAACAATATTTAGTCACTCTTTCTTTCAACCAATATTTATTTAAATACTTTTGTGTGCCATACACTTTATTGGGTGCTATCACTGATGACTCAGCTTAACTGGGTTGAATCAAGAAATGTATCTCTCTCAGTTCTATCTCCCTTTCCTGTCTGTTTGTTCACAGGCCTTTAGTATCTAGCTTAGAACCCTAGAGATAGGTTTCAGAAGTTTAAAGAAGAGCCTTACAAAAAATACCTTGATGATTGGAAAAGCAAGAATAGAACATGCTACCTTCCTGATATTATATGTTATATATTTGTGGCAATAAAAAATAAACCAGCAACATAGTGGAGAATGGGAAGTCTGATCCAAAGGAAAACCAATTAAAGCTGTACACATGGGTAAGTAGAAGAATGAATAAAAAGAAAATCACCGTTTACAATGAGCAGGTGGTGGGTAGAAGCTGAGGTATAAATGACTGAAAAAGGAAAAAAATAGGATTCATTCTCTGCAGGTCTTGGAGTTAATGCTACAGCTACCTGCTGACACAAACACAAGGCTCATCCCACAGGACAAAGCGTATCAGTCCCAAGGCTGAAGTCACAAATATAGTACTGATTAACTCTCTGTCTGGGAACCTTAAAATTCAACAAGGTCATGGTACAGTCAGACTGTTCTTTTTCCTGACAGGGCAGTGAGCAAGGTACACACTTAATTTGTTCACAGTTGTGAAATCCACTGAATGTTCCTACATAGTACAACCTGCCTGTGATGGAGATGATTTTTGGAAGCTCAACAAAGCAGGAATTACAGACCTCAGACCTGTGTGTTCATGATAACAAGGGCTCCTACAACTGTTACCAAATATTAATAGATCCTACAAAGTTCATGTTGCTCTAATGGGGTGGGGAGAGGTACAGATTCATGTTATTCCAACTATGTAAGTGGCATGTGGGACTGGGTGAGATGGGTCACTACCAAGAAGTAATGCCACATTTGTGAGACTGGTACACTGCCCTTCTATAAATCATTCAGCAAGATAGGGGCTTATCCTTCACTTGTCTTTTCTCTTACTGCGAAGTGTCTGAATTTTTGGAATAGACAAATGGAAGACAGAAGAATAATAAAAGAAGTGCTTCTTAGGATTCAAAATTTTACTGTTAAAGGTATTTTTTCCCCTCAAGAGAAACTCAAGTGAATTATAATATCAAACACAGACATAAAGCGTACTATGTTCCAGATGCTTCTCTGAGAGCCCTACAAATAATAACTGCTTTAATTCTCCCAACAGGCCTCTGATGTGTATACAAATGAAGAAATTAGTAATCAGCAGAGGTGATATTTAAACCCATGGAGGTTGGCTCCAAATTTTATGTTATTAAACATGGTACTGTACTGATACTCTAGGTATGAAGTAGAAATAGAAACAGAAAAGTGTTAGAAGTGTAGGTACATTAATTACGAGTCTTGACCACAAGCAAGATAAAGAGATGGACTAAGAGAACCTGTAGGTTGTGAGAGGATGAACACAGAATCAACAGGAGGCTGGGGATACGGAAGAACTCTGGAGCGACAAAAATTAGCAAGCAGGGAGAACAGTAGCTGTTTCATAGCCATTGCTTCTGAGATGATTAAGCAACTTTTAACCTGAACACGCACCTCAGATAAAGATTCGAAGTCCCAGAATTGTCAGAGTTTAGACCATGTTCCTGTCCACTGGTTAGAGGGTCTCGGAGAGGAGGATTTGTCTCCTTTTCTTCCATATCATTGAGTTGATTATGGAATTATATTTCTCCTATCACTAATGAGACAGAGGACTTTCTCAAAGGGAAATAAAGGTTGTTATTAGCAAGGGGAATGAATACTGGACAGCCAATACAATCCAGATGTTCTCTGCAATGGACGATTGGACACATGACTTAAAAATTAAACATTTCAATCTTTTTAAATGCTCTGCACAAAGCTGGATGGTGTATAGGTGCAGCTCAGCATGGTATAATTGTGGAAAAAGAATGTGTCTTTAAATCAGACACACTCAGTGGATGAATTATTTAATCTGTTTTACCTTGGTTTTCTCATTTATAAAAGTGTTAGTAATTCTATCTATTTCATGGATTTGCTGTGGGGATTAAGTTAAGTAACATGTGAAGTGTCTCTATTAGTATGCTTTCAGTAATTGTTATTTCTTTCCTTCTTAGGTTCAATTTCTAAGTCTTCAAATGTTATTCAATTTAATAAAAATGGCTGCCTTTTATTGGACATTGTTTATGCACTCTGCCAAAATTTTCAAATACTGTATCTTGCTTTAACCTTACAGATGGATGAAGATGGGCTCTATCATACTCATTTACAGATGGGAAAACTGAAGCTTAAAGAGGTCAGTTGATTTTTCTAGTGTTATGTTGCTTGTAAGCACTGAGATACAAACCTAGATCTATTCCTAAAGTCATTCTTAACTCCCCACCACACCATCTTAGACTTTTAAAAAAAAACTAAAGAAGAGATTGTAATACTGTAGCACAGGATGATATTGATATTTTAGCATTTATTTGCTATATTTCTGAAATTCCCACATAACTCATTATTTCACTTAAAATAGTATTCACAGTTTACTGAAATTGGTGAACGTGAAAGACTAGTGAATTTTAAATATAAAGCTTATAAACAAATATCACGTAGAAACTCAATTTGTAATAATATAAACACGTTATATTCTAAAATAAATTAGATTAGACAAATCTAACAAAAAGCTATTTAAAATAAAGGAATCACACACTAAACACACAAAGAAAATTTAGTCATACAGAATTGAAAATGTAATCTCGTCATTATGTCCTTACCAAAGTATAATTATTTTAGAGTTGAGACACGAACATATTTTGGACAAAATTTTCAGCTGCCGAAAAAGCTATTTCTAATTTTAAACTAATCTAGTAAATTGAGGTACAAGCTAACTTGAGACATTTTTCTTTGACTCCATCTTAAAACAACGAGCCTTCCTGTGTTAGAACTTTAGAATGCAAATACATTGACAAACTGGGATTCAACAGAAATTCCAGGTATAGGTGAGTTTTATTTTCTCTCAGTTTCAGGTTGGTTTTATGGGAATAAAATACAGGGTGGAAAAATGGAAAGAAACTCCTAGGTCTCCAAAGATTTTGTTGAGAAATCACCAACGCACATGGTATTGGCAGCTGTCCTGAATATATCCTTATGTTAAGCACAGGGAGATTGTTGGTGGGGCAGCTATGTCCTGTTTGGCCAGGCTAGTTTGAGAACAGAGGGGGTACTTCTAGCCCTGTAAGAATTACCTATTCACTTGTGTCTCCTAGGCCACTTCTTTCTTTTAAGAGGAGGAAGGGTTTGCCCTGAGGTCAGATAATATTTTCATAATCTTTTCTCCAGAATCCTGGTCACCTGGCTCTTTATTCCCACTTCAAGAGCCTCTCTGCAGCTAGTGAGCTGAACTTTTGATCACTTCCCATTACCACAATCCCACCCAGAGTTAGTGACATTTTAGGTAAGGAGGACAATGGGAACAGTGGTTAGCCTAGAAGAGCCACTATGGATTCCTGGGTTAAATTTGAGAGTCTCATCTTATTCTCCTTTTTGAACAGGGGTAGCTGCCATGGGGCAAAACTATATTTTCAGGTGAGGTACCCAGGACATTCCTGAAAGATTTGATCTCCATTCCTGATTGGTTACTAAAATATCAGTATTCTATCCACGAATAATGCTTGATTTCTGCCTTTAAAATATGCACTAGGTAGTGGAAATAATATTACAATTATTAATTACTTTGATTTATGATTTATGTCTTTCATTCAACCTCCCCAAATAAATAAACAATAACAAACAAACAGATGAGATACATATGGCAGTTTTAGATGCTTTTCTAACCATGCACAAATCTAAAATCTCTCCCTTGAATGTGTATTCTCTCTCTTGTTTTTAAATAATAGGATTCTTTGGCAACTTGAAATCTAGAAACAGTTTAGTGAAATAGCTTTCCTTCACCAAGTATAGCTTTGGATATTATTGGCCCTGTATTCTGGCTCTCAACATTTTTGAAGAGAAGGCTGAGATTTATATCTTATTTATGTTAGAATAGACTCAACATTCAGTCACCTGAGGCAAAAGTTCAACTCACACAAGTGATTGCAAGTGTTGATGTCAGCCCAGATCTTTATAAATAAATGCTGAACTTTTATTTACTTGATGTGGCCTATCACCCTTCTAAGGCAAGTATAGCTAGGTAAAGTTGACAACAACTTTAATAACTGTTTGATGCTGCCCTATGGAAAGCATCATTAAACTTGTAAGTGATGGGCCAGGCAGAAGGGGATACATGGCATCTGCTATACAGAAAATATGCTGTCCAGCAAAAAGTCCTCGGCACCCTTGCATCTGGTTCTTTCATGTGTTTGCCAATTTCATGTAAGCCCCGAAAGATGAAATGCAGAAAACTCTATATCATCCATATTCTCTAAGGATAATAAGGCCATAGAAAGTTGAGTAGATGCATTATTTTCTTCAGGAAATATTTTGCCACAATGACTTGGTTTAAACTTATAAAAAGGAAAACCACTAACTGAGAGAAAAACACATTTTTATCATAAGTGAAATTTCTTAAACAGTTTATTGAACATTGAAAACCCCTAACAATTATATTCCTTTCTTTATTTCCACTTTAGAATCATATCTGCTGGAAGAAGCATTCTTGTTTCCATTGATTCAAAATTTAAGAGTTAAGCTTGAGAAACCTGGAAATATAGGATGAATCACTGGAGGATTTAACAGGACACTCTTTTCTATCTTAGGTAGTTACATAACCATCTGTGAAAACTTGAATTTATCAGCACTTTATTAAAGTAACAACATGAAGATTGGAAGGCATGTACTTTCACTTCTAACAGAGAAGCTTTGGCAAGATAAACTTTTCAGGGCTTCCCTGGTGGCGCAGTGGTTGAGAGTCCGCCTGCCGATGCAGGGGACGCGGGTTCATGCCCCGGTCCGGGAAGATCCCACATGCCGCGGAGCGGCTGGGCCCGTGAGCCATGGCCGCTGAGCCTGCGCATCCGGAGCCTGTGCTCCGCAACGGGAGAGGCCACAACAGTGAGAGGCCCACGTACCAAAAAAAAAAAAAAAAAAAAAAGATAAACTTTTCAAGGTAGACATACATTTTAAGGATGGCTGATAACTTCAGAGACATGAAAATGTTTTCAGTTATTTGTTCAGAAAATTAATTGTGTTGGTGGTCTTATAAATGTATACATAGTTGTTTCATTATCAGCTACATAGTCAAGACATCCACTTAGTTGGCTGTATTTGTGAATAAGCAGATCTACTGTAGGGAGGTACATGTATGTGTGAATGTGTATTTAACAACATGTTCTGCTTAATTAGATTTTATACAGTAAATGATAACCTGGAAGACAGCCAGATATAGAATGAAGAATACTTTGCTTAGGAAATAAGAACCTACAATTTACCCATAATTCTGACATTGACCTTACATATAGTCTTAGGCAAGACACCTAGAATTTTAAAACATTAATTTCTTAATTTTGTCATCCATAAATTGTGTTAATAATATTTGTTGTCTTAGTCTTTCAGGGATATTATAAGGGTCAAATAAAGTAATAATATATGTAAAAGTGTTTTTAATCATTCATTGATATTACATATGTTTTAAAAGATAACTAAAAACATTTTTCTTTTAAGCTATTTTGAAGAAAGTTTTTCTAAAGCATATTTCTCAGCAGTCACAGATTAGTAAATAGGGTACTGTCAATATGAATTTCAGCTGAAGATTTGAAATTGTTATTTGCTTTGTAGACTATATCTCCACATGACTATCTTAGGTCTGGTTCCCAGTAAGTGAGCCTGAGATTCTTGTACTAGTGATTTATTGAGGGAGTGTGGAAAGCAGAATCAACAAAGGAGTGGCTTCACTTCAGGTTTAGCTTCAGACTGGAGCATAAATGACAATGGAGAGTTGTGTCACATTGAGGCAATGGAACTGGTCTTTTGTACTTCCATATCAATCAGTCATTGGCTGGGGGCCACCCCCAGGGTTGGCATAACCTCAGGGGCAATTCTCAACTGCCTCAATCATAGTCTATGTTAAGGAGACTTCCAAATAATGAGGGCAAATTCTCAAGGGTCGGGTATACCTGCAAACTATTAGCAGCCAACTCATGCAACAGCTAAGGATGAAGACACCTGGATGGTAAAGGGGATCTGATTGGACCACCAACAGTTTCTACTTCATTGTACAACATGCCATCGTACACCCAGAAAACACACTCTGACCACTCCTTATATATAGTACATATACAGCTCATTCTTACCCTCCAGGTATATCAGTTTTACTCAAACTTTTAGCGTTCTACTTTCTGTTTTCTAGAATGTGTAATAAATCAATGCCATTCTAGACAGTGATGCTCTCTGAATGGTGAAGTAGTTAATATCTCTGTCAATAAAATTGTGGCAAATAATCAAAAAAGGACCGTGTGTTTTGTCAACTGAAACTATTAAAATATTCTTTGTTATTGTAGAGAAAAAAAATGCCTTCCCAAAAGAGTGATGTAACATGTGTCAGAGATTGTGTCATCTTTTTTTTTTTTTCTGGAATAGCATCCATAATTGTAAATACCATTTGATTAAGTTTAAATCACTACCTACCATCTTCCATGCCTCACTGAGCTCTTGCTCTGATCATAATCAAGTATTACAAATATCCATATTCCTGAATCTTTCAGATATTTTTGGTGACAGTAATTTCTGTGATCCCCTCAAAGATATGGCATTGCTTTTGTAATTTCAATAATATAATAATATCAAATTTCATTTTTTAAAAATTATTTCAGTAGGGAGGGGGAACTTTAGGGACTTCCACATTACTCTTTCAAAGGTAGAATGGGATAAAGTTAATCCTTCCACCTGAACTCCCTAATCCCATTACCAGTTTTTACTTTTCTCTGTGGAACTTATCATTACTCAAAGTTTTTATTTTGAGTCTATTTATTGTTTGTCCCTACCCACAGATTTCTAAGCTGCATGAGGGCAGAGACAATTGTTTTGTTCACTGCAGTTTTGCCAGCATCTAGAAGAGTGCTGCCCACAGAAGGCACTTAGTAAATATATGCTGAATTAGTTCCTTACTATAAATTTTATGAAGAGACTTCTTGATTGACATTTATTCAGCATGGACTAACTTTGAGCAGGCTTCAGGAAGCCAAACAAGGAATAAATAATTGAAAGTCACCCAGTCTCTCAAACTCTGATACCAACACCTGAAAAATTTTAGATGCATACATATCATTAATTTCAGCACAATCTACATTTATATTATTTCCTTGTTATTCTAAAATAACGACAGTCAGTTCCCATATAGAATCTCTAGATTTTAAAAGGTATAAATAAAGAAAGTCCTAATTTTATGGTGTCCAGTAAATCTTCTTTCCCACGTTTTATTTTATAATTGATTTCTAAGACTTACTAGAATCCCACTCTAGGTACATGTCTGTGGTCAGTGAAGAGAGATAGAGATGAGCTTAAAAAAATTTGTCTCCCTTTACATAGGAAATCTCTCAGAAAGAGGATCACAGAGTCTTTAAAATATCCAAAACAACCTTTATCAGACAAAAGGAAGAATGCTTCAGCTGGCATCAAAGGTTCAGGTGATGGCATACTAAGGGCTTTGGAAATATTTGAAAGCTTCTAAATTTCTCTAATTTTTTCGTTCTTTTCCTCTTCTTAAGGAAGACATTTTATTTGTCCCTCATAAATACCCTGTGAGTTTAGCTGAAACTTAAGTTCTCCACATGCAAGGTCAAACTTTGAATTTGTTATTTAGCTGTCTTAATCATGTCACTGTAAGATATGTGATGTGTCAGTACAATGATCAAAAGTCCATAAGCTTCCATTTTTCATGTGCTGTGCATTTAAAGATATGTTTGTTATTCCTTCTAAGCTGTCTACATACCACTAGAAGTAGAGCCACTCACCATGACCACAGTCTTTATTTTCCTTATGCCCTTTAAGGTCTATTCTCTAAAGCTTTAACTTCATTGGATACTTCATTCTGCTGTCCACAGCTGATCATTTTATTAACTCCCTTGCATACTAAGTGCTTATTCATTAAGCACTAGTTGAATTTTCACTGCTTTCATCCTAACTGGACAAGAAAACCAATTCCAGATTTAACTATTTTCCTGAAATTTGGCACCTCTAATGACTCCTAGTACTGACATAAATTTTATTAGTCACCATTCTGGGAGCTCATAATACAGAGATCTCTCTTTAACTTAACAGAAAACAGTTGTGTGAAATGGTATCAAGTAGCACATGGAATTAATTAGAAGGATGGAGAATTGGTTCAGGCAGAAACTAGGTGGGCCCAGTCTTGCCACGTGAACAACCACACCAGGATGCTATCGTCACACTGTCTACAGCTTTCAACCCTAGGCATTTTGTGCAATGACGTTAGACCCTGTTGAATATGAGCACAGACCACGATGTCATTGAATTATTAATTGTGCCTTTCCATTGTATATATGAACCACATCTTCTTTATCCATTCCTCTGTTGATGGACATTTAGGTTGTTTCCATGTCCTGGCTATTGTAAATAGTGCTGCAATGAACTCACTTTAAATTCAGTGAACAAACTCACTTTAAATTGAGGATTTATTATCATTACCTGAGTAATAGCTAAGCAGATGGAGCATGGAATAGGGAATTCAGAGACTTGAGTTTATTCCCAAACTCACTTCAAATCTCTGTAGGTCTGTGATACAAAGGCATAGAACAATTCCAATCTTGAAGACTTGATGAAAGTTTTTGCATATACAGGTAATAGACAAAAATTGCAAATATGTAAATGTGTTCTGATATCTTAAAGGTAATTTTGAGTTAAAAAAAATGGTGGTGCATGTGTCTTTTTGAATTATAGTACATATATACGATGGGATATTACTCAGCCATAAAAAGGAACAAAATTGGGTCATTTGTAGAGACATGGATGGACCTATAGACTGTCATACAGAGTGAAGTAAGTCAGAAAGAGAAAAACAAATATAGTATAGTAACACATATATGTGGAATCTGAAAAAAAATGATATAAATGATCTTATTACAAAGCAGAAATAGAGACACAGACATAGAGAAAACATGTGTGGATACCAAGGGAGAAAGGGTGGAATGAATTGGGAGATTGACATTGACATATATACACTATTGATACTATGTATAAAATAGATAACTAATGAGAACCTCCTGTATAGTACAGGGAACTCTACTCAGTGCTCTGTGGTGACCTAAGTTGGAAGGAAATCCAAACAGAGGAGACATATGTATACATATAGCTGATTCACTTTGCTATACAGTAGAAACTAACACAATATTGTAAGGCAAATATACTCCAATAAAAATTAAAAAAAAACATAATAGTGCCATTGATGTCATTAAAAATAATCTTTCTTTTTTTCCACATCTTCATTGGAGTATAAATGCTTTACAATGTTGTGTTAGTTTCCGCTCGTACAACAAAGTGAATCAGCTATATGTATACATATATTCCCATATTCCCTCCCTCATATAGAACCCTATACCTTTGTGTCAAGCTCTCAAGTTTTACACTCTTGGTGGGAACATCGCCTTTGTCCTGTATTTTAACTTCCAGGGGTTGGGAAAATGTGTTATCCTTCTAAGTTGACTTCTTTAGGAGATAAAATTTTGCATTCTGACTGTCTTGGAATCCCTTCATAAATAATAAGGAACACAGTGTGACAAAATTGAATACAATAACCCTGGTAAATGCTGAAGTTGAGTTTCAAAGAAGTCAAAAGATATAATCTCAGTAAAGTAGATAATATGTGACACACATGAAGGCTAGAGTCCAGATTTTCCTGATTCTAAGTTCAGTGATAATTTTGCTAAATTAGGTCATTTCTGAGGTTTGACTGACTTAACCAAGGAATGATTAACAGACTTCCCCACAATACATATATATATATATATATATATATATATATATATATATATATATATATATATATATATATATATATATATACACACACACACACACACACACACATACAGGAAGGCTGCTGCCTATAACTGCAGTCATGTATTAAAATATAAAGTGTTAAAAACTTGTTACCTCAAGCAAATAGTTTCACTTTTCTGTGTCTCAGTTTCTCTATCTTTAACATGGGGCTTATAAGGTCTATTTGCCAAGTGAGTAAGTTGTTATAAACTCTACAGTATAACATTCTATTTATATACGGAATGTTTTTAGCCTTATATATGATAGTGTCAACAGGAACAATTTGTAATATAGCTCTAAACCTTCAGCCAAGATTCAGTTTGGTAGTGATTGTTTCTGAAACACTGAAATGTTTCCATCCTAGTGACCCAAGTCACTTATGTGTCTTCCTACTCCCTGCTCAACCTTTCCAAGAAAAATCCATCATTTAAAGGAATAACAATTAGTCTGCAGGGATCCTCCATAATCCTTCTTGAATGCAATGATCAGTGTCCATTCTAATTGGTGTATGCCTACTGAATTGATTGTTAATATTTTGATATTCTCATATTCATTTTGTATATCATATACATATGCATATAAAATATATATTATAATATATACACACACATACCTGTATAAAATATAATATCATACTACATGATACACACATATGTGTGCATATATACACATATATGATAAATTATTACTCATCATCAACTCATAATGTGGACAATGAAGAAGGAAAATAATGCATTTGAGGAACAATTGGCTTAGGAATTCTATACTTATTTTTTTCTGTGGTTGAATTATATGGTGTTGACTATTTACGTTGATCCAATTAGTTTTCTAATTGTTCCCCTTGGATCCACTCAGTCCAAGATAAAAATCATTACTGAACTGTGAGCCTTGTGGAGGAATATGAAGATTGTAACTCTTGCAAGAAATACTGGTCCTTGAGCAACATCCTTTCAATGCAGAGTCGTATCTTCCTATTTTCAGACTGATTTTCCCAAGTTAGTCACAGCAAGTTAAGGAACATCTGCCATTATTTCCACAGCTTTCTGTTATGAGCAGTAAAATATATCACTGATTATACACATGGCATCATGTTCTTTGATTCTGGGAGGACAGGGAGAGAAGAAACATCCTTACCTGTAATTTTATCTGCATTTATAATTTAAATGAATCTTTGTATCTAGCTATCTCCCCTTTCCATAAACACATTAATCCATAAGTGAAATAGGCAGCTGCCAATATTAGTATTATTTGGAGTATGGGGGCCAGTGGGCTAAAAATACATACACACCTCTATATTGGGCCATGAAACTTGAATTTTCTGTTAGACGACCAAGACTATATATGTTAAAATACTCTAAACAGAAGAAATTTCATCCCTAGCACTGCAGGCTTTAGACAGTTTATGGAAGATGATGTCAATAGCAATCATCTGTCTCAATATGAGTTGTATTCTTGGTAAAATCATGATAAATGATATTAAACAAGACTTCATTTTGAAACGAGCAATATGACAATCTACTGAGAAGCAAATAACCAATGGACCAGTTGCTCTAGTCCTGGTACTACACATCCCCATCTTTCTTTTCCTTTATCTGACTATTCTTTGTTCTCTATGGTCCTGGACATTGTAGATGCAGATATTAAAAACACTGGTGGGAGAACCTGGAGCAAGATGGCAGACTAGGAAGCTCCAGGCTCTTTTTCCCACATGGAAATATCCAATAAACAACTAGAGACTGGTTAACGTGACTTTGTAGAGCTCTGGAAATCAGTCAGAAATCTGCAGTAGCCAACTGAGCACTCAATCAAGAAAGAGTCAAATTCAGAGTGGTGGAATATTCTGTAACACTTTTGCTCGCCCTTGCTCCACTCCCTCCTGCAGAGCACAGGGTGGTTTGAAGGAAGTAGCAGCTCAACCAGGTTACCTTTTGAAATCTTGAAAGAGCAAAGTGAGCCTAATTTGCAGTCTTCAAACCTGTTTGGGGGCTTCCTGATTGTTCTCTGTGTCATGTAGCTCAGGGTCAAATGTGGCAGAGATCAGATGTCTGGCTGGGAAAAGACTCCAGAAGCTGGCATAGCTTATGAAAATCTCTCAAGAGGGCTAAAGACCCGCAGATGCCTGGGGCAAGAGATTATTGATTGGGAAATACAATAGAACAGCTAAAGACCCAAGAAGAAGCAGGTGTGAGAATTCTAGGGAAATTAAGACAATTAAATGCAGCTGTGTATACCAGGGAACTGGTGAAAAGCAGCCCAGGAATAACGTATGCTCAGAAAAAGCCTGAGAAAATTTTAGCATTTACCCTGGGCTGACGTCAAGTCTCAGAACATGCCCTGCTAATTAGTGAAGGTCTTCCCCTGCATGACTTTCTTGGATATGATACCAAAAGCACAGAAACAAAAGAAAAAGTATAGATAAATTGGACTACATCAAAATTTAAAACTTTTGTACATCAGAAGATATTATCAACAGAGTGAAAAACACCCCACAGAATGAGTGGAAATATTTGCAAATCATATCTGATTAAGGGATTAATATCCAGAATATATAAATAACTCCTACAATTCTACAAAAGAAACCAAGCAGATTTAAATTGAGCAAAGCACTTGAATAAACATTTCTCTGAGGAAGATATACAAATGGTCAGTAAGCACATGAAAAGATGCACAATATCCTTAGGGAAATGCAAGTCAAAAACCACAATGAAATACCACTTCACACCCATTAGGATGGCTAGTATTAAAAAAATAAACCCAGAAAATAACAAAGTGTTAACAAGGATGTGGATAAATTGGGACTTTTGTGCATTGCTGGTTGGAATATATTATGGTGCAGCTATGGAAAAGAGTATAGGGGATCCTCAAAAAATTAAAAAATACCATATGATATTTACAATATGATCTAGAAATTCTACTCTGGTTATGTATCCAAAAAGTTAAAGCAGGGACTCAAACAGGTATTTGTACACCTATGTTTATAGCAGCATTATTTTCAATAAACAACATTTGGAAATAAACCACATGCCCATCAACAGATGAATGGGTAAACAGAGTGTGATATACACTTACAATGGAATATTACTTAGCCTTATAAAAATAATTCTGACATGCTGCAACATGGTTGAACCTTAAGGACATTACACTAAGTAATATAAGTCAGTCAGAAAAGGACAAATAATATACGTTCCTACTTCTATGAGGTACCTAAGGTGGTCAAATTCATAGAGACAGAAAGTAGAATGGTGTTTGCCAGGAGCTAGGTCCAGAGAATGGGGAGTTATTGTATACTGGGTACAGAGTTTCAGTTTGGGAAGATAAAAATGTACTGGATGTTGATCATGTAGATGTACTTAATGCCACTGAACTGTACACTTAGAAATGCTTAAAATAGTATATGTTACATATATTTTATTACCAAAAAATAAAAATAAAAAATTTGCTGATAGAGCTTCCCTGGTGGCGCAGTGGCTGAGAGTCCGCCTGCAGATGCAGGGGACATGGGTTCGTGCCCTGGTCCAGGAAGATCCCACTTGCCGCGGAGCGGCTAGGTCCGTGAGCCATGGCTGCTGAGCCTGTGCGTCCAGAGCCTGTACTCCACAACAGGAGAGGCCACAACAGTGAGAGGCCCACGTGCCGCAAAAAAAAAAAAAAAAAAAAAAAAAAAAACGAAAAAAAATTTGCTCATAGTGTGAACTCTACCTGGTCTTGAAAACAAGTTTGTATTAACCTGTGTGATCCTGATTACAAAAGTAATGCCATAAACAGAGGAAAAAAACGCAAGGAAGAAGAAAATCAACTTAGGAAAATTACAGACATGTGGGGTAAATAGTGAGTAATTAGACAGGAAATATGTGCACAGGCCAGAAAATGAGACTATAAATTACACCAAGGAGATAAGATCTTAACCTAAATGTAGTGGTAGGTTACTGATAGATTTGAAGTAAAGGAAACATGATCAGATTTTGAAGCTGGAATGATCAGTCTGGGAGCTTTATGGAATAAAGGTGTTCAACAGGCAACACTAGAGGTATGAAGGCCCATGGAACGTTATTACAATGTTCTTGGGAGAACATGATAAGCATGGAGGGAAATGAGGGGACTTGATATTTAAGAGATAGATCTACAGGCTGTGGAACATGATTAGATCAGAACTTGGGATAACAGGAGGAGAAGAATAGATTATTTCTAGTTTCTAGTTTAATCCACTAGATACAGTTTTATCTTTCACCAAGATAATGAATCAAGAGGAAGAATATGTATAAAGTTCAAACTTGTTGAGATAAAGAGGATAATGATTTATTTAGGTTTAACTTGGACCTTCTAAAGATTGAGGAACTTTGTAAGACATTCAGGGTGAGATGTTTACTAGGAAGTTTATATGTGAAACTTTGGAGGGTTACCTATTTTAGTGATATATTTTTGTCAGTTACCAGTTCATAAGTAGTAGCTAAAATAATGAGTATGTAGTTAATCATCAAGGGAAAGTATAAAATGAGAGCATATTAATAAAGACAGAATCCTTGAGAACACCTGTATTTAAAAAAATAGGTCTCTATAAATCCTCAATAATTAAGGCAGTGTGGTGCTGATACTTTAAAACAACAACAACAACAAAAAAAAAAAAGAAAACAAATCAAAACACCTACTGGAACAGTATAAAGTCCAGAAACAGAATCAAACACTCAGTGAAACTTTAGTATATGATAAATGTGAATCTCAAAAATGTGTAAAGGGGGATAGACTTTTAAATAAATTTCACTGGACCACTGATAGACCTCTGTACAAAATAGAGCTGGATCCTATGTTTCAATGTTCTCTCAGCTTCAGGTCCATTCTTGTACCCTTTGCTCTGCAATTCTGGGCCTCAGATTTGTAAACAAGATTTATGCTTAACCAGGTGTTTCACGTTAGGTCATATCAAAGGGATGAGGGTGTGCACCAGGGAGATACTAGTAGGCAGGTGGAGGAGAGAAGGGACACACTCTTTTTTGTTTTTTTAACCATTTCTTTTAATATCACCCTGGCAATAGCTCTTTCCCTGGCACTTGGGACCCATCATTGCTTCTTTGGGCAATTTCAGAGTCAGATTTATTGAGTTTTATCAGGGGTACCAGTTATAGAGATTTAAATCCAGATGTACAGAATCTATCCTCTAAATTCCTAGGTTCTGATAACCCAACCTAAACTCTTCTCTTTGTATCTTCAGGTCTAGGGTTAGTAGCTGCTTCCTGCGATCATTATTTGTTGCCTCAATGTTTCATTTATTGTTTTACTCCTCAACCTCTGTGTAACCAACTTTCTCTATTATTTTTTTACATTAAAAAATGTCTTTTTGTTTCTGGTTATGGCATGTAAAAGTTTGGAAGTCACCACTCTGTCCTAACAACAAGTAAAAAGCTGAACAAACTAAAAAAAGTCAACAACTCTTCTTATCTGTAAGTGAAGGTCTTACAGTCAGAAGGAAAACCACTGCCCACAAAATTGTAGAGACCCACAGGCAAATACACAGAATCACAACTTATTTGGTCATTGCATAATGATAAAGGGATCAAGTCTCCAAGAAGACATAACAAATCTTAATGAGTATTTACCTAACAATCCTTAATGTGTATTTGCCTAAAAACAGAATATCAAAATACATGAGGTAAAAACTGATAGAACTGCAAGAGGAAATAGATGAATCCATCATTGTAACTGGAGACTTCAATACCCCTTTATCAGAAATGGATGAGTCTAGCAGGCAGAAAATCAGTAAGGACATAGTTAAGCTTAATAGTACTATCAATCCACTGGATATAATGAACATGTATAGATTGCTTCATCTAACAGCTGCAGAATACACATTTTTAGCCATCTTATATGAATATTCCCCAATATGATCACATTCTGGGCCATGAAACACACCTAAATAAAGTTAAAAGAATAGAAATCATATAATATCTGTTCTCAGGTTACAATGGAATTAAACTAAAAACCAAAATACCTGGTGGAAAATCCCAAAATACATGGTGACTAAACAACACACTTCTAAGTAACACATGGATCATAAGAGAAATCTCAATAGAAATTTAAAAGTATGTGAATTCAATGAAACTGAAAACACAATTCGTCAAAATTTGTGGGATGCATCAAAAGCAGTGCTTAGAGGAAAATTTATTGAATACATTTAATACATATACCAGAAAGAAGAAAGATCTAAAATCAAAAATCTAAGTTTCCACCTTAGGAAACTAGGAAAAGAAGAGTAAATTAAATCCAAAAACTAAGCAAAAGAAGATAAATAATATGGATTAGGGTAAAAATCAATGAAATCAAAACATAAAATCAATAGCGAAAGTCAATGACTTCAAAAGCTGGTTCTTTGAAAAGATCAATAGAATCTATAAGCCTCTAACCAGGCTAACTAAAAAAAATTAAAATGAGACAACTTATATCAGAAATGAAAGAAGGAACATCATTACAGATCCCAGAGACATTAGATGTGTAATTAAAGAATACTATGAACAACTCTATGGCTAAAAGAATACTATGAACACCTCTATGGCTACAAATTTGATACCTGGATGAAATGGAACAATTCATTGAAAGACATAATCTGGCAAAACTCACACAAGAAGTAGAAAATCTTAATAAGTTTATATCTAGTAAATAATTTGAATCTACAATTGCTAGCTTTCAAAAAAGAAAGCACCAGGCCAGGTGGGTTCACTAATAAATTCTACCAGACATTTAAGGAAGCAGTTATACCAATTCTCTACAACTTCTGTCAGAAAATAATAGTCGAAGTAATATCCTCTAATTAATTCTATAAGATCAACATTACCCTAATACCAAAACCAGATAAAAACATTAGAAGAAAGGAAAACAACATACGAATATCTCGAATGAATATAGATGCAAAAATCCTCAAAAATTATTAGCAAATTGAGTCCAAAAATGTATAAAAAGAATTATGTATTACTACCAAGTGGGATTTATTCCAGGTATTCAAGGCTGATTCAAAGTTTGAGAATCAGCACTGAGACCTAACTACTAAAAGAGAGAACTTAAGGTAAGTATTTAGAAACTATTAATTTGAAATTGACATGACATCCAACATATGGTCATTTTTCTAGTAATTCATTTCTATTGCATTTCGCAAAATTAAACATCAACTATAAATTGAAATTAAAAAAAATCCTCACCCTTCATCACAAAGAGTTTGAATACTGGATTAGATTTAGGATCTGTAGTCATGGGAAAATCCAGGTGACACAAGGTGAACAGGGATTGCGGCAAGGACTCAGATGTGAGCAGGAGAGGCCAGCACAGGGTACATGACAATGTGTAATAAAGGATAGGTCTGCAGAATCTGGGGAAGACTGAGAGGACAGTTCAGGAACCAGATACCAGGCCCCCTTCCCCAGTGATCATAAAGTGTTATCAATAGCAGATTATTGTTTTCAATATCTTTATATAGGAACCGTAAAAATAAGGATTACTGTAGAACACCTGTCTTCCACTTTTCTGGCTACCATGTGGAAAGAGCTTCCCTAACACACCACTGCTGGTCTCTCTGATTCTTTTTTTTAAACATCTTTATTGGAGTATAATTGCTTTACAATGGTGTGTTAGTTTCTGCTTTATAACAAAGTGAATCAGTTATACATATACATATGTTCCCATATCTCTTCCTCTTGCATCTCCCTCCCTCCCACCCTCCCTATCCCACCCCTCTAGGTGGTCACAAAGCACCGAGCTGATCTCCCTGCGCCATGCGGCTGCTTCCCACTAGCTATCTATGTTACGTTTGGTTGTGTATATATGTCCATGCCACTCTCTCACTTTGTCACAGCTTACCGTACCCCTCCCCATATCCTCAAGTCCATGCTCTAGTAGGTTTGTGTCTTTGTTCCCGTCTTACCCCTAGGTTCTTCATGACCTTTTTTTTTTTTTCCTTAAATTCCATATATATGTGTTAGTATACGGTATTTGTTTTTCTCTTTCTGACTTACTTCACTCTGTATGACAGACTCTAGGTCCATCCACCTCACTACATATAACTCAATTTTGTTTCTTTTTATGGCTGAGTGGTATTCTTTACCCAGGAGAGGAGGAGCAATTTCTTTTGGAGCTTGGGGGGAGAAACTGGGCATACATCTTTTTCTATGTTTGGAGAATCACTCACCCTCAAGAAACACACCTACAGATCCCAGGAACATTAAAAGGAAAAAAAAAAAAAAAGGACACAATTCTCTTGTGCTGTGATTTTGAAGGTATAGTTTCTCCAAAGAGGAAGCCTCTGGTTTACGCTGCCCCTACAGGTAAGTCTATCTCATTCATGGATAAAGTGATATCAAGTCAACTCAGCCAACAGACATAAACTCATATTCTCTGGGATCATCAGCTTAATAACTAATAGAGGTGATTATTTGTATCTGAATTTGTCAGAGTCTTGTATCTATCTTTTGATTAATCCAGAAAAAACAAATATCTTTAAGCAGTTCATGGATCAAAAGTGTCTGGAAACTACTGCCTTAAAATGAGTCATATATGTTTATGCTTCTTTTCATGAGTTCACTTAGCTTCTACTGATAAATTGTAGGCAATTTCCATAAATTTGTGTTTTCACAAATGGTTAGCCTTATACTATAGTTTCCTCCCAGTGAATTATCTGTCAAATAGAACTAATCAAATTCCAGGTTTGCAAAACTGTAACTTTGTGGCTAATAAGTAGCACTTTGCCAGCAGAAAGAAAAAAGTGCTCAGAAGTAAGAGTTATGCATTTCTGAATAATAGCAATAAATTTCTGAATTCACATGGTTATTTCTTAGCAGGATGAAAACTAAAGCTACGCATTCATGGTATCACTAAAGTATTTGCTTTATAGCTAATGATAAATCTCCATTTTGCATCATTCATAGACTCAGTGAGTTGCTATACCTTTGTGAATTGACATAGTTTCCCAAATTTGCTTAATAAAATTTTATTTCATGTTTGATCCAGTTCTTCACAATTGAATTACAGACTATATTTCTTTTTCCTAAGATATAAGTAGGTTTTAAAAATGTATTCTAATTTTTGGATGCTATCTGATAGACATAGATGTTTTTTGAACTTTATACACCATGTGTTTCCCTTAAATACCATAATGTGATAGAAATAGTTGGTTCTTTAGGAGAAATAATCTGTCAGACTCAAGGAACTGCTTCCTAAAAATCTTCTAGCATTAATCTTCTTTTCATTAAACCAAGCATTAAGGAATGGAAAGTGTTTTTCTAATTTTTTTTAATGTTTTTGTATAATTACTGACAAAGAGAATATACTCATAGAGATCTATAGATAATTAAGAGGCAGGCTTATCAATTCAGAATTAGAGGAAAGCTACAATATGATATAAATGAAAAGACAAGTACTTTCTAAGACTCCATTATATAATAGAAAAAAAAGGGGTTATATTTTATAGTAGTTTGACCACATTATCCATTCATTCAACACTTACTGAATACTTACTGTGAACAGCACTGATAATACATCATGGTCATTGCCTTGGAAAAACATATGATAAATTACAGACACAAGATAAATAAACATACAATTTAGATATGATGTAATAAATATTACATAGGAATAAAACGCTGTGAAAGCACAGAGAAGGCGGGATTTAATTTTCCTTGAGTTTACATAGTAAGGTGATATTTGATTTGGGTCTTGAAGAATAGATGTTGGTTTCTCAGAAGAATAATTTTTGTACGTGTGTTTTATTTTAGCAAGTGTATCATTTCAAAAGTCATGTTGTGTTATGGAAGCCATGGGAAATGTTTCCCATGTGACTTGAGATAAGGAGAGAGGGATGTTTGAAGTTGGATATGGAGAGAAAATTTGGTGCCAGATGGGAATATCTTATATTGGAATTCATTCAAGTGTGGAGTCAAAGAAATTTTAATGCAGGAACATAAAGTGGCCACACCTTTCTTTTAAAGATAATTTTGTCAGCACTGAAGATGATGGAGGAAATTAGAGATGAACAACTTGTTGGGAATTCTGATAGGAAAATTTTACAAGTGTCCAAATAAGAGATGATAAGATGTTAACATAAATACAGTCAGTAGGCATGAAACCAAGGAACTTGTCTTCAAAAATACATTGATAATTGTATAAATATGAGACCTTAGGGAGAAAAGTAAAGATATTGAGAGGTCTAAAAATCTTTTCCTGCAGAGCCTAGAAAAAGTTTAGCTTTGAGAAGAGAAAACCAAAGATATTCTTTTCAGATCACATGGAGGTATGCAATATTTGTGACCATCATGATGCAAATAATAAAATAATTTAAAACTACAATCAGATAGAATACTTTATAGTCTTACACAAAAAGTCTAAGAGTAAGCATGTGCTTTCACAATGGGTATATATTTAGCTGAGAAGCAATCTGAATATCATGTGTCCCACAGAAATGAAAGGATGATAAAAATTGAAACACAAGCATAATATACAGGTAGCTGAGTGAATATAAATAAAAAGAACAGAGCAGAAATGTAGTATAATTGGCATGACAGTCCTTTCCTGGCAGTAAATAAATAGAAGCCAGAACCTTGCAGGATATTGTAAAGCAAACAAAAATGTATAGGTTATATACATTAAACTTAAAATGGACTTTGAACAATTGCTAATATATACACTTTTTAAGAAAGAGTGGTAAGGCCTGAAACAAAGACATAATATCCTATCATAGATTATAACTGGATTCAAGAAACATGATAGCAAAAATGTGTAAAACAAAAGAAAAAAAAAATAAATGGAGACAAAGGCCATTCCTTGGTTGTTTCTAGCTAAGCATCCACATGAGAAAGAATCAGAAAATTGAATGACTGACAATACAGGTAAAAATGTGAGGAAATGGAACTGTACACTGCCAGTGAGAGTATTAATTGGCTTAAATTTGTTGACTATGCAGTTTGGAATTATTTTGTAAATATTTTTAAATAGCATATGTTAGGGGCTGAATTGTGTTTCCTGAAAATTCATGTATTGAAATCCTAACCCTTAGTACCATAAAATGTGACTGTATTTTGAAAGAGGATGTTTAAAAAGGTGATTAAATTTAAATCAGATCATGTGGGTGGGCCTTAAAAAATCTAACTGGAGTCTTTATATGAAGAGGAAATTTGGATATACAACTTGACCCTGGGGAGGTAAGCACACAGAGGAAGGGCCATGTGAGGACACAGCAAAAGGCAGCCATCTGCCAGCCACAAAGAGAGGCCTTGAAAGATATCAAATCTCCTGACACCTTGATCTCAGATATCCGGCTTCCAGAACTGTGAGAAAATAGTAATTTTTTTTTGTTGTTTAATCACCTAGTCTGTAGTATTTTGTTGTGGCAGCCTTGCCTAACAAACTAATGCAGCATGCTTTTTAGATATGATATTTCTAATTTTAGATACAGACCTTGTAGAAGTAATTGAACATGGAATATTACTCAGCCATAGAAAAGAATGAAATCTTGCCATCTGTGACAACATGGATGAACCTGGAGGGTATTATGGAGATATATATATATGTATATATATATATGTTACTTAAAACTATAATTATTTAAGTTCTTGCATATTCATGAAGCTCTACATTTTTTACTCCCTCCTCATGTTTTATGTTTTTGATGACATATTTTACATCTTTAGGTGTATTCTTTAACTGTCAATGTAGTTACCATTGATATTATGACTTTTTTCTTTTGATATCATACTAGCTTATTAAATTAGTTGATCCACTGCTTTAACTATATATTTGCCTTTACCAGTGAGATTGTTTTCCTTCATATATTTTCTTATTTATTGTTATGACCTTTTATTTTTCACTTAAAGAAGGCCCTATACAATTTCTTATAAGACTAGTTTAGTGATGATGAACTCTTTCAGTTTTTGTTTGCCTGGAGAAATCTTTCTCTCTCCTTCAATTCTGAGGGATAACCTTGCTGGGCAGATTATTCTTTGTTGTAGGTTTTTCCCTTTCATCAATTTAAATATATCATGCCTCTCCCTTCTGGCCTGCATAGTTTCTGCTGAAAAATCAGCTGATAGCCATATGGGGATTCCCTTGTATGGGACTCTTTGTTTTTCTCTTGCTTCCTTAAAATTGTCTCTTCATGTTTAACTTTTGCCATTTTAATTATGGTAAGAATTATTGTGGATCTTTCGAGTTCTTCTTTTTAGGACTCTGTGCTTTCTGGACCTGGATATCCTTTTCCTTCTTCATGTTAAGGAAGTTTTCAGCCATTTTCATCAAATAAGTTTTCTGCCAATTTCTCTCTCTCTTCTCCTTCTGGGACCCCTATAATTAAAATGTGTAGTATGCTTGATGTTGTCTCAGAGACCCCTTAAACTATTTGTATTTTGTAATTTTTTTTCTTTTGCTGTTCTGGTTCAGTGATATCCATTATTCTGTCTTTCAGGTCATTTATGCATCCTTCTGAATCACTAAATACTTGATTCCTTCTAGTGTATTTTTGATACCAGTTATTGTATTGTTCAGCTTTGATTATTTATTATATTTTCTAATTATTTGTTGAAGTTCTCACTCTGTTCCTCTAAGCTTTTCCCAAGTTCAGTGAGATTTCTTATGACTGTTATTTTGAACTCTTAACAGGTACATTACTTATCACTGCTTCATTTGGGTTTTCTCTGTGGTTTTATCTTGCTCTTTCATTTGGAACACATTCCTGTCTTCTCATTTTGCTTGACTTTTTTTCTGTTTTTCTCTTTGAAATTAGGTGAAACAGTTACTTACCCCAGTCTTGAAGATGTATTCTTCTGGAGGAGCATCCTCCTGTAGTCTGTGTGTGTCCAGTGGCTTTGGTGAGAGAGCTGGATCTGAAGCGAGCATTGTCCAGTATGTGCAAGGTCATTACCTTGGCAGGGATTGGCTTGAGCTGGGGGTGGGTTTAGTGCCAAGTCCAGCATAGGCCATGACTTCTCCCAGGATGTACTGGGGGTTGCTGTCTTGACAGGGTGAGGAATGCAACCAAAGTGGCTAAAATATAGCCCGATGTGAGCTCGGGCCTCTTCCCAGGCACAGCAGCCTCTGGTGCCTTGGTGGGGACTGGGGTAGAGAGCAAGAGGGGCTAGGGAAGGGGCTGGGTGTGAACTGCAGACTCTCCCAGAGTTCAGTGGCAGTCACCACCTTGGCAGAGATGAGGGGTGGACTCGGAAGGGTCAGAACTGGATCCATGTGCAAGCTGCATCCTCCCCCGGGGACACTGGTGGCTGTCACCTTGGCAAGGGGAGGGGCTTGAGCCAAAGGGGCTGGAGCCAAAGCCCAGTTCAAGCAGTGGCTTCTCCAGGGGCTTGCTGGTGGCTACCACCTTGGTGGAGGTTGGGTCTGGAACTGGGCCATGCTGCAGGCTGGTGGTGTCTGGCGTGTTCTTGACAGGCTGGTACTTTTAAATCTGATGCTTCTGTTCTGGGACTGGGAGTGAGAAAGCCTGTGTGCATAAGGATGGAGTCTCAGTTTCCTACAACTCTTTAGTTCTCCCTGTAATAAGCCCCACTTTTTTCCTGCTAAGGAGGGGAGAGAGAGAGATATGGAGAAGCAAAAATTTCCTTCTTTAACTCATGTAATCTTGTTTATTTTTGTACAGACCCAGACTCTGTTGGATAAGAAGACTCTTAGGAAGACCTGAAATATTTTTTCTACTTCTCCTAGGAAACAAGTGCCATTTGATACTAGAAAATTACTTGTTTGCCTCATTAGAGAAACTCCCTGGATCAGTTTATTGATGATTTTTTTTTTTTTTTTTTTTTTTTGCTGTACGCGGGCCTCTCACTGTTGCGGCCTCTCCCACTGCGGAGCACAGGTTCTGCACGCACAGGCTCAGTGGCCATGGCTCACGGGCCCAGCCGCTCCGCGGCATGTGGGATCTTTCCCAGACCGGGGCATGAACCCGTGTCCTCTGCATCAGCAGGCGGACTCTCAACCACTGCGCCACCAGGGAAGCCCAATGATTTTTTTTATTTGTATAATTAGGATTCGAAACACAGTCTTCCCCAAGGGTCACTACTGGACTGACTGGGCATGGCTTTTACTTGATTTTTTTTTTTCAATGTGACAAGGAAGTGACTCAAAGGAATAAAGACTTTATTGCTTCTGTAAGAGCAATTAATTTACTTGTAATGACATTTGGTTTTCTAATCCACTTCCCTTTGTTTTGAGTGTGGACAATTACACTGGAAATATGAAGAGAATATAAAGTTATATCTTTAACTTTTTTTTCTTATCCAGACCAGCAAGAGGCAAGTATATTAATCCTTAAGATAGTAATTACTAGTGATGAAACATGCGCCAACCAGGCGATTCATATGTAATATATAAAATGTGTACTTGATTTTTTCCTTTCATTTATATTTAATGGAGACATACTGGAAACTCTGGTCTCTATGATACTTAAGTTTGAAGAAAAATACAACCCTTGGACTCTTCAAAAAATTACAGTGGTATTCTTTTTACTGTATTTGTATGGGTGTTCAATGCCTTAACTTATATGAAAGTTAAAAGTTTTCCTTCATACATGTATTTATTAGTTTCACATTCTCCTTTCTAGACCAAAGGAAAAGTAATTGCAACTTTATAGAAAAAATAATAAATATTTCATATAATGAAAACATTACTTCCATAGATGTTTTAAGTGTTAGTATTTTTTAAAGTAATGTTTTTGATGATTGTTTAAATACAATTGAAAATATTTAAGGCATTTATATTTCACTTCTGAAGTATCATATTGTTTAAGTACTTGATTACTTAGACTTGCTTCTTCTAGGTAAGCAAGTGGTTCCCAAACTTAGTTATACATCAGGATCATTAAGAGAACATTAAAAATATATTTATGCACTCTACTCCAGATCAACAGAATCTAGATTCAGCAAGACTGAAGTCCAGAAATCAGAAATTTGTAAATTGCAACAAGGTGATTCTACTGTGCAAGCAAGATTGAAAATCATTATTGTCATATAAATTTCTCTTTTTTAATATAAATTTTTCTTTTTGCCCCAATCTACCAATTCTACAAAATCTCCACATTTTTCAAAACTTAACATACCAGAATCACTGGCAGTTGAGACTTGTAGGAAATGCTTTTTGGTATGAGCAGATTACTTGTAAATTAGTTTATTGCAATAACATGCCCTGACTGTGCTCAAAGTAGAGTCAAGTGATGTTTTATAATAGAGATTCATTGATCCAACAAATACTTATGAAGTTTCTACTGTTATCCAGGCTCTGCTCTAGTCATTGGAGATAAATCAGTAAAGTAAAACAGACCAAAAATCCTTCTCCCTTAAAGGAAGATGGGCTCTTGGGATATATCCTAGGGTTGATCTCCCCAGAAGCAGACCCTTTGAATAAAATAGTTTATTTGGAGATCATTTCAGAAGGTACCTGTAGGAGGATGGGTGAGTGAGGCAGGGGATATATGGAAGCCCAGTGTGGGTATAGGTTATCCCTGAGAGCAACTGAGGTTAGATTCCACAGGGGAACTCTGGAAGATAGTATATAATATTAATCAATGTTAGCCCACCCTCATGTGCTGGAGTATTTATTCTCCAACTTTACCAACTCCCACTACTGCTGGCCATGTGGGGTTGAAAGGAAATCTTCAGGAAGGGAGCTGCAGGTGCTTGCAGTAGGGTGATGTAGGCATGGAAGGAATGGGGAGTGCTGAGGAAGTATGTTCAAGGCCCTGACACCATCTATTATAGTGGCATAGAAACAAAAATAAAAGCAGAATATTTAATATATTGTATTGTGATAAGGACTATGGAGAAATGCAAAGCATGAAATGGCAATGGGGAATGTATCTGTGTAGGAAGGTGAATTTTAAAAAAGCTAACAAAGTGGGCCTCAGTGTGAAAGTGACACTTGATCAAGGGGGTAAGGGAGCAAGTTATGTGGCTTCTGGTAAAGACCATAAGTGTCAAGGTCTTGAGGTTAACTTGGACATTATATGTTGGATTAATGTCAGCATATTGTAAATGCTCTCTGTATGACTCTGCTATATAGCCAATTTGGGAATCAGTTGCTTAATTGGGGGATGTGACCCTAGGTAATCAAATATTCATAACTATTGTGTGGCTGTTGCTTTGTGGATTAGGAGCTGAGATCAGAAGACTAAAGAGACTTATCAGGTAGGCCTTCAGCAATATACGCCTTTATAATATAAAGACTTTACAATATAAATGAATGGGACAGAAGCCCCTGAAGGGCTATAAACCGAGATGATCTGATTTATACTGAAACAGAATCACCCGGACTGTGGTGTTGAAGAAATCTAACAGCAGAACTGCTGGAAAAAGGGAGGCCAATTTAGATGATGAAATAATACAGGAGAGAGATAATAGTGACTAGGATCAGAGTAGAAGCAGGAAAGGTGATAAAAAGTAATTATATTCTGGATATATTCTGAAAATACAGTGAATGGTATTTTTTGATGAATTGAATCTAAAGTGTGGGAGAAAGTGAGAAGTAATGGAGGTGGAGGATGGTTTGAAGAATTTGACTTGAGAAACCAGAAGGCTGATTTGTGAACACTAGAAAGATGATAAGGTGGAAAACAGGTAGAATAAATAAGTTTAGCAGCATGGGTAGGGGTCCAATCAAAAAAAAAGTTTTAAATGGGCAGAAGGTCTAAATAGGCATTTCTCCAAATAAAACTTACAGATGGCCAGAAGGCATATGAAAATATGCTCAACATTGCTAATCATTAGAGAAATGCAATCAAAACTACAAGGAGGTATCACCACACATTGGTCAGAATGGCCATCATCAAAAATCTACAAATAATAAATACTTGAGAGGGTGTGGAGAAAAGGTAACCCTACTATACCATTCATGGGAATGTAAATTGGTGCAGCCACTATGGAGAGGGGTATGAAGGTTCCTTTAAAAACTAAAAATAGAGCTACCCTATGATCCAGCAATTCTACTCCTGGGCATACATCCAGAAAAAAACATAAATGGAAAATATACATGTACCCCAATGTTCATTGAAGCACTGTTTACAATAGCTAAGACATGGAAGCAACCTAAATGTCCATCAACAGATGAATGGATAAAGAAGAAGTGATACATATATATAATGGAATATTACTCAGCCATAAAAAATGAAATAATGTCATTTGCAGCAATATGTATGGACCTAGAGATTAACATACTAAGTGAAGTAGGCCAGACAAAGACAAATATCATATGATATCTCTTATATGTGGAATCTAAAAGAAAATGATACAAATGAACTCATATACAAAACAGAAATAGACTCACAGACATAGAAAACAAACTTATGGTTACCAAAGGGGAAAGGGGGGAGGGATAAATTTGGAATCTGGAATTAACAGATCCATACTACTATATATAAAATAGAAAAACAAGGACCTACTGTATAGCACAGGGAACTATACACAATATTTTGTAATACACTGTAAGGACAAAGAATCTGAAAAAAATAGGTATATATGTATGTATAACTGAATCACTTTGCTGTACAACTGAAACCAACACAACATTGTAAATCAACTATACTTCAACTGAAAAAATAGTTTTGGACATGTTAGGTTGGCATACCAATTAAAATCCAAGTAGATTCAACTTGGATAGTTGTACAAATATCAACTATGGGTAGAGAGCTGGGATGGGAATCATCAGCAAAGAGGTGATATTTAAACTCACAAGACCAGATGAGATCACCAAGGGAACATATGCAAATACAGAATAGATCCCATTTAAGGTCTGAGTCTTGGGACACAGTGATTATAGGTTAGAGAGACTGGGAGGAGCTGGTGAGAAGACTGAGCTGGAGGGCAGCAAAGTAGGAGAAAAACCAGGAGGGTGTGGTGGTTTGGAAGCCAAGTAAAGAAAATATTTCAAGAAAGTGGGAAGTACAACCAAATAAAATGTTCTTCTTAGGTTAAGAGAGATTAAAGTATACAAAATCACTATTGTTGTGGGTCCACGATGGCCAAATATCATGTTTCTTATGGGTCAATCTAAATAAGATGAGCACAGAAAACTAGCCATTAGACTGAAAAATATGGAGCTTGATAAGAGCAGTTTTGATGGAGGGTTGGGAACTAAAGATTTATTTAAAATGATTTAAGATAGAACAAGAGGAAATAATTGGAAAGAATGAAGAAAGACAACTTTTTAAAAGTTTTGCTCTAAGTGTATGAAATAAAATAGGTTGGGTCATGGACTGGGATGAACAAGTCACAAACTCCTTGAAAATTGAATGCTTAGGTTTCCATGTGTTTTCCCTGGCACAAGCTGATGAACGGATTTACTTATTTATTTTACGAAACACTACACAGATTGCTATTACAGGCTACTAAGGTGGAAGCAACAGCAATCAAGTGAGTTTCAAGAAGAGTCAGAATCTCGTCACACAAAGATAAACCCATTTCTCCAAGGATTCCTGTCAGCGACAGTATTTTGATGTATATTATCATCAAGCCCTAAATACGCTACTTGGTTTTTTTTTGGTTTTTTTTTGTTTTTTTTTTTGTTTTTTTTTGTGGTACACGGGCCTCTCACTGCTGTGGCCTCTCCCATTGTGGAGCACAGGCTCCAGACGTGCAGGCTTAGTGGCCGTGGCTCACGGGCCTAGCCGCTCCGCGGCATGTGGATCTTCCCGGACCGGGGCACGAACCCGTGTCCCCTGCATCGGCAGGTGGACTCTCAACCACTGCGCCACCAGGGAAGCCCTGCTACTTGTTTTAAATACTGTGGTACATTGCAATTCATTAGACCTTTTGAAAAAAAAGGAGAACATTTGAAGTTGTGGTGTGTTTTAATGAAGCAGGTGATCTTCTTGTTTTCAGAATGTTTACTTTCTGAAGCATAAAAGACTGATGATTAATACAAGTCACCCAGATCCAAAAATGGGGCAATGAGCACGGTTTTCAGCATGCTGGGTGTCAGACCCATCAGAGCCCTGCCTGCTGTGTTCTAATAACTGTAACAGAGCTTTAACATTTCTATTCCTGGTCTATTTCTCCATACTGTTTTTTGTTTGTTTACTGTTGTTGTTTTAATAGAAGCAGAATATCACTGTCAATAGTGGCTAGAAAACCCTGGTTGCCTGTTCACTAGCCCAGTGTACCTTACTTTATGAAATGTTGCCTTTTCTTAGAGTTATGAAGGTAAGAGGCCAGCACAACAGCTTCTCTCTCGCTGGTAAGTAACAGTTACAATATACTAAGAGTGTAAAGTAACCTAATCCGTTGTACATTGAAAGTAGATAGAAACCTCTTGTGAACACCTACAAAGTAGAATGTGTGAAAAAAGCAACTATCCTAGCTGCCTCAGCAGAGGGAAGAAAGAATGAAATCGACCTTATTTTTCTATTTAAAAAGTGAAGACAGAAACTGCTATAAGAAGCATCATAGCATAACTGTTCAACCAAGAGCTAACATTTGTATCATTTTAGAAAAATGTAATCATTATTCGTTGTGGATGACTTTTGCCTCCTGTGACATTTCTGACACTCTAGTCAATAAATAAAAAATGTGCTGACGGGAAGCTTATGTTGTAAATCATGTAATTTACAAGACAGTAAAATATGTCATGATACTGCATCCAGTACTTAGCCAAGAGCCTTTACAACACATAAATCTTACCATACTTTGATGCAGTCATAGAGTCTTGTTTCATGCTAAGCTTTTCAATTGTAGCTGAGCATTCATGATTGCTCTAGTAATAAGTACCATTTTTCTCCTCCATTTCTCTCCTTTCCCAAAGAAATGGTATCTGGAAAGTGCTAAAAATTTGAAACCTCCAGGAAATTGTTCTGAAACTGGAAGCCAGCAGGAAATTGACCTGAATACACTACAAGGAACATTCAGAGCATTGTTTAAACCATATTCCTTTATAATAGCCATTACATTTTTTCATGAGCACAATAGCACTCATATTCAAGCTACTGAACTCTGTACATAGAAGATGACCTGTAGTGTAATATCATCATAAGTTATAGCACAAGGAGGCTTGTACTTTTTATGGGATGAGGAGTTTATCTTCACAGCATGTTTAGGATCATTGCTGAATATCGCAACTGCCATTAAAAGCTTGCTAACTGTCTATGATGAAAAATTTCTACTGAAATCTTGATTCCTTCAAAAATCATCTAAAGATGTTTTTGAGGAAAATACTGTTTTGTCTATTACTTCCTACTCTGCTGATCTTGCACTGATTATAATTTGTTTTTCCAGCAGGCATCTTTGGCACTGCTCCTAAGTACAATGGTGTCCTGTAGAGATGCTGAAACTGCTGTTTGGAGTTTCAAATATTCTCACATAAATAAAGAGAAAAACTATAATAATAAGCCCTTTAGAAAATGTAACACTTCATCCTCATTTTATTTGATTCTGAAGTTAAATTGGTTAAGCTCTTGTGTAACCTTCCCTTTTAAAGTCTTACATTTTACAGTCAGCTGAACTCATGGGCTTTCCCTTTCTATATCATCTTCAGGTTGCCATTCTCCAGATGGAATTTTCCCTTCAATCTTTTACACAGCACACCATCATCACACGTTTTGTTCTTTTATATAGCTTTACTTTTCATCTGCAATCTGGTGCCTGCTCTGACTATCTTTACAACACCTAAGGGTGCATATGACTTTGAGCAATAACTTCCAATGAACTTCCATCCTTAAATACTACATAAATGAAAGGACATATACATGAATCAGGAACAGGAAGGAAACCATATTTTGACCTCAGGTATAAAATAGAGGAATGTTTTATATAACCATTTCCACATCCCTATAAGTATTTCTACATTCTAGAAATGCTTATGTTCACTATGCACAAGCCATACACAGAATGTGAATATCAGTTCTTTCTCTCTAGCCCTTTATGTTTTTGAATGAAATAATAAATTAAAAAGTGACTCTAAATAGCTTTTGTTTTCTTACTCTACACAAGATATCAATCATGTTTAGTACTGCATATGATGAAAGTATTTTTAAAATTTATTCTGTAAGTAATTTCAGAGTTTTTCTATTTAATATTATTTTTCACAGTTTTAAATGCAATACTCTGTGTTATAGAAATTTTACAAAATATATTAAAAAATCATGTGAAATCAAACCATTTTCAGTTTTTTTTAATGTATTACTGGAGGTATGTATACATTTAATAAAATTGTGAGAGTGTTGCACATGTGGTTTTGTTTTCCATTACACTATATCATAAGCTCTTTCTTATGTCATAAAATAGTCTTCCATAATTTTCAGGTTGTTTTCAGTTTTTTTACTACTATAAATAATATTTTGTTAAAAGTTCTGTGCTTAAAAAAATGTTCCATACTTAAATATCTTTTTAGATCCATTTCCTTAAATCTGTTGACAAACTATAAAGTTAAAAATATCTTTGTTATCAAATCTATTAATTTTTCCATTCTAATTATGCCTTTGTTTTATTGAATTGTGATAAAAATACAATGACATGGAAAAAATATAAAATTGTTAATATCTACCAAAATCTCTCCTCTTGTGGAGAGTAATGTCATGTCCAATTCAACACCTTGTTAACTGCTTGGAGCTAGGGGTACTGAGAATTCAAGAAAGTATACTGAAATAATACCAGATGGTAACCAAACACCTTGTAATGTGAGAGGGTTCTATGAGTGGAAGAAATTTGAGAGTTTTGAACACCCAGATGAATAGAGAAGCTAATTTGGAACACAGAGTAATTGCTCTGGAGCACAGAGAAGTCAGTGAATCTTGCTGCCAGATGGGGAAGGAGGAATAAAAGAGACCTAGGGTGCCACAAGAAAGAAGAAATTGTTGTTAAGCAGGACCATAGATAAACTGGCTGCAGTGGTGAAGATATGAAGAGAGAAGTTAAGAAAAAAAAATAAAAGCTGTGAAAAGTTGAAATGTACCCAAACAGAGACAGAAACACCCCTTCAGAAAGCCATAGGCATCTTGGGCAATAGGAAATATATACTCTGTGAGGATAATCAGAGGAAGACCTCTGGGCTAATTTATGTCCTCCTAACCTAGGTAACTTTCTGAGAGGAAAAGGAGTCCTAGCTATCTAGAAGAACCATAGATTTGTTTCTTTTCTTTTCTTGTGGTATGCGGGTCTCTCACTGTTGTGGCCTCTCCTGTTGTGGAACACAGGCTCCAGATGTGCAGGCTCAGCAGCCATGGCTCATGGGTCCAGCCACTCAGCAGCATGTGGGATCTTCCTGGACTGGGACACGAACACGTGTCCCCTGCATCAGCAGGCGGACTCTCAACCACTGCACCACCAGGGAAGCGTGAAGAACCATATTTTAAATAATTATTTTGTGACTATAGCATCAAAGGTGAAATCCTGAGAAGAGAAAAAATATGTGAAATAATACCACCCCCCATACATATAAATATATATTTATATTTTTCCTTTGCTTTATAGTCACCAAAATTTACTATAAAGAAGAGAAAAATATAACTCAGTGTTAATAAATGTAAACCAACTGCAGCTATAAAAGAAGAATGCAAAAGTAAATATAATAACAAGTGAAGAGATGGTCAGACATCTTGGAGGTGATGACTTGATAGTAAGAAAAGTAAACCAGGAGCTGATAAGACTTAACATAAGATATAAAAGGAAAAAAGAACCCTTTTAAAAATAAAAGTTAAATATAAATAAGTCAAAGAAAAATAGACACTGCAGAAAGCTTTATAAGGAAGATAGAAATTGCATATGAGATAAAGGGAAATAGAATTATAAAAAGCAAGATTAAAACAAGATTGAGAGAAATGATAGAAAAAATATAGGCATTGGAGATCAAATATATACAAGATTGCAGTACACCAAAAAGACAACAAAAAAAGGAACAAACTATGAAAATATAATTATTTTAAAAATCATAAGAAAAGAAGACAAATAACTGAAAGGGAATGCTATTTTACAGGAAGAATTACCCCATGAATAACAATCTTAGAATCTCCCAATAAAGTTAACTTTAAAAATTAATAATTCTATTGGGTACAAGCACACACACACACACACACACACACAAATGCACACAATTAATATAAGAATAAAATGTAGGCTGGGGCTTCCCTCGTGGTGCAGTGGTTGAGATTCCCCCTGCCGATGCAGGGGACATGGGTTCATGCCCTGGTCCGGGAAGATCCCACATACCGCGGAGTGGCTAGGCCCGTGAGCCATGGCCACTGAGCCTGCACGTCTGGAACCTGTGCTCCACAACAGGAGAGGCCACAACAGTGAGAGGCCCACGTACCGCAAAAAAAAAAAAAAAAAAAAAAAATGTAGGCTGGCCTCAGATCCTCCACAGGAATATTTAATTAAAATGAAAAAGGAAAAGAGCATATATCATAAAACATGTTAAAAAGACATACAGAAAATGAAGTTTGGGGAAAAGGTGGAGTAGGAAGCACCAAGAATATTTCTCTCCATCTAGACAACAATTGTGCCAGCAGCAATTGCCTGAAGTGACTATTTTGAAACTCTGTGTCTTATTTTAACAATAGCAGCTTTCAGAGGAAATTTTAGCTGGTAAATTGCTGTCCATTTCATCCCTTAGTGTGAAGGTGACTACTCATTCTCCATCCCTCAGCTCTGTGACAGGCAGCTGCGGTGATGGCAACCACATTTTTGGCATGGTTTCCTGGAGCCAGGGTGAGCAATAAGGACTTATTTGTCCTCCAGATACCAGGGTTCTGTGTTCTGATTATGGATGCTTCTGATTGCTAAGATGGTAGCAAGCAGCCTGCCTACCATGGTTTCAAACCCCACTGGCTGAAGTAGCTTCCACAAGATTTAAAGGAACTTCACTTAATTTTTTGGACATTCAAAAACAATTATGTATACAGTGGAATTGGGAAAGACACTATACATATGCAGGGAAAGACGTAGACTCAGGAAACACTTGAAATCTTAATCTGAGACAGATTCCTGACATAGAGACACATAACAACAACCACAAAAACAAATAACAAACCTAGGGGAAAGGTAAGAATCTGATTTCAGAATTACCATTTTATAGGATTCAAATGTCCAGCTTTCAACAACAAAGAGGCATTTAAAGAAACAAGAAAATATGTCTCACTCAAAGGAATAAAATAAATCTACATGAAATATGCTTGAGGAAGCAGAGTTATCAGACTTACTATACAAAGACTTTAAAACAATTATCTTAAAGGTACTCAAGACCTAAAGGAAGACATGGAAAAAGATAAGGAAATAATGTGTGAATAAAATGAAAATATTAGGATGACATAGAATATTTTTAATGAAAAGAAATTCTTGAGTTGAAAGTACAATAATTGAAATGAAAAATACACTACAGATGTTCAAAAGAAGATTTTAAAAAGCAGAATGAAGAATCTGTGAACCTCAAGGTAAGACAATAGTTCTGATTTTGAAGAATAAGAAGAAAAGTTAACAAAGCTTAAGGTTCCTCTGGGAAACCATCAATCAGACCAACAAATGCATTCTAGAGACAGTGGCAGAAAGAATATTTGAAGAAATACTGTCTAAAACCTTTCCAAAGTTGATGAAATTCATAAATCTGTGAATTCCATAATCTCAAAAACTCCAAAGATGATAAACTCAAAAAGACTGCACCAAGACGTACCATTCTCAAACTATAGACAGCTAAAGACAGAGAGAGAATTTTGAAAGTAGCAAGAGAAAACCCGACTTATCACATATGAGGGATCATCAGTAAGATTACAAGCCTATTTCTCATCAGAAATCTTGGAGAAGATAGAAGACAGTGGGTTGATATATTCAAAGTGCTGAAAGAAGACAACTGTCAAAGAAGAATTCTATATTTGATAAGTGTCCTTTAAAAATGCAGGAGAAATTAAGACATTCTAGGATAAATGAGAGGTGAGGGGGCTCTCCACCATTAGACCTGTAGTGTGGAGTCCTTCAGATTGAAATTAAAGGAAACTAGAGAGTCAGTCAAAGCAATATGAAGAAATAAATATCTCAGGTAAAGGTAAATACATGGGCAATTATAGAAGCTAGTATTATTGTAATTTTAATTTATAACACTTTAATTTTCTATATTATTTAAAAGACAAATGCATTAAAAAGTAATCTATGTTATTGGGTGCACAATGTTAATGTTGTTATCTGTGACACCAATAACAGAAAGTGAGTAGAGCTCTATGGGAGCAGAGATTATATAAATATTTATTATGCAGAACTTGTTCACATGACTATGGAAGGCCACAGTCTGCAGTGTGGGCTGGCAGGCTGGAGGCATAGGAAAATTGATGATGCAGATAAACTTTTAAGGCAGTCCTCTTGCTTGGGGAAGATGGCTTTTTTTTTTTTTTCTGGTACGTGGGCCTCTCACTGTTGTGGCCTCTCCCGTTGTGGAGCACAGGCTCCAGATGCACAACCTCAGCGGCCATGGCTCACAGACCCAGCTGCTCCACGGCATGTGGGATCTTCCCAGACCGGGGCATGAACCCGTGTCCCCTGCATCGTCAGGCGGACTCTCAACCACTGTGCCACCAGGGAAGCCCTAGATGGCCTTTTTGTTTGATTCAGTCCTTCTACTGATTGTATGAGGTCCACCCATATTATGGAGGACAATCTGTTCTACTAAAAATTCACTGATTTAAATGTTAGTCTCATCTAAAACAACCTCCAAGTTGACATATAAAACTAACCATCATAGGAAGGAATTATATATCATGAAAGATTCAAGAAAATAATAAAATATTAAAATTATATACACTTACATACCTAATAACGACACTAAAATATATGAAGCAAAAATTGACAGAATTGAAGGGATAAACAGTTCTACAATAATTGTTGGAGATTTCAATACCCCACATTCAATAATAGATAGATCAACCAGACAGAAGATAAATGAGAGAATGGATGACTTGACCAACACAATAAATGGACCAAACCTAACAAACATGCAGAACATCCCACCCCACAACAACAGAATATACATTATTCTCAAGTTCACATGGGACATTCTCCAGGTTAGATCATATTTAGACCACAAAATAAGTCTCAATAGATTTTTTAAAAATTAGTATTATATAAAGTATCTTTTCCAACCACAACAGAATGAAATTAGAAATCAGTAACAGATGGACACCTGGAATATTTAAAATATGTGGCTATTAAACAATGCACTCTTTTTTTTAACATCTTTATTGGAGTATAATTGCTTTACAATGGTGTGTTAGTTTCTGCTTTATAATAATGCACTCTTAAACAATCAATGAATCAAAGAAGAAATCACAAGAAAAGTCAGAAACTACTCAAGAAAAATAAAAATGAAAATACAATATATCAAACTTTATGGATGTAGTAATAGTAGTACTTAAAAAGAAATATATAGCTGTAAACGCTTACACTAAAAAATAACATCTCAAATCAATAATCTAAACTTACATCATAAGGAACTAGAAAAATAAGAGCAAAATAAACCAAGACAAAGTAGAGGGAGAAAATGATAAAGATTAGAGCAGATATAAACAAAGTAGAGAATAAAAACACAATAGAGAAAGTCAATGGAACCAAAGTCTGCTTCATTGGAAACATCAACATTGACAAGGAAAGAAAGATAAGGTGAAAATAAATAAAATTAAAAATTAAATGAGATATTACTACTGACCTTACAGTAGTAATATAAATGTAAAATGATTAAATATGAATATAAAATAATCATAAGGGATTATAAGGACTACTATGAGGGATATAAAGGATTAAATATAAATATAAATATAAAATAATTATAAAAGGATTACAAGGGACTACTATGAGCAATTATATGCCAAAAAATTAGTTAAAACCTAGAAGAGAGTTTCCTCAAAACACACAAATCACATAAATGAACTCAAGAAGAAATAGAAAATTTCAAATAACCTACAACAAATAAAGATTCAATGAATAGTCAAGAATCTCCCAACAAA
Source organism: Mesoplodon bidens (assembly GCF_964165515.1). Classification (NCBI taxonomy): domain Eukaryota; kingdom Metazoa; phylum Chordata; class Mammalia; order Artiodactyla; family Ziphiidae; genus Mesoplodon; species Mesoplodon bidens. Next base: position 76,218,315 of record NC_138164.1, on the reverse strand, counting down.
GAAAAGGCCTGGAATGGATTACTTCACTAGTGAATTCCACTTAACATTCAAAGAATAATTAATATCAACCTTTCTCAGACTTCCCAAAAATAATTTAGGAGGAGGAAACATTTCCTATCTCATTCTATGAAGTTAGCATTACTCTGATATCAAAGCCAGATAATGACATCACAAGAAACTAAAATCATATTCTAATAGCTCATATGATTATAGATAAAAAATAACAAACAGAAATTAGCAAATTTAATCTACCAGAATATTAGAAAGATTTTTTACCATGTCCACTTGAGATTTATTCTAGGAATTCAAAGGTGGATCACCATAAGAAAATGAATGTAAAATGGCACAGTAATACAATGAAGGAAAAACACCATGAAAAACTCAATTGATTCAGGAAAAAAACTGAAAAAATTCAATATTTTTTATGACAGAAACTCTGAAACAACTCAAAAGAGAAGGAAATTTTTACCTTTTGCCATATAAGGTAACCAATATAGAAAAAAATCCAGTATATATTACTAATTAAAAAAAAGGAATTTCAGGGCCTCCCTGGTGGCGCAGTGGTTGAGAGTCTGCCTGCCGATGCGGGGGACAGGGGTTCGTGTCCCGGCCTGGGAGGATCCCAAGTGCCGCAGAGCGACTGGGCCCGCGAGCCATGGCCGCTGAGCCTGCGCCTCCGGAGTCTGTGCTCCACAACGGGAGAGGTCACAGCAGTGAGAGACCCTAGTACCACAAAAAAAAAAGGGGGGAGGGGAATATAAAATATATATGTAGGTACTATTGTCTGTATTGGAATAAGGAACATTGGAAGAATACATATACAAAAAAAAAAAGAAAGTGTTTACCCATAGGGAGCAAGGGGGAAATTGAGTGGAGAAAAAAACAGGAGAGGGAGTAAGGTTCTTCCCTATGTATTACTTAATATAATTTTTGAATCTTATAAACTTATTACCTATTCAAAAAATAAATAAAAATTAAATGTGTCCTTTATCGTTAAATATATATACTTGATTTGGTTTGAGGCTTTACATATTATATGAATCTATGTGTGCTTGTATTTTAATATCTCTGGTATTTAAAAAAAGTCCATAGTATTTGAACCTACACGAGTCAGCCAGTTCAAAATGTGCCTTTTCTTTTGGTGCAGCAAAGGATTCTTCATGAGTCTTCTCTAGTTGTCATGTCGATTCAGAAACTCACAAATCCAAATAATTTCACAAATGTGAAAGCAACAAATAACACACGTAATTCATTTTACAATAAATGTATGATCAAAGGAGGAAGTTACTTTTCCTAGTGGTAGGAATGGATTGACCCCAAGAGACACATTACTTGAGTGACAAGAATTTACCAGTGGAGTAAGGAAGGAAAGCCAGAACAATACTAGAGCAATGGCATCCAGGTGCGAAAGAGCCCCCTTGAGCTCAGAAAGGGGGGGAGATGGTCTTTTCTGTTGGGAAACATGGCATGTTTTTGTGTCCCAGCATTTGCAAAATATATAAGGAGAGATATAGGGCAGACGGATTGGAGCCTGATTTGGAAAGTTTTTCATACCATGCAGATATTTCATAATAATATTAAAAAAATTTTAAAAAGACAAAACAAATAAGTCACCCAGAATTTCAATTTCATCTGAGAGGCAGCAAGCTCTATTTGAATCTGAAAGCAATTTCTGTCCCTAGGAAAACGATGCATGTTTTCACCCTAGTGCTTTGTTCATGGTATTCTCTAGAACTGGCACATCTTTATTCTATTCCTGCCCTTCTCCTCTTCAACTCTCCCTCCCATTATCTTTCACTATGCCAAGTTATATAGGGCTGAAATAAAATGCTGCCTTCTCTGTGAACCATTTTCTGACTTCCCATGCAGTTAACATCTCTTCTGCTCTGTGTTCTCACAGTATTCTATACAGTTCTCTACTTTCACATATATCACATTGAATTGTAATCTACTTATTTTTTTTTCTTCCTAGAATTTCAGAGTCTTGAGAGAGAGAGCTAGGTCCTAATGACCTCTGTCTTAGTGCCTAGCACAGCCTCTGACATATGGGAGTTACTCTATAAGTTTTTGTTAAAAATGAATGAATGAATATCCTTAATTAGTTGATTCATTGGTCAGGACGATTAGCCAGCTACTGCTCAGCCAACCTGCACGTAATATGAATAGAGAAGCTTTAATTCTAATAATGTTACTTTCATTCAACATTAACATGAACAATTGACTATTTTTCTTTCACTTAACTTCCTCTGCAACTGCTACAGCCTTATGTGATCGAGATATGTGCCAATTTTCTCTGCATATCATTTGTTTATATGCATTTGATCAAAATATTATTTTCTAGAAATCATTTCCTGGGCATGATTCCTCATATAAGCACTGCTTGGTCTGTACCTTCTAAAACAAATGGTTGAGGACATGGGCAAACTTTTCATGTCAATTTTCCAACTGAAACAAGTGTTGTGAGCCCACCCAAAACTGAGGCAGACTGCTTCCATGCAGGAGTGGGATGAGAAGGAGCAGGAGTGGGTTGAGAAGGGTCACCAACCCGCTGGGTTTATACAGCACCACTGAAGATCAGCGAACTGACACCTAAAAAAGCAGACAGACTTGGTGTGAACAGCTATCCCAGCCAAAGATTCATCGTCACTTTCTCTCCTAGTCATTACTGCCTTAGGGCTTCTGCTTTTCAAGAGCCATTACTGCTTCCAGTGTTTGTCATTTCTGCAGATTTTTGTATAACAGAAAAATATATTCAGGTTATAATTATTTTCTTAGAGTTGATAACCACATGATAATTTTGCAATAGATATGGCTAGGACTTAGAAAGACCAGAACCGTAGAGGGTTTTGGAAGTGGGCCTGAACAATTTGCCAGTTGAGGGTAAGTAAGTGTTAGGATACGATGGAAGGATTTTAAGCAGGGAATGATGATGTTGTCAGGTTTGTGTTTCAGAAAAATTAATCTGAAAGCATGCACAGGCAGTATCAGATGGCATAAAAATTAGAGGCAGGAACATCTGCTTGCAGACTGTTAAACCAGTCCAGATGAGAGGCGAAGATAGCTTTAATTAGGACAATGGCAGGTAGACTAAATTTTTGATGGCCTACTGGAACTTTCCCCTAATATCTGTAAAGCGAATCTTAAACTTAAATCCATCTCTAAATAACAAAGCCCATAAAACTAAAAGCTCTTTCATCTTCATCCCCCAACTATTCATTCTTCCTGGTTACTTGCATCCTCTCCCTCACTCATCTCATCCCATCAGTCACTTACTCCTGTTGATTTTACATTCTAAATAAGAATCTACTCACTATTTCATTCCTATTATCATTGTCTGTGGAGAGAAGGATGGAAACATATTTATTAAGCGCAGATAATCAAGTAACATATGATCCAGTCCCTTAAATTATTTTTAGATGATCTTGTGTAAGCTACCTAACCATGCTATGTTTTCCCCTCATAAAAGATATTATTTATAATAATAAAATAGTATTATTTTATTATATTCAACATAAACTATTAAATCAATATTTTTCTTTTGGCTAGTATTATATATTTTATTCAACACTTTCACAGAATCTATCAATACATGTACTTTATTTCAGTAGTCCTGAAACATTAGTCTTTACTGGGATCACTTGGAGAGCTTTAAAGAAAGAGTTTCTGATGTGGGCCTAATATTTACATTTCCAACAAGTTTCTAGGTGATACTGATGCCACTGGCCCAGAGACCACACTGAGAATCACTGACCTTTTTTAGCTCTGCCTGTAAATTAAAGTCAACTTAGAAAAAATGAATTTGGTTTTATCCTCTTCTAACACAAAGTAATTCTATAACCATGGATATATTTTTTTTGACTTTGTGAGTTGTAGTTTTCTCACCTGTAAATGAAGCAGTTCCATCTCCAAATCCTCTATTTTAGGCTAGATTCCTATCATGTTTCTGAAGTAGGCAGGTATTTTGTAAGTGAAATGAAGAGGTCACTGTTTCTTAAGGAAAATATAAGAACTCTTAGTTTGGATATAACATTTTTAAAATGGAAATAAGGGAACTATTGTGTTTAAATTCCCAATTCTAAGTATCCTTATCGGGTAATTTCTAGATCTAGAAACTCTTTGACTCAGTTTTAATAAAGCAATGTTTCCTGGTTTGGGGATATTGGAAAATGTTCATCATAAGAAATGTTGAAGTGGAGCCTGAAATTTCAGAAAACATTCCAGTGTGAAATAGTCACAAAATCATTCCTATGATTGTGAGGTACATAAGACTGGTTAATGACAATGCAAAAGCTGGGTAAGATAGACCAGTAGATGCATTTCTCAAATGATTTCAATGATTTTGAATTGAAAACATCAATTTTTCCTTTGACTCTGCTTGAATGCAACTCAAGTGGGATGAGAGATTTTGCAATGTAAAAGGAAATGCCCAAACAAGTTTCAGTGCATTTAAGAATCACTTAGTCTAAGCTATTTTTGATTGAGTGCAATAGCTCTAGGATGAGATTTCACAGGTCAATTTCTATTTGCCACTATCTAGTCAAGTGTTATATGCTTCTATTTACTAAACTAACACGGTGACACACGAATGATCTTCAGGAGATTGCTGTTTATGACATAAACTCAGAAATTAAAATGATAAAGTCATGACCTATGAAAAAATTCAGATGGTAATTCTAGGTAACACTCTTCTTCCTTTCTCCTATAGGATATTACAACAAAGTCTCTCACAGTATGTTCTGGTGGGACACTGGTTTTCAGGAGAGAACTAAGTAGTTTTGTTACACCAATCCAATAATTAATGGTCATGTCCCATATTTACCAAATATTAATTTTTAAAAAGTTCAGTGACACTGTGTTCCCAATAATACATTTTTGTTAAAAATTTGGCACATGCTACTGTTTATCTACACTAGAATCTGGCTTATGTATGTATTAGATTAAGCCCAACAATGTACTCTCTTATTTGAGAGTTAAGATAGGTTTAAGTTTAATATGTGTCATAATATTATATTAGTGGTACATTGTTCCTCTAGGTACTCTGCTACCTGAACAAATCTGGAAACCACTATATTTCAGAGATGAAGAAGAAAAGGAAATAATAAAATAACAACAATAATAAACAATAACAAATAAAAATAAAGCAATAATTTTATTCTCATTTGACCATATGTCCTTGCCAATAACTCCCTACTTGAGGTAACTCATGTGGAGAAATTGTATGTGGCAGGACAGAATCTGAGCATCTTTGGATACTTAGAGTAATGCCATAACCACCTCATATCCATAATTCTAACACAGCTGTTAAGTTGTCCAGACACCAAACAACTGTTTGAAATTGCCCAAAATGAGTATTTGAGGAGAAAGTAATATCAGTGTAATTAGAAAACTGAACTAGAAGTCAGGAAATATGGGTTCTAACGGGTTTGATCTCACCCAATTTTGGGTATGTACCTTAAAATGTCTGAGCCTCTATCTCCTCATCTGTAAGTGGAAAACTAATAGCTCTGTGGATCACATGAATGATAAAAGATACTTTCCAATCCCTCCTGCCTAATTTTCTTATATTCAATTTTTCTTCAATCTGTTTTCCACATAATAATGTCTGAATTTAACTTTGTGAAACATTCATCTGATCACCTAATTTTCCTACTGGAGAAAGGTTTATTTTATTCTTATTATATAGATGAACATACAGAAAGGCCAAATTCTAATATTTGAGGCTATCTTCAGTTTTGTCCCATCTGATTCTTTTAGCTTTATCATCACTCAGACTTTCATACAAAAAAAAAAAAAGGAAACTAAACTATTTATTATTCTATGAACATATTGAAATTAACTTACTTCCATGTCTTTGTGTGGACTTTTCCCTCTGCCTGGAATGTTCTTTATCAACTGTTGAAATCCTTCAAGATCCAGCTGATATACCATCATCTTTCTTATGCCTTCCCCAATAAACTCAACTGGAAATCATTGCTCCTTCTTCAGTGATCTATTTTACTTTTGCCCAGTATTCAAAGTAATTTATGGACATTTCTGACCTCCTACGAGATATTTAGTTCCACTGATGTTAGAATATCTTGACATAGCCTAACACATGAAAGTGTTCAATAAATGTTTGCTGAGGCAATTTAAATAGTGAATAAGTATATTCATCTTTGAAAACAATAAGCATTCTATTATTAATGTTACATATAATAGTCTATGAAGAATATTGCCTACTGTTTACACATCTCTGATTTATTTATACTAATTCACTGAACAACTTTCTTTATTTATGCTACTAGTAGACTAATACTGTACAGCAGACTTACTTTCAATACCTTAAAATCAGTACATAATGTCTTATATGAGCAGTAAACAAAATAGAGAAATGCAGAAATATACCCATCTCTAAATAATTTGAGTATATTTTATGTATGTTTCTTCAAACTCTCTTCTCTGAGCTGTAAATATTGCTAAAAACAATAGTTGTGAAAGGGCACCATCTGCTATGCAAAGGATGGAATACTAAATGCTTCTTAGAAATCAAATGTGGGTTTGAAATTAATTCCACTATTTACTAGCTATGTAACTTGAGCAAGTTACTTAAATGTTCTTAGCTTCATTTCTCTCAGCTGTAAAATGGGAATGCTAACCTCACTGATCTCTTACAGTAGACATGAAGTTTACAGGATACACACACACAATTTTCAGTCTTGAGTCTTGTATATCATACACAACCAGTAATCATTAGCTATTATATTAATGACAACAATGATTACTTTATTGTTACAAATAATTACAAATTATTTTACATTTGTCAACATAGAATGGAGCTTGGGATTCTTAATATGTCTTTCTTTTTTACTCTATTCTTGAGGTAAATAATGACTTTGTAATAGTTTAATTAATAACTAACTCATCTATATTACAGATTATAGTTTTTGTAGATTTTATTAAAATGGTAAAGCCATCTCTTGAAAATAAAACATATTTATAAATATCTGAACTTATGTGAAAATCCTATAAAATTTATAACTCCGAACAGCAATGATTACTTTTTCAACCATTCCCTGCCTTCTGTAATTTAAGTTATAGACTATGTATAATTAGACAGTTTACATAGTCTTGTTCCATTCTTTGTCGTTGAAGAATGTCTTGGGTATGTTGTAACCAGATATTACTTGCTGAGCCATGTCAGCCACTACTGCACATAAGGTGAAATTCTCAGGACACAAGAATATTGAAATAACTTACTTAATATACCTGATCCATTAATATACAGTGTCTGGGGTTTTATTTTTTAAGTTTCCCATGACAACACCATGACTTTTCTAAAGAAAGGGTAAACTCTCTCCCTTTTCCCAACAACTATTACTAAAACCCACCTTGAAGCTTCCAATTGAGTCTAACCTGGCTGTTTTATTAGACAAATACCCTGCCTTCATGGAATTAATATTCGACTTGTAGATAGAGATGTTAAAGTCAAAATTACCACAATAGGTACCCAGTATTATTATTATCATCTGGTGTTACCCCTGGGTAAAGAAGAAAAGAATGTTGAAATTGAGCTTGACTATAGTTTACCTCTCATATCATTATTACTCATGGTTCAGAATTAGAAATTTGAAAGTGATTTCAAAACTACTGGGATTTTTGTGAATGTGTAGTCTTATGGAACTGTCAAAGATTTGGGTGGACAGAGTGACCTGAAAAGCTGTATGATGTGGACAAATTATGTAATCATTTTGAGCCAGATTTTCTTTATCTGAAAATAATGATAATTATACCTTAGAGATATTGTAAGAATTACAGAAAATAAAAAATTTCAGGTGCCTAACACAGTGCTTAACAACCTTTCACTTTCAGTTACAGGGCACCTTTTAATTCTGGATAATTTAAACTTGATGGATAATGTGATAAGCAAATTCTGAAGAACCCTGCAGTCCCCCAGATCCCATGTCCTGGTTAGTCAATAAATGTTGATCAAGGTACTGTTGTGAAGGACTTTGCAGATGTAAATAAAGTCCCAAGTCACTTGACCTTAGAGTTTTCTTTAGCTGGTAGCAGAAGAGAAAGTCAAAGGGAGTTGAAGCATGAAGGGGATTCAACTGACAATTCAACATTATCAGCTACAATTTTCTGAAAAGATCCTTGGCAAGGACTAGCTAGTGTTCTTTAGGGGATGAGAACAGCTTCTGGCCAATAGCCAGGAAATGAGGACTACAGTCTATAACCACAAGGAATTGAATTAAGCCACACTCTGAGTGGGCTCAGAATTGGATTTTTTCTCCAGATCTGCAAAAGAGCCCAGGTGTGAGACTCCTTCAGTGTGAGACCGTGGACAGAGAACTCAGTTGAGGCATATAGGACTTGTGACCTATAGAAACTATGAGATGATAAAAGGGAGTGGCTTTAAACTTCTTTATTTGTGAAAATTTGCAATGTAGCAATAGAACACCAGTACAGATAAATGTTAGGTTTCTTCACTTCATAGTCAAGATGCATTATTTAACTTTTACTAGTTTTTCATAATGTTTGTCTTTTTGCATTAAAAAACAAAGAAAAAATCTTACTTTAAATATTTTCTGGTAAGATAATTGTTTCTAAGTCTCTTGATCTTTGTCCTTGACTTTCTATAGGTGTTCACCTATAGTTAGATACAGGACATAAAAAAAATGTGCTTAATGTTCTTGGAATAATTTGGTCACAGGTGTACTGTCTTCAGGCAGCAGTCTACCATGATAGATAAACTCCAAATGTAATGGCTTTCTCTGGGGCCTTATCCTCATTAATATCGTGAGGCATTTGGCTTTTACCGATATGCTCTCTGGATTTTACATAACATCAACTCAGTTATCCTTTGAGCCTTACATCTTTCCTTCTTCATCTGATTCTGTGGCCATGTCTCATTCCATAAAAACGTTTTTCAAAAACCAGTGTTTCTCTAACTGCTTTCTTGCTTTGATTGTATGTTTTGATAAATGGATTTTATATATTCATCTATTTCAACTCTCACCTTCCTACAGCATCTAACACAGGGCCTGGAAGCAGCAGGAGCTCTATACACAAGTAAAATTTAAAACTTTTGATGACTCCCAGCTTTATATTTCTAATCCTAATTCTTCCCAAGCCATTGGAGCTCATGCCCAACTACTTATGAGACATATTTATTTTGACGTAGAATTTCTAAGTAAAATATAGGGCACCCTGTTAATATTTTTTAAGTATGAATATGTACCAAATATTGCATGGGACATAGTTATCCTAAAATAGTCAATATTTATCTGAAATTCAAATTAAATTGGACTTCTGTATTTTTATTTATTGAATTGGCAAGCCTAGTTTGATGCACATTGAAATCTTGAAGTCAAAATGTCCAAACCAAATTAATATTATTACTCAAAGCAGCACCTGTGACGTCCTTCACTGTTAGATTAATTTAACCAACCAGGCCTGATTCCTTAGGATAAATAAGTAGCATACCTGAGTAATTAATTAATAAAGCACAGACCCTGGACCCCGAATTACAGTTGCACAGGTCTAATTCTTAGCTTCATCACTTATTAGCTGTGTAGCCAATAACAATCTACCAAGCTAAAGGCTGTTTCCTTATAGGCAACAAGAAGGTGATAATAAAAGTAGCCCATATTGATAGAGTTTCATAAGAATTAAAATATAGAATCATGTAAAGCACACAGCCAGGCATCTAAGAACTAATCAGTTCTCTCTCTTCCCCATTTATAGCTCATAGAGCATAAATTAGGGTAATACTGGGTTGTAGCAAGAACTCAAAGATATTCAAGGAATGTAGAGAAGTAGTGAATATCTTGATACTTTTCAAATATTAATATAAGTATATATTGATTTGATAGCTTTATAGAGCAGAAATAAAATTATTTATCAAACTCACATCTACTTTTTCATATTTATATGTCTGGCAATAAGTTCTTATTCTGTCTCTACCACAATATTAATTTTTCCTGTGGATGAGAAACTCCTATTTAGTTTTCTACAAAGCAGGAAGCAATGCATGATTTTAATTCTTTTATACTATGAGGTTTACAAAAGCTAATTTTTCTTTGATGGACCTTAACTATTTGGCTCTTTGTAATAGGCATTTCGCTAGATTTTCAAATTCTGAGGAAAACATTTAATACAGTGCTGAGCAACAGAAAACATAAAAAATGTACATTGCCTAGTTTTAGGAAAAGAGTATGTGGGTGGAAGTTTAGACTCTTTCTGTTGTATGTGTTTTTCCTGAAACTAGTCAATCATTAGGCAGTGAGGTGGTGAAAAAGTTTACACTGTGTTAGGAAATTAGATAATATTTAATATTTCTTGAAATTATTAAACTGAATCTATAATATTCTGAAATCAGCTGAAAAAGACTTGGACTAATTTAATATTGCAATATATTTAAATATTTCCATGCATTTAAATCATTAATTAATCATTAGTAAATGAACCTAAAAGTTCTTGAATATCTACTGTGTATGAATCACAATGCAAGGACTATGTGACACTGGGAATTCTTATTAAGGGAGTGCTACCATGGAATCTGTACCTTAAGGTGGGTAGACAGAAATGACAGGTAGGATAGACTGAAAGGAGATCTGAAGGAGGCAGTGGTAATAATCCATGTTTGTGCTGGAACAATGTCAGTGTAGAGTATTCCAGGTAATAATCCAGACCTGTGCTCAAGCCATGGAAGCAGAGAGAAGAGAAATCCAGGTAATAATCCATAATATGCTAGAGTGAGACAAAAGTGGAGGAGAAAGGAACTCTCTGGAAGACTTTTTAAAAGAACACAATATCATTATTATTTAAAATATCCATTAAAGTTAAACATAATGATAATCATCGGCCAAGGAAAGGGAGCTGAAAGATCTGATATAATAATAAATGCACTGCTTACATGTGAATTGGGAATATTAGAACTCCTAAGTAATTTCCAAGAGAATTATTTGACAAAAGCCTCTTGACCTGGACTGTGATATGTCATTTATAATGACTCCAGCAACATGAATCTGCAAGGAATGAATCAGGCCATGAGATAGCATCAGGGCAAGGGTCAATTTGTTCTTTGAAAGAGTTTATCTGTTATCACTGGATAATAGATTGGACTCTGCAGCTCAGTCAAAGCTTTAACCCAGCTGCTACCACTCACCTGCTGCCCCATACCAGTAATTAATGTCAATCAGAGCATTCCCGGGGTTATCGTGAAACCTGAAATTGGGCCCTGGCATTTGAATTCTAAAGAAAATGTTCCCTACTTGCCTCTTAACAAGCTTGTCTATTTAAAGCATTCACACTAAAAATATATTAAGTACTTCAGATTTTCTCATGTGTCCTGTCTCAAAAGCTATATGATAAGATTTGGATATTAAGAAGAAAGAGTAGAGAAAGCATTTTTTTCCCTCTATTTTCAGTTATAGTGGCAAAGTTTGTTTTATTTTATTTGTTTTGTTTTCACTTGATCTAAAAATCTTTGGGTAGAGATGTTAATTTCATTGGTGGATCTGAAAAGTTTCCTTCAGTAAGGCCAAAGATAGAGAGAAACTACTGACTCCAAGTCCTCAAATAAACACGGCACCAATCAGAAAATTCCAGGGCTTAAATAGCTGGTCCAAGTCAGAGGTGACAAGGAAGCAAAGCAAATGGCAAAGGCTACTCTTTAGTGACAATAAGATTTACATAAAATTACAAGATTGGAAAGGTGCAAGAATTACATCTCTATATACAGTCATCAGGATTACTATGATACTGTTTTATATAATAAAATATTCCTAGCATGATTAGATTACCTACAACTTGAGGGTCATGTAAGGGTTATGGGATAAAACAAGTATTATAAGGCCTCTCTCTACCTTCACCTATGTCTGTGGGTCTGTCCCCTAGCCTCCAATCTGTCTCCACCAAAAAAAAGAAAAAAGAAAAAGAAAATTGTCAGCAGAAATAAGGATTGATTCTAAACCCAGGAAAGGTTGAGACAAAATATGTGGTTGTTTTTGTTTTTCTATTTTATCATATCAGTAAAGCAGGTATTCTACAGATAACTTTTCAGCCATATGGCTTTTATTTAACAGTTAACTACTAAATATTTAACAGTCAACAATTAAATACTTGTCTCGCTTGACCTTAAGAGCAATATTTTGCTAATCATAATTTCTCATATTTCTTATTTAAGTTCTTCTCCTTCCATCTCTTCCTAAATGCACAGGGGTACTTCTCCTTACTCTCTGATCTTTTGGTTCACATTTCCTTACTGGAAAATCTTAATCACTTCTGTGATTTTAATGATCATCTATAGGTGAAAAATTCCAAACACTATTTAGCTATGACTTCTCTCTGAGTTTCAGATTTATAAATCTAAATATTTGTTTGACTCTCCTTAGATAACTATATAAATTTTAATACTTAATATATACATACACAATTAGACATATTACCTTCTTTTCAACATATCATCACTTTACCACACATAGGATTTTACTTCATGCTGTAGAATCCTCTCATTCAATATAGCACTCTTTCTACATGTCACCGCCTCACTATATCTATCAGTCTCATTATTCTTAGTTATTTCTAAAATCTGCCCTTCCTTTGTTTTCCTATAATCAAGAGCTTAGTTGAATTCTTCTTCACCTTTAATCCATAAGAATGTAAAATCTTCTTATCTTAAATGTTTATCTTTAAAAAAATCTGTTCAAACTGTCTATCATTGACTGATTAATTAGTTAATTCAAAATATATTCATTAACTAATTAATATATAACAGGCACAGTTAAGGGTGTTGAGATTACAACAGTAAAAAGAGAAAGATGCAATTCTCCTATCGTCACTGAATTTTTGTTATGGAAAAGTGATGGAAAGGAATATTACCAGTATTACCAATGTTGATAAATCGTGTGCATGAAGGAAACAAACAGTATGCTTAAGCTGAAAATAACAGAAGGAAAATGAAATTTAATTCTGATTTCAAGGAATACCTTTCAGAGGAAGTGACATATAAACCTGCACTAAAACATGAGAGCGAGCTAGTCATGGGAAATATATGTGTGCATGGGGTGGGGCTTGGCTGTGGTGGTGCAGAATCTTCCAAGCAGAGGGAACAGTATATGTAAAGACTCCTGGTGGAAAAGTGCTTGTCATGGTCGAGGAATTAAAAAAAAAAAAAAAAAAACTACCACTGGGACTAGGACACAATGAATAAGGGTTAGAGTGGTGGCAGTGGAGTTTAGGAAAAGACAAAAGTTGGATCATCCAAACCTTGTAATCGGTGGTATGGATTTTACATGTCTCTGAATTACAATTAAGTCATTAAGTATTTACAAGTCTGAGTAATAAAGTAAGTGGCCTGCAGAATGATGCTTAAGTTCAGTGTTTCTAGTGATATATATATATATATATATATATATATATATATATATATATATATATATATATATATATATATATATATATATATATATATATATATATACTCTTTACAATTTAAACTCTATTTTCATCCAAGCTTTGTCTCTGGATACTTGACGCCTTACATATATGTTTTGCGAGTCCCTCCACCTCTGAAATTGCTGGTTTATACCTTTGTGGCTTAGTTTGTTCTTCTCCCTTTGCTTGGAGTATTCTCTCCCAATTTCTTTGTTGAAGTTCTACATATCCTAGAGGCCAATTCCACCTAATATCACCTGCAGGAGCTCCAGGCCAGCTTAGCAACATATTTTGTTTTGCCCTCATATGTGAGTGGGACATGTGAGTGATGTATCTGGAGGCCATGATTATACATAAATTTATAATATATGTAAATTTATATACAAGCTGGACCCTACGGGGGCTTCCTGGGACACAGCCCCATCCCCAATATCCTCTGCCTGACTCTTGTTTGTAAAAAAGCTGTAGTCTCCCTGGCCTCCCCTGAGGCACAAAAAACTGGCTTAAGATTTAATTATTGAAAGGATGTGAACATGTAGTGACAAAAATAACAGTTGGGCCAGGAGAACTGGTAACAATTTAAACAGTAAATCAGCTGTATAGCAGTCACAGAATCTTGAGTTCCTCCCTGAAGGATATAGATAACAGTATCTGATGCACATTCTTGAGTTGTTTAAAGACTAACACCTCCCCCCCGCAACCACATGGAAGAAGTTAACTCCATGATGGCCATGAGCAGGGAGTCCCACACCTGCTGGAGCCTGAGGGTTGACGATATCAACCCCTGTAACACCACCCTGTTACTTCATCATCAACCAGTCAGAGAACTGTACAGCAGCTGATTATGCAGCCTGCAGTGCTCTCCAACACCTTGTCTTTAAAAACACTTCCCTGAAACCCATCTGGGAGTTCAAGTTTTTTGAGCATTAGCTGCCCACACTGTTTGGCATCTACAATAAGTGCTGTGCTTTCCTTCACCACAACCCATGTCAGTAGATTGGCTTTACTGCCTGCAGGCAAGCAGACCCAAGTTCGGTTCTACTGCCTGCAGGTGAGCAGACCCAAGTTTGGTTCAGTAACATATATAAATATATAGGTACAGATAAATAGAGGGATATAAATATATTCATACATATACATAAATATGTACAAGGCATTTTAATAAAATATGTATGATAAAATGACTAGTTATTAGGAAAACTTTCAAGTTCATCTAATGACTAAAAAATTAATCAGTTTTCTTCTGTGTATTAGTTTTATATGGCTACCTTAAAAATGACCACAAACTTGGTGCTTCAATGCAACAGGAATTTATTACTTTCAGTTCTCTAGCTTGCAAGACTGACAAGGGTGTCACTGGAATAAAATCAAGGTACCTGTACTGCTGTATTCCTTGTTGAAGCTCTAGAGGAGAATTCATTTCCTTGCCTTTTCCAGTTTCCAGAGGCCATTTAATTCTGCGGCTCATGGTCCCTTCTCCACCTGCAAAGTCAGCTATGTTGTATTGCTCTGTGATTTCCTTCAGTAGCCACACCTCCCTCTGACTGATTCTCCTCTTCTGTCTTTATCCTCTGCATTTAAGACCCTTATGATTACATTGAACTAACCAGGACTATCCGAGATAAACTCCCTTTTTAAGGTCAGAAAATTAGCAACGTTAAGTTCATGACCTTAACTTGATCACAATGAAGTATTTTAGATTTTATCCAGTAGTAAATGGTGACCAATTGACCATTATCACCTTTTAGAGGGGAAATACAATAGTCGGGGAATGGTTTTAGGCAGTGTTCTGGCATCAAGTTTACAGGGATAGAGGGGAGAAGAAGAGACTGCCCTGATGAAACTACCTCTTTATTTTACAAGAACAGTACATTTTAAACTTTTTTAAATTCACAGTTTAGAGCTCCTAATGTCTTAAGTATTTACCTCTCCACACCTCAGTGCTAGTAAACTGCTAAGACTTAATAAAGGAATTGACTGTTGAAATTCAACCGACTGGGTTAAATCACCTACCTTCTTTTGTAGAGTAACATTTTTTACATGAGACAAATATTTCTCAATTATATTGACATATATTTTAAATATTGTGTTCATTATTTCTGTATGCATTTTATAGTGACACATCTTGGCTACAAAGGACCATATTGATTAATTTGCAATGAAGATAATACAAAGGTATTTATTCAAGATTATTGTAGGTAATGCTCTGCAAGATACATTCTAGTTTGAAATGTTGTGTTCAGGCTTGAAGACAGCACACCAGACAGTGTCCACTCAACATAAACACAATGTGTCCAGGTCTCCTATTATCTCGTCACTATACCTCTATTAATGAGACCTCAATGAGCTAATACAGTGTTTGCACTGGAAGGTTATCTAGTAAAAGAACTGAGGAAACATGTCATGTGAGAAGGAATACAAAGAATTGAAGATAATATGTCTTAAAAGAAAGACTGAAGAGGTTATAATAGGCATTTTCAAATATCTTGAATCCTGTGATGTGAAAGAGAAAATAAAATGATCTAATGGGTGGATTGTAAAAAGGAAGAAAATTTAGGTACAATGTGAGGAAGAAGTGTCTAACTGTGCTACTTAAGAGTAAAATGGATTGTTTCACTTTAAAAACAAAATGCCTTTATTGGTACAGAAACTGGAATAGATGACCCAGAGAATTATTTCCAACTCCATGTTTTGTTGAATGTAAGTTATTCTAGGCACAACATCTATGGAATAAGAAAATCTTTGGTTCTCTAATTGCTAAATTCTAAACTTGCTCAGCAAATGGACATAAAGACAGACATTATCTTAAAATTGTTAAATCAGAAGTAGTTGAGTTTATATTAGTGTTACATTATACTTCAGGCTGAAAGCCAGTACATTGTTAAACTTGGCAAGCTTTCCTACTGTGGACCTTTAAGAAACAGAATCAGAATAATCTAACAAAACATGAATGAACACAAATGTACAGTAGTATAAAGTATTATTCCCTAGAGAATAGAAATTGATTTCCCCAAACTAAGGATAATAGCTGATACCTCCTGCTGCAATAGAAAACTGAAAGCATGGAATCCACCACAAAACTATATTCTATAGGCAACCAAATTCAAAGAAATAAGTAGAATTTTACTTGCATATATGTTCGTTATTCAAAGGTCACAATCTAATTTCATAAACACAAGAGAAAATATGAGCTGCACTTCTTTGAAGCTACAAATATATGTCAATTTGACAGAAGAGAACTTGATACATTTTGACTGAATTTTAGTCTATTTTCTAGTTTGCTCGATTGTTTTTAATTTATTAAATGCAATACCATAAAGATAGGCACTTTCATATAATGCTGAAAGGACTGTCAATTGGTACAAACTTTCCAAAGGGCAATTTGATAACATGTTTCAAAGTCTTAAGTATTTGACAACCCATGGCAACCTTTTAAGATTAATCATAAGAGAAAATCATGAATGTGGACAAGGATGTAGATATAAGGTTATTCATTGCAGCAAAGCCTAAAGACTGAAAAATAGAAACAGTCTACATATCTAACATTAAAGTATTATTTAAAGGTTTACTCTTCCATAAAATGGGATAGAATATAGTCAATCAATTTATTATAGATTAATGTTTAATAACACGGATAATTATTTACTATAGTTATTACAAATATAGTATGTTACAAAGCATAATTTACAGTTTGATCTAATTTTGATTAAAATGCGATTTAACTATTAAATTGTTAACAGTGATTATTTCTGTGTGTTAATTTTACTTAAATTTTCCATATTGTCTTACTTTGCTTATTTTTTAAAATGTTCAATGTATGAGGTGATTTAACTTAATAATGAGAAAATATTTCTAAAGTCAGCATAGCAAGTTAATTTTTATCTGCTTGCTAACAATTGCTTTCACTTATACTTGAAATTTAATGAACACATAAATAAATTCTGATCACTCATTGTGTGGTAGTTGTGTTCTGTAAAAATGTGAATTTGGTAAGAGATGAGTTAAACAAGAGCAGAGTTAGGCCTCTTGTATTAAGGAAACAACTGGAAGGGATTAAGTTAAAATAGTAACATTGATTGCTTTCTGAATCTTTTCTTACTTTCTAACTTGCAGTATGTCTGATGTTTTTATTTATTATTAAAGACATATCAACAACTACTATATAGTAATACACACATAGGCATACAGTATATTGTCTATGTGTCAGGAAAAAAAATGTTAACTAAATATAAAATCTCCATGAGAAAAAACAAATTAGTTAACTTTGCAGAGGTTATAATAAAATTTATTATTTTCTGGATCTTGAAAAACTATTTGCCACTCATTAAGTAAGGACACACTCTTTCAAATGTAGATCTGGTTCATTCACATCGTTATTTACCTTCCCAAGATAAACTCAAAATAAAATAGCATTGAAAATAATTCATTAAATATCATTATATATAACTTTCCAATACAACTGCTTATTCAGGGTCCTAATTTCTTTCCAGGAAAAATGCATTGGAAAAGCAAGTCATGCAGTGTGAGTCATGTATACTCACATAAGGCATCATTTTGTAAAGATCATTAAGCCAGGTGGATTCTCTTATACACAGAAAGCTACTTTGTATTTCCTTCATAAGGTGAATTTGTGCAACAGCTGGAACATGGGATTTCTAACACTTAATGAAATTGTACTAAAATCAAGGGAGGAATCAAACTATCACCTTTACTCCTGATTTCTTTTAGGGACTTTTGTATGCAAGTGAAACTATGTGTCATTGTGGGCTGAGTGAGATTTAGGCATATGTATTTCCAGAAGGAACGAAGAACTAAAACAATCCTGTGATTTCAGATTCAAAAATACAAAATTATCCAATTGATAGAAAAGCGTTTCTTTAACATTTTTCCATGAGGATATAATCAGAAAGAAAAATACTTTAATAAAGGGAAATACACTTGACAAATTCAAGTGTGTAGAATGTTATGTTAAAATGCATCATTTTCATGCAACCATTTAACATCAAGTGTGTTATTGAAGTTGAATCGTTGAATGTGAAAATATCATCAAAAGCACTCAATGCAAATATAGAGAAGTCATTTAAAAATATTTATGAGCTGCTCTTCATAAAACTTTGCTCAATATATTAAGTATGAAAATTTTATGCCCAGAAGAGTTTGTACTTTAGGAAATCTTTCTATTATTCTTAAATCTAAAATATATACTTAGATTGCCATTGATGAGAAATTCTTTGCATACCAAATAGCTACTAAGCTCTAAAAATATGCCTGTTGCCATTCTCAGAAAAAGTAAAGGATTGCACTTGATTCTGCTAATATATTAATTTAAAATGCCTGGTTGTCATAGAAGTAGTAGGTATAGTAGTAGAAGATGACTTAGAAATAGTTCATTACATTTTTAAGAAAGCTACACTTGAGATAATTTTCCCCACTCATGTAGATTCTAGTTGAATATCTGTATCTAAACAGAAATCTTCTTAAAATGAATGTTATATGGAGAATTATCACATTTTTTTGACAAAGATTTGATGAATGAGTCATTGTTCTTACCTCATAAATATCTCCTTTAAGATTTATTTTTCTTATACTTTTTTCATATGATCTATTTTGAAGCAGATAGTCTTTTAGTTAACATATCTCAAACAGAACACTTTACAGCCCCTCTTTTCCTCCACATAGTCCTTACGTCAGCAAATCCCACAAACATCCAACCATGTGCTCCGTCCAAACCAGGAAATGATCCTTGGTTTCTCTTTTCTTCAAGCCCCTTCCCTTCAGCAGCTGGCCTGTCAAATATGTTTTTCATTTACTCACTTCCCTCCATTTGTATCATACTACCCTTTTTCGTATCATTAGTATCTCTGATCCAGATTATTAATTATTCTCTTCACCAACAGGCCTCCTAACATGCCTCCCTCTTCCCCATTGTACATTCCAGTAGCTAAAATGATCTTATTTAAGGTATCTATTAGGACATGGCATTGGCCTAAAACTCTCTAATGTGTTTATGGTGGATTAGAAAAACAAACAAACAAACAAAAAACTAAACGCTCTACCAGGGTCTACTCAGCTCCTATGAGATCTAGTCCCTCTTAACTTCTTTAATGTCACAAGGGGTCATTTATTTGTTATCTGTACTTCATCAACATTGGTCCTTTTGGTCTTCCTCAAGCATGTCAACTTATTTTGTTTCAGGGTCTTTGGTCTTGCTTTTACCTTGGCCCTTCTCTCAGACATTTTCATTGCTGCTTCCTTCTGGTCATTCAGATCTCAAGTCAAATGTCACTTCCTCAAGGACATTCTCTGTTGCCCTTGTAATAAGTTTCCAACTTCCAACCCAGTTACTCCATAACAACATCCCATTTTATTTCAAAGATTTTATGTTTATCTGAATTTTTTTAAAAAAAATAATTCCATAGCTCACTTGTTTAGGGCTTTATTTCCTGTTTTAGAATTTTAGCTTTATTTATTGTTGTATCTTTTAGAACCATAGTAAGACAAAATAAGTGTTCAATGAAATATACAGTTGAATAAGGTAATCTATCCCTGTAGAAGAAAATATTATTTTTTGAATGAGAGATGTTTGATTTCTTCTTTTATAAAGCTTAACATCTAATTGATGAATTAGCTTTAGATATTAAAGTCATCTTATAAAGTTTATTTTCACACATTCTGAAGTTTCATCCTTTCAAAATTCTGTGGTTTGCTTTTTTTTTTCTGACTTGAAATCCTCAGTGGATACAGCAGTATATTTTCCTTTTCATGTGTCTTTTTAACTTTAATTTTCTTTATTAATCTTTCATAGTGTACTCTTTATTGCCATGTCAATTAAACTGTTCTTGTCACCAATCTACATGTGTATCTGTGCATGTACATTGTAGTGCATCTACATGCTGGCATTTCCTGTTCAGTAGTTAATTCTTCTCTCATGACAGCATTATAAGCCACAGACCTAAATTCTACTGTGTAAGAGAAAATGTTTTAAGGAAACACTTATAGTTTATTCTGTGCCTCATTATCTGGTATGGAGTTAACCTGAGAATTGTGACAGAAAAGAAAAGACATTACGAAGCATATGTCAACAAATCTTAATTTGTGTCACAAGATTATACTGCCCATATGAGGCTTCATCACCTTCCTGGAAGATGGTTCTGATGTCAACCTTAAACATACTATCTGATAGCTCAGTGTCTGAATGGTTGTACTTTTTATAAGTCTGAAAATCTTATGTTCATGTCAGTATTTTAGGTATATGAAATATTTAATATTGTTATATGATACAGATCAAGTGAACTTCCAAATTTGTAGAAAGGTAACAAAGCTTGGTAAGCATCCAATGTTTATCATGACTAAGAAGCTCAGGAAAGTAAAGTATTGGGTTAGATATACAGTGAAATCCAGTCTTTCCAAATATGATGTTGTAAAAATTATATATGTATATATATATATATATATATATATATATATATATATATATATATATATATATATATATATATATATATATATATATATCTGCGTGCAGATATCTCTCCTGTTTTCAGACTTATGAAACCAGAGACTGTCTTTTTTTTTTTTTCTTAATTTTTCTTACTTAGATCTTAAAACCAGGTGTGATCTCAGCAGTGTCCTAGAAAAGCTTAGACACAGTGGGTTAACTTAATAGTGTTTCAGCCTTTCTTTCAATTTCCAAACCATTCTGCTTTATATTTAGAACATTTTGGACAGTTTTATAATACAACTTCCTCCTCCCCCTCTTAAAAAGAGTCTAACCATAAGAACCAATTGTCTGTCTAATCAATGTTCCTCAAAGTAGTGGATGGACATAGAGATGCATGATTCATGGATTCATTATACATTTATGAAATGATTACAGTTTTTTTTTCCAAGCCTGAGCTTGGTTATGAGATTCTAAATTCCTACAGTGGGCTGGAGAGTTATATCACCTACTCTCAGAAAGTAGTGGTTGATGGAGATAATAATCACTTAGCCTGATGAGAATTATGAGAGATGAAGGGTAGTAACATAAGAGTCCTTGTCCATTTGCTGTGGCCTTGTAATAGCCTCACTGCCAGTTGGATAATTTTAAGATCATGGGATTCTGGTGGCAATCTGATTATATGATGAAGATAAAAGTATCAACAATAATTTTATTGCAGTTTATAGTTTAAACATACCTCTCATATATACATTCACATTTAATCTTTAGAGCAACATTCTGAGGTAGATATCATTAGTATCTCCATTATGCTGATGAGAAAGTTTAAACCAAGAGATGTTGATAGGTTTATCATCACTCACTTTATAAGACAGAGCCAAATACTCAAACTCTAGTTTTGGAGTCTTAAGTCCATCTATACAGCTACAGAATGTACTTTCAGTACACAAATCACATTGAGTGAATTTTCTTCGGTCCATTAGCATTTTATCTATCTATCTATTTATCTACCTATCTAACCATCCATTTCTGTGCACACAGTTTTCATGTAATTTTCCTCTGACTATATGGTTTTCACTGAAGGTTATACATATTTCCTCTATGTATCAGTTGAAATGGGGAGCAGTATGAAATTTTTGACTGATTTTTATTTTACAGGAGTCTTCTGAATTCGGGGATGCAGCAGCTGGAAGCAGGACCTCATTTCTTATCTTCTTTGAAGAAAGAATTCAGCAAAGAGACTAAGATTGTGAAACAGATAAAGGGTTTATTAGAAGCAAAGTACATGTAGAAGAGCACATGTGTGAACTTGGAGTGAGCTGCACCCAATAGGAGTGGCTTAGATTGCTTATGTGGAGGCAGTCTTCCAGGTTGTCTCTGGCCAATCATCTTGCTTGTGCCCAATTTGGCTTAACTCAGGGTCCTTCTTGGTGTGCGTGCACATCTCTCAGCCAAGATGGATTCCAGCATGAAGGCTTCTGGGAGGTTGGCAGGACATATTATTGGCTTGTGTTTCCTCCCTTTGTTGGCCTCTCCCTAGAATAAGGACCTTCTCTGTGCATGAGCTGGGCTGGGAAATCCCATTGATCACAAGAATGAGGAAATAGTGGTCAATTTGTCTTCCACCCAATCAGTACCCAATGTCCCTGCTTGTATCTTATCTTGAAGTGTCAGCAGGAGACAGGATGCAGCTGTTCAGCCTGGTCCCATCTATCTCCTACCTCACTTTCATTAATTGTTTTATCCTAAAAGCTGGCCACATGAAAGCAAAAATAATAGGTTAGAAGGTATGAATTGTTCAAGTTTTTTTCATTTGTTTGTTTTTGCAGTACGTGGGCCTCTCATTGTTGTGGTCTCTCTCGTTGCGGAGCACAGGCTCCTGACGCGCAGGTACAGTGGCCATGGCTCGCGGGCCCAGCTGCTCCGTGGCATGTGGGATCCTCCTGGACCGGGGCATGAATCCGTGTCCCCTGCATCAGCAGGCAGACTCTCAACCACTGAGCCACCAGGGAAGCCCCAATTCTTCATGTTTTATACGTGTCTTTAAGACTAGACATTATGTATAGTCTTTTAGAATTTGAAGATTTAGATATATTTTCAGTTTTAGATATGGTCTAGATCATCAAAATATAGAATTTCGTCATATAATTTCAAAATACAGAAGTATTTACTTTTCTATATTCTATAAAATCCCAAAAAAGTTAACTTAGAGCACTTTTTCGTAATTATTCATTTATTATCTTAGTAATTTATGAGTATACAATGGGGTCTATATTGTTTTCTATTGCATTCCAGGTACCTAGTACATGTCTTAGCATATAGTAGTAACTAAACAAATATTTTTAAACTTTCAGCATTTCTGAGATGAGGATATGTAAAACTCAAGTCCCCTTGTCAAAACTTATGGCAAACTTGTTTTAAGAATGACTGATCATGGCAAAATTCCAGAAAAATGAAACACTTATAATAACATTTAGTATAACCTAAGTGGTTATTCTAAATCCTAAATGGATTGGCTGTTTCAGACTTTAAGCTAAATGGCATTTCTATCTTTACTCATAAAGGAAATAGAATGCCAATTATATTCTAAATCCAGCAATGTCTAAAGTTTATTCCACATAAATTTGTAAAAAAAAAATACTCCTAAATATCAGTGGTCTCAACATTGATTCCAAATTGTATGCTATGAAAACACAGTGTCTAGAATATAGAAAATTGTGCTTTTGATGTCTTTTTAACTGAAAATATGCTAAAGGGAATTTAGATTGCTTTTTCTTGAAATAAAGAGAGACCATATTTCTCTCTGTCCTGAGCCATTACAGTTACCACACTCACCCAAAGGGAAATTTAAATATCAAACAATATTGGTAGAGCAGGTAAGTTTTCTTTTAAAGAACAATATACAATTCTTATAGCCAAAGTATTATTTGTAAATCATTTTCCTCCAGGAAAGAGATTTTTCAATTCCTCTTCTCTATTGTGATTTCTGATTCTGTGAATCAGAATCCCATCAAAGGAAACCAGTAAAGAATATAGATTTATAGGCTAATTATTTTCCTAAATATGGAGGGAAAAAAGCTAAAACTTTCTTTTTCTTTGTCTAATAAATCAGTATTACAAAATCCCATGATCCCATGCAGACTCTGGCTAGTTTGCAGTTTGGAGACTTGAGAGAAGATGACAGCTGCAGACAGTGTAGAGGAAAAACCACCTTGCAACATAGTTTGTCAAGTTGCAGCCTCTGGCTTTGACCTAGGGCCAGTATTCCTGGAGACATGATGAAGTGTGAAAAGCACTGGCAGGATTCTTAGACTAAAAAAAAAAAAAAAAAAAAAAAGTTAGGTATTAAGGGAAAAGGGGGACCAGGAGAGATTAATATTTGTGAGGTTTATAGCAAAAAAGGCAAAGCAATAGGAAGTAAAAAAAATCCCTGAAGGGACTTTCTTACAACAGCAGCAGATTAGAAACAGGATGGACAAGAGCAGGAAGCTTATTTTTCCAGCTGGAGCCTTCCCTACAAACCTGAGGTTGATTTTGGAACAGCAGACAAATGCCAAGCAAATGCAAAATCAAGAAATCCTGATAAAATGTACAGGCTCTGGGAAAGTCTGGGGGCTGGGAAGAAAGAAAGAAAGAGAAGGAAAGAGTGGGGGAGTTGTGAAGAGAGGAAGGGATAAAATACAGAAGAATGTACCAGCATTCTGAAATTGGAACATTTTGGAAACAGAGCAAGAGAGCAGAATAATGTTTGGGCTAGTGAATGCAAATTTTTCAAGTTAGAAGAAGAGTTAGAGGTGACCTAGTCTAGATATTTTCAAATTTTATAGCCACAGGAAATACACTTCAAATTCATATGCAGAATCCCCATATGGATACAGAAGAGCTGATCTAAGAGGAAGGGTCAGGCTTGGACCTGTGTGTACTGGCCTCAACGCATGCCTGGAAGTTGACTCCTAGGGCACTTAGAGAATCTAATGCTTTTCAAAATATTTGAAAATAAACCCGGTCTAACCTATCCCTTCATTTATTACTTAAGGAAACAGAATTTAAGGTCTTCGGGCTTGCAAAATATATTTTGAGGGCCTACATGCTGTAAGGCTCTGTCTATGTTTCCTGATGCCCTGGGTTCTGAATGTCCAGGGTCCCTCTGCTGAAAATAAAGGTCCTTGAACATCCCTCATAAAACTGTGGGTAATTGTTACACACACTTCTTCATGATAGACTTAACAATAGACTGATGAACTCCACTCTCACTCTGAGAAACAGAGAGGATGATTCTTTTCTGTTTAAAACTGACACTTTACTGGCATGGTGAATAAGGCAGGGATGGAAGAAAACTAGTCTTCCTTTGCCTGCAACTCTATCTGTTCTCATTGGTGCCTACTGCCATAGATGGGGTTTTCCAACAGTTTTCCTCAGCCTCTCCAGCTTGTAATGACTCCTTTAATAATCATTTCCAGCAACTGGCCTGTCCCTGTCAGTTTTCAGAAATGACATTTACTACTGGCATTAACTTTGCTTCAGATGTTCAATTTAGCAGCTTCTTCTGGCTACTCTGGTAGGATAATGGTGTCCCACTATCACTCAGTAGCTGGCAAAGAAAAATTCTTCCACTCTGAGTACTATCTCAGCAGTGTCCTTCTTAGAAGCACTTCTGTGAAACCTTTTAACCACAGCTACCTTGCAGCGCAACTCTTTCAGTGTATGATTTCAGACAACCATCTAGTTTCACTGGGAAAGCACATCTTTATATATACACATATTGTTACATTTATGTTACTTTTTTTCGCTTTAACTTTGCCTTGAAATGAATTCTAACCTTGTTGGCAGAAACATTGGGTAAGCCTTGTCTCTTTCACTTTCTAAAGATGTGAATCCAGGGCTTCCCTGGTGGCGCAGTGGTTGAGAGTCCACCTGCCGATGCAGGAGACGCGGGTTTGTGACCCGGGCCGGGAGGATCCCACATGCCGCGGAGTGGCTGGACCAGTGAGCCATGGCCACTGAGCCTGCGCATCTGGAGCCTGTACTCCACAAGGGGAGAGGCCAAAACAGTGAGAGGCCCGCATACTGCAAAAAATAAATAAATAAAAAATAAATAAAGATGTGAATCCAGGAAGACCATAAAATCTCAAAGAATCTCATATCCCTCATCTGTTCAGAGGGAGATAAATCCTAATGCCCTCCAGAGGTACTGAAAGCCTCAAAAAAAGTCAGACTAATGTGAAAATGTTTTCAAAATTGTAAACTCTTATGTTAATATAAGGGATTGTATAACCACAATCATAATAGTATCAATCTGTTTCCTTTGCCTTGACTTTCTGCTTTTTAAAGCTCTCACTGTAACAAAAACCTACTTGTTACGGGTTTTGAGGGAGGATATTCAAGCTGAGGAATATAGTTTAGTAATACCTAAACTTAGGCAATAGGGTACTTGGCAAAATCTCCCAATTCTTCTTCACATACCTCTCAAATACATGGAGGCAATTATTCTTAAATATAGTTCCAAAAATTTCCTAGTTATCTCATAGTTTCCTATGTAAAAGATACACAAGTACAAGATTCTTGGGAACCCAATGTCTTTTTGTTAGTGAAGTCTCTGAGTAACCTGAATTTAATTTTTTCAGTGTTCAGTCTATCTATTTGTCTATTAAGGAATTTGTGTTGATTATTACATGGAACTTCACCAACAAACTCTTACTTTTGTGCTGTATTTTATTACCAAATGGAAATATACCCACCTAGATTTGCAAGTATCCCCCCTATAATATTTGTAACCTGCTTGCCTCTTCCCCTCTGTTCCATCTCTCCACAAAACAGTTTCTGTCTTTCAGTGGCTTAAGCCAGAATCCAATCCTCCATACCTTGACACCTTTCTCTTATATTTTATCAATCACAGAAGACTCCTGATTCTATCTCCTAACTGTATTTTAAATTTTATTCCTTTCCATCCTCAATGGCATTTCTCTATCAGAGGTCACTGTTACCTCTGACACTGATGGCAGCAACAGCATACAAATTAGTTTTCCTGTCTCCAGATTTTCCCCCAGTCACCCTACAGCAATCTAAAGGCTATCTAAATGCAAATATAATACTGTAAACCAGAAAGTAAGCTCCATGAGATCAGGACCTGGGTCCTTCCTTCTCACCTCTTCATCCCTAGTAACTTTTTTCTTTTTCTTTTTTTATTTTTTAACCTTTATTGGAGTATAATTGCTTTACAATGGTGTGTTAGTTTCTGCTTTATAACAAAGTGAATCAGTTATACATACACATATGTTCCCATAACTCCTCCCTCTTGAGTCTCCCTCCCTCCCACCCTACATATCCTACCCTTCCAGGTGGTCACAAAGCACCGAGATGATCTCCCTGTGCTATGCAGCTGCTTCCCACTATCTAAATAGCTATCTATTTTACGTTTGGTAGTGTATATATGTCGATGCCACTCTCTCACTTTGTCACAGCTTACCCTTCCCCCTCACCATATCCTCAAGTCCATTCTCTAGTAGGTCTGTATCTTTATTCCTGTCTTACCCCAAGGTATTTCATGACATTTTATTTTATCTTATATTCCATATATATGTGTTAGCATACAGTATTTGTCTTTCTCTTTCTGACTTATTTCACTCTGTATGACAGACTCTAGGTCCATCCACCTCACTACAGATAACTCAGTTTCGTTTCTTTTTATGGCTGAGTAATATTCCATTGTATATATGTGACACAACTTCTTTATCCATTCATCAGATGATGGACACTTAGGTTGTTTCCATCTCTTGGCTATTGTAAATACAGCTGCAATGAACATTTTGGTACATGATTCTTTTTGAATTCTGATTTTCTCAGGGTAATTGCCCAGTAGTGGGATTGCTGGGTCATATGGTAGTTCTATTTGTAGTTTTTGAAGGAACCTACATACTGTTCTCCATAGTGGCTGTACCAATTCATATTCCCACCAGAAGTGCAAGAGTGTTCCCTTTTCTCCACACTCTCTCCAGCATTAATTGTTTCTAGATTTTTTTATGATGGTCATTCTGACCAGTGTGAGATGATATTTCATTGTAGTTTTTATTTGAATTTCTCTAACGATTAATGATGTTGAACATTCTTTCATGTGATTGTTGACAATCTGTATATCTTCTTTGGGGAAATGTCTATTTAGGTTTTCTGCCCATTTTTGGATTGGGTTGTTTGTTTTTTTGTTATTGAGCTGCATGTGTTTCTTGTAGACTTGGGAGATTAATCTTTGGCAGTTGCTTCATTAGCAAATATTTTCTCCCATTCTGAGGGTTGTCTTTTGGTCTTGTTACCTTTGCTGAGCAAAAGCTTTGAAGTTTCATGAGGTTGCATTTGTTTATTTTCTCTAGGAGGTGGGTCAAAAAGGATCTTGCTGTGATTTATGTCATGGAGTGTTCTGCTTATGTTTTCCTCTAAGAGTTTGATAGTTTCTGGCCTTACATTTAGGTCTTTAATCCATTTTGAGCTTATTTTTGTGTATGGTGTTAGGGAGTGATCTAATCTCATACTTTTACTTGTACCTGTCCAGATCTCTCAGCACCATTTATTGAAGAGGCTATCCTTTCTCCACTGTACATTCCTGTATCCTTTATAAAAGATAAGTTGACCATATGTGCTTGGGTTTATCTCTGGACTTTCTAACCTGTTCCATTGATCTATATTTCTGTTTTTGTGCCAGTACCATACTGTCTTGATTACTGTAGCTTTGTAGTATAGTCTGAACACAGGGAGCCTGATTCCTCCAGCTCTGTTTTTTGTTCTCAAGATTGCTTTCACTATTCGGGGTCTTTGGTATTTCCATAAAAATTGTGAGATTTTTTTATTGGAGTTCTGTGAAAAATGCCAGTGGTAGTTTGATAAGGATTGCATTGAATCTGTAGATTGCTTTGAGTAGTAGAGTCATTTTCACAATATTGATTCTTCCAATCCAAGAACATGGTATATCTCTCCATCTATTTGTATCATCTTTAATTTCTTTCATCAGTGTCTTATAATTTTCTGCATACAGGTCTTTTGTCTCCTTAGGTAGGTTTATTCCTAGATATTTTATTCTTTTTGTTGCAATGGTAAATGGGAGTGATTTCTTGATTTCAATTTCAGATTTTTCATCAGTAGTGTATGAGAATGCCAGAGATTTCTGTACATTAATTTTGTATCCTGCTACTTTACCAAATTCATTGAATAACTCTAGTAGTTTTCTGGTAGCATCTTTAGGATTCTCTATGTATAGTATCATGTCATCTGCAAAGAGTGACAGCTTTACTTCATCTTTTCTGATTTTCATTCATTTTATTTCCTTTTCTTCTCTGATTGCTTGGCTAAAACTTCGAAAACTATGTTGAATAAGAGTGGTGAGAGTGGGCAACCTTGTCTTGTTCCTGATCTTAGTGGATATGCTTTCTGTTTTTCACACTTGAGGATGATGTTGGCTGTGGGTTTGTCATATGTGACCTTTATTATGTTGAGGAAAGTTCCCTCTATGCCTGCTTTCTGCAGAGTTTTTATCATAAATTGTTGTTGAATTTTGTCAAAAGATTTCCCTGAATCTATTGAGATGATCATATGGTTTTTCTCCTTCAGTTTGTTAATATGGTGTATCACGTTGATTGATTTGCGTATATTGAAGAATCCTTGCATTCCTGGAATAAACCCCACTTGATCATGGTGTATGATCCTTTTAATGTGCTGCTGGATTCTGCTTGCTAATATTTTGTTGAGGATTTTTGCATCTATGTTCATCAGTGATATTGGCCTGTAGTTTTCTTTCTTTGTGACATCCTTGTCTGGTTTTGGTATCAAGGTGATGGTAGCCTCATAGAATGAGTTTGAGAGTGTTCCTCCCTCTGGTATATTTTGGAAGAGTTTGAGAAAGATAGGTGTTAGCTCTTCTCTAAATATTTGATAGAATTCGCCTGTGAAGCCATCTGGTCTTTGGCTTTTGTTTGTTGGAAGATTTTTTATCACAGTTTCAATTTCAGTGCTCGTGATTGGTCTGTTCATATTTTCTACTTCTTCCTGAGTCAGTCTTGGCAGGTTGTGCATTTCTAGGAATTTATCCATTTCTTCCAGGCTGTCCATTTTATTGGCATAGACTTGCTTGTAGTAAACACTCATGATCTTTTGTATTTCTGCAGTGTCAGTTGTTACTTCTTTTTCATTTCTAATTCTATTGATTTGAGTCTTCTCCTGTTTTTTCTTGATGAGTCTAGCTAATGGTTTATCAATTTTGTTTATCTTCTCAAAGAACAAGCTTTTAGTTTCATTGAACTTTGCTATCATTTCCTTCATTTCTTTTTCATTTATTTCTGATCTGATTTTTATGATTTCTTTCCTTCTGCTAACTTTGGGTTTTTTTTGTTGTTGTTCTTCTTTCTCTAACTGCTTTAGATGCAAGGTTAGGTTGTTTATTGGAGATGTTCCCTGTTTCTTAAGGTAGGATTGTATTGCTATAAACTTCCCTCTTAGAACTGCTTTTGCTGCATCCCATAGGTTTTGGTTCGTCTTGTATCCATTGTCATTTGTTTCTAGGTATTTTTTGATTTCCTCTTTGATTTCTTCAGTGATCACTTCGTTATTAAGTAGTGTATTATTTAGCCTCCATGTGTTTGTATTTTTTATAGATCTTTTCCTGTAATTGATATCTAGTCTCATAATGTTGTGGTCATAAAAGATGCTTGATACAATTTCAATTTTCTTAAATTTAGCAAGGCTTGATTTGTGACCCAAGATATGATCTATCCTGGAGAATGTTCCATGAGCACTTGAGAAAACTGTGTATTCTGTTGTTTTTGGATGGAATGTCGTATAAATATCAATTAAGCCCATCTTGTTTAATGTATCATTTAAAGCTTGTGTTTCCTTATTTATTTTCATTTTGGATGATCCGTCCATTGGTGAATGTGGGTTGTTAAAGTCCCCAACTATGAATGTGTTTCTGTCGTTTTTCCCTCTTATGGCTGTTAGTGTTTGTCTTATGTATTGAGGTGTTCCTATGTTAGGTGCATAAATATTTACAATGATTATATCTTCTTCTTGGATTGATCCCTTGATCATTATGTAGTGTCCTTCTTTGTCTCTTCTAATAGTCTTTATTTTAAAGTCTGTTTTGTCTGATATGAGAATTGCTACTCCAGCTTTCTTTTAGTTTCCATTTGCATGGAATATCTTTTTCCATCTTCTGACTTTCAGTCTGTATGTGTCTCTAGGACTGAAGTGTGTCTCTTGTAGACAGCATATATATGGGTCTCGTTTATGTATCCATTCAGCCAGTCTGTGTCTTTTGGTCGGACCATTTAGTCCGTTTACATTTAAGGTAATTATTGATATGTATGTTCCTATTAGCATTTTCTTAATTGTTTTGGGTTTGTTATTATGGGTCTTTTCCTTCTCTTGTGTTTCTTGCCTAGAGAAGTTCCTTTAGCATTTGTTGTAAAGCTGGTTTGGTGCTGCTGAACTCTCTTATCTTTTGTTTGTCTGTAAAGGTTTTAATTTCTCCATTGAATCTAAATGAGATCCTTGCTGGGTAGAGTAATCTTGGTTGTAGGTTTTTCTCCTTCATCACTTTAAATATGTCCTGCCAGTCCCTTCTGGCTTGCAGAGTTTCTGCTGAAAGATCAGGTGTTAACCTGATGGGGATTCCCTTGTGTGTTATTTGTTGTTTTTCCCTTGCTGCTTTTAATATGTTTTCTTTGTATTTAATTTTTGACAGTTTGATTAATATGTGTCTTGGCATATTTCTCCTTGGATTTATTCTGTATGGGACTGTCTCTGCCTCCTGGACTTGATTAGCTATTTCCTTTCCCATATTAGGGAAGTTTTCAACTATAATCTCTTCAAATATTTTCTCAGTTCCTTTCTTTTTCTCTTCTTCTTCTGGAACCCCTATAATTCGAATGTTGGTGCATTTAATATTGTCTCAGATGTCTCTGAGACTGTCCTGAGTTCTTTTCATTCTTTTTTCCTCATTCTGCTCTGCAGCAGTTATTTCCACTATTTTATCTTCCACATCACTTATCCGTTCTTCTGCCTCAGTTATTCTGCTATTGATCCCATCTAGATTATCATCCCTATTAACTTATACATTGATTTATTAATTCAACAAACATTCAATGAATGTTTACTATATATTAAGTAATGTTCTAAGCTTTGGAAATTCAATATAGAACAAGACATGTAACGGCTTTGCCACCAAGAACCTTACATTTCAGCGAAAGAAGACAGACCTAAACAAACAAAACTAGACAAATGAGAAATTATAAGGAATGTATGAGTTCTATGACACAAATAAACTTGTGGTGTGAACAAACAGTGGCAATGAGCTACTTTAGATATGGTAGGTCAGGGAAAGCTCCTCAAAGGAAGTGATGTGAATTCATGGCTGTCACTCTCCTCCTTATACATTTTCTGTTGTCATTATTGTCTTCATGAGATAAGGTCATGATTTTTCAGGTTCCTTTTTTTAAAATATTTTTAATTTATATATATATATATATCAGGTTCTTATTCTTTATGTATTTTATACTTTCAGGTTCTTATGTCTCATTTTGCAAGGCTAATCTTTAGCTACTTTTGAGCATTCTGCACAGTCTTGCTAAGTTAATTTGAGTTCCTTGTACATAGTGGTTCTCACACTTCAGTTGGTGGAACAATCACAGGGAGAGCTTGTTAAAACACAGATTGCCATGCTCCATTTTGGGTTTCTGATTCATTTGATCTGTGATGGGGCTGGAGAATGTTCATATCTAATACGTTAATCACAGGTGATGCCAATGATGTTGGTCCAGTGATCAACATCACACACTCTCACACAACCACATGCAGTTTTCCTTCACACACTTTTGCTCTGTCTGTGGAGTTTCACTCTCCTGGCCCCACCCCTTTTCCTTTTTTTTTTTGTATTATTGGCTGTTTGTTATTTTCCAGGTCTCAGTATACTTTTATCTCCTCTAAGAACATTCCCCAAATATACATTTTCCCTCTCTCTTAGATACTCCATAGAGTCTTATTGTATCCCAGTTTTATCACATTCGATTATGGTTTCTTATTCCTTCTTTCATATACCTCATTTATACCTCCTTGATTGTATTTTTCACTGCTGTATCTTTATTGCCTAGTGCAGTGCCTGGCACGTTTTCTATACTTTTTATTCAAGAAATGCCAGTGCTCTGATGACTGCTAGTTTGGTCAAGTGATTTCCTGCATAAACCTGTGAATTTGGAAAATAATTATATATGATAAAAGTATGATGATGTATCTAACTCCAGATACATTAGTTCCTAAAATTGTAAAGACTGTGATGAATGAATGAATAAATTCCATTAAAACTGTGATTTCTGGATTAACTTTCAAGAAAATAATCTCTCTGTGTCTTTTTCTATCTCACCTTGAAAAAAAAGCAAAGCATGTTTTTTTTAATTTTTTTAATTTTTTTTATTTTTTAATGATAGAAAATAGCAAGGGGATAAAGATAGTGATGTACCTACTCTAAATTTGGTTAGATTTAGAGACGAGATTCAAAACATTTTTTTCTAAACAAATGTTATTTTTACCCTATTTTAAAAAATTTCTTCCATGTATTTTACATTCAAGTGATTCTGAAAAAACAAAAGTAGTTAACAGAAAAATATTATGATTGAGCCATGGAAGAATAAGTCCTCTTAAGGCTTTTGACATGTGTTTTCTTAGATGGGAAATTATATGATGGAAAAAATGAAATTGTATATTAATCAATCAAGGCAACATTAATTAAATTGGGGAGAATAGTATGAACAATTCAGTCTTGAATAATACTTAATCAAAGGAAGAATAACAAACAATATGGATAGTGTGAAGTAAATTTGAGATAGGAAATTTTCCAGACCATCTAATTACTCATCTTCTCAATTTTCTCTGCCATAGTGACAGCACATTCACTGTCACCATCTAAGTTAATGAGAAGCCAGGGGCTAAAAGATCATCACTAAAACTGAGCTTGCCAGTAGGGGAAATCAAAGTGGAACACAGGAAGAGGAAAGATTAGATTTTAAAGAGGAAAAATTGCTTCTCAGAGATGATATGCCTTGAGAAGAGCATAAAATGAATTTGATCTGAGTTGGGAATTCGAAACATAAGAGCTTTAAGGGATTGCTAAAATCCCAGTGCCTACATTTGAGAAATCTGTTTTCCACCTTGGAGATTTAGAAAATAAATACTACATGTCAGTAGAGGACTGGAGATAGGGCTTTTTGGCTTCTTGAAAGCCTTGAATGAGTCACTTAGTGTCATATGAGAAATAGGTGTTATTCCTACAAAATCCATCATACTATAAAAGCAAAGCACTGTAAAGGACCTTTAAAAGTCAACCTAGGGCTTCCCTGGTGGCACAGTGGTTGAGAGTCCGCCTGCCGATGCAGGGGACATGGGTTCGTGCCCTGGTCTGGGAAGATCCCACATGCCACGGAGTGGCTAGGCCCATGAGCCATGGCCGCTGAGCCTGCACATATGGAGCTTGTGCTCTGCAATGGGAGAGGCCACAACAGTGAGAGGCCTGCATACCACAAAAGAAAAAAAAATGTCAACCTAAGCATCGCCCTTTCTGCACACATGCCAATTTGAAAATTACTCCAGGGCAGTTTTATAAGGCCTTAATAAATATTTCTTCATTCCATTAGTAATCTGGTATAGTACTTAACAGTTTTCACTGTCAGAAAAGTCTTCCTTATATATTATTTAAATTCCTTCTGAGTTTCCTTCCTTTCTTTCTTTCTTCCTTTCTTATTTGCTTTCTTTCCTCCTTGCTTTCTTTCAATTCAGTCTTCCATAGAGATGGAGAACAGGTGGTCATCATAAAGTATATGGTTGTTCATCTTTTATATAATTGGTAAAGAGTAATTTCTCTCACTTTCAAGATGCAAGTAATATAATCAGTGTTGAAAAATTAGGAAAACAGATAAGCAAAAACAAAAATACCACCCCAAATCCTACTACTCAGTTACTCAGGGGTTACATTTATAAATCTTTTTGTGGTATTTTTTAGACTGTTCCCTATCTAAATTATGTATGTTTTACATAATATATTATGATCGTTTTGCCATACTAATAAAATTATAAATTGTATTATGTGTTGCAGAATTATTTCTCAAGTTGATTGACTAAACTAGAAAAGCAGATATAAAACACACTAGCAACTAGATTACAACATACAAAGTACTATAATAAAAATATTGTAAAATATTAGTGTAACAAAGCAGGACATTTTTTCCTAATAACAGTCTGGTAGAAACAGGGAAGACTCCATCTAGATGATGTCATTTTAGTCACTACTAAATAAGAATTAATAGAAGTTCCTTTAACAGAAAATGGAAGACAATAAAAACAGAAAAAATAATCATGTATAGGCATAAAGTATAAGAAAATGTGTGTTTGGGTATAACAGTTGGTAAAAGGAAAGCAAAGTCTCCTGAGTCTAGCTTTCAACAGCAGGATATATTTATCCTTTCTCACCTTTTCTTCTATGCATGGTATAAAAATACAGCCCAGGTCTTCCATAGTCAAGCTATGGTTAGACCTCAGTGGATAGCTTTAGTCTCTTCCTCTCATGCATGAGGAATTATAAGATTCCTTGTGAACATGAAGTTCATAATGGAGTTATCACAGAAGACACTGAGAGATAAAGTTAGCTTTTAAAAATATTTTACTTTTTGCTTATGGATTAAGTTCAAAGAACACTAAATAATGGAAAATTATTTTGATTCCAAGATTCTTGCACTTATGCATGTGACCTGATTAAAAATAGTGAAATTCAGAGGAAGGTGGCCGAAAGGCACAAGTTTCCTGTATAAGATAAATAAGTACTAGGGATGTAATATAATGTACAGCATGATGACTATAGATAACACTGCTGTATGATGCATAGGAAAATTAAGAGAGTAGATATTAAGCATTCTCATCACAAGGAGAATTTTTTTTCTTTCTCTTTATTGTAGCTACATGAGATGATGGATGTTAACTAAACCTATTATGGTAATTATTTAACAATATATGTAACTCAAACCATCATGTTGTATACTTCAAACTTATGTCTTAAACTTATAAACTTATACAGTATGTCAATTATTTCTCATTAAAACTAGAAAGAAATACTTAAATTATCAGAGCCTCAAGATCCTCATGCCTTAAAAGAGGTAATAATAAAATCTACTTATACAGGGACTATAAAAATTAAGACGGACATGGTGGCATTATGAGGAATTCCCGTTGGACTCATTAATTCCATATGTTAGGTACCAAGATTGTCTTTTCTTTTCCCAATCCTCACATACCATGTCCAGGTATTTTACCCAACCATCCAAGAATTTACAAGCATCCACAATATTTGGTAAAGCAATATTGCAGGCAGATATATTATAAAGAGTTTTAGTAAGTTTTGCATCTCACAAAATGCCTGGACATCTCATTGACAAATTAAGTATTTTTAATTTGGATAATTTCATAAGGACTAATCCAACTATGAATTCTGAATTATTTTAATGGCTTTGTGGAGATATAGTTGACATACAACATTGTGTAAGTTCAAAGCATGCAA
Organism: Mesoplodon bidens; assembly: GCF_964165515.1. Classification (NCBI taxonomy): domain Eukaryota; kingdom Metazoa; phylum Chordata; class Mammalia; order Artiodactyla; family Ziphiidae; genus Mesoplodon; species Mesoplodon bidens. The sequence goes on along the minus strand of NC_138164.1, from coordinate 76,181,881 downwards.
GGTGATGATTTGATACATGTATGTATTGAATATATATTATAAAGTTAGCTAACACCTCCATCTCATCACATAATTACCACTTTTTTTATGGGTGTGATGAGGATATTTTAGATGTATTCTCTTAGACTACTTTCAAGTATATAATACAGTATTGCTAACTATAGTCACCATGCTGAATATTAGATCTTCAGAACTTATTTATCTTAAGATAGGGAAGTTTGTACATTTGACCAACATCTTTCCATTTCCCTCACCCCCAAGCCCTGGCAATCACTATTCTAGTCTGTTTCCAACTGTGAATTCTTTAAACACAAGGAATAGATTTCAAACATCTTTAAGTAGGAGAGTTTTATTTCCCCCTGTTTTTCTCTATTTGGGTTCAGATGTTGTAGCTCAAGTTTTCTCCTCGAATGTTCTTACATATTTTCTTCTTCTCAAAGACTCTGTTTGACTCAAGAGAGTATGTTTTTCACTTACTTTCTGAAAACCTGCAGGAACAAAACCTCAGAACTGGATCCAAGTGTTATATATATTCCATATGCTTTCTCAAAAGATGTTTTATCGGCACCTGCTTGCATGGATCAAACAGAAATAATAAATCCATAAATGATGCTGAATATATAAGGCAAGAAAATATATGCTTCTCCCCCTAGGAAGACCACAGTAGAAAGATTGTGGTGCCTTCTGGAAATTTCAAAGTATTGAGGTGCAAGTGGATGGCAGAAGCCAACATTGAATGAGCACCTCTTTGTTGCCATGATGTCCCAGGTGATTCATCTACATTCTATCAGCTAATTCTCACAACCAACCTGAGACAGAGCTCTTAATATGAAAATTCTGAGAAGTAGAGCATTGAGAAACAAGACTAAAATCAAACAGTAAGATAAAGTAGGACTGTATGGCAAGATTCACCTTTATAGATCTTTTCTGTAAGAAATTGTCTCCTTAATAAAGAAGTATCTTATAATGTAGATACTGGAAGTAAAGACGGAGAGGCAGGACACTTCTCCAAATAAATCTAAGTAGCATTATAAATTTCTCCACTGATCTCGTTGAAAAAGACCTACTTGCCCAGGCTGGAAGCTTCCATTTACTTGCTTTTCTGCAGCTTTAATCCTATTAAAAGACATGGTAATCATTTTAAAAACCGTTTTCCACATGCATTTTCAGATATATGATGTGCCTGACCATTAGGGTTAGAGTCTCACAGAAATCATATACCAGGATAAGTGTAAAATGTGTCTAAAGATAAACAACTGTCTGGGTTATAGGGCTCTGCGCTGTTGGCTTACTATTAAATTTGAAAAGTAACTTGCTAGTTTCTCATCTAAGTTGTTACTTACTGATTTCAGCTGGAAAAAAATGACATCAACTTTCCTTTATCATACTCAGAACAAAGAAATATGTATTTTTTTAGGATCAGAATGTCTGGTAAATATCCATTCCACTGATACTGCAGAGAGCTGATCCATATCTCCTCTGTGTTTCAAATGCATTTGTTTTAGTAAGTGAATAATCAAAAATAAATTACTCTTTCAACAGAAAACTGACTGAGACTTGAACTCATGGTGTGTAAAAGCCTTTCATCAGGTTTAAAGGTATCTAGTGGAATGTAATAAAGCAGTGGGCTCTATTCATCCTTCTTTTAACTCATGTGAATTACACCTTAAGATAACAGGGTTGTTCATGCCTTGGTTACTTTTCAAAAGAGCCTATTTGCAAGTGAAAACTAGATCACAGTACCTATTACATTTTGAAAATTTCAGATATATGCCTTGCAGTTTGGTACTGCACTTACAGTAGGGCCTAACCTATGCATGCGGAAGAGACAGGTGTGAACACTCTATTAAAAATGAAGCTTTAGGTCATCTGTTATATGTAAAAAAAAGAAGTGCTCTACCTTTTAAACCGAATACAGCTACATTCTAAACTGCTTGCTCACTCTACTTTCTTGAAAATACTAATGCTACTACTATATAATAATAACAATAGAAACAAAAATACATTACTGAACCTCTTCAAAAATGAATAAATACACAGATAAAATCTTCTCAAGTGATTTCTAAAATTTTTGTCCTTTATCTTTCACATTATCCATTCTAAATGCACTGCTTTAGGGCCCCCTGCATGTATATATATACATCTACATATACACATGAACACACACATATATCCCTCTAAAACATCTTCTACCAGCAGAGTTTTCATACTTGTAAAGTTGTAGAATTAAGATCATTTTTGTTCCTTCGTTTTGTGGGTGTTTTTTTCTTTGTAGTTTCCTGCAGTACCTACCATAATGGCTTCTGAAAAAGGCATTTGCTTCTTCTACACTTACACATTGTTATGAAGTGTAATATTTTCCACATGGAAAAAATACGATGTAGTTACTTATGCAAAGCCATATGTCATATTAGTAGCAGAATTGGAACTTAAAATATCTTTTGATGCCACGGTTCATTGTTTTACAGTGTTTAATGTTGTGGTGCTCTACTGACTGTATGCCATCTGTGTAGGTGATGTGATATCCCAAGCAGGTCACACAAATCAGCTCTTATTTAATATATAGATTCCTCCCTCCCCCCCAAACACAAACACACTTCACTGTAGTATAAAAGAGTTCCCTTCCTAGTCCATTATTCCCCAAACCCATCATAATAACCTGATTACAATAATGAATAATGTAGTCTATCATGATAAAGTAAGAAGAGCATATTTTTCTGTTAATTGTGAGAGCATTACCCAGTGATCTTATTTCCATCCAGTGGAGAGTAAATGTCCCCTTTCTCTTTTATTTCCCGGTATCAAACCAATTCTAACCATCTCTAGCTCATCATTTCCCTGTAACCATCCAGTATTCAATCCTAAAAGTGTTAAGATGCTGTTTTCTAAGTTTATATTACTTGTAGAGTTTATTTTTGTTGTTCACAGTGCTTTTCCTTTTGTTTCTAATTGCTAATCTACTAAAAGATAAGATTCAAGAACTGAAAGGAAAATTCTTGAGAATTCTTGAGAATATACTGGTTAGAGCCTAAACTGGCTTGCTGTTCTAGTGAGAGTTGATATATATACATTCATGGCCTAAAGCAGAAAAATGCATCTATTTCTTGACTGAGAGACATAGAAAGACTCTTCCATCTCTTTCTTCAGAGGCTTTTTCTTGTCTCTCACACCAAACATCCCAGGACATAGTAACAGTAATGAAAACTGTGCTTCCTAGTCAATTTGGTTCTGCTGTGAGTCTGCAGGGTTACCTTTAAGGCTTTAATAGTTACTAGTTTCCTATCACTTACTAGCATGCTGTTATATTCTAGGGGTAAAGTCAATTAATAGGATTTCAATGGAAACCAAGCAAAATGTTCTCCTTTATATTACAGAGATAGATAGCATGAACAAAACAAAAATTCAAAATGAGTATGTCACAAGAAAGAACTATACTGGTTAGTCTTCAGTCTCTAGATAAGTTCTTCTTCCATGCTGTGTTGAGTTAGCCCTCTATATTTCTCTTTATCCTTTCTTTCTGACTCAAATCTGAGCAATTAACTCATTTCTTAGTTTAATTTTATACTTAGTTTTCCTCTCTTGGAAAACCACTTGACCAAATAAAAGGACTAGATCATATTTGGTAAATATGCAGGCCTAAAAATCTCGCTTCATCTGGTTGTCTGGTTTTTAGAACCATACTGAGAACAAACTCATTTGTCCCTAGAAGCCACCTAGTAACCATGCCTATGTGATTGATATATCAAATAAGAATACTACTCTATTAATTTATAATAGATACGAAACCAAAACAAAACCTGGAATATTTATGTCTAGAATAAAGATGTTAAAAAGCCAAGAATTAGCCACAATATCATTTTATGAACATGGAAGGAGAACAAGAAGACTGAATGAAAATTAAGTGGCACTGGAAAAAAATTAAATAATATAATATACTGCAAAGGCTCTCTAAATCAGCCATCAAATCTCAGCTTGAGCAATTACTAGCTGTGAAGCCCTAGACAAATTATTTAACTTCTCTAAATCTTAATATGCTCATTAATAAAATGAGAGTGATAATAGTAACTTATCTCATATATGATGCAGTATGTGAAATACTTAGGACAATGCCTAGCCTGTATTAAATATGAACCTGTGCAATCTCACAATGGGGATGGATGAGATGGTGGGATCATTAGAGTTAAAGACCTTTAACTAAGGTGACTTCTCTCCTAGACACTGTATGCAGGCATGGACCATGCCTCCCCTTTTATTCTGTTTCCAATAATCTTTTTTTTTTTTTTTTTTTTTTTTTTTGCTGCAATACGTGGGCCTCTCACTTTGTGTCCTCTCCCGTTGTGGAGCACAGGCTCTGGACGTGCAGGCACAGCGGCCATGGCTCACGGACCCAGCCACTCCACTGTATGTGGGATCTCCCCAGACTGGGGCAAGAACCCGTGTCCCCTGCATCGGCAGGCAGACTCTCAACAACTGTGCCACCAGGGAAGCCCTCTAATAATCTTTTTGTTATGCATTCTTTTCTTTAAATTTGTGTTAGACGTGTTAGTGAATCTTTTTATGCCTGGGAAAATATTCTGTCCCTTGAAAGTCATCTTGCACATCTGCTGTGAGCTATTCAGCATTAGATTTTACAGTTTAGCTCTTAATATACAGCTCTATTTCCTCACTTCCTCCTCCCATGGACAACCTTGTTATATCTCTATACATAAAACCCATAGTTCTCATAGTGACCAAAACATTTGGATAACGTCATGTAGTGTCAGTACAGACTTTAGAAAAGAACAAAAGCTGCAGAAATAACACTATCACAGGGGCTGGAGAAAATGCATTTCATATTAGTAAGCTGATCAGAGTCAGTGCCTCAGTACTCTGCAAAGTACAACATTAAAACACACATATATATTAGGAATTTCCTGATGGTCTAGTGGTTAAGACTCGGTACTGACAAGATCCAGGGTTTGATCCCTGGTTAGGGAATTAAGATTCCACAAGCCACGTGGCACAGCCAAAAAAACAAAAACAAAAACACATATACCCTAATCTTCTCAATATTAGGGGTATTTTTTCTGCCCAAATTATTAAGCATAGTTATCTTTTCCATAAGGCTGGCCTATATATTTTTAATCATTGTATATTCTCATTTGCCATTTCAGTTAGAGCAGTAAATGTGTTACTTGTCATAACCAGTAAAGCACTATGTCATAGATCTCATTTTGAAAACATTTTTTTGCAGGTTGGAAATATAGCTGGCAGATTTCTTATTAGATTTAACTTACACAGGAGAAATTGGACATGTATGGCTTGAGAGAATTCTATAGGTCATATCCCAGATGCCCCTCAGCCTAGGGTTTCAAGGTCTTACTTTGAGGCACAGTAGATTTCTAAAACATCCACTGGAGTGACTGCTTTGGCTTCCATGCCATCAGGTCTTGACTAATCAGTCCCAAAAGTTTGGAAATAAGACTTGGCAAATGAAGATGTGTTGATTAAGTGCATCTGGGAAAATACTTGACAATTATCCTCTCTTAAAAAAATACAGATAGATGTTGGATAGAGAGATGTGTGTGTGTGTAATTTTAATTTTGAAATTTACAGATATACATGAAAATAATCCATCATTTCTATAACTTCATTTCATATAATGACATAAGAAGAAGGGATTCTTTCCCACTCTGTTGTTCATATGTACTACCACTATTGCATACTTCTCATTTGGTGCTGATTGAATTCTAATCACACAGGGAGGACAGTTATTATCATTTCCAGGTTTCAGATGGGTAGGATGAAATTCAGAGAGTTTTGAAAATTAAGTCCAATCTCTCAGTAAATGGAAAATTGGGCTTCAAACCCAGGTTTTCTAGTTTTGTGTTCAGTGTCCTTTTGATTTCTCCAATTTTGAAATAAAAGTACTTGCATAAAAACATGTATTTTCATTTTAAACAGTGTTTATAAAGTAATACTTGTGGAAGAGAGGTAAATATATTGTAGTAAGGAGAGAATTAATCAGCAAAAATTTTTAACAATTTTGAAAGATGGAGTTGAAGATGAATGCGCATATAAAAGCTTTTCTAGATAAAGTGTTCATGGATCTTGAAGAGGGTGTCAGAGGAGGAAATTAAGAAATATTATTTTAAGATCTACGTTAGATTTTCAGAGAAATCAGAGCTCATGATTTGTGATGCCCAAGGAATAAGAATGTAAACAAAGCAGTAGACAAACTAAATGAGATAAGATTGTGAGTGCTTGCAGTGATAATACAATGCTGTGTGCATGTATGGGCAGGTCCTTTAATTTACCAGGAAATGAAAATCAAGGTATGACTCTCTTTTGCATATCTTAATTGCCACTTTGGGCTCCATATAGTCTTTGTTGCAATTACTTCTGAACATACAGTGAGAAATTCACATTGCCTGTTTGTCATTTTGGGGTACAGAAAATCGTCTGAACTTGTTTTAGGAAAAGTGAAAATAGATTAGAAGTTACTTTATTTCTTTCAAACAGCATTTAAATTTTAAAAACGTTTAAATTCACTGCTTAGGGGAAATCAAATCATTTGGAATCACAGAGGCTATAAATTACTGGGTTATACCCTGGTTGTGTCATTTATATCAAAAGAAGTGTTGTGACAGAAATTTCCAAGACCTTCACATTGAAAATTACAGTTGGGAGAAAATGGTTTTCACAAAGATAAAGAGCAATAAATAAATAAATAAATAAATAAATAAATAAATAAATAAATAAATATAACATGATGTTTCTACTCACGAGGTAGTCCTGTTGGGTCTCCTTAAATGTTTGGAAATCTGATCATCAGTCTTCCCCTAAAGGTTTTGAAATGAAGCTGTTGAAAGCTGTGATCAGCAAGCACCCTTTTACTCTCATTACTCTTTCGGTTTTCTTTTTCCTCTCTGCAGACAAACTCGGTTGCACCCTTCCTGCCCCCTCCTCCAGCCTGTCCTTCCCAAAGAATCTTTTCTATGATGTTGAAAGTGATATGCTCTCTTCAAAGGAGGTCGAAACAAATGAACATATTCAGAGAATATTGTACTGTTTTACGTGATTGAAAGGAAAATATTTTCTTCCTGTCTGTGGGTTCATATGTTAGAAATACCAGAAGGGTAATCAGGGGGAGTCTTTAATATATTTTTGAATATTGCTCTCACGTGTTTTATGACAAATGTGCAAGTGGATGAAACTAAATGGCATTTTGGAAAACAATCTTGGACTGACATTCTAAGAAACTTAATTTTACCTGTGTGTAATGTGCAAAGATTTTTATACGAAGGAGGCCATCTCTTGCTTACTTCAATAGATTGCTTATTAATTTAAGTGGACTTGAAAATAAGGTTAAGGAAGTAACAATATCATGATTTTGCTAAATTTCTACTGATAGGTGCAAAATGAATTGCTACCGCATTTTAACATCGTGGCCTGTGCATATGATGAATATTTTTGATACCTACAAAAATACTTTTTGAGACTCTACTATTGCCAGACACATTTCTAGGGTATGCAAGAGAAAATGAACTAAGCAAAACTCTCTAGCTTTGTAGTTTTCATTTTATTTAGGGAGAGGGTAGAGTAATTAAAATGATGATTAGAGTTTAAGAATTAAATTATTTTTTAAAAGAAAAGGGGATTAGAGTATGAGAAGTATAAGAAAGTGGTATTTAAATAAATCTCTGAGGAAATGATGGAGCCATATGCAAGGAGCATCTCAGATAAAGAAGGTGAAAGTGTAAAGTGGCCTGAGGTAGAGGTGTCTTGGAGGCTGGAGGAAGGGTGAGGAGACACATGTGGTTACAGTGGAGTGATCCAGCTGGAGTTGTAAGAGATGAAACCTGAGGGGCAACCTGACCAGATAACCATGTAAGACCCTATTGATCATTTCCAGGGCACTGTATTTTACTTTGAGTGAGACGAAAATTCTTTGGAGGATTTTGAGCACAGAAATAAAGTAGAGTAAGAAAACTGATCAAACCTAGTAACACATTCTAAATCAAAAAAAATGTGGTGAAGAGAAAAACAAATACTGTATGCTAACACATATATATGGAATCTAAACATATAAATTTAAAAAAATGGTTCTGAAGAACCTAGTGGCAGGACGGGAATAAAGACACAAATGTAGAGAATGGACTTGAGGACATGGGGAGGGGGAAGTGTAAGCTGGGATGAAGTGAGAGAGTGGCATGGACATATATACATTACCAAATGTGAAGTAGATAGCTAGTGGGAAGCAGCCACATAGCACGGGGAGATCAGCTTGATGCTTTGTGACCACCTAGAAGGGTGCAATAGGGAGGGTGGGAGGGAAATGCAAGAGGGAAGAAATATGGGGATATATATTTATATATAGCTGATTCACTTTGTTATACAGCAGAAGCTAACACACCATTGTAAAGCAATTATACTCCAATAAAGATGAAAAAAAAGTGGTGCAAAGTGAAGCAGGGAAAAAGAGATGAAGAAAAAATTAATACCTATATACAGATTGAAATACACAGAGCATTAGCTCTCCCAACAAGACTTCTATTATTTTGATTTGATCAAAGACTGTTCTGAGTGTACATGGTCTGTAACTGAATTGTGGAGTAGGGCAAGACAGGAAAGCAGAGTATTTAGCAATAAATAAAGATTTTTCACATGGTTTTCAATAGTCATTAAATGTCTTTAAATTTTAAAATGTCTAATCTTTTCATCTATTTTTACTGCAGATATGTGGACTAGAGAAAACTGTACATGAGTTGGGGGAAGGAGACGTGGAGAGCAGTCATTTTCTCAGAACGCATTATATTTGGTCCAGGCTTCATTCATATTGAAGATCTAATTGACTTTACTTCACTTTTACAAAAAAATGAGGCTATGAGATGTTGGTTGTGTTTTGCTAATGTTTAAAAGAAAAAATTGAACCTTAACATTTTTAAAATTCTAGGTGATAATATCTAACAATTAGTAAGCACCAAGTGCCAGGCATTGTTTTATTTTTCAAATATTATTTTATTATAGTAAGAACACAACATGAGATGTACTCTTCTAATGATTTTTTTGTGTGTACCTTATTGTTGACTACAGGTATAATGTATAGAGCAATATAGTCTCACTTGTCTATTTTTGCTTTTGTTGCCTGTATTTTTGGTGTCGTATCCAAAAACTAATTGTTGAGAACAATGTCAAGGAAATTTTTCCTTATGCCTTCTTATGGTTTCAGGTCTTACATTTAAATTGTTAATCCATTGCAAGCTAATTTTTGTAAGTGGTGAAAGATCGGGGTCCAGTTTCATTTTCTTGCACATGGATATCCAATTTTCCCAGGACCATGTATTGAAGAAACAATCCTTTCTCCATCGTGTATTCTTGGTGCCCTTGTCAAAGATTAGCTGACCACATATGTATGGTTTTTATTTTTGGACCCTCTAATCTGTACCATTGGTCTATATGTTTACATTTATATAGTGCTACACTGCTTTGATTACTGAAATTTTGTAATATATTTTGAAATCAGGAAGTGTGATGCTTCCAACTTTGTTCTTTCCCAGGATTGATTTGTCTCTTCCTGGTCTTTTGTGGCTCCATATAAATTGCATGTTGTTTTTTCTATTTCTGTAAAAAAATGTTATAAGTATTTGGTTAGGGAATGCATTGAATCTATAGATCACATTAGGTAGTATGGACAATTTGACAATATTAAATTTTCTATCCATGAACACAGTATGTCTTTCCATTTGTTTGTATCTTTAATTTCTTTCATCAATTTGTTTATCTTTATTCTTTGTGGGAGGTATAGCTGTTTTCAATGTTGTGTTAGTTTCTACTGTACAGTGAAGTGGAGTTCCCTATGCTGTACAGCACGTTCTCATTAGTTATCTATTTTATACATATTAGTGTATATATGTCAATCCCAATCTCCCAATTCATCCTAACCTCCCCCTTCCCCCCTTGGTGTCCATATGTTTGTTCTCTACATCTGTGTCTCTATTTCTGCCTTGCAAAGCTGCTCATTTGTACCATTTTTCTAGATTCCACATATATATTTTAATATATGATATTTGTTTTTCTCTTCCTGGCTTACTTCACTCTGTATGACAGTCTCTAGGTACATCCATCTCTCTACAAATGACCAAATTTTGTTCTTTTTATGGCTGAATAATATTCCAATGTGTATATATATATATATATATATATATATATATATATATAATCACATTTTTTACCCATTCTATATATAGAATGTACATATATATACCCAACACAATATATAGTGTTACAATGAACATTGGGATGAATATGTCCTTTTGAATTATGGTTTTCTCAGGGTATATGCCCAGTAGTGGGATTTCTAGGTCATATGGTAGTTCTATTTTTAAATTTTTAAGGAACCTCCATACTGTTCTGCATAGTGGCTCTATCAATTTACATTCTCACCAACAGGGCAAGAGGGTTCCCTTTTCTCCACACCCTCTCCAGCATTTATTATTTGTAGATTTTCTGATGATGCCCATTCTAACTGGTGTGAGGTGATACCTCATTGTAATTTTGACTGCATTTCTCTAATAATTAGTGATGTTGAGCATCTTTACATATGACTCTTGGCCATCTGTATGTATTCTTTGGAGAAATGTCTATTTAGGTTTTCCACTCATTTTTTGATTGCTTTTTATGCTATTGAACTACATGAGCTGTTTATATATTTTGGAGATTAATCCCTTGTCCATTGTTTCATTTGCAAATATTTTCTGCCATTCTGAAGGTTGTCTTTTCATCTTGTTTATGATATCCTTTGCTGTGCAAAAGCTTTTAAGTTTAATTAGGTCTCATTTGTTTATTTTTGTTTTTCTTTCCATTACTCTAGGAGGTGGGTCAATAAAGATCTTGATTTGATTTATGTCAAAGCATGTTCTTCCTATGTTTTCCTCTAAGAGTTTTATAGTGTCCAGTCTTCATCAATGTTTTATAATTTTCAGCATACCAGTCTTCCACTTCCTTAGCTAAATTTATTTCAGAGTATCTTATTATTTTTGGTGCTATTGTAAATAGAATTTATTTTCCCAATTTCCTTTTCAAATAGTTCAAGGTGTATATAAACAAAACTAACTTTTGTATTTAATTTTGTATTACACACCTTTACTGAACTCATCTATTAGTTCTAACAGCGTTTTTTTTTCTTTTTTTTTTAATAGTGTCTTTACTGTTCTCTATGCATTAAATCCTACTGTCTACAAACAAGAACAAATTTACTTTTTTCTTTTTGATGTGGATAATCTTTATTTCTTTTTCTTGCCTATTTTTTCTGGCTAGGACTTTCAATAATCTGTTGAATAGAATCAGCAAGAATGGGCTTCCTTGTTCCTGATCTTAGAGGGAAAGTTTTAATTTTTTCACAATTAAGAATAATATTTGCTGTGGCCTTTTCATATATGACCTTTATTGTGTCCAGGTACATTCTTTCACTTCTTACTTTGTTGAGGGTTTTATCATGAAAGGATGTTGAATTATTTAAAATGTTTTTTCTTCATGTATTGAGATGCTTATATGTATTTTAGCCATTATTCTATTAATGTGTTGTATCATATTAGTTAATTTTCATATGTTAGACCAGCCTTGCATTACAGGCATAAATCCCATTTAGTCATGATGTATGATCCTTTTCATATTCTGTTGGATTCAGTTTGCTAGTTTGTTGAGGATTTTTGCATATGTGTTTGTATATATATATATATATATATATATGTATATATATATATTCATCAGGCTATTGGCTTGTCTCTTTCTCTTTTTGTGATATCTCTGCTTTAGTATCAGGATAATGCTGGTCTCATAAAAATAGTTTGGAACTGTTTCTTTCTTTTCAATTTTTTGCAAGTGTTTGGGAAGGATTGGTATTAATTCTTTAAATGTTTGATAGAATTCACAAGTGAAGCCATCTCATCCTGAGGTTTTCTTGGTTGGGAAATTTTTTATTAAGAGTTCAATCTCCACAGAAGGTATAGGTCTGTTCAGTCTTTCTATTTCTCCATAATTTAGACTTGTTAGGTTGTATGCTTCTGTGAATTTATCCATTTCTTCTAGATTATGCAGTGTGCTGGTATACAATTGTTCACCATAGCCTCTTGTAATCCTTTTTATTTCTGTGGCAGCAGTGTAATGTCTCTTCTTCAGTATATAATTTTATTTCAGTCTTCTCTATTTTTTTCTTAGTTTAACTGATGATTTGTTAATTTTGTTAATATTTTCAAAACACTGACTCAGTTATATTTTCTGTTGTTCTCTATTTTTTATTACATATATTTCTATTTTAATCTTTGTTGTTTTATTTTTATGCTTAGTTTGTTCTCCTCTTTTAAGCTCCTGGAGATGTAAACATAGGCTGCTTATTTGAGTTTTTTCTTTTATAATATAGGGATTTATTTCTAGGAACTTCTCTCTTAGTACTGCTTTTATTGCTCTCCATAAGTTTTGGTATGTTGTGTTCTCATTTTCATTTGTCTCAATGCTTTTTCTAATTTCCTTTTTCATTTATTCTTTGACTCAACAGTTGTTCAAGTGTGTATTGTTTAATTTCCACGTTTCTGAGTTTTCCAGTTTTCCCTCTTCTATCAATTTCTAGTTTCATTCCATTGTGGTTGTAAAAGTTACTTGGTATGATTTCATCTTCTTGATTTTGGTACAACTTGTTTTGTGATGTAACATATGATCTAGTCTGGGGAAAGATCTGTGTGCACTTGAGAAAAATGTATAGCTGATGTTGGGAGAAATGTTCTGTATATGTTCTTTATGTTCATTTCTATATAATGCTGTTTAAGTTCTCTGTTAACTTTGAATTTCTGTCCAGATGTACTTCTCACTATTGAAAGTTGTTTATTGAAGTTCTTCTTGACATTTTTTTTCTTAGATTCCATATATATGTGTGTGTGTGTATGTGTGTGTGTGTGTGTGTGTGTGTGTTAGCATACGGTATTTGTTTTTCTCTTTCTGACTTACTTCACTCTGTATGACAGACTCTAGTTCCATCCACCACACTACATAACTCAATTTTGTTTATTTTTATGGCTGATTAATATTCCATTGTATATATGTGCCACATTTTCTTTATCCATTCATCTGTCAATGAACACTTAGGTTGCTTCCATGACCTGTCTATTGTAAATAGAGCTGCAATGAACATTGTGATACATGACTCTTTTTCAATTATGGTTTTCTCAGGGTATATTCCAAGCAGTGGGATTGCTGGGTCGTATGGTAATTCTATTTTTAGTTTTTTTAAGGAACCTCCATACTGTTCTCCATAGAGGCTGTATCAATTTACATTGTCACCAAAAGTGCAAGTGTTTCCTTTTCTCCACACCCTATCCAGCATTTACTGTTTGTAGATTTTTTGAAGATGGCCATTCTGTCTGGTGTGAGATGATATCGAAATGTAGCTTTGATTTGCATTTATCTAATGATTAATGATGTTGAGCATTCTTTCATGTGTTTGTTGGCAATCTTATATCTTCTTTGGAGAAATGTATATACTTAGGTCTTCTGCCCATTTTGGATTGGGTTGTTTGTTTTTTTGTTATTGAGCTGCATGAGCTGCTTGTAAATTTTGGAGATTAATCCTTTGTCATTTGCCTCATTAGCAAATATTTTCTCCCAGACTGAGGGTTGTCTTTTGGTCTTGTTTATGGTTTCCTTTGCTGTGCAAAAGCTCTGAAGTTTCATTAGGTCCCATTTGTTTACCTTTGTTTTTATTTCCATTTCTCTAGGAAGTGGGTCAAAAAGGATCATGCTGTGATTTATATCATAGAGTGTTCTGCCTATGTGTTCTTCTAAGAGTTTGATAGTGTCTCACCTTACATTTAGGTCTTTAATCCATTTTGAGTTTATTTTTGTGGATGGTGTTTGGGAGTGTTCTAATTTCATACTTTTACATGTACCTGTCCTGTTCTCCCAACACCACTTATTGAAGAGGCTCTCTTTTCTCCACTGTATATTCTTCTCCCCTTTATCAAAGATAAAGTGACAATATGTGTGTGGGTTTATCTCTGGACTTTCTATTCTGTTCCATTGATCTATATTTCTGCTTTTGTGCCAGTGCCATATTGGCTTGATTAATCTAGGTTTATAGTATAGTCTGAAGCCAGGGAGCCTGATAGCTCCAACTCCATTTTTTGTTCTCAAAATTGCTTTAGCTATTCGGGGTTTTTTGTGTTTCCATACAAATTATGAAAATTTTTGTTCTAGTTCTGTGAAAAATGCCAGTGGTAGTTTGATAGGGATTGCATTGTACCTATAATTGCTTTGAGTAGTAGAGTCATTTTTACAATGTTGCTTCTTTTAATCCAAGAACATGGTATATCTCTCCATCTATTTGTATCACCTTTAATTTTTTTCATCAGTGTCTTATAACTTTCTTCATACAGGTCTTTTGTCTCCTTAGGTAGGTTTATTCCTAGATATTTTATTCTTTTTGTTGCAATGGTAAACGGGAGTGTTTTCTTAATTTCAGTTTCAGATTTTTCATCATTAGTGTATAGGAATGCTAGCAATTTCTGTCCATTAATTTTGTATCCTGCTACTTTACCAAACTCATTGATTAGCTCTAGCAGTTTTCTGGTAACATCTTTAGGATTCTCTATGTATAGTATCATGCCATCTGCAAACAGTGACAACTTTACTTCTTCTTTTCTGATTTGGATTCCTTTTATTTCTTTTTCTTCTCTGATTGCTGTGGCTAAAACTTCCAAAACTATGCTGAATAATAGTGGTGAGAGTGGGCAACCTTGTCTTGTTGCTGATCTTAGTGGAAATGGTTTCAGTTTTTCACCATTGAGAACAATGTTGGCTGTGGGTTTGTCATATATGGCCTTTATTATGTTGAGGAAATTTCCCTCTATGACTATCTTCTGTAGGGTTTTTATCATAAATGGGTGTTGAATTTTGTCTAAAGCACTGAAATTGAAACAGTGGTTAAAAATCTTCAACAAACAAAAGCCCAGGATCAGATGGTTTCACAGGTGAATTCTATCAAACATTTAGAGAAGTGCTAACACCTATCCTTCTCAAACTCTTCCAAAATATAGCAGAGGGAGGAACACTCCCAAACTCATTCTATGAGGCCACCATCACCCTGATACCAAAAGCAGACAAATATGTCACAAGGAAAGAAAAGTACAGGCCAATATCACTGACGAACATAGATGCAAAAATCCTCAACAAAATGCTAGCAAACAGAATCCAACAGCACACTGAAATGATTATACACCATGGTCAAGTGGGGTTTATTCCAGGAATGCAAAATTTCTTCAATATATGCAAATCAATCAACGTGATACACCATATAAACAAATTGAAGGAGAAAAAACATATGATCATCTCAATAGATGCAGAGAAAGTTTTCTTCTGTTATATTTTATGCTGGCTTTAGAGTAATAATATAAAATTTGGGGATTCAACACAAGTTTTCATTTATATATGCATTGATAGAAAGTTGACAAGTTTAGAAACTCTATCCATTTATCTTCATCTCTTTAGGGCTGGGATCAGATTAATGCTTTCTTAGTCAAAGTAGTTTTTTCCTAATCCTGGGTTGTGATTTGACACTAATCTTTTTTTAAAATTGTGCTAATTATATTTAACTATTTTTTAATCCTGATATTTTACATAAACTAGTTTCTTTTTGGCTATTCTTAGTGGTACTAGTATCCTTCCAAAAGCATATTCATTATCAAATCTTAATGGATTATTTCAATGACAGGCTAAACTAGAAGCTCCTGCTTTCAGAAACAAATGGTGGCTCTAACTAAATTAATCTGTGTAAGAAGCATAAATAGCATCAAGTCACGAGGTGATGATAGTGTCCAGTGTCATCTTTATGTAGATAAAAAATAAAAAAATATGGAATTGTTAAATGGAAACATCATGAAGTTTAATTCATGTTAAAGGACCTTGCCTTTCAAAATATGCATTGGAGAAATAGACTTGAAAATATAAAAATAAAAACAAAAATAACATGAGCTCTAAGCTCTGGAGTAGTTTCCTCATGATCTGCAGCCAATCTTAATTGCCCATAAATTTGATCACACATCTTGACCATTTATAAATTTCGGTCTTTTCATACTGATTTCTCTCTAATTAATGGAACTTTATTTCATGCTTTTCTTTGTTTATTTGTTAGATTGGTTTCAAAATCCCAACAAAGCTATTGGGGAAATAGACTGATTCCTTACAGGTAAAATATATGGCTTTAATACTAAGAATTTTAAGTAATTAAAAATATGGAATGGGAAATTTTGTCACCACAAGCTGATGAAAGTCATAAAATATTTAATCCCAGTTACTCCATTGTAATACTATTTACACAGGAAAAATGAATTTCTTTCATTATAAAATTTAGCAAACTGAAAACAACATTATATGATTGACGCATTGTGTGACTGAGGAATGAAGAAAAGAAACAATGGAATTTTGGCTATTGTTGTGTATCTGCTGTGAGGAAAGAAAATTAAAGTAATGTTTAGAAGTTGAAATTCTTATTTAATTGTTTAAATTCTGAGTAAGTCTTTTAGGTCAAATGTTAACTAATGATGAAAGAAATATAACATTAAAAACGTGACATAAATTTCTTTATTTCCAAGTAAAACATGGTGAAAACTCTCTCTTTCTCTCTCTCTCCTCTCTCTCTCAATATCTATATATAGAGGTATAAATACAGACATAGATATAGATATAGACATAGATATAGATCTGTCTACAATTGAGAAACTGTTCCACAAGTTTTTGGACTAAAAACTACCCAATAATTATATAAATATTAAAAATATCAATGATATACTGACATTGGTTCAGGTTACTGAAATGTTTATGAGAAAACAGGGTTTCTTCTCCATTAGTTTGCCTTCTTCTGTCAGTGGGACTTAATGTTGCTAAGATTAAAGGCACCAATTTGTATCACAGGCTAGGTGAAATGGCTTTTTTATGTAAACAAAGTAGAGCAAAGAGTTGGTACTTCAGCTCCTTAGTATGCCCCCTCTTTTCAAGAAATTGACGATTTGTGGGGAAAAAAATGATATATTGGGTCTTGCTTGTGCTGCAAGGCCGTCATTCATCTTATTAAAATATGCATATAATAATGTAAGATGTGATTGAATGTCACTCATTTCGATCCCATTGATCACATAGTGTCTGTTGGTCCCGGTGTAATTTGTCAAGGTAAGACATGCCAAAGATGGAAGCAAATGAGCTCAGTCATCTCACAATTCCCAAGAACAAAAACTGCTTTTTAAAAATTTTCTGCACATGTTATTTCTCCTTGTAGTTATTGAGTTGAGTCCTCAAATAACAATCTGTTGAGTTTGTTATTATATCTGAAAGTCCCATATGACATAGGCATAAAAGAACCTCCAATTTGACTATCATATAACAATAAAAACGAGAACAAAAAATTATTAGTTAGCTTTATCTTAATACATATTTTATGAGGCATTTAAAAATATGTAAATGCATGTAATCTGCAACCATGAATTTGACAATTTGTTCTTGTTTTGTTCTCACTTTAAGTAATTAAATATGCTTCAATATTTACTCTCTAACAGTAGTCTTCATTGCTGGGTACTGACACCAAACAATATATGAAATTTTACTTTAGAAAAATTGTATTTATAAACAGAGGATAGGGAGGGAAAATAAGAAACACAGAGCATGATGACCAAGATCTTAGAAGCATAAAGGCTTGAATCACAATTATAGGACATTCTATATTGCACCAAAATGTTGGTTTTCTTTTTAAGGTTTCTGATAACTGAGTATCAGGAGGATTTTTTTTTCCAAATTACTATGGAGACAGAGAGGAAAGGATTCTGCTAGAAAGAGTGGTTATTTTAGAACACTAAATCTGTAAGTCTTAGGAATCTACTTAGATGTATGTTTCAGGAGCACAGTATAGGGCTCTAGTGGGTTTGGAGTGAGAATCCTTTAACTGATAGTGAGGTCTTTAGGCACTGAGCTTGAAAGCAGGGCCAGAGACACTTAGATCTCAAAAAGGCTCAGAAAAGAAAGACATGATGCTTTCAAATACAGTGACTGATTCTAATTAAATCTTTGGGCTACCAAGGGAGCTTTGCACCCAGCTCTGAATGAACACTGTTGTTCAAATGCATTAAACTTTGAGGGACTAAAAGACTAAGTAGACCATTTATGTGGAGCTCTCACCCATTTTGAAGAAGTCCAACCAGAGATATACTTGGTGGAGACCTTGATGGGTATTTTAATGAATGTGAAAGGAAGTTTAGCTTAGAAGAAAGAAGGAAAAAACTTTTTTTTTCCCTTTACACATTTTATTTTGGTACTGAATCTATTTTAAACCTCTTCAATTAAAATAATCTTGCAGCTTATTTGGTAACATGTGTATTAAATATAATTGCACATGCATTTTGTGCATTTGTTCCATTATTTTCTTAGGAAAAATCTCTAAAAGTAAAATGGCTGGATGAATGTGTTCATATATTTAAAGACTTGAAGTGGCTTAGTTGACCTCTAGAAAGGTTGCACCGCTCCCCAAAGACTTACTTTTAAGTTTAAATTTATTCCTACATTTAACAATTTGCGATTTAAATTTTTTTCTCTCTTGGAATCCCCTGAATTAACACTCGTCCTTTCCTTCATGTATTCTTTCCCTATTCACTCCCCAACTCAGTGATAGAACCTAATGTTTGCTTCAAATTATTACAGCTTGGGAGTTTGAGGAGAGATAAAGAAGGCAAGGGTTGACCATGACACCTAAGCATACAACTGAGCAAGGCCACAGTAGCTTGAAAGGGAAGACCCTTGAATGCACCAGGGGAAGCATAGGCTGTGGCTATCACCGGTAACAGCTCTGGGTGAGAAAATAGTGCCCCTCTTATCAAGGACAAATTCCTTTTCATCTTCCCTGGATTACAGCCACCAACTTGTGTTTACCTAAGATAGACAGATATTTCTCCAGAAAAGATGGATTTATTCAGGATCAGCTGAGTTGCAATTCAGGATCTGCAACCTTGGTGAACAATGTTTAAGTTCCTACACAGCAAGCCGTGTGTCTGACAGGGTCTTGGTTCTTGGGCCAGGTGTCATGGCTGAGTCTCTGAGGTGGGAAAGCAGAGTTCAGGACTCTGGACCACCAGAACCTCCAGGCCCTACATAATATGAGTCGGCAAGAGTTCTCCCAGAGATCTCCATTTCAAAGCTAAGACCCAGCTCCACTCAATGACCAGCAGCATACAGTGCAGGACACACCATGTCAAACAACTAACAAGACAGGAACACAAACCTATGCATTAACAGACAGGCTGCCTAAAATAATAATAAGTTCACAGACACCTCAAAACACACCACCAGGCATGATCCTGCCCACCAGAAAGAAAGATCCGGCCTCATCCACCAGAACACAGGCACCAATCCCTTTCACCAAGAAGCCTACAAAACCCACTGAACTAACCTTAGCCACTGGGGGCAAACACCAAAAACAACAGGAAATACGAACCTGCAGCCTGCAAAAAGGAGACCCAAAACACAGTAAGTTAAGCAAATGAGAAGACAGAGAACTACGTAGCAGATAAAGGAGCAAGGTAAAAACCCACCAGAACAAAAACATGAAGAGGAAATAGGCAGTCTACCTGAAAAATAATTCAGAGTAATGATAGTAAAGATATCCAAAATCTTGGAAATAGACTTGAGAAAATACAAGAAACGTTTAAAAAGGACCTAGAAGAACTAAAGAGCAAACAAACAATGATTAAAAACACAATAAATGAAATTAAAAGTTCTCTAGAAGGAATCAATAGCGGAATAACTGAGGCAGAAGAATGTATAAGTAACCTGGAAGATAAAATAGTGGAAAAAACTATCACAAAGGAGAATAAAAAAAAGAATGAAAAGAATTGAGGACAGTCTCAGAGACCTCTGGGACACCAGTAAACACACCGGCATTTGAAATATAAGGGTTGCAGAAGAAGAAGAGAAAAAGAAGAAGAATGAGAAAATATTTGAAGAGAGTATAGTTGAAAAATTCACTAAGACGGGAAAGGAAATAGTCAGTCAATTCCAGGAAGTGCAGAGAGTCCCATACAAAATAAATCCAAGCAGAAACATGTCAAGACACATAGTAAACAACCTATCAAAAATTAAATACAAAGAAAAAATATTAAAAGCAGCAAGGGATGAAGTTGGTAAAGTAGCAGGATACAAAATTAATAAACAGAAATCTTTTGCATTCCTATAAACAAATGATGAAAAATCTTAAAGAGAAATTAAGGAAACATTCCCATTTATGATTGCAACAAAAAGAACAAAATACTTAGGAATAAACTTACCTAAGAAGAGAAAAGACCTGTATGCAGAAAACTATAAGACACTGATGAAAGAAATTAAAGACAATACAAACAGACGGAGAGATATACCATGATCTTGGGTTGGAAGAATCAACATTGTGAAAGTAACTATAATACCCAAAGCAATCTACAGATTCAATGCAATCCCTATCAAACTACCAGTGACATTTTCCACAAAACCAGAACAACAACAACAAAAACACAATTTGTATGGAAATACAAAACACCTCGAAAGGCAAAGCAATCTGGAGAAAGAAAAATGGAGCTGGAGGAACCATGCACCAAGACATTAGTCTATGCTAGAGAGCTACAGTAATCAAGACAGTATGATACTGGCAGAAAAACAGAAATATAGGTCAATGCAACAGGATAGAAAACCCAGAGATAAGCCCACGTGCATATGTTCATCTTATCTTTGATAAAGGAGGCAAGAATATACAATGGAGAAATGACACCCTCTTCAATGAGTTGTGTTGGGAAAACTGGAGAGCTACATGGAAAAGAATGAAATTAGAACACTCCCTAACACCATACAAAATAATAAATTCAAAATGGCTTAAAGACCTAAATGGAAGGCCAGACACTATAAAACTCTTAGAGTAAAATACAGGCAGAACACTTTATGGCATAAATCACAGTAAGATCCTTATTGACCCACCTCCTAGAGAAATGGAAATAAAAACAAAAATAAACAAATGACACCTAAGGAAACTTCGAAGCTTTTGCACAGCAAAGGAAACCATAAACAAGACAAAAAGAAAACCCTCAGAATGGGAGAAAATATTTGCAAGTGAAGCAACTGACAAAGATTAATCTCTGAAATTTACAAGCAGCTCATACAGCTCAATATCAAAAAAAAAAAAAAACAATCCAAAAATGGGCATAACACCTAAATAGACATTTCTCCAAAGAAGATATACAGATTGCCAACAAACACATGAAAGAATGCTCAACATCATTAATCATTAGAGAAATTCAAATCAAAGCTACATTTCGATATCATCTCACACCGGACAGAATGGACATTTTCAAAAAATCTACAAACAATAAATGCTGGATAGGGTGTGGAGAAAAGGGAACGTTCTTGCACTGTTCGTGGGAATGTAAATTGATACAGCTACTATGGATAACAGTTTGGAGGTTCCTTAAAAAACTAAAAATACAACTCCCATACAACCCAGCGATCCCACTACTGAGCATATATCCTGAGAAAACCATTATTCAAAAAGAGTCATGTATCACAATGTTCATTGCAGCACAATAACCAGGACATGGGTGCAACATAAGTGTCCATTGTCAGATGAAAGGATAAAGAATATGTGGCACATATGTATAATGGAGTATTGCTCAGCCATAAAAAGAAACTAAATTGAGTTATTTGTGGTTGGACGTAGACTCTGTCATACAGAATGAAGTAAATCAAAAAGAGAAAAACAAATACTGTATGCTAAAATATATATATGTACTCTAAAAATGAAAAAAAGATAGTTCTGAAGAACCAAGGAGCAGGACAGGAATAAAGATGCAGTCGTAGAGAATGGACTTGAAGACATGAGGAGCAGGAATGGTAAGGTGAGATGAAGTGACAGAGTGGAATTTACATATATACACTACCAAATGTAAAAGAGATATCTAGTGGGAAGCTGTTGCACAACACAGGGAGATCAACACGTGTTTTCTGAGCACTTACATGGGTTGGATATGGAGGGTGGATGGAGGCACAAGAGGGAGGGTATGGGGATATATGTATACCTAGAGCTGATTCACTTTGTTATTCAGCAGAAACTAACACAATAATGTAAAGCAGTTATACTCCAATAAAGATATAAAAAAAGAAAATACCCAGAAAAACCCAAACAAAATAAAACAAAAAAGAAACAAGGGAAAACAACAAGTATCATACAAGGGAATCCCCACAAGGTTAACAGCTGATCTTTCAGCAGAAATTCTGCAAGCCAGAGGGAGTGGAAGGATATATTTAAAGTGATGAAAGGAAAAAAACCTACCACCAAGATTACCATAGCCAGCAAGGATCTCATTCAGATTCAAAGCAGAAATTAAAATCTTTACAGACAAGCAAAAGCTAAGAGGATTCAACACAAACATACTAGTTTACAACAATTGCTAAAATAACTTCTGTAGGCAGGAAACACAAGAGAGGAAAAGTCCCACAATAACAGAATTCAAACAATTAAGAACATGGTACTAGGAACATACATATCAATAATTACCTTAAATGTAAATGGATTAAATGCTCCAACCAAGAGGCATAAACCAACTGAATGGATACAAAAACAAAACCTTTATATATGTTGTCTACAAGAGACCCACTTCAGACCTAGGGACACATACAGACTGAAAGTGATGGGTTGGAAAAAGATAGTCCATGCAAATGGAAATCAAAAGAAAGCTGGAGTAGTAATTCACTTATCACACAAAATAGACTTTAAAATAAAGACTATTAGAAGAGACAAAGAAGGACACTATATAATGATCAAGGGATCAATCCAAGTAGAAGATATAATGATTGCAAATATTTATTCACCCAATATAGGAGCAACACAATACCTAAGGCAAATTCTAAGAGGCATAAAAGGGGAAATCAACAGTAACAAAATGATAGTACAGGAATTTAACTCCCCAATTTCAACAATGGACAGATCATCTGAAATGAAAATTAAAAAGGAATGACAAGCTTTAAATGACACATTAAACAAGATGGACTTAACTGGTACTTATAGGACATTCCATCCAACCACAAGAGAACACACTTTATTTTCAAGTGCTCATGGAATATTCTCCAGGATAGATTATATCTTGGATCACAAATCAAGCCCTGGTAAATTTTAAAAAATTGAAATCATATCAAGTATATTTTCCAAACACAACACAATGAGACTAGATATCAATTAGAGGAAAAAATCTGTAAAAAGTACAAACACATGGAGCTAAATAATATGTTATTTTATAACGAAGAGATCACTGAAGAAATCAAAGGGGAAATCAAAAAATACCTAGAAAAAAATGCCAATGAAAACACAATGACACAAAACCTATGGGATGCAGCAAAAGCAGTTCTAATAGGGAAATTTCTAGCAATACAATTCTACAGCAAGAAACAAGAAACATCTCAAATAAATAACCTAACCTTACACCTAAGGCAACTAGAGAAAGAAGAACAGAACCCCCCAAATTTAGCAGAAGGAAAGTAATTATAAAGATCAGATCAGAAATAAATGAAAAACAAATGAAGGAAATAATAGCAAAGATCAAGAAAACTAAAAGCTGGTTCTTTCAGAAGGTAAGCAAAATTGATAAAACATTAGTCAGACTCAACAAAAAAAAAAAAGGGGGAGAAGACTCAAACCAACATAATTAGAAATGAAAAGGAGAAGTAACAACTGACACTGCAGAAAAACAATGGATCACAAGAGATTACAACAAACAACTATATGCTAATAAATAGGACAATCTGCAAGAAGTGGACAATTTCTTAGAAAAGCACAACCTTCTGAGACTGAACCAGGAAGAAATAGAGAAATTAACAGGTCAATCAGAAGTGCTGAAATTGAAGCTGTGATTAAAAAGTTTCCAACAAAAAAAAGCCCAGGACTAGATGACTTCATAGGCAAATTCTATCAAACATTTAGAGAAGAGTTAACACCTATCATTCTCAAACTCTTCCAAAATATAGCAGAGGGAGGAATATGCCCAAACTCATCCTACGAAGCTGCCATCTCCGTGATACCAAAACCAGACAAAGATATCACAAAAAATGAAAACTACAGGCCAATATCACTGATGAACATAGATGAAAAATCCTCAGCAAAATACTAGCAAACAGAATCCAACAGCACATTAAAAGGATCATACACCATGATCAAGTGGGGTTTATGCCAGGAATGCAAGGATTCTTCAATATATGCAAATCAATCAGTGTGATACACCTATACCATATTAACAAATTGAAGGATAAAAACAATATGATCAACAAAATAGATACAGAAAAAGCTTTTGAAAAAATTCAACACCAATTTATGATAAGAACTCTCCAGAAAGTAGGCATAGAGGGAAACTGCCTCAACATAATAAAGGCCATATATGAAAATCCCACAGCCAACATCGTCCTCAGTGGTGAAAAACTGAAACCATTTCCACTTAGATCAGGAAAAAGACAAGGTTGCCCATCCTCATGACTATTATTCAACATAGTCTTGAAAGTTTCAACCACAGCAATCAGACACCAGAAATGAAATAAAAGGAATCCAAATTGGAAAAGAAGAAATAAAACTGTCACTGTTTGCAGATGTCATGATACTATACTAGAGAATCCTAGTGTTACCAGAAAACTACTAGAGCCAAACAATTAATTTGGTAAAGTAGCAGGTTACAAAATAAATGCACATTAATCTCTTGCATTCCTATACACTAATGATGAAAAATATGAAAGAGAAATTAAGGAAACAATCCCATTTACCATTGTAACCAAAAAAAATAAAATACCTGGGAATAAACCTACCTAAGGAGAAAAAAGACCTGTATGCAGAAAACCCTAAGACACTGATGAAAGAAATTAAAGACAATATAAACAGATGGAGAGATATACGATGTTCGTGGGTTGGAAGAATCAATATTGTGAAAATGACTATAATACCCATAGCAATCTACAGATTCAAAGTAATCCCTATCAAACTACCAATGGCATTTTTCACAGTACTAGAACAAAAAAATTTCATAATTTGTATAGAAACACTAAAGACCCCGAATAGCCAAAACAATCTTGAGAAAGAAAAACGGAGCTGGAGGAATCAGGCTCCCTGTGTTCAGACTATACTTCAAAGCTACAGTAATCAAGACAGTGTGGTACTGGCACAAAAACAGAAATATAGGTCAATGGAACAGGTTAGAAAGCCCAAAGATAAGCCCACATACATATGGTCACCTTATGTTTGATAAAGGAGGCAAGAATATACAATGGAGAAAAGACAGCCTCTTCAATAAGTGGTGCTGGGAAAACTGGACAGCTACATGTAAATGAATGAATTTAGAACATTCCCTAATACCATTCACAAAAATAAACTCATAATGCATTAAAGATCTAAATGTAAGGCCAGATACCATAAAACTCTTAGAGGAAAACATAGGCAGAAAACTTTATGACATTAATCACAGCAAGATCCATTTTGACCCACCTCCTAGAGTAATGGAAATAAAAAAAATAAGTAAACAAATGGGACATAATGAAACTAAAAACTTTTGCACAGCAAAGGAAACCATAAACAAGACAAAAAGACAACCTTCAGAATGTGAGAGAATATTTGCAAATGAAGCAACTGACATAGATTAATCTTCAAAATATATAAGCAGCTCATACTGCTCAATACCAATAAAGCAAACACCCCAATCCAAGATTGGGCAGAAGATCTAAATAGATATTTCTCCAAAGAAGATATACAGGTTGCCAACAAATGCATGAAAGGATACTCAACATCACCAATCATTAGAGAAATGCAAAACAAATCTACAATGAGGTATCAACTCATGCTGGTCAGAATGGTCATCATCAAAAAATCTACAAACAATAAATGCTGAAGAGGGTATGAAGTAAAGGGAACTCTCTTACCTTGTTGGTGGGAATGTAAATTGATACAGCCACTATGGGGAACAGTATGGAGGTTCCTTAGAAAACTAAAAACAGAACTACCATACGACCCAGCAATCCCACTACTGGGCATATACCTTGAGAAAACCATAATTCAAAAAGTGTCATGTACCACAATATTCATTGCAGCACTATTTACAATAGCCAGGACATGGAAGCAACCTAAGTGTCCATTGACAGATGAATGGATAAAGAAGATGTGGTACATATATACAATGGAATATTACTCCGTCATAAAAAGAAAAGAAATTGAGTTATTTGTAATGAGGTGGATGGACTTGGAGTCTGTCTTACTTAGTGAAGTAAGTCAGAAAGAGAAAAACAAATACAGTAAGCTAACACATATATATGGAATTCAAAAAAAAAAAAAAAGAGAGAAAATGGTTCTTTAGAACCTAGGGGCAGGACAGGAATAAAGACGCAGAGGTAGAGAATGGAGTTGAGGATACTGGGAAGGGAAGCATAAGGTGGGAAGAAGTGAGAGAGTAGCATTGACATATATACACTACCAAATGTAAAATAGATAGCTAGTGGGAAGCTCCTGCATCACACAGGGTGATCAGCTTGGTACTTTGTGACCACCTAGAGGTGTGGGATAGGGAGTTTGGGAGCGAGATGTAAGAGGGAGGGGATATGGGGATATATCTATATGTATAGCTGATTCACGTTTTTATACAGCAGCAGCTAACAGAACATTGTAAAGCAATTATTCTCCAATAAAGATGTTAAAAATATATGTCATGTGTTTTTATATTTAGGATAATAGGGTAATTTGTAATCAGCATGTAATGTAAACTCAGAAGACTGTTTTAATAACTAACTTCCGTGCTTCTTTGTGTGTCACTTGAAATTTTTGAGGTTCTAATTAATCACTTTAAAAGTGGAAGAAAACAGTAACTACTTGAAAAGATAAACAAATATGCAAGTGTTTTGTAAACCAAAAAGCTGTTTACAAAAAAATGATTGGGATTTGGCTTTACAAATGCAAGATGAAATTCTTTAAACCCTCTATCATTTATATTTATCCAGATTGATAGTGCAAGTCATATTATATTAATCTCAGTAAATATTTAGCTTCAGCCGTGGCATTTGCTAAAATAGGATTGATGTTATAAATGCATGCCTTTTTTCCTCCCTCCTTTCTTCCCTCTGTTGAAAGAGTTTATCTAAAAGACATGACTGCAGCTGGACCCAGGCAATCAGAGGCTCTTCACCCACTCCCTATCTTTGAAATGTACCCCTGCCCACTGTTATCGAGCTAGGAACTACTTTAAGGACACAGTCTTAAGAAAGCAATGTGTTGTTGAAACCATCAAGACTGAATATGTGACTGAACTGTGTTAATGCCTCATATAAGATTCTGGAGAGCTTGTACAGATATCTACTCATCTTAAGGCCACCCAAGACAAGCTTCATGTAAGTTTCCTTGCTTATTAAATTGGGCACCTACCAGTCTGGAATGATCTGCCTCTTTCTTCTGTCTCTCCTTGCTCTCTCCGTAGGGGATCGAAAACTAGTTTTAGATCACCCCCAGTGAACTTTACGGTTTATGAATAGCACCCTCCCTAGGTTACTCCTCTCTTTCATTCCTTCTTCTTTCTGCTTTTACATTTCTTTATGCATCTGATAAACACATCATTTAGTTATTTAATTAACAAAACACTCACTTGTTTAAAAAATTCAGAGAGCATGAGAAAATACATTGTGAAAATTCTCCTCACTGCAGGGATCATCCACTCAGAGAATAATTTCTCTCATATTATATCTCTCCTTCTCTCTCTAGAAACACACACACACACACACACACACACACACACACACCTCATTTTTATTAATAAAAAAAACTACTGGGTGTTAAATTCACCATTCTTCACTTTTGTTTATTCA
Source organism: Mesoplodon bidens (assembly GCF_964165515.1). Classification (NCBI taxonomy): domain Eukaryota; kingdom Metazoa; phylum Chordata; class Mammalia; order Artiodactyla; family Ziphiidae; genus Mesoplodon; species Mesoplodon bidens. Next base: position 76,153,984 of record NC_138164.1, on the reverse strand, counting down.
CTTAAAATTCACTTAAAATACATTTTGAAGGTTGTCCCATATAGGCTTGTACATTTGTTTTTACAGCTGTACAATTGTACATTATGACTATACCATAAATTATTTAAGCAGCTTCCTATTGATGAACATTTTCATTGTTCCCCAATTTTTTTGTTTTACAACAATATTCTATTGTCATTTCACACATGTGATTACCACTAAAGGACAAATATCTATAACTGGAATTGGTAATTCAAAGAGTGAATGCATTTGTAACATAAATATTGTCAAATCTCCCTTTATATGTTTTGTACCAGTTTACATTCCCATGAGAAATTCATGAGAGTAACTTTTTCCTAACATGACCCTCACAATGTTTCAAGAACTGTTTGATCAATTAGATAAGTTAAGAAAAAGTTTGTCATTGTTTAAAATTTGGATTTCTTTTATTATGAGAAGGGTTGATCATCTTTCCAATTGTTTAAGGGCCCTTTAAATTTATTTTTTTGTTAATTATCTTTATATACTTTTCCTGTCTTTTTGTTATTTCATTTTTTATGGATATTTGCTCACATATGGGTACACATATCTGCTTTTCTATGTAAGGAATTGCAGTTTTTTCCCATGTTTGTTTGTGTTTGGATTTTTAAAGTTGCCTTTTATCATGTCTTTTTTCATTATTATGAATTCAAATTATAAATCTTCCAATGTGCTGTTTTGAGAACACATGTCATGTCACATTAAACAGATCATCCTCAACTTGAGATCATTCAATTACTCTATAGCATTATTTTCTAATACTGTTATAGATTACCTGCTAAGTTTCAATATATGCTCCACTATGAATTTGCTTTATGTATTTTAAAATTAATTACTCTATTTTAACATTTTTCAGACAGTTTCCAAGTTGTACAAACATTTTATTAAAGAATATGGATCTTACCAAATTATCTATTTTATTATCTTTGTCATACACTAATTTGGTAATATACTTTAGCCTATCTCAGGACTTCCCATTCAGTTGCATAGATGTGGTTATCCATGTACTAACATCATAATTATAGATATATTAACTTCATAATAATATTTTTAAAATTATTGTACATAGTGCCCCTTTATTACTAGTCTCTGTGCTATATTGTTGTTAATTGAAATGTTGTGTTGAAAGTGTGAATAACTTCAAATTTCCTAGGCAATGAAAAATTGTACATAAAAGTGGTTGTAACAACTAAATTTCCAAACAGTCATGTATGAGAGGTCCCATCACTTAAAATCCTCTCCAGGGACTTCCCTGGAGGTCCAGTGGTTAAGACTCTGCACTTCCAATGCAGGGGGCACGGATTCAATCCTGGGTCAGTGAACTAAGATCCCACATGTAGTTCTGTGCTGCCAAATAAATAAATATATAAATAAATGAAAACATAAACCTCTCTAATAATTGGAACTGATCAGATTCTTAATTTTTTCCCAATAAATTAGTGCTGGAATGATATTTCATTGTTGTTTCCGTTTGTCTTTCTTTGATTACTGAAAAACTTGAGTTCTTATTAATATCAGTTATGAATATAGCTTTTGGTGAAATATCTGTTTAAAGATTTCTCACATTTTTCTAATGGGTTGTTTGTCCCTAAATTATGGATTTGTAAAAGTTCTTCCAGTGACTATCTTTTTACCAAATATAGGCATTCCAAATCCTACCTCTTACTATATGCTTTTTTTTTACTCTATGTATAGTTTTTTTTTAATGAGCAAAAGTTCTTAATGTAAGCGTAGTTGAATGCACTGCATAAATACTGTTAGTAATTTCCATATATTTAAAAATATATTCCATATCTGACAATATAATGATATTTTACTAAGTTATCCTAAAAACTTCATGTATTTGTCCTTAACATTTCAAACTTTCATCATCAAGGAATTTCTTTTCTATATAGTGTAAGGTAAAGGTTAAATTTTATTTTATCCCAAATGCATATTTAATTTTCTATCATCACTTATTGAAAATTCTATTCTGTTCCATTCATCTAAAAAAAGCATATCTCTCATATGTCAAATATTGATATATGTGTGGGTTCATTTTTTGATCCTGTATTCTGATATATTGGCCTTTTTGTCTATCTCTAGAAAATAATTTCTTTAGATTTATAACAATTCTTGATACCAGGCATAGTGGTCTTCCCACTTTTTCTTTTTCAACATGGTGTTGAAACTTTGCATTTTTATATAAATTTATAATACCTTGCCCATTTACACACACACACACACACAATCATGTGCACACAAACCCTGCTGATATTTTAATTAGAATTGCATTGAATATACAGAAAATTTTGGTGAAATTAAAATCTTATAAAGTCTTTAAAGCTATAAAACACCATCTTTATTTCTAAAAATCTCTCTTCTGTGCAAAATCACTTAGTAAAAACAAAGGGCTGTGAGGAAAATGGGTTTAGGAGAAAAATACTGTAAAACATCATCAGTGATATATAAAAATATAGGGGAAAAACAATAGCAAAATTTTACATATGTTAAGTGCTTAAAAATATATACAACAGTAAATATGGTACTTTAACTTGAAAAACATTTGAGACATTAGAATTGTCACAGTGAGTTATTGTGAGGTGGTGGAAGGAAGATTATCTGAAATCAGATGGAAAGTTATAAACACTAGATGCAGATGGGTGTGACTCACAGCCTCCTTGATAAATTGAGGTAGATGGCAGATGTTGGAGATGTGTTTTTCTGTATTTTTGTGTGTGGTGGAAGAAAGTGGTCTAGTTTCATTCTTTTGCATGTAGCTGTCCAGTTTTCTTAACACCATTTATTGAAGAGAATGTCTTTTCCCCACTGTGTCCTTTGTCATAGATATATTGACCATATAAACCTGTGTTTTATTCTGGGCTCTCTATTCTGTTCCATTGATCTATGAGCCTGTTTTTGTGCTAGTACCATACAGTTTTAATTACTATAGATTTGAGGTGTAGTTTGATTTCCAGAAACATGATACCTCTAGCTTTGTTCTTCTTTCTCAAGTTTGCTTCAGATATCCAAGGTCTTTTGTGTTTCCATATAAATTTTAGGATTATATGCTTTAGTTTTGTGGGAAAAAATGCCATGGCTATTTTGATAGGGATGGAATTGTATATGTAGATTGCTTTGGGTAGTATGGAAATTTTAACAATATTAATTCTTCAAATCTATGTGCATAGTATATCTTTCCATTTATTTGTGTTGTCTTTAATTTTTTTCATCAGTATCTTATCTTTCACAGTACAGGTCTTTTTACATCCTTGGTTAAATTTATCATTTTATTCATTTTGATGCAATGTTAAATGGGACTGTTTTCTTAATTTCTCTAACTGATAGTTTGCTATTAGTATATAGAAATGCAAAAGGTTTCTGTATATTAATTTTGTATCCTGAAGCTTTACTGAATTCATTTATTAGTTCTAATCACTTTTGGTGGAGTTTTTACAGTTTTCTCTATATAGTATGATGTCTGCAAGTAGTGACAGTTTTCTTCTTACTTTCCAATTTTGATGCTTTTATTTCTTTCTCATGTCTGATTGCCATGGCTAAAACTTCCAATACTATTTTGAATAAAGTGGCGAGAGTGAGCATCCTTACCTTGTTCCTGATCTTAGAGGAAAATCTTTCAGCTTTTTTCCATTGAGAATGATATTAGCTGTGGGTTTGTCATATACAACCTTTATTATGTTGACATCTATTCCCTCTATACACACATTGTTGAACCCTTTTCTCATAAATGGATATTGGGTTTTGTCAAATGCTTTTTCTGCATCTGAAATTATCATGTAATTTATTATATATTTTGTTACTATGATGGATCATGTTGATTGATATGTGGATATTGAACTATCCCTGAACCCCTGAACTAAGTCTCACTTGATCATGGTATATGTTTTTTTAAGGTATTGTTGAATTTCATTTGCTAATATTTTGTTGAAGATTTTTGTATCATGTATATTATATGTTTGTACCATACTATATTTTATATCATATATTTTGTATCATAAGATTTTTGTATCAATGTATATTATAATTTTTAATATAAAACATGTTTTATAACTCTCAGCCTCATTGTCAATTTATAAACACTTATACCTCAATATGCCTTTACAGATTTAACACATCACCAATCTTTTCATGAAATGGTACAATAAAATTGCTCACTTCTTTACCCTTTTTATAATATTGACTATCTTGTTTCTGTCTGCTTATAGCATCTTTTTCTATTTGTATATGTATAAATCTGTTTTGCAGAAAGTTTTACTTTCATTTTAGGTTTGAAGGATTAGTTAACAAAAAGACACCACTCGTCACGCAAATAGACAATTTAAACTTAACTTTAATAGAAAATCATTAAAAAGAAAGAACTAGAAATGAAAAGGGAAAGAAAAGTAAAAGCATGCACATCACCAAATGGGACCTACACCTACATCCAGACTCAGATAGTGCTGGGAAATCCTGAAAACAGCAATCTGTAGTCCCAATTGAGAAAGGTCCCAGGCAGTGCGTCCACTCCACGGGTGAGACTTCAAATTGCAGTTTAGGGGAATCTCACTTATAATAGCAGGTCGCTAATTGATATCATCAATTTGCATGCAAATATGCATCTCTGGGTTTCTTCAACAATGCTTTTTATCGCAATTTGTGTATCATAAGAAATTTTAGACCTCTGGGAACTGGCCAGGTCCCCGAGGCTCAAGAAATTCCATGATCCACTCTCTTCTTCATCTTAAGTGCCACTAGACTTGCTGGCGGCAGCTCACAAGCAGGCACGTAGTCCAGGCAAGGTCACCAATCGGTTAGAGGCCTAATATCGCCTCTGAAGCCTGAACAAGACTTCTTCCATTTCAATCCGCCTAACAAAATCCTATTCACTGTACAAAGTTTAGTTCATATGCCATCTTCTGTGTACAATGTCCTTAACCCACACACAGTGGTAAATATTGTTTAATCACTACGTACTAGATATTATGCCATGAACCTTCATGTAAAAGATCACATTTCAAAACAACCATTCAAGTTAAGGATTGTTTTTTTTTTCTCTTTCTTCCCCTTCTCCTTCCTCTTCTCCTGCTCCCTCTCTCCCTCCCTTCCCCCTTCTTCTTCTTCTTCTCCTTCTCCTCCCCCTCCTCCTCCTTTTCTTTTTCCTCCTCTTTTTCTTGAGTTACATTATCCTGAGAGAAATTATCTCCTTGCTTAAATTTGCGAAGAGCAACACATAGTTAGGTTTGCTTTTGAACACAAAGATATCTAACTATACAATCCTGCTTTCTCCACTTCTTTGCATGCTGTCTACCTTCTGAAAATTTCTGTTTCAACTTCAGACTTTTCTGTATTATGTATAATTATATATGTATAATTCTGTATAATTATATATAATGTATAATTATGTATAATTACATAATTAAATTGTTGCATTTTATATACCTCACAGCCATTTGTATGTATATTTTAAATTTGTTTCTTAAGGAAAAGCCTGAATTTCTCAGTATCTCTCCATATGCTCTCAATAGACACTGGATTAAGTCATCATGTGTCATCTCTACCAACATCATCACCACTACCATCATTATTCAGCTTGATTGGTTTTATCTTTGGTATATTCAAAGTTATGTTATAACAGTGCTTAAAAGTGACCCAGCTATGTTTGGGGATTAAATATTCTTACACTGAATATTTGAATTCAATAAAATACAGAAGACTGTTATTTTCAAATTGGTAGTTTAAATGTGAAGGTTTTCTACTTACAGAAGAAAGCTAATATCTACATTTGAGGTTTTCTTCTTTAAAATAAGGAAAAGAAATATAAGGTGTTTGTATTTTTTATTTAATTTTATTCTTTTTAACATCTTTATTGGAGTATAATTGCTTTACAATGGTGTGTTAGTTTCTGCTTTATAACAAAGTGAATCAGTTATACATACACATATGTTCCCATATCTCTTCCCTCTTGCATCTCCCTCCCTCCCACCCTCCATATCCCACACCTCTAGGTGGTCACAAAGCACAGAGTTGATCTCCCTGTGTTATGCAGCTGCTTCCCACTAGCTATCTATTTTATGTTTGGTTGTGTATATATGTCCATGTTATTCTCTCACTTTGTCACAACTTACCCTTCCCCCTCCCCATATCCTCAAATCCATTCTCTAGTAGGTCTGTGTCTTTATTCCTGTCTTACCCCTAGGTTCTTCATGACCTTTTTTTTTTTTTCTTAGATTCCATATATATGTGTTAGCATATGGTATTTGTTTTTCTCTTTCTGACTTACTTCACTCTGTATGACAGACTTAGGTCCATCCACCTCACTACGTACTCTCAAATGAAAAAAACAGTAGATTATACCTGAAGCTCTGACTGTAACACTTGGAGTTTAAATCAGAGGAGCAGCCTGAAATGAAAATCTCAGATCACTCTGTGACTTGTCTCATAGCATCAACCTCACCTCAATGTAAATTGTTCTTTAGATGGCAGGGCAAATGAGAAAACTTTTAAGGAAGTTAAGAAAACATAACTTTTACCTTGAAGAAGATTGCCCCTGGGGATACATTTAAATCTTTCAAAAGCTATACTTGTCTCCTGTTTACGGAACACAGAAAGAGATATGCCTTAGCCATTCTTGTCTCTGCTTTTAATAGATATTACTCTGCCAGAGGGAGGACATATTTGTATATGCTGGTTTTAAGCAGGGTCAGGTCAAATTTGAGTATGTTGTAATAGCACTGTTACAAGCTGTATCTGGCAGAGAGAGAAGAGAATATCTGTATGAGAAAAAAAATCCCAGGGTGTTGCTCACCTATTTGCTGCAGAACCCAGTCACTCACAAAATCAAGAAATATTTGGGCCTTACAGACAAATAGAATATAGTGTAGTATATACAACCCTTGTTGGAGAATCACATGATATTAATGACAACACAGTTAAAATTATTATCCAGTGAAGTACAGGACAATGAAAAATACTTTACAGGTATTTATAAGGACTTATACAAAATTTGAGAAAGTAAGCTAACATTGTCATATACCAGTAATATACCAGACACTTTATATGCATTAAATTTAGTTACTATTCCCACAACACTGACACATGGTTTGACCTTTACTAATGTTGTCATTGAGAATCACAGAATTTTTAAACTTACAAATCATAATAGTATGTCAAATACTGTTAAAATTAAAAGTGTTGGTTCTTTCCAGAATTGAAAAAAATCTAAATATTTAAAAAAAGAGCTTAAACTCTGAAAAGGATCATATGGAATTAGGAATTAGGTTTCAGCCTAATGGGTGACCTTGAAATTCAGTTTCATTATATATATATATATAATTAAGGAGAAGGTAGTTCATATATCCAAACTATTGTACAGGCATTATATATTTTTATGAGAAAAGTATGACTGCTCCTACTTCATAATTGTGAGGAATAAGGCTTAGAAAGTTCATGTGACTGGGAAAGTATAGCCAGTCAGCACTAGAGTCAGTTTTCCAAACCAGGTGTGTTAATAAAAGCCATATTATTATTATTATTATTATTTTTTTTTTTTTTTTGCAGTACGCGGGCCTCTCACTGTTGTGACCTCTCCCATTGCAGAGCACAGGCTCCGTACGCACAGGCTCAGTGGCCATGGCTCACGGGCTCAGCCACTCCACGGCATGTGGGATCTTTCTGGACCGGGGCATGAACCCGTGTCCCCTGCATTGGCAGGTGGACTCTGAACCACTGCACCACCAGGGAAGCCCAAGCCATATTATTTACATTACATTTTTCTTCCAAATTAAGGGAATCAAGATTATTTCTGATTGCTTATGCAACAAAGAGAGTACAAAATGTCAGCATGATTTTGGTAGCCAAGCAGCAAACACACAGTCATGTTTGGCTGCAATCTAGTGTTATTGGTGGGAAAACAAGCATCTGTCTCCAGAATTCCAAGAGCCTGAGGTAATGGTAGTCACCTAAATCCTAACGTCTCCACATAGCTAATAAAATCACTATAGATCATCAAGAAGACCAAATAAAATTATAAAAATTCCACTCTTTTGCTGAAGAAATGTAAATACATATACATATAAATATATATATTTTTTTTTTCTGAAGGTATGAAGTGTGAATAAAAACAGGCTTATTCAAAGAGGAGTTGACTTAGAAGAGAAATGAGGCAAGCAATGTTTCTTGATTTTTTTTTTTTTTTGGCAAGCCATAGTCAGAACTGTATGGGACTCTTAAATTCCTGATGGAAAAACTGATGTCTTCAGAACTTGGAATACTCACAATGGCTAGAAAGTGAGAGAGAAGGGAGATTCACTCTATCTCTTTTCCTAAGGTTTACATAGGCTTTCCACATTTTAGGATTACCATAAATTATGTATGCATGAGATAGACAAACTGCAACCCAGATGAGAGTAAAAGAAATGAACTGAGACTTGATCAGCTATCCAAGTAAGAGCTTATAATTTGAGTTCAAACAACTTGATTTTATGCCAAACAAATGACAAAAAAATCAGACTCTGGTAGAATATAAAAGAATCTAGAATTTTCATTATGTGACATTCACAATGTACAATCCAAATTACTCAATATGAAGAACACAGTTACTCAATATGAAGAATAAAGAAAATGTGACCTGAGGTGACCCAGATGTTGGAATTAGCTGCAAGTATTTTTAAGCAGCCAAAATACTCAACCAAGTTACTCAATATGAAGAATAAGGAAACTGTGACCTGAGGTGACCCAGATGTCGGAATTAGCTGCAAGTTTTTTTAAGCAGCCAAAATACTCAACCAAATTACTCAATATGAAGAATAAGGAAACTGTGACCTGAGGTGACCCAGATGTTGGAATTAGCTGCAAGTATTTTTAAGTAACCAAAATAACCATCATCAATGTTATAAAGCAAAATGTGCTTTCAATGTATAAGAAAATAATAAACTGCAGTAGATAAATAGTAATTATTAAAAATAACAAAATTAAAATTCTGCAACTAAATAGTATCTATAATAAAATTTTTAATGGATGAGACTAACAACATAGTAAATATGGCAGAGGAATGAATCAATGTGCTTCAAGACAGGTCAAAAATAAAGAAACCTAGACTCAAATCCTATGTGACAATATCAAATCAAAGGTCTCATATATGTGTAATTTGTACCTCAGAATAGGAGAAGAGATAGAATGGGGTTTAAAAAGTAATTGAAGAAACAATGGTATATTACCCAAATGTTAGTGAAAGACATAAATTTATTGATTTAAGAACCTGAGGAAACTGAGAGCACATGCATGTCTCATTTCATCTGGTTAAGTTTTTTGTCTTCATCATATCATGTGTAAGCTTCATGCTGGTTTCCCAAATTCCCTTCCAGTTCTTATCTTGCTACAATGTCCTTCCAACTGAATTCCTGCATAACAGTTTTGACAGGGTAACCCCTTTACTCAGCAAGGTTCCATGACTTTTTATGGCCAATAGAATAAAATATTTAATGGCAAGTAACCTTTTCTTCCATCTGCTCACATGATATTTTTTTATCATTTTTTTGCCGTTTTAATTTTTTGAACTTGTACTCATGATACAATATATTGATTTAAATAACAGCTATGCTTTTCCTTAAACCATTTCCCCCTTACTTGTTAAAGTCAGACATAATTCTCAAAATTTCAGTAGTTCTAAAGCATTCAGATTTTTTAAGGCTATTCAATACTGATAGAAAAATAATTTACATAATAGTTGACTCTTCTGTAGTCAGTAAAGATAATTCCCTAGAGATAATTTTTGCTTTAAATGATATTGCTGTAGAAAATACTGATTATGAATGCAAGAGTATATCAGAAAATGAGAAAAGTTAAAACATAATAAAATAGAAAATGTAAGCATTTTGTAAAGGAGACTTCAAAGTTTTTCTTCACAAACCCTAAAAGTGTTTTAAGAAAACAGGATTAGGTAAATACAATGATTTGAGAAATTATATATTTATAATTATCTAAAAGTACACAAACAGTTTGAGTTTACTTCTTTGCAAAATTATTTTCCTCCTCTGTGGGTTTATTAGACGTTTAATTCATGTGCATAGGGACTTCTATCTCACCAAGAGAAAATGGATTTCTTTTTGTATTCAAGCAATGTGGTTGTTATTTAGCACAGCCCTGGCTGTGGCCAATTAGTAAACATGAAAGAGATATTTTACCCGGGCTACATTTCTATCAAAGTGATCCTTTTGGGAAACTCCAAATTCCCCAGGAATGTGACTCTGAGTCTTTTGAGAATGCAGAATATATGCTTGTTCTTTCTGTCAAAGATAAAATTCACTGCAGGAAAAATCCACATGACGGAATATGAGAAAAAGGACTAACAGTAGCCAAAATAGTACAGGAATTATCAGTTCTTGACTACAGAAGAGGACATGCATGGCCCAGTAATGTCATGAAGGGAATGTCTTACCCTCATTACTGCACAAAAGTATAAGCTGTGAGATCTAAAGAAAGATAAATATTTGAATATGAGAAATGGGGTGCTTCATTCCATTCCCTTCCAAATAAATGCCCTTCCCCTTCCTTTTAATTATTCCACATCAAGAAGCAAAAGAATGGTATAGTGGATGAGCATGAGAATTTTAGTCAGGAAACATAGAAAAAATTCACCATGTAGTAATGTTGTGAATTTTGATAAATTGACATTTCTAAGCTGCAGTTTCCTGATTTATCAAATAAACAAAATAGTAATTCCTTCCAGCCCCTGAAGCTAAGTTGTCATAATGTATGTGATTTTGTCCACTGTGTGTATGTGTGTATAGTTTTATTTTATTTTATGTAAATTTAAACCATGTGACATGTCCATTCTTATTCCCCTTTTTACCAACTTCATGATGCCTACCTCCTACTAGACTTCTGAGATGCTAAGAGACAAAGTATTTCCTTTCTGCCTTGGCAAATAAACATCTAAATATCAGTAAGTCACTGTGGCCAAAATGCTGAAGGAAAGAGTGAATGATCTTTCAATTGACTCCTGAGCAACTTTAAAATCTTTGCCATATGGACAAGTGATCAAATAATAAGCAGAAAAACAATCAGAAAAAAAGTATTAGAGAAGTATGTCAAACAGCGATTACTGAAAATATCATGGTACTATTCTATATTTTGTGATCACTGTGGTATTTGTCAATCTTTTAATTTTAAAAATTGTTTTGATTTTTTCTCATTGATAGATATTCATATTCCGTACCTAATATTGTATTTATAGTTTGTATTAGATTCAGGCAGCAATCACCTTTTGGGAGCACAAGAGTTTATTTTGGGGGAAATGGAACTCTTCTTTGGCCCACGGAAAATTCATTATTTTTTGTGTCCTCAAAAATTGCAAAATAGACCCTTATTGCTTTACAGGTTTGATACTGAACACCTGAAAAAATGAATGGAAACTTTAATGCACTGAGTACATGTTAATTATAATTTGTGATGAGGCTTAACTTCAAATCTCTGGTTTAATTACTCTATAACATTCACAGAATGTCACGGATGTATGGGAAGTACATGGCCTCGTGATAAAACAATGAAATGTTATTTTATTTTAAAATGATTCTAATGCCTCACTAGTTGGGAGACAAGAATCATGAGGTGATTTTGTAGTACTGGATTTCTGATATTTCCTCTACACTCTCTGTAATCTTTGACATGAACTTGAAAGACAGGACAGGAATTATGTAGTCTAAGGTCTTTAAACAGAGTAGAGTGGGAGGAAAGGTATGGATTCAGTGTCTTCTAACCTAGATCATCAATCTTGACTATTGGCAAAGAGAGTTTGTATATTCAGGTGAGACATAATCTGAAAGAAACTTACAAATGTACTTCCTGTCCAGAATTTGTGGCAACAACTAACTCCTTAAGACTCAACAGCAGAAATTTCACCAATAGCAGGTACATGGAAGACAACTGATAGACTTAACTGATGAGAAGGAAATAAGTGAAAATCATACACCATATTCAATAAATTAACAAAGACTATATTGTCTGGTATGTAAAAGCAATATCTAGACAACTATTAATTAAATGTCTAAAGTTTCTTTACTACCTGGTTTCACAGACATGCAAAATGACTGCATTTGTGGTGGAAAACTATTGATATTACACATTGCCTTTACAGCATCTTAGATTTGGAAAGGAAATCAAACCCATTTGTTTACTGTACCTCAGAATTATTGTTACTCTCTATAACTGTGCTTCATTGAACAGTAGTATCTGATGAGATACTGATAGGTGTTCCTACTTTATAAAGCAGGCCATTATGTGGTTGAACGTTCAGAATTCATTATAAATTCCTATTTACTAATATTGATTCAAAATCCCTCTACCTTCCACTAATAATCATTGTTTTGTGTTTTGGAGTACTTACCCTTTTTCCTTTCCTCCGGGGGAAAATATTTTTATTTATGCTATAGTGGACATGGTGGTTTTTCCTCTTGATACATTCTCCCCCATCTCATTGTGTAGCAACCAAACTTATTGGGTCAATTCGACCATAGGTGAGCCCTGAGAGTTGTAAGCCATCACTAGTGCCTTCTCTCCAATGTCCCACCTTAGCCCAGGTAACTATCATCTGTCTGGTCTCTTACAATCGGTTATCTCCTAACTGTGTTCCCTGTTTCCCCTCTGTCCTTACTAGAATCTATTCTCCAGCAGCCCAGATGATCTTCAAAAGCACTAATCATACTATGCTACTTCTGTTTCATTTAGACACAAAATTCTACAACTGCATTACATTGCTCTTTGAATAAAAACAAATATTTTCCCCATGACTTACAAAGCCCCATTGTGATCCAGTTTCTCTTTACTTCTCTGGACTTATCACATTTTAAAACTGGATCATTTCTCTCTGACTATATCAGCTTCTTTTCCTCCCCTTAGGAAACTAAGCCTTCTTCTATGTCCAGGAGTTTGTATTTGCCCTTCTTTTGCTTAGAAATTTCCTCCCATAGCAGCTCATCAGGCTAATCCATCCTCATTTTAAGATATCAACCAATGTAATTCTTTTAAGAGTGGTATCACACATTAGTGTTGCTAAAGTAACTATGCCGAAGTACTCTGTTTCTTGTTAACCAGTTTATTTCCTACATAAAATGGTGTAAGGAGTAATGATCTCATGTGTGTTTTGTTTTTCTTTTTTTACTTTTTTGTGTGAAATATGTCACCCAATGGAACGTGATCTTCATGAGGATAGGGGCTATTTCTATTTTCATCGCTGCTTTGAAATAAGTACTTGAACAGTGGCTTGCATATTGTAACTTCCCAGTACATAGTTGTTAAATGATGAATAAATTAATTGAGCTTGCATATGTTTCATTATTATTATTATTATCCATCATTAGCTTTAAATAACAAGTATCAGTTTTCACATGATATAGAGAACAATGGTGATAGGAGAGAGTGCTTTAAATAACATGCTACAGATATAAAATATTTTCAGTAACATCATCAGAGTAGAGTTTGGCATGAAATAGTGATAATAATCACTTGCCCCATTTTGCTTCCCTGACCGCTCTAGTCTATAATAATCTCCACCTGTGAGCATCCCTAGCCTTTGGTGAGTGTATAGCTCATTTAACATTGACACAAACTGTCTTGTGAAATCTAGTAACTCAAGTTGCTCTTTCATTTATAATTTTTTCATGTTTATAAGAAAATGTGACATGTGCATATCTTGACTCTCATAAACTATTATAACGTCCCAAGGGTGCTGAGATATAGACAGTGCTAATCACTAATTAGAAAACACTAATTTAATCAATACCTATTTATATATTTCTTTGATAAAAGAGATGTTTACAGTTTTTTGGGGGGACTTGCCTTTACTTTTTTCTGTCATAGAACCTCTTCCAAGAAAAATAATTTTCATTTCTAGGTGTGTTCCAGAATCCTCATTTCCTTCTTTCCTGCTGTAGAAACCAAAAAAATAAGGTAGAGAGGATAACTGAGTTTTTCAATTGACAAATATATTTTGAATCACAGTAGACAATGTGCTAGACTTTGGAGATAAAGCAGGGAAAAGATGAATACTCTATTGGGATATCCATCATATCCAGGAGATACAAAAGAAACAAGTTAACACATAAATTAGATAAATGGATTTTTTATGTATTTTGAAGGGATTCCTGTTGTTGAGCTGACAGATGGGGGGAATCCAGGCTTTAATGAAATAATCCCACAATGAAGCCAAGTTGGCTTGTATAATAAAGACTGATCTAGAAGAAAAAGAAAATGTCTATGTGGACTGAGTTTGTGAGCAAGTTGAAGGGATCTGGGATTTAGGGTGAGTGTTTTTGATTAGCTGTTGTGTTTGCAAGCTACATCGAAGACAAGAGAAGGGGTATGTATTTCTGAGTTCTGCAGTGTAATGGTAAAAATATTATATATTTTTTCTTCAAAAACTGCCATAAAGATTTAAATTTCTCCTCAAATGTCTTGCAATGGTTGCAACAGTGATGTTCTATTGATGTGGCATGAAGCCTAAATGGGTAACACTGAGTGAGTTCATGCTTGGAGTAGTGGCTGATAAGAAATATTCAATAAATTGCTGCTTCTTCCCTTGTTGCACTCCTCTGGCTTTGACTGTGACTTAAATAACCATTATTCCTTATAGTTAAAAGCTTGCTAAGCCATGTGATAGAATCTCCATTCTTCCTTCCTGCCTGCTGGCCTTTTTTCTCTCCCTTATGACATCTTTCCACCTACTATTTTCATTCCCTCTCTCCTTTCTTTATATTTATTAAGCTGTTACAAGAGACCAACCAATATAAATTCCCAGGTTCATTAAAATAATAACTGCAATTTCTTCATGGATCTTGCTTTTGAATCTTCATTTAAACTAACAACATCCTAGTATTCTCTCAGAGGTCCTGTTACATTTCCTACAAATTGTGCAGTTTGCTATAGTTTCTCAGAGCAAAGCTAAGTCAGTAAGTCTAATTTCCAAAGTTATCATTTTCTCCTTCTTTTATAAAGATGAATGTATTATTGACCTTATTTCCTCCTTGGTTTTATATTTTACACATTTGTCAATACATTCTATCTAGAAGATCTCAGGAGCCTTCCCTTCCTCACAACTGAATATTTAGCACTGTGCTCTCTATATAAATGTCCACAGGATGGGCAGGGAGATAGAAAAAATACACAGTTTAATAAGCTCTGACAATATTATGGATGCTAGGCTGAAAAAGTTACCTATGTATATATTTTAATTTATCTTTACAGCAACACTATTTTACAGATGATGAAATGGAGGCACGGGAAGATTAGGCAATAATGAATTATTTGTTAAGGATCAAGTTAGTTTTTAAAAGAAAACTAGAGAATCCGAATTCTGAAGTGAGTAGGGGTGTGATAAGGAATATGATAATATTAAAATTCTGAGAGGCACAGCCACTATGGAAAACAGTATGGAACCCTCTAAAAAAACTAAAAGAGTTGTCATATGAACCAGCAATCCCATTTCTGGGCATGTATCCAGAAAAAACTATAACTCAAAAACATACATTCACCTCTGTGTTCATAGCAGCACCATGCACAATAGCCAAGACATGGGAACAAACCAAACGTTCGTCAACAGATGAATGGATAAAAAAGATTTGTCATACATACAATGCAATACTAACAACTATAAAAAAGAATTTAAAAATGTCATTTGCAGCAACATGGGTGGACCTAAATATTATTACACTAAGTGATGTAAGTCAGAAAGAGATAGACAAATAACATATGATATCACTTATAGGTGGAATCTAAAATATGACACAAATGAACTTACCTAAAAAACAGACATAGAAAACAGACTTCTGTTTGCCAAGAGGGTGGGGGTTGGGGGAGGGATAGATTGGGAGATTGGGATAAGCAAATGCAAACTATTATATATAGAATGGATAAAGAAGGTCCTACTATATAGCATGGGGAAATATACTTAATATCCTGTGAAAAACCATAAAGGACAAGAACAAGAAAAAGAAAATATATGTATATATATACAATATATATGTATATATATATATATATATATATATATATATATATATATACATATATATATACACACACAACTGAATCACTTTGTTGTACAACAAAAATTAACACAATGTTTTATTTTTTATTTGTTTTTTTGTGATGATGTTTTTATTATTTTATTTATTTTTAAAATCTTTATTGAAGTAAAATTGTTATACAATAATGTGTTAGTTTCTGCTTTATAACACAGTGAATTGGCTATAAATATACATATATACACATATCTCCTCTCTCTTGTGTCTCCCTCCCACCCTCCCTATCCCGCCATTCTAGGTGGTCACAAAGCTCCGAGCTGATCTCCCTGTGCTATGCGCTGCCTCTAACTAGCTATTTAACATTTGGTAGTATATATAAGTCCATGCAACTCTCTCACTTCGTCCCAGCTTACCCTTCCCCCTCCCGTGTCCTCAGGCTCATTCCTTACGTCTACATCTTTATTCCTGTCTTGCCCCTAGTTTCTTCATGACTTTTTTTTTTTTTTAGATTCCATATATATGTGTTAGCATACAGAATTTATTTTTCTCTTTCTGACTTACTTCACTCCATATGACAGATTCTAGGTCCATCCGCCTCAATATAAATGACTCAATTTCATTCTTTTAATGGCTGTATTCCATAGTATATATGTACCACATCTTTATCCATTTATCTGGCGATGGACACTTAGGTAATTTCCATGTCCTGGCTATTGTAAATAGAGTCACAATGAATATTATGGTACATGATTATTTTAAATTATGGTTTTCTCAGGGTGTATGCTCAGTAGTGGGATTGCTGGGTCATATGGTAGTTCTATTTTTAGTTTTTTAATGAACCTCCATACTATTCTCCATAGTGGCTGTATCAATTTACATTCCCACTGACAGTGCAAAAGGGTTCCGTTTTCTCCACACCCTCTCCAGCATTCAATGTTTGTAGATTTTTTGATGATGGACATACTGATTGGTGTGAGGTGAAAACTCATTGTAGTTTTCATTTGCATTTCGCTAATGATTAGTAATGTTGAGCATTCTTTCATGTGTTTGTTGACAATCTGATATCTTCTTTGGAGAGATGTCTATTTAGATCTTCTTCCCACTTTTGAATTGGGTTGTTTGTTTATTTGATATTGAGCTGTATAAGCTGCTTATAAATTTCAGAGATTAATCCTTTATCAGTTGCTTCATTTGCAAATATTTTCTCACATTCTAAGAGTTCTCTTTTCCTGTTGCTTATGTTTTCCTTTGCTGTGTGAAAGCTTTTAAGTTTCATTAGGTCACATTTATTTATTTTTGTTTTTATTTCCATTTCTCTAGGAGGTGGGTCAAAAAGGATCTTGCTGTGATTTATGTCATAGAGTGTTCTGCCTATGTTTTCCTTTAAGAGTTTGATAGTGTCTGGCCTTACATTTAGGTCTTTAATCCATTTTGAGTTTATTTTTCTGTATGGTGATAGGGAGTGTTCTAGTTTCGTTCTTTTAAATGTAGCTGTCCAGTTTCCCCAGCAGCACTTATTGAAGAGGTTGTCTATTCTCCATTGTATATTCTTCCACTGTTGATCAAAAATAAGTTGACCATATGTGTGTGGGTTTACCTCTGGGCTTTCTATCCTGTTCCATTGATCCATATTTCTGCTTTTGTGGCAGTACCATACTCTCTTGATTACTATAGCTTTGAAGTATACTATGAAATCAGGGAGCCTGATTCCTCTAGCTCCGGTTTTCTTTCTCAAGATTGCTTTGGCTAGTTGTGGTCTTTTGTGTTTCCATAAAAATTGTGAAATTTTTTGTTCTAGTTCTGTGAAAAATGCCAGTGGTAGTTTGATAGGGATTGCATTGAATCTGTAGATTGCTTTGGGTAGTATAGTTATTTTCACAATGTTGATTATCCAATTCAAGAGCATGGTATATCTCTCCATCTATTTGTATCATCTTTAATTGCTTTCATCAGTGTCTTATAATTTTCTGCATACAGGTCTTTTGTCTCCTTAGCTAGGTTTATTCCTAGATATTTTATTCTTTTTGTTGCAGTGGTAAATGGGAGTGCTTTCTTAATTTCACTTTCAGATTTTTCATCCTTAGTGTATAGGAATGCAAGAGATTTCTGTGCATTAATTTTGTATCCTTCTACTTTACCAAAATTCATTGATTAGCACTAGTAGTTTTCTGATAACATCTTCAGGATTCTCTATGTATAGTATTATGTCATCTGCGAAGAGTGACAGCTTTACTTCTTCTTTTCTGATTTGGATTCCTTTTATTTCTTTTGGTCTCTGATTGCTGTGGCTAAAACTTCCAAAACTACGTTGAATAATAGTGGTGAGTGGGAAACCTTGTCTTGTTCCTGCTATTATAGGAAATGGTTTCAGTTTTTCACCACTGAAGATGATGTTGGCAGTGGGTTTGTCATATATGGCCTTTATTATGTTGAGGAAAGTTCCCTCTATGCCTACTTTCTGCAGGGTTTTTATCATAAATGGGTGTTGAATTTTGTAGAAAGCTTTCTCTGCATCTATTGAGATGATCATATGTTTTCTCTCCTTCAATTTGTTAAAATGGTATATCACATTGATTGATTTGCATATATTGAAGAATCCTTGCATTCCTGGTGTAAACCCCACTTGATCATGGTGTATGACCCTTTTATTGTGCTGTCAGATTCTGTTGCTAGTATGTTGTTGAAGATTTTTGCATCTATGTTCATCAGTGATACTGGCCTGCAGTCTTCTTTCTTTGTGACATCTTTGTCTGGTTTTGGTATCAGGGTGAGGGTGGCCTCGTAGAATGAGTTTGGGAGTGTTCCCCCCTCTGCTATGTTTTGGAAGAGTTTGAGATGGATAGGTGTTAGCTCTTCTCTAAATGGTTGATAGAGTTTG
Source organism: Mesoplodon bidens (assembly GCF_964165515.1). Taxonomy (NCBI): domain Eukaryota; kingdom Metazoa; phylum Chordata; class Mammalia; order Artiodactyla; family Ziphiidae; genus Mesoplodon; species Mesoplodon bidens. Next base: position 76,135,093 of record NC_138164.1, on the reverse strand, counting down.
CCTGTGAAGCCATCTGGTCCTGGCCTTTTGTTTGTTGGAAGATTTTTTTATCCCAGTTTCAATTTCACTGCTTGTGATTGGTCTGTTCATATTTTCTGTTTCTTCCTGGTTCAGCCTCAGCAGGTTGTGCATTTCTAAGAATTTGTCCATTTCTTCCAGGTTGTCCATTTTATTGGCATATAGTTGCTTGTAGTAATCTCTCATGATCCTTTGTATTTCTGAAATGTCAGTTGTTACTTCTCCTTTTTCATTTCTAATTTTATTGATTTGAGTCTTCTCCCTTTCTTTCTTGATGAGTCTGGCTAATGGTTTATCAATTTTGTTTATCTTCTCAAAGAACCAGCTTTTATTTTTATTTATTTTTCCTATTGTTTTCTTCATTTCTTTTTCATTTATTTCTGATCTGGACATTATGATGTATTTCCTTATGCTAACTTTGGGTTTTTTTTCTTCTTCTTTCTCTAATTGCTTTATGTGTAAGGTTAGGTTGTTTATTTGAGTTGTTTCTTGTTTCTTAAGGTAGGATTGTAGTGCTATAAACTTCCCTCTTAGTACTGCTTTTGCTGCATCCCATACGTCTTGGTTCATCATGTTTTCTTTGTCATTTTATCTAGGTTTTTTTCTGACTCCCTCTTTGATTTCTTCAGTGATCTCTTGGTTATTCAATAGTGTATTGTTTATCCTCCATGTGTTTCTATTTTTTACAGAATTTTTCCTGTAATTGATATCTAGTCTCATAGTGTTGTGGTCAGAAAAGATACTTGATACGATTTCAATTTTCTTCAATTTACCAAGGCTTGATGTGTGACCCAGGATATGGTCTATCCTGGAGAACGTTCCATGAGCACTTGTGAGAAATGTGTATTCTGTTGTTTTTGGATGGACTGTCCTTTAAATATCAATTAAGTCTATCTTGTTTAATGTATCATTTAAAGCTTGTGTTTCCTTCTTTATTTTCATTTTGGATGATCTGTCCATTGGTGAAAGTGGGGTGTTAAAATCTCCTACTATAATTGTGTTAGTGTCAATTTCCCCTTTTATGCCTGTTATTGTTTGCCTTATGTATTGAGGTGCTCCTTTGTTGGGTGCATAAATATATACTATTGTTATATCTTCTTCTTGGATTTATCCCTTGATCAATAGGTAGTGTCCTTGCTTGTCTCTTGTAATAGTCTTCTTTTTTTCTTTTTCTTTTTTTTTTTTTTTTTCAGTACACCAGCCTGTCACTGTTGTGGCCTCTCCCATTGTGTAGCACAGGCTCTGGATGTGCAGGCTCAGCATCCATGGCTCAAGGACCTAGCCACTCCACAGCATGTGGGATCTTCCTGGACCAGGGCATGAACCCATGTCCCCTGCATTGGTAGGCAGACTCTCAACCACTGCACCACCAGGGAAGCCCCGCTTTTAATTGTCTTTATTTTAAAGTCCATTTTGTCTGATATGAGAATTGCTACTCCAGCTTTCTTTGATTTCCATTTGCATGGATTATCTGTTTCCATCCCCTCACTTTCAGTCTGTATATGTACCTAGGTCTGAAGTGGGTCCCTTGTTTACAGCATAGATAAGTGTGTTGTTTTTATATTCATTCAGCTTGTCTATGCCTTTAGGTTGGAGCATTTAATGCATTTACATTTAAGGTAATTATTGATATGTATGTTCTTATTACCATGTTCTTAATTGTTTGGAGTTTTTTTATTGTGGGTCCTTTCCTCCTCTTGTGTTTCCTGCCTAGGGTAGTTCCTTTAGCAATTGTTGTAAAGCTGGTTTGTTGGTGTGGAATTATCTTAGCTTTTGCTTGTTTGTAAAGATTTTAATTTCTCCTTTAAATCTGAATGAGATTCTTGCTGTGTAGAGTAATCTTGGTTGTAGGTTTTTCTCCTTCATCACTTTAAATATATCCTGCCATTCCCTCTGGCTAGCAGAGGTTCTGCTGAAAGATCAGCAGTTAACCTTATTAGGATTCCCTTGTATGTTATTTGTTGCTTTACCCTCGCTCCTTTTAATATTTTTTCTTTGTATTCAATTTTTAATAGTTTTATTAATATATGTCTTGGTGTGTTTCTCTTTGGATTTATCCTATATGGGACTCTCTGTGCTTCCTGGACTTGTTTGAATATTTCCTTTCCCATATTAGGGAAGTTTTCAACTATAATCTCTTCAAACATTTTTTCAGTCCCTTTCTTTTTTTCTTCTTCTTCTGGAACCCCTATAATTCGAATGTTGGTGCATTTAATGTTGTCCCAGAGGTCTCTGAGACTGTGCTCAATTCTTTTCATTCTTTTTTCTTTATTTTGCTCTGTGGTAAGTATTTCCACTATTTTATCTTCCAGGTCACTTATCCATTCTCCTCCCTCAGATATTCTGCTATTGTTTCCTTCTAGAGAAGTTTTAATTTCATTTATTGTGTTGTTCATGATTGTTCATTTGCTCTTTAATTCTTTTAGTTCCTTGTTAAACGTTTCTTTTATTTTTTCAAGTCTATTTCCAAGATTTTGGATCATCCTTACTATTATTACTCTGTATTGTTTTTCAGGTTGACTGCCTATTTCCTCTTCATTTGTTTGATGTGGTGGGTGTTTACCTGTTTTTACCTTCCTCCTTTATCTGCTCTGTGTTTCCCTGTCTTCTCATTTTGCTTAACTTACTGTGTTTAAGATCTCCTTTTCACAGTCTGCACGTTCGTAGTTCCCACTGTTTTTGGTGTGTGTCCCCAGTAGCTAAGTTTTTTTTTCAGTGTGTTATGTAGGCTTCCTGGTTGAGGGTACTGTTGCCTGTGTTCTGGTGCATGAGCCTGGGTCTTTTATTTCAGTTGGGCTTGTCCGTATCTGGTGGTGTGTTTTGGGGAGTCTGTGACATTATTATGATTTTAGGCCACCTCTCTGCTTATGGTTGGGGTTGTGTTCCTGTCTTGCTAGTTGTTTGGTATAGGGTGTCCAATACTGTAGCTTTCTGGTCGTTGAGTGGAGCTGGGTCTTAGCATTGAGAGGGAGATCTCTGGGAGAGCTTTTGCCATTTGATATTACATGGAGCTGTGAAGTCTCTGGTGGACCAATGCCCTAAACTCAGCTCTCCCACCTCAGAGACACAGGCCTGATACCTGGCAGGAGCACCCAAGACCCTGTCAGTCACATGGCTCAGAAGACAAGGGAGAGAAAATGAAAGAAAGAAAGAAAGAAAGAAAATAAAGTTATTAAAAAATTATTAAAAATAAAAGTTTAAAAGTAATAAAAAAAGAAAAAAGAAAAGAAAGAAAGAAAGAAGAGAGCAACCAAACCAATAAACAAATCCACCTATTGTAACAAGCACTAAAAACTATAAAAAAAAAAAAGTGAAAAAAGCCAGATAGACAGAACCCTAGGACAAATGGTAAAAGCAAAGTTATACAGACAAAGTCACACAAAGAAGCATACACATAAACACTCACAAAAGGAGAATAAGGATATATATATATATATATATATATATATATATATATCATTGCCCTCAAAGTCCACCACCTCAATTTTGGGGTGATTCTTTGTCTATTCAGGTATTCTACAGATGCAGTTACATCAGGTTGATTTTGGAGTTTTAATCCTCTGCTCCTGAGCTTGCTGGTGGAGATTTCCCTTTCTCTTCTTTGTTCGTACAGATCCTGGGGTTCGGCTTTGGATTTGGCCCTGACTCTGCCTGTAGGTCACCAGAGGACATCTTTTCTTCACTCAGACAGGATGGGGTTAAAGTAGCAGCTGATTAGAGGGCTCTGGCTCACTCAGGCGGAGGAGGCAGGGGTAAAGAATGTGGAGTGAGCCTGTGGCGGCAGAGGCCAATGTGACGTTGTAACAGCCTGAGGTATGCCATGTGTTCTCCCGGGGAAGTTGTCCTTGGATCACGGGACGCTGGCAGTGGCGGGTTTCACAGTCTCCTGGGAGGGGAGGTGTGGATATTGACCTGTGCTTGCACACAGGCTTCTTGGTGGCTGCAACAGTAGCCTTAGCATTCCATGCCCGTCTCTGTTGTCTGTGCAGATAGCCGTGGCTCGCACCTGGCTCTGGAGCTTCTTTAGGCAGTGCTCTGTATCCCGTCTCCTCGCACACCCCAAAACAATGGTCTCTTGCCTCTTAGGCAGGTCCAGACATTTTCCTGGACTAGTAGCACACTAGCCCCCTTCAGGCTGTGTTCATGCAGCCAACCCCACTCCTCTCCCTCAGTCTGAACTCCAAAGCCAGAACCTCAGCTACCAGACCTGCCTGCCCTGGTGGATGAGCAGACAAGCCTTTTGGACTGGTGTGTGCTGGTTGGCATCCAATCCTCTGTACAGGAATATCTCCACTTTGTTCTCTGCAACCTTATTGCTACTCTCTCCTCCACAGCTCTGAAGATTCCCCCTGCAACCCTCCGTCTCTGCCAGTGAAGGGGCTTCCTAGTGTGTAGATATTGAACAGAACTCTTAGAGTGCCCAACCTTTCCTTATTCCCAATTTTCAAAGGAAAACTAGCAATTTTTAAACTATCAAATATAATAATAACAATGTAATTTTTGGGTAGACATTCTTTATGAGGATTAGGAAGTCCCCCTCTATTCTTAGTTTGCTCTGAGTTTTCATCATGAATGGATGTTATATTTTGTCAAATCCTTTTTCTGTGTATTTTAGATGGTCATGTGCTTTTTCCTCTTTAGTCTGTTGATATGGTGAGTTACACTGACTTGTTGGATATATATATACACTACCAAATGTAAAATCGATAGCTAGTGGGAAGCAGCTGCATAGCACAGGGAGATCAGCTCTGTGCTTTGTGACCACCTAGGAGGGGGGATAGGGAGGGAGGGAGACGCAAGAGGGAAGAGATATGGGGATATATGTATACGTATAGCTGATTCACTTCGTTATACAGCAGAAACTATCACATCATTGTAAAGCAATTATACTCCAATAAAGATGTGAAAAAATAAAGAAAGAAAGAAAATGTTTAACTAGCCTTGCATTGCTTGGATAACTACCCTTATCCCCTCTTGGATGTAGTGTATTATTCTTTCAATTTATTACTGGATTGGATTTGCAAATACTTTAATGGAGATTTTTGTGTCCATATCAGTGAATGATATTGGTTTATATCTCTTTTTCTTGTAACAGGTTTGTTCTGTAGTATCTTCTGTATCAGGATAATGGTAACCTTGTAAGATAAGTTAGAGAGTGTTCTCTCCTATGGTGTCTCCTAAGAAGTTTTGCATGTAGTTAGTGGTGTCTGGTCCTTAAGTATTCGGTAGAATTTGGCAGAAGAACCCCACTTGAGCTACTCAGGTTCTTTGTTAGAGAAACTTCACTAAGGAGTCCTTTACTTTAGTAGATGTATAACTGTCCAAGTTATAAATGTCTTCTTAAATGAGCTTTGGAATTTTGTGTCTTTTAAGGAATTTGTCCATTTCATCCAAGTTGATGAATTTATGGGCATAAAATTGTTCATAACATTTCTGTATTACACTTTAAGGTCAATAGAATCTTTAGTGATGTAATACACTGTCTCTTTCCTGATATTCATTATTTATATCTGCTCCCTTTTCTTTTCAGTGTAGCTACATTTATCCATTAGCTGATTTTTTTAAAGGCTTACATGAACTTGTCATTTCATTCAACAGCTTCTTGCACATTTCATTCAAAAGTTTCTTAAATATTTAGAGCCTTTAATAATGAAAGTATGAACATTAGCAACTAAAAAACCTCTTTCTTTTTCTTTTCCTCTTTCTTTCTTTCATTTGTTCTTTCTTTGATGTTTTAGTTTCATTCCAATGTGTTAATTTCCAGGTATTCTGGATATCCTTTTGGGTTGCCTAACTATTTGTTCATAATCATCAATATTCAGATACCGAATATAATGTTGAAAAGTATGATGTACTTTGCTAAACACTTCCTGTATCCTAGATGTCCTAAGTGTTAGCTCCTTTATTTCTAAAATTCTTCTTCAGTATTGACCCTGAATGCATTATTTAGTCTTTTCTCTGAAAAATATATTTAAGAAGTAAAATAATTATTACCTTTCTATTCATCTCAAAAACAGTGTATCTTTAAGGTGGTTACATTAACTAATATGACTACTTATTGAAAAATTACAGACTGGATTATTGCTATATTATGAAACCATAATTGGTTTTAGTAAAACAGAAATCATATCAGAAATTCTTGCTTTTACCACAGAGAGCCCTCTAGCATAAATATAGCATGGTATATTTTTCATGAAGGACAAATGATTACAAAATATTCATTATTTTTATTTTTAGCATAAAATTACAGAGCAATATATAAGTGAAAGTGAGGAGAAAAAAAGACTCCCTGTAGGATTATCCCTGTCATTCACTTATCAGTCTCCTTGACACCTCTTCTCTGCTTCTTCTACTTAATTTGACATACTTTCAGTTCTTGGAAGGCACCATGCTGATTCATACCTCCATATGCTTTATCCATACTTCTCATACTGCTTGGAATATTCTTTACAAATCACCACCAGCTTTATCCCCAACTACAGAGTTCTTTTTCTTCTTATAAATTTAAATTAGTTGATACCACATTATGACCTCTTTCCCAATGCTCTCCTTGTTCTAAAGAAAATTGGAAATGTCCCATTTGTATCTCACACATCCCATAAAGGATTCTATCATACCACCTATAACCAATTGTTCCATATTTCTTTCAAGTATGAATCCCTCCAAAAGCATAAGCTTTTTAAAGATAGAGATTGCTACTTATTTGTCCTTGTGTCCACTGGCAAGTTAATTATACACATTGGGTCATATATTTATTCGTTGAGTGAGGTAGTGAGTGAGTTAATAAATGAATTAATATATAAAATTATCTTGAATCCATTTTGAACCCAGGTATCCATGGGGTACAGAGATCAATTTCTTATACAATTGAATACAAATATTACTTATTTCTGTGTTTTGATAGGGAGAGAAATTTTCATCTCTCATTACAAATCTCAACATCCAGGTTACACTTCATCCTCATACTCTACCATCACATCCGTCTTCTCTTGGCTTCAAAATTACTTCTGGGTATAAGACCTCTGCCTTAAGTGAAGTCATGCATATTTCCTTGTTTTGTACAACTGTATTTAAAGGCAGTAAATAAACAATTTTAATCTTTTCTTACTTTGCTATTTTATACTTTTGAAAGAAAGATCCTATTTATTTTATTTATCATGTAATAAACATAGATTTACTTGTTTAGAATTAAATAATTGACCATGTCTCCCCTCCCACACCGACAACCCCTGCAGCTTTCCCTGACTGCATAATGCCAAATTCAGGGGTATGGATTTGTAAGTAGCAAAATAAATAGTTATATAACTGCTTGTGACTGATTTGATACGTGAGTAGAACTGAGGGTTTCAGAAGAGAAAGTAGCTTCTTATACTGATCTCTTATCTTTCCTATATTTAAAAAAAAATAGGTAGGTTATATCCCTTAAATACTAGGTTTTAGAAAAAGGCTGACTGAAGAGAAACTCTATCCTTCATTTTTCTTCTTGCTTTCTTTTGTTACTTTTTTCTTCAGGATTTCCCCAATAAAAAGAGTGAGACATACCTGGCTATTGACTATTGAATTGTTTTATATTATTTATGTGTGCGGTTTCAACCATTTTTTTGATTACCTGTTCTGGCATGATCACAATTTCCTGTAATATTTCTTTTCTCTCCCAAGGGAAATTAATGTCTGTTCTTAGCATTTGTCCCTTATTTTCTTTGAGAAAACTGAGACAAGGAAGCAAGGAATTAATTTAATATTTTAGCAATATCTATTTCATTGGTCGATAATTTATTCTTATCATTTTTACTCTGTAACCTTCTTCAGAGTGACCTCTGCTCCTTTTTATGCTTGAAACACATTTTCTATAATATTTTGACCTTCTGTGATATTTTTCATTCATTTCTCACTTTGGCTTTCCCTTGTACTCTGCTCTCAGCACTGTGCCCTTTGTCTCTTTCTTACAATTCCACATTACCAATATTTTATACTTCATATCTGAGCTGCTCATATACTTGATTACTTTTTAAAAATCATTTTTCATCCATATTGGATTTTTTAAAATTTCTGTGATATTTGCTTTTAGGTTACATATAAACACAATCCTTTGGGAACACTGAACATTAATTTACTTGGGAACATGCTCCAATTTTTCTTATCTTTTTTGTTTTAATCTACACTATAGATAAATACCTCACCATTTTTTAAATTTCTAATACAATACTGCAGTTTACCAGTACCTATTTTCTCATGTAATTTGTTTTTAATTCTTTCATACTGTTTTTTTCCAACTGTCCGAGAAATAATTGACATGCATCACTGTATATTTTCTCCTTTATTGATTTCTTTATTCCCTCATTAATTTCAAGACATTCCTTAGTATTTCTTTATTTCTTGTTATTTCATATTTGTGTTTAGGCATCTTAGGTCATGGCTCTATCTTGTGTTAATAAAGTTAACAGAGTAAATGTCCTCTTACTTTGGATTTCTCATTTAGCTATAACTATTCATTGATGTTCACACACAAAGGAATATGGATATGAATCATCTTTCCCAATTTAGTTTTCTTGTTTCAGATATTTTATACTTCCTTGTCACTTTCAATATTTCTAAAATAAAATTCTTGAACATAATTGTTTTGTATTGCTTTATAAAATATGTCCTGTGCTTTTTAACCTTTTATAAAATGTACTTTTTTCAATTAAACATTTTATTTTGAGAACATTGTAGATTATTTTTGAATTTTTCAGGTATAAATAGCTTCTGCTATAATTTCCATTCTGTCATACTTTCTGCTTGCATATAGCTTATTTATTCATTGTGTATATGTATTGAGCCCTATATGCATGTAAGTTAATGTATGGTTGGGGATACAATAGACAAATGGGCATGTTTTTTGGCCTCATGGATATCATAATCCAACAAATATTTTTAAAAATAAAGTGTCATTAAAATTTTAGATAAATACCTCAGCTCTAAAGTAAAGGGTATACTGTGAAAGACTCCTATGGGAAAATTTGGTTTGAATTTTGAGGGAGAGGTCAGATTGGTTTCTCTGATGAAATTTACCTTTAAGCTGAGATTGAAAGCAACAGTAAGAGTTACCTAATTGCATTAACTTGGGTTCTTCTCAAAACTGGAGATTGTGGGAGATTATTCCAAGGATCAAGAGTTTTGAAGGACCAGGGAGAATCACAAAAGAATGAGAAATTGGTCTCTGCCTTGAGCATTTATGCTCAAATTTGCTAGAAACTTCTGAGAAGTGTATAGGATACCTTTTATAATATTCCATCTCAGATATCATAGGAAGACCCATTGATTCATCAGCTTCCTTTCCCCATTTGTCAGGGTTTACTCAGACATTTTTAACTACCATCACTTCCTAGTTGTACTTGTGTTTATGCCAAGCAGGTTCCCACTTACCTGTTTCCCACACCACCATATTGGAAAAGCCCAGGGCAGAAAGTGAATGATGCAAGTTGAGTTGCATCACTATCATCTTGAAGGGTGTTAAATCTTCATGCAGCTATTCCTCGAATCTAGGGCGGGAATGAGAGACGTCTCCCAGAGTAGTATGAAGTGATACTCAAGAGGTCTTGGTCCACCAAGGAAACCATTAAAGTGGCAGAATTTGCAAAGTTCCAGAAACAGGAATTAATTGGGCATATTCAAATAAATTAAAGATGACCAGTGACATAGAAAAGAGTGGAGGGAGATAAGGGAGGAGTCTTGGCAGAGACTAAAGTATCATGTTAAATGAGTTGTATTCTGTTATTGAAGCACTAATAAGTACTTGAAATGTGCTACACAAGGGATATTTCTCTGAATCATGACCTTATATTTTCAGTACCCATTGTTAAATACATCATTCTCTGTATGTTTCCCAATGCAGAGTGTTTAGGATCAGAATTAGATTTACCAGATTATTATTTTTTCCATACAAAATTCTTATCCTGGACTGTAGGCCATGCAAAAGAATAGCTGCCCTTGGATCAGGAAGCCATTCTTGGTGTCCAGTCAGCTGTCTCTGGAGAAGTACAGGGTGGAATGGAAATTGTGTCAGGTATTTCAGCATTCATTTTACCCATCGGATATTAGAAAAATGTGTTTCAGAACACTATTCTTCAACCTGCTATGGAAGGCAGAGAGGCACCTACAACCACCAATAAACCATCAGTGCCATCTACATGCTGGTAGAGAAAGAAGGGTCTTGAGTGACCTATCACTGAAAGTGAGGAGAAGGAACAATAAGGTTATGGGATTCAGGAAACAGGTAATAAGTTCTATTGGTTGCTAATAACCTTTAGTTTAGAAACCTTGTTGAATCCAGGTCATTGTAAATTTATAGGCAGCTATAAGATGTATAAGTTCTGGGGATCTAATGTGCAGCATAATAACTATAAATAATACTGTATTGTGTACTTGAAATTTACTGAGAGTAGATTGTAAGTGTTCTCACCACAAACACACACACATACAAACACACACACACAGTAACTATATGAGGTGACAGATGTGTTATTTAACTTTGTGGTAATCATTTCACAATATATAAGTATATCAAATCATTGCATTGTACACTTTAGAATGCACAGTTTTTATTTGTCAATTATATCTCAGCAAAGCTAGGGAAAAAAGAAAAAATACAGAGAGAGCCCATACACTCTTTACCCAGTTTCACTCAGTGGCAACAACCTGCAAAACTATACTATAATAACACATCCATGGCACTGACACTGACACAGTAAAAATACAGAATATTGGCATCCCTATAGGGATCTCTCATGTTTCCATTTTATAGCCATGCCTACTTGTCATTTCAAAAATTTCATAGAAATGGGATGTAACTTTTTTGGACTGGCTTTTATTTATTCAGTGTAATTCTCTAGAGATTCATCCAAGTTGTTACAGGTCTTAATAATTTGTTTCTTTCTCTTTTTATTACTAAGTAGCATTTCATTGTACGTATGCACCACAGTTTATTTAACCATTCACCTGTTGCAGGATGTCTATGTGGTTTCCAGGTTTTGGCTATTATGAATGAAGCTCTGCAAATATTCATGTGCAGATTTTTGTGTGAACCTAACTTTTCACTTCTCTGTGATAAATGCCAAGGGGTGCAATTTCGGATCATTTGGTACTCAGATGTTTAGCTTTTAAAGAAATTGCCAAAATGTTTCCAGAGTGACTGTTCCATTTTACGTTCCCACTAGCAATGTATGAATGATCCGATTCCTCTGCATCCTTGCCAGCATGTGGGTGGTGTCACCATTTTTTGATCTAGTCATTCTAATAGGTGTTGTAGTGATATCTCATTATGGTTTTAATTTGTGTTTCCCTAATGGCTAATAATGTTGAATGTCTTTTTATATGTTTACTTGCCATCTGTGTAGCTTCTTTGATTTATGTTTTCTTTTTGTTTTCTTGCAATTTTATTGAGATATAATTGACAGCACTGTATATGTTTGGTATACAGCATAATGTTTTCACTTACATACATCATGACATGATTATCACAATAAGTTTAGTGGACATCCATCCTCATATAGATTCAAAATTAAAGAAATAGAAAAGAAATATTTTTCCTTGTACTGAGAACTCAGGATTTACTCAACATCTTTCATATAAAACATCCAGCAGTGTTAATTATATTTTTATGTTGCACATTATATCTTTAGTTCTTATTTATCTTATACCTGCAAGTTTGTAACACCATTTGAATGTCTTCATTCAATCCCCCTCCCCCACCCCACCTCTGGAAAAGATTTATGCCTTTTAATTGTTTTCTAATTGAATTTTTTTAACTAATGAGTTGTGAGAGTTCTTTATGTATCTAGATACTAGTCTGTTGTCAGTTATGCAGTTTGTAAATATTTTCCCCCAGTAAGTAACTTGTCACTTCAAATGTTTAAAAGGGTCTTTCACAGAGCAAAAGTTTTTAATGGCTTTCCTTTTGAATCTGGACTGGTCTTAATGAATGACTTGACCAGTAAAATGTGGTGGAAGTGAAATTTTGGGACTTAAGAAGGTAGACCATAAGAAGCCTTGAAACTTTAGGTTACTTTTGGATGTGACAGTTACTCAGATTTGCTTTGATTTTGGTAACTCTGATGGTTTTGAGGAATAGTGGTCATATAGTTGGTAGCAGATCACTAAGTCAGGATTTAGCTGATGTTTTTCTCATCATACTGCTTTTGTGACTTTTGAGGAGGAAGACCACAGAGGTAAAGTGCTATCTTCATCACATCATTTCAAGTGTACACTGCTGACTTCTATTTGCTAATATTTTGCAGAGGATTTTTGAGTCTGTATTCATAAGATTTATTGGTTTATAGCTTTCTTTTCTTGTAATGTTTTTAATGGTTTTAGTCTGTAGATTTTCCAAATACAATGTGTTTATCAGGCTTTAATATTAGGGTAAACCTTGCCTCAGAAAATGAAGTAGGAAATGTCTCCTATGCCTATATTTTCTGAAAAAGATTGAGGAGAATTCGTATCATATCTTACTTAAATGTGTGGTGGAATTCACCAGTGAAACCACCAGTATTTTATTTTATGGAAGGTTACTAATTAGTCAATATCTTAAAAAAAAATTAGGCCTATTCAGATTATTTCTCCTTGGTGAGTTTTAGTAGATTTTGTCCTCCTAGGAATTGGTCCATTTCACCTAAGTTATCAAATTTGTGAGCATAGAGTGGTTCATAGCATGCCTTTATTACCCTTTTAATGTTCATGTTTTCACTAGCTATGACTGTCAGGAACTGAGCTGGGCTCGGAAGAGCTGATCTGTCAAGGGTCAGAGTGCTCAGTTAAGACAACAAGCCAAAAAAGAAAGTAAAAGTCAAGCCTTTATTCACTGACTGTGATAGTTTAGGCAAGAGATTATTGTATGATATCCCTTATATGCGGAATCTTAAAAAGGGGTACAAATGAACTTATCTACAAAACAGAAATAGAGTTACAGATATAGAAAACAATCTTATGGTTACCAGGGGTAAAGGGGGGAGGGATAAATTGGAAGATTGGGAATGACATATATACACTATTATATATAAAGTAGATAGCTAATAAGGACCAACTGTATACAACAGGGAACTCTACTCAATATTCTGTAATGGCCTATACGAGAAAGTAACCTTAAAAAGAGTGGATATATGTGTATGTATAACTGATTCACTTTGCTGGACACCTGAAACTAACTCAAAATTGTAAACCAACTCTACTTCAATATATATATATATATTTTTTTCTTTTTTTTAAAGAGGTCAAACCCAAGAAAGCACCAACTCTTCCCCATTCCCCCTTCCAATTTTCCCCTTGGAATGGTGCTAGTTAAGGATCAGGTGGATCAATGCACATGTGAGAATTGCCTTGATGTCAATGGAGCACCTAAAAAAGTCTCCTGTAGTTTTATGGGCCAAGGGGACTGGGAGAGAGGGGCAGGGGTGAGGCTTAGAATGAAAAACGTACTGAATACTGAGTCAGAGTGAAGAAGGAAGAATGTCTTCAAGTCTAGTTCCCCATAATGGCAGCCGAGTGGGGGTAGTGCATTTCAGTAGACACACCTGAGAAAGTCTTCACCTGAAGGCCTTTGAAAATGTGGCCTCTGAATTGAAGCACTTGAGCTGGGACACAAATACACATTAGAGCACGACAGCCAAGGCAGTCTGAATCCTTGACTACAATTCCCTTCTGAGACTGCAATTCCCTTCTGAGACTGCAATGCACTGGCAGTACACCAAGTCTGTGTGGTAAGGGCACCTTTCCACCATGAGACCTGCCAGCTAAGCCTTTTCATAAGTGCCTATGGTTGGGCCTAAAAGATTACACAGAGATGTTTATCATTGTTTTGAGGCCTTGATTACCCACCCCCTTTTTTTTGTATGATATTGGTAATTTGTGATATCTCTCTTTTTTCTTGGTTAGATTGACTAGAGTTTTATCAGTTTATTATTTTTTTCAAAGGACCAGTTTTCTGTTTTGTTTTGGTCCATAGAATTCCTACTTTTCAATTCCATTGATTTTTTTCCTGAATTTTTTTTTATTGCTTTTCCTCTGCTTACTTTGGATTTAATTTTCTCTTCTAGTTTTCTAATATTAAAACTTAAATTATTGACTTTTAGATCTTTCCCCTTTTCTATTACATGCATTAAATAATAGAAAATGGCCCTCTAAGCTCTTATTTCACTATATCTCACAAACATTGAAAATTATATATTCATTTTCATTCAGTTTCAAATTATTTATATTTTTTCTTGAAACTTTTATATTGGCCAATGTGTCACGTACAAGCGTATTATTTAACCTCTAATATTTTGGGATTTCCACCTAGCTTTCTGTAACTGACTTCTTGTTGAAAGGTGGATATGCTATATTAGATAATAGGAACTGAGGTAAAAAGACCTTTATTATAAATATCTTTTAATCCAGCAAGGAGTTGGTTTGTGTTTAATGTTTGTCATGGCTAGTCTCCAGAGGCTTACAATTTCTCTACTGTTCTGTTTTGTTCTCTCTTGTTTCCTTTGGGATTCTCTAAGAAATCCTCCTCAGATAGAATCTGTCTTTCAGACATTTCAGTTGTAATATACAGATATACTGGAGTCCTATTGGTGTGTTGGTAAGCTGTAGGGGAGGAAAAGCATTCTGTAGTTTAATGATTAAATCTTAGTCTTTTAATGAACCCATATCCTGAGCTGTGAAATCCACAAGTGTTTTGTTTGTTTTTTTAGCTCACCATCTTCCCCTTAGTTGCAGCAGGAAAGATAGAGGAGAATCAATAGAGGATTCTACTGATTGAGATAGAGGATATTTTCCATATCCTGTGGTGCTCAGTTAGTATCCCAGTTTCCTCTTCCCTCAATCCCATTGCCCACTATTCTTAACCGAAGACCCATAGTCTCCATGTTTTATAACATGGCACAGTTCTGAGAATATGGTGGCTGTGGGAAAAAAACTGAAAACAAAACACACACAAACTGAACCTCAACAGACTGAAAACGAATAAAAAACAAGACATGCACTCAGAAGGCGACAGCCATGACATAGGAAGTGTGACCAGTATCCCTACTACTAATATTGACATTAAAACTGACAACATTCATCAAGAAACAGATGGGGCTTTGACTTCTGTTGCCCAGAAGAGGAAGCTATATGGCAAGAGCCCTTCTAATAACACCCTGTATAGAGATGCAAAAAAAAAAAAAAAAAAAAAAACGTTGAAGAAATTCACTTTCCCCAGGTGGGAAAATGCTGTCATAAAGTCTTCCACTGAGAGTAGGCCTTTGTAATAATCAACACTCAGGGCATATTTCAAAATTGTTACTTTTTTCCTCCCCTTGCTAGAATCAGGAGTGGATCTTTCTAGACTTTTGACCGTGAGAACTTGGTGGGTGTTTTTGAGATAAAGCCCATGAAAATGTGGGCACCCCCTAAGATTGAAATCCCCAGGAGTTTCTTATCCTTAACCTAGTCTACAATGAGCCCCCAGCAACCCATCCAAATTACCTTTTAAGTGTTACTACCAGTTCCTGGCTTCCACAGTTTCTCTTCCAAATAAGCAGATCTCAGTGTGATTCTATTAGCCTGTTTCTCCAGAGTTTTGAGTGGTGCTTTAGTGTATTACTTATCTGATGACCCCAGCAAAATCTGTTGACTTCTATTGTCTCCAGCTTTTTCTTGTTGTAAAAATGGGAGTGACAACATCCAAGCTCTTTACATGTTGGGGTGGAACCAGAAGTCCCTGTGCTCTTTTTTTTTTAAGAAACATATAACATGATTTTCCTTTCCAATCTTATATAACCTGCAAAAATTGAGGAGAGTGGGCACCTAGCCTTCTTCAGAATTATTGTATTTTCTGTGTATTTTCACAGCAGCTAAGAAGGAATTCAACTTAACTTTAGGTATTTTTTTCTCTTTTTAACATTTTCTAAATTTATAAAGTTTATGTAATATTTAAAAACACCTATTAGCCAATTCCACCCTCCCCCAAATTCTACCATTTCTATACATAAGGAGACTCATTCTATATGCATTTGTGTTCACAGACATAATCAAGATAATGGAGGCAGGGGCAGAATTTATTTGCAGCCTACTATAGACTGGTGTAGGCTAACTTTTGCATTTATAGTTATTATTTAACTCTTACAACAGCCCTATCAGGTAGTCATTATTCCTAGAGTACACATGATAGATCAAAGGTTTGGAATGAAAATCACATCCCCAAATTCATGCAGCAAAGAAATTTTAGAGTAAATGCTATACCAAGCTTATTTATCCTGGACCTAATAAAAATGTGAAACATATAGGGTTAATTTTTGCTTTATAATTTTGTCAAGAAATTGGCATATACCTGATCATTGATTATAGATGAGTCACCAGGGGAAAAGTGTTTGCTCTGCCTTTCTTCACCTTTTTGTACTCAATGTGCTTTTTACCACATTGTACATCGTATACATGTTACATCCTAATCAGCTCCTAAAATGCTTCCTGCCCCAATATTTATTTTCTTATTTGAAATGCATTAAGACAGAGTATAGACACAAGACTCTTAGCACAAGACTCTTGTGCTAAGACCATAAATTCAACTTTCTAAGAGCTCAACAGGTCAGCACCAAATATTCATGTAATTCTCCACAAGTATATTCATCCCCAGGAATACTGCATTCTGTACTTTGTGCAAAATCATCTGTTTCTTCTTGTGTTAGCTGCTAATCCCACAGCCTAGAAAACCATAATCCTACCTTCTCTAAATCCTATCTTGGAAGAGAAACCTTGTCTAGAGAAAAAAAAGGAAACAATACAGCTTAAGGTGAACCAGTAATACTTAACTTTGTCTACATAAAATCTGCCCCAGCTGTAACACAGTGACAGGGTTCTAATGCAAAACACGTGTGTGCTTTATCATGACAAATCCAACATCCTGAGAAAACTAAGCATTTTGATTTTTTTTTAATTTAGATGGTGATTTTTAAGATTCTTGAACAAAAAAAGAGTTGAAATAGCAATTAAATGGGGTTGATAAAACCTTTTTTATAGAAATATCATGTTACCAAAATACCTTGGAATCACTTATATTCACCTGTTTATTCTATAAGAGATTTCACTCAGTAGGAAATGGGAAATGACCTTATCATCCCAGTAGGAAGTAATCTCCTTATCTCAAATTGGGAACTTAATTAACAACCTTACCTTTAGGAGTGTGAAACCTTTATATTCATTCTTTTCTAGTGTATTTTGGAGAACCAAGTGTTCCTTAGTTGTCAGATATACAGGAAAGGTCAGGAGCTCTCCATGATTTTATTCATGGGGACTCCTGACTTTACATAATCAGTCAACCTGAAGGTTAAACTTAAAATTTCACAGCTTTTGTGAAGTTCTTTGGCATAAAAATAGTTTGATCACAATTATACAAATCTTGTACTTTTCTAAGTATTAAAACCAAAAGCAAAAATACCTAGACCAAACTAAATTTGGTTTCCAAATGGATAGCTCACTTTTTTCTGAGAAGTTAATTCTCTAAGATGCTATGCAATAGCTCAGTGGAAAATTTATCAAATAAAGATTTATTTTCAGTACTTGAGATATTGAGTAAAAGTCAGCTGATGTGGTTAAATTTTCTGTTTATTTGGTTATTAATTTATAGGCTTTACTTTCTAATTGTTGAGAAATGCAATTTTTAGTATGTTTATAACTTACTGCCTCTTTCTCTTCCATATACACATTTGCTTTTCTAACTCAATATCAAAGTGTTTTTGGATATTTGTGAAATAATTTCTTCAAGGTAGAGGGCACTAAAAGTGGTGAGAATAATTGCAGTCCATTTTTCCAATAGCTCACTGTTTCAGTAACCTGTTTAAAAGTAACCAATACTAAAGCTTAATAAATTTTTTTGATAATGCTTGAAATACTAAAAAAATATGCTAACCTGTCCTTCAGATAGCTAACATACTTCTGTATTTTAGAGATATCCACATATACCTGTTAATAGTAAAAAAATGTATGATATTAAAAGAATGCAATTCATAATTTAAAATAAATTTGACTGTTAAAGTTATTCAGATATGGTGAGGACAAAATAAATAAAATTTTAATTTGCAAGTCTTAATGCAGTTAGTGTTGTAGATTGGTGAAGAGGTAATTTTCAATCAGGGAGAACTGCAAAAAGACAAACGAAAGCTTCTTATTTCTTAAAGGACAATATTCCTCTGGTACTTTGGCAAAGCTGTGATAATATTGCATGTTGTCAGATATATACGTATATATCTATATGCTGTCATATATATGTTTTCATATATATATATGTATATATGTGTGTAGTTAACTAATTAACTTTAGTTAACTAAGGTAAGAGTTAATTTTCGGATAACCAAATCATTACAAAGCAATACTATAGTCATCATAAGAAGATATATAAAGGAATTATTCTATTTTGTGTCCATAATTTAGAGGTATATTCTATTGGTCTTCAGATCATATATTCTCAATATAAATTAACTTAAAATTTAGTTAATATGGAAGTTAAATGAAAGCTTGGAATAGGAGATTGGGTTGTGACTTCATACCAAAATGAAAAGGCATTGACACCTTTTTATTCATAATTGCCGTTATTAAATACACATGACATTTGACTTGTGTATATTTAACTCATAGTAAAGGAATTTATAGATAAGGAAATGAAGTTGAAAAGAAGCTAAGAGGTGATAGAGGATTATTTTGAACAAGATCTACATGCTGCCAAGGCCAACACTGCCATCCACATCCTGCTGTCTTATAGAATATATATATATGAAAACTAAAAGTGATCAATATATAAACCTGATTTTTTAAAATTTGAGGGCCAGAAGAATTGGATCTCTGGCTTTATAACTTTGATCTGTTTTCACATACAATAGTACTTGTGAAAAATATGGGAATCTCTTCCCTCTTATAACTTCAGAATTTAAAAATTGAGTTTGAATCCTTTTTTCATGAATAAATTGGATATCTAGTGTTACTATAATCATTCACTAGAAAAAGCATCATAATTCTGAAATCTCCTGGTTTTCTGATTTGAAAATTTTGAAATATTTAAGTGATTATAAAAATTACCCATAGAAACTTGTAGCAAAATATTTCCCTATATTTCTAGGGTGAAATTTAGGATGAGTGTTTTTCACTTTGTTTTATTTTTGTTTTTTCGTATACTTTCAGCAACAGGAAATTTTTCTTATTTGTCTTTCAATTGAGACAGTATTCCAAAGCACTAGATTACTATTCTATCACAGAATTATAGTCCTATCAAGCTTCTAAAGGATGTCAGATTTCATGTCAATGTTCCCTCTTCATCACTCTCTTCCTTGTTTTTTTTTCCTTTTTCCTCCCTCGTATCTCTCTTCTTCCACACACTTCTCTATAAACTCGTTCTTATTGTGAAAAATGATGAAAAACAATTCTTGCAAGTGTTATTTTATTTTTATTTGTTTATTTTTATTCTGAATTATTTTATGTTAAATAGAAACATTTTCTCAATAGCACTCTTAAGTCACTTCTCATTTATCTTCCTCCTTAAGAACTGCATAGGCTTGTTTTAAATAGTTTAAACACCTGTAATAAACTACAGTTTGCTAAGAGTAGAAGTACTCTGGTTTATGCTCAAAATGATGTGGCCAGAGGAAAAGCAAGCATTATTAAATATGAATGCAATCCTTACCAACGCAAATTGAACATTTTTTCTTTTTCAATAAAAAACCTAGTCAAAAAAAAGTCTCATTCTATAAAGATTTGTTTCCAAATCACAGTGAAAGGAACTTAATTTACCAATTTTGTTTTCTCCTATGTGCCTTAAAGATACCTCACTAAAAACTGGTATCTGACACAACAGAATGACATATGAAGAATGTAATATTGTAATGACAGTACTGAGGTTGATTGTTACAGACATATTTAAACTCTGAGTATTAAATGGTTACACCCTAATTATTTATATAAAAATTTGTCCAATAACTAAAATAGAGAAAAACAGCTGAAAATTATCTCATTCAATGTTCAGAGATAAAAGTGTTAACCATTCTTTCCATTATTTTCTGCAGATAAGTCCTTTATTTTTTTCATATTTAAATCTGATGGCAACTGAATTCTGGCATTTTTCCAAGCTACTGTATGAAGAGGATGCTGAAGGCCACCATAATACAGCATACCACAAAATAAGGACTGTTCCATTCAGCAATTCTGACACACTTCCAAAATATACCCAACAGCCCAGTTTTATTTCTGTCCAGGAGGCTGAGTGCCAAGGATCGGATATAAGCACAGGTACATAGAAGCAGCAAGATTACAATAAACAGACTCTGAAAATTGAAAATGGCAGACCTAGTGAGGCTGATGAAGCCCCAGCCACATCTCCCTTCTGGGCCCGGGGCAGAAGAGGAGTGCAGAGGTGGAAGAGGCGTACAGGTCCGGCTTGCCTTTCTCGCTCCTCCGCGGTCTGCAAGTGTTATTTTAATATGGCTTCATCACTGAGTCCAGGGCATTCCTACTATGTGACTTAACTATAGACAACTGTTCTGAATTAGAAAAAAACATTTTTTTTCAGTCCAGTTGAGTTAGGTCAAAGTTGTTTAAAAAATCAATCACAGATGTTTCAAATCCTGGCCATCATAAGTCTTTAGTACTTATTGTTTATACCATTCATTTGGAGCAAAGCATATGCTACCTTATATTTTAAATTATTTTTAGAATTCCCTTTCCACTGTACTTCATTATAAACTTCAGTGCCGACATAGTTCAAACTTCCTTGCAGACCTTGTATCTAAACCTGCACACAACATATGTTCCATATGTATTTTTAATTCAAACTAATTCAAATCAACTAACATGTTTTAAGTGCCTTCTGTCGTTGACTCAAATAAGAAAAAAGAATAGGTTGTTTTTACCTCAGAATAATAAAACCAACTTTCAGGGGATTTGGGATGTTTTTGAAAGAAAAGGCTTGTCCTATAACTAATGCAATGTTGTCTAAGAATAGTGGTACATGAAGGTGCAACGTAGGACATAGAAGAACCTGGTTACTTTATCCAACTTGATAAAAACATTAATGAAACATTATCTTTTGTGACTTTTCTCAGAAGGAGACATTCCAGTTGACTGACATTGAAAGTAGTACATGGTAGATGATCAATAAACATTGACTAGCAGAGATGGTTTGTGAACAGGCAAGGAAAATGAAACAGCCAAAAAACTCAAGGTTAGGGAGAGCTTAAGCAAATTACCTGATTCAATTAGAACACAGGGAGTATGAAGGTTAAAAGTTACATTGGGCATTGTGGTAGTGTTTATACCATGGAAATAGACAAATACTTCAAAGTAAATTAGAGCTCCCTTCCCATCTCCTATGCAGAGTTGGAGATAATCTGATTTCTGATTTTTCCCCCACCAAAATTTAGCTTTCTTTTGCTAAAATTTCATAAAAATGGAATAGTAGAGTATGCATATTTTGATAAGGTAACTTAAAGATATCTGAATACTTGAGATTTACTCTTACTTTCGCATGTATCAATGATTTGTACCTTTGTATTGCTGATTAGATTTCCAGTATACAAATATACTACAGTTTAAGTCATTTTCCTATTAATAGATACTTGGGCTGGTTCTAGTTTTGGGTTGTTATGAGTAAAGCTTTTTATGAAAATTCTTGTACAAATATTTTTGTAAACATATTTTTCAATACTCCTGGACAAATATATAGGTTTCCTGAGTCATCTGGTAGGTGTATGTTCAAGTTTACTAAAGAAAAAAACAAAGCAAGCAACAACAAAACAGCCCTTAGCCAAAGTGGTTGCTCCATGTTATGTTTTGCCAAAAATACATGGTAGCTAGTTGTCTTATATCACTTCCACAATGTTTACAGTTTTATTATGATATATCTTGAAAAAGATATCTTTAAATTGACTTCCTTTGTTGATCTGTGAGCTTCATGAAATTTGATATCTAAATCTCTCCCCAAATTTGGGAACTTCTCAGTCATTATTTCTTTAAATAAATTCTCTGCTCCCTTCTCCCTTTTTGTCTCCTCTTCTCCTTCTGAAACTCCATTAATTTACAAATTGGTTCTTTTGATGTTATCTTATGGATCAGGTAAGCTTTCCTCACTCTTTTTTCTTTGTCCACTCCAAGGAGAGTAATTTCAAGTTCCTGCCTTCAGTCTCACTGATTCTGTCTTCTGCTTGATCAAGTCTGCTGTTGATGATCTCTATGGAAATTTTCATTTCATTCATTGTTTCTTCAGCTCCAGAATATCCTTCTGAGTTTTTAAATGATTTCTATACTTCTGTAAAACTTATATTGACCATGTATAGTTTTTCTGATCTCATTGAATTATCTTTCTGTGTGTGTGTGTGTGTGTGTATGTGTGTGTATTGTGGCTCATTGAGTTTTCTTCAAATAGCTTTTTTTGAATTGTTTATCTGGTAAAATGCACATCTCTAACTCTATGAGGTTAGTTATTGGTAAATGTTGATCCTTTGGTGTCATATTTCCTTGATTTTATTTCATGTTTTTGAAGTGTTGCATTGCTGATTATATTTGAAATATCAGCCACCTCCTCCAGTCTTTACTGACTGACCTCAGGAGAGAAATACTTCCTATAGCACTGGTAAGGATTCTGAGGCCTTCTCAGATCTTCTAAGCATACACCTGCCCTTGTGTCATGTAGCTCATGATTCGATATTCTGGATTGGGGTGAGAAAAATGAACCCTTTTGCAGCATCCTGTATAGATGGGGAAGCCAACCCACTCACACATTTTCTCTTTGTCCTGAGTAAGAATTCACAGGGTGAGTAAGATCTCTCTTGACCTTAAGCTGTGTCCTCTTGGAGAAGGTGTGATTCATGTAAAGTTAAACGGTTCCTCTTACTATCTCCAAAGCATCCAAACTCATTCTTTTTTTCCTCAAATGGTCTGCTGGAACTTTTCCTCTAGAAACCTGGACTTCTACAAAAGCTTTCATCTGTGGGCAATTGTCTGTGTCACTGTTTTCCAGGAGCTCCTGTGCTGTGGCCAAGAGAAGCTGGAGCTGGTTCATGAACCACTGCAGGGTCCACATCCAGGACCAAATTCTGGCTGCTAGTTGCCCAATGCATGGGTGGCCCAGATTCCTACCAGGCCCATTGGTGTATGATGTTGTACCACAGCTTCCTCAAAAACACTTCTTTCCATGGATGGATGTCAAATTTTTGTTGTGAGGGACATCTTATGCTACCATAAATGTTTATATCACCTATGCATTTTATCTTAATTGTCAAATTTATTGACATAAAATTATCTACAGTATCATTGTTTTATTCTCGCAGTGTCTGTCAGATCTGAGGTGAACTCTTTTATCCCTAACGTTTCAGTCTCTTTGTAGTTAATATTGTATTAATTAAATATGTGTTAACCTTTCATTAATATAAACCTTCATTTACTGTTCTCATTCTTTTTACAATACTAGATTCTGTTATACTAACATACATTATAAACAAGAAAAGAAAACACAATCCTTTTTGTTTCAAACAATCCTATGTAGTTTAAAGAAATAAGAAAGAAAAAATGCTTACTAAACATTTACCATTTTTGATTCTCCTCATTTACAGCCTGAAGAACTTCCTTCAGAATTTCCTATGGTGCTGATCCAATGGAAATGAATTCTCCATTGCATTTTATACAAAAATTAATCTATTCCATTTCCAGTGTCAATGGATATATTTGCTTTGTCTGAAACTATGGTTTGATAATAAATCCCTTCCAAGACTTTAATGATGTTTTCCAATGCTTTCTGGACTATAAATTTTTGATAAAGTCAGCATTCATTCAAAAATTATTCCACCTATGTGGAACTATCTCATCCTTATATGGCATATTTCAAGGTTTTCCTTTTAGCTTTGTTTTCACCAGCTTGATTATGACATATCTGGGAGTGGACTTATCTGCTTTTATCTGCTTGGGTAATTTTCTCTTTAGCTGAAGACTGTTCATAGGACTAGCACAGGGGGCAGAGACTCAAAAAGTTTACACAAAGAATTTGGTGTTATCCTTTCTGGGTGCTTCCTTTCTGGGATTCTCCTCTCTTTTCTGCAACACTGGTTGCCCTGAACTTTGGGGATTGAAGTTTCATAGTCAGAGTAACTTTGATTGCAGGTTACCCTCAGGCTAAAAGACATAGGAAATGATACTTCACCCTTCCTATTCCCTTTTTCTATGTGTCAAGTCCCTTATTGATCAGCTGGCTTTTGATCACACTTCACAGAATTTAGGTGGTTGCCTATTCCCTGCCAGATTTTATAGTTGTTCTCTGGTAAAGGGACAGTTCTGATAGAAACTAGTCAGTTCTACCAAAAGCAAGACTCCAAGGGTATGAATTTTTAATAAATAAATAAACCATCAACATCTTTAGGTTTGGTGAGTAAAATTCAAGCTAGCTGACTAATTTTGTACTGCTGCTGGGCTCACCAAACTGGAAATACAACCAATTTTGTACTCAATATGAAAGAAAAAAATAATATGAAGAAACTATCTAGTTATTTCCTCTGAGAGGTTTTACTTTTCATAAAGTCAATTTGGGGGTTATCCTAGATAATAGTATCATTTTAGTTAATGGCAGAATTTTGCCACTTTTTCCTTCTAAATGTCCATAAGACTTACAATATCTCTCATTTTTCAAATGAGAAACTAAGGCCAAAAGAAGACTGATTTCATTATAAAAATATAATTATGGATTAGTTCATAAAAATCTCAGTCCAGTTGATTTTCAAATCAATTCAACAAATATTTACTGAGCATATTTGTTAAGCACAGTATATAAAGTTAAATTTTTAATGGTTTCTTTCCTTGATAGATTAACATTTTAGTAGATGAAGACTCTCAGACATATACAGAAATATTTTTATTTTACCAAGTGTGTGATATGAGAGTTATAAACACAGAATGCTATAGAAACACATAGATGGGAAACCAAACCCAAATTTGTCATGAAAGGAACGAGGTGTGTGTCATTCATTTGTGTCTTACTCTAGCCAAAGATAAAAGACCTGATTCTTAAAGGATCATTATATGTTAGTCAGCTGAAGAACTGGAGCTCTTACTTCATTCAGGTCATTGTTCCATTGTTTCAGAGAGCTCTTTCTTGACCACAGCAAACTTGCACCTCCGCTCCTGGTACTTCTTCTCTCTCTCTCCCTTGTTTTAATTTATTTTTCCCCAAATTACTTGCTGTCTTCTAGCATGTTATATATTTCCCTCCTTTTGGGCCCCTCACTCCCAACTAGTATGTAAGTTGCATAAGCATAGAGTTTTTTGTCTACTTTATTCACTGCTCTATCTAGAGTGTTAGAACACTTTCTGAGACATAACAGTTTCTCCAATATTTGCTATATAAATGCATTTGATAAATGTTGTAAGTGATAAATTAGCAGGCAATAAGACTTGAATATTTTTCAAAAGCTATACAATGTAGCGCCAAAATGCTGTACGAAGAGGTTTGGAATTTGTTTTGTATAATGGGAAATAATCAGAAAGAGAAAAATAACATGTTTACATGAATCACTGTGATCAATGTGGAGATAATTGACCCAAGGGGCAAAAATGGAGTCATTACATTGATTGACTGACAAAACATTCAAATTCACAAGATAATTATGAAATCTCTTTTCAACAGAGAATTTAGAGTTTTGTGAAATAGTAAGGAAAATCCTAAGAGCTAATCCTTGAAGATTCACATTCTGGGAATGATTCAAATTCTGTCTTAAGTAAATTCTGCCTTTTTAGTCAAAAAACAATGGTCTGATGTCTAAATTATATAATACCCACAAAAATATAACTGAAATGAAACGTGTGCGGGCTTGAGATGGCAGAGACCATTATATTAGAATAGTAAATACCATTCTAAGCACAGGTGTGAAATAAAATGACCTGCTTGGTGAACCCAATTTGTTATGTATAAAGAAATGATATATGTGGGAAAAACTACAGATGAAAACAGATAATTAGGCAAGAACCCACTTATTCACCTCTTTATTTAACAAATATGTATTAACCATCAATGAGTTAGTGTGCTCTGTTCCTGGGATACAATATGAATAAATATTTGGACATGGACTCTGCCTAAAGGAGGTTTATGTTCTAGACATTATTCGAATATCAATTCAAACACACATTTGCAAACTATAATCAGTGTGTCGATGGACTAATAGTATAACAGGGGGACAAAACCTAACATGGATTAACAGGAAACAAGTCTCTGAGGAAGTTAAATTTCAGCTGACATAGAAAAGATTAAGAGAATTTAAGAGAGTAGAGGGAATGGAGGCAGGGTGTTTGATTGCAGAAGACAAAGTATTTGCAAAGATTCTATGTTTGGAGGAAGAATGAAATATTTAAGGAACTGGAGGTTGGTAGGTAATTAATGCCTAGGGATTGAGGAGGAAAGAAGAAACATATGACATGAAGTAGCATGTAAGTGTCAGACTATGCAAAGGACTTAAATTCCATATAATGAAAATGATTTGGGCTTCATCCTAAAATGAGTAGGAAATATGAACACTCTAGATGCTAAACTAAGGAGTTAAATACCATCCTTATCATCACAATGACCCACTGAAGGATTAAAAGTTGAGTTATCTAGCTTTCAAAAACAATTCTGGCCTCACTTTATTCATTTAATATTTATTAAGTATCTATTATGTGTCAGGCTCAGAGTTAGAGTAAAGATCTGCCTTATGAGCAAAGCAGATGAAGTTCTTGCTCTCTTAAAATTCACACTCTCTTGGGAGAGATGAATTTGAAGGGAACAATCTGAATCCTGTGTGTCCTCATCTTATAACCTATATCATTATTGTTACTTATTCCAAAGAAACAGGATACACTAAAATACATCAAAAAGCAATATGGTCTTAATTCTCTCTTGAGGAGATATCTGTGGGATAGGGAGCAAGTGTGACACTCAAAAATTGTGTCACACAACACAAACTGCATAAAAACCATCTTTAAAAATCTTCCTGTAAAATATTCATTCAAATTTGAGCTTTAATTTAAGGCAAAAAAGATGTATAGAAATGTAAAGAACATTAGATAATGGAGACCAACATAAAAAAATAAGATGTTTTAGTGAAATTTTATGTACCACATAACACAATATGTATGTATATAAAAGAAAGATTACAGCAAATAAAAAGGGAAATAAAACCACAATTATTGTAGAAGACTCTACGGGACAACAGAAGACATATACATACACAAGTATATAAAAGATGTGTGTATATGCCACATAGAAACTTATGCAATTTATATATTTGTCTACCTAGCATTTTTATATTTACATGGGACCTTAGATCTAATACACAAACATAAAATATAACAGTTTGAAGCTATTTTTTTGATAACTTTTCTAAACTATGGTGATAGCTAAACTTATATGTTAGGTTACAGTGGAGAGTATCAACTGAGCTATATATGGTGATAAGAGTTTATTAATTCTTCTTGAAACTTTTATAAAATATAATAATAATGTTGTTATAAAATAACTTAAATTTCCAAAAAGTATAAATCTATGGACCAATGATTCAGTAAAAGTATAATTTCATATAAATAAAAACCCTTGAAATCAATCAACTAATGAATAAATAAGCAAACAAAAACTCTTGGTTAAAAATCAACCAATTACGGAGAGAAATTTCAAGATGGCGGAAGAGTAAGAGGTGGAGATCACCTTCCTCCCCACAAATACATCAGAAATACATTTACATGTGGAACAACTCCTACAGAACACCTACTGAATGCTGGCAGAAGACCTCAGACCTCCCAAAAGGGAAGAAACTCCCCAAATACCTGTGTAGGGCAAAAGAAAAAAGAAAAAAAAACAGAGACAAAAGAATAGGGATGGGACCTGCACCAGTGGGAAGGAGCTGTGAAGAGGAAAGGTTTACACACACTAGGAAGCCCCCCCCCCCGCGTGGAGACTGTGGGTGTCAGAGGGGTAAGCTTTGGAGCCATGGAGGAAAGCACAGCAACAGGGCTGCGGAGGGCAAAGAAGAGAGATTCCCACATGGAGGATCAGTGCTGACCAGCACTCACCAGCCCAAGAGGCTTGTCTGCTCACCTGCTGGGGCAGGTGGAGGCTGAGAGCTGGGGCTCTGGCTCCAGAGTTCAGACCACAGGGAGAGGACTGGGTTTGGCTGTGTGAGCACAGCCTGAAGGGGGTTAGTGCACCACAGCTAGTGGGGAATGTGTCCAGGAATAGGTCTGCAACTGCCGAAGAGGAAAGAGACTATTTCTTGTCTCTTTGTTCCATGATGTGCAAGGAGAGGGGATTAAGAGCACTGCCTAAATGATCTCAAAGGACGGGCACAAGCCAAAGCTATCGTCTTGGACCACAGAGACGGACGTGAGATGCTAAGGGTGCTGCTGAAGCCACTAAGAAGCCAGTGTGCAAGCACATGTCACTATCCACACCTCCTCTCCTAGGAGCCTGTGCATCCAGCCACTGCCAGGGTCCTGTGATCGAGGGACCACTTCCCGGGGAGAACACGCGGCATGCCTCAGGCTGGTGCAATGTCACACCAGCCTCTGATGCCACAGGCTCACTGTCCATTCCATACCTCTCCCTCGCACTGGACTGAGTGAGCCAGAGCTCCCTAATCAGCTGCTTCTTTAACCCTATCCTGTCTGAGCAAAGAATAGACACCCTCAGGCGACCAACACACAGAGGCAGTGTCAAAACCAAAGCTGTGCGGCTGCTTCCCACTATCTATCTACCTTACGTTTGGTAGTGTATATATGTCCATGCCTCTCTTTCGCTTTGTCACAGCCGCAGAGCACAGGGAGATCAGCTCGGTGCTTTGTGACCGCCTGGAGGGGTGGGATGGGGAGGGTGGGAGGGAGGGAGATGCATGAGGGAAGGGATGTGGGAACAGATGTATATGTATGACTGATTCACTTTGTTATAAAGCAGAAACTAATTTAAAAAAAAAAAAAGAAATCTAGAAACAATAAATGCTGGAGAGGGTGTGGAGAAAAGGGAACACTCTTGCACTGCTGGTGGGAATGTGAATTGGTACAGCCACTATGGAGAACGGTATGGAGGTTCCTTAAAAAACTACAAATAGAACTACCATATGACCCAGCAATCCCACTACTGGGCATATACCCTGAGAAAACCATAATTCAAAAAGAGACATGTACCAAAATGTTCATTGCAGCTCTATTCACAATAGCCCGGAGCTGGAAACAACCTAAGTGTCCATCATCGGATGAATGGATAAAGAAGATGTGGCACATATATACAATGGAATATTACTCAGCCATAAAAAGAAACGAAACAGCTATTTGTAATGAGGTGGATAGACCTAGAGTCTGTCATACAGAGTGAAGTTAGTCAGAAAGAGAAAGACAAATACCGTATGCTAACACATATATACGGAATTAAAAAAAAAATGTCATGAAGAACCTAGGGGCAAAACGGGAATGAAGACGCAGACCTACTTGAGAATGGAGTTGAGGATATGGGGAGGGGGAAGGGTGGGCTGTGACAAGGCGAAAGAGAGGCATGGACGTGTATACACTACCAAACGTAAGGTAGATAGATAGTGGGAAGCAGCCGCAGAGCACAGGGAGATCAGCTCGGTGCTTTGTGACCGCCTGGAGGGGTGGGATGGGGAGGGTGGGAGGGAGGGAGATGCATGAGGGAAGGGATGTGGGAACAGATGTATATGTATGACTGATTCACTTTGTTATAAAGCAGAAACTAATTAAAAAAATAAATAAATAAACTTAAAAAAAAAAAAAAAAAAAAAAACCAAAGCTGAACACCAGGAGCTGTGTGAACAAAGAAGAGAAAGGCAAATCTCTCCCAGCAGCCTCAGAAGCAGTGGATTAAATCTCCACAATCAACTTGATGTACCCTGCATCAGTGGAATACCTGAATAGACAAAGAATCATCCCAAATTGGGGCAGTGGACTTTGGTAGCAATGATACAAATTTATTTTCCCTTCTTTTCTTTTTTGTGAGTGTGTATGTGTATGCTTCTGTGTGTGATTATATCTATATAGCTTTGCTTTTACCATAGGGTTCTCTAGGGTTCTCTCTGCCATTTTTTGGGGCAGGGGGTTCTTAGTATAGTTTTTAGTGCTTCTTAATATTGGTGGATTTGTTTGTTTTGTTTGTTTGTTTGGTTGGTTTGGTTTGGTTTGGTTTTTCTCTCACTTTTTTAATTATGTAAACATATTTTCTTAATTTTTAATAATTATTTATTATTTTAATAACTATTCAATTTTATTTTATTTTTTCTTCCTTCCTTTCTTTTTCTCTTTTTTTTGTACCATTTATCCATTTATTCTGAGCCATGTGGATGACAGGGTCTCAGTGCTGCAGCCAGATGTCAGGCCTGTGCCTCTGAGATGGGAGAGCCGAGTTCAGGACATTGGTCCACAGGAGACTTCCCAGCTCCACATAATATCAAATGGTTAAAATCTCCCAGAGATCTCCATCTCAACACCAAGACCCACCTCTACTCAATGACCAGCAAGCTACAGTGCTGGACACCATTTGCCAAACAACTAGCAAGACAGGAACACAATCACACTCATCAGTAGAGAGGCTGCCTACAATCACAATAAGGTCACAGACACCCCAAAACACAACACCATACACGAACTAGCCCACCAGAAAGACAAGATCTAACTTCATCAACCAGAACACAGGCACTAGTCCCTTCTACCAGGAAGCCTACATAACCCACTGAACCAATCTTAGACACTAAAGGCAGACACCAAAAACAACGGGAAGTAAGAACATGCAGCCTGCATAAAGGAGACCCCAAACACAGTAGCTGAAGCAAAATGAGAAGACAGAGAAACACAAAACAGATGAAGGAGCAAAGCAAAAACCCAGCAGACCAAACAAATGCAAAGGAAATAGGCAGTTTACCTGAAAAAGAATTCAGAGTAATGATAGTAAAGATGATGCAAACTCGTGGAAATAGAATGGAGAAAATAAAAGAAACATTTAACAAAGAACTAGAAGAACTAAAGAGCAAACAAAAAATAATGAACAACACAATAACTGAAATTAAAAACATACTAGAAGGAGTCAACAGCAGAATAACTGAGGCAGAAAAACGGATAAGTTACCTGAAAGATAAAATAGTGGAAATAACTACTGCAGAGCAGAATAAAGAAAAAAGAATGAAAAGAATTGAGGACAGTCTAAGAGATCTCTGGAACAACATTAAACACACCAACATCCGAATTATAGGGGTCTCAGAAGAAGAAGAGAAAAAAAAAGGGACTGAGAAAATATTTGAAGAGATTATAGTTGAAAAATTCCTTAATATAAGAAAGGAAATAGTTAATCAAGTCCAGGAAGTACAGGCAGTCCTATACAGGAAAAATCCAAGGAGAAACATGCCAAGACACATATTGATCAAACTATCAAAAACTAAATACAAAGAAAAAATATTAAAGGCACCAAGGGAAAAATAACAAAAACCATAAAAGGGAATCCGCATCAGGATAACAGCTGATCTATCAGCAGAAATTCTGCAAGCCAGAAGGGAGTGGCTGGACATATTTAAAGTGATGAAAGGGAAAAAATTACAACCAAGATTACTCTACCCAACAAGGACCTCATTAAGCTTAGACAGAGAAATTAATATCTTTATAGACAAGCAAAAGCTAAGAGAATTCAGCACCAAAAAACCAGCTTTACAACAAATGCTAAAGGAACTTCCCTAAGCAGGAAACACAAAAGAAGGATAAGACCTACAATACTAAACCCCAAACAATTAACAATATGTTAATATGAACATACATATCGATAATTACATTAAATGTAAATGGATTAAATCCTCCAACCAAAAGACAGAGACTAGCTGAATGGATACAAAAACAGGACACGTATATATGCTGTCTACAAGAGACCCACTTCAGACCTACAGAGACATACAGACTAAAAGTGAGGGGATGGAAAAAGATATTCCATGCAAATTGAAATCAACTGAAAGCTGGATTAGCAATTCTTGTATCAGACAAAATAGACTTTAAAACAAAGACTATTACAAGAGCCAAAGAAGAACGCTACATAATGATCAAGGGATCAAACTAAGAAGAAGATACAGCAATTGAAAATACTTATGCACCCAACATAGGAGTACCTCAATGCATAAGGCAAATGCTAAAAGCCATAAAAGGGGGAATTGACAGTAACACACTCATATATGGGACTTTAACACCTCACTTTCACCAATGCATAGATCATACAAAAGTAAAATAAATAAGGAAACACAAGCTTTAAATGATATGTTAAACAAGAGGGACTTAATTGATATTTACAGGAAATTCCATCCAAAAAAAAAAAAAAGAATACACTTTATTCTCAACTGCTCATGATAGAGTCTCCAGGATATATCATACCCTGGATCAGAAATCAAGCCTTGATAAATTTAAAGAAATTGAAATCATATCAAGTATCTTTTCTCACCACAACACTATGAGACTAGATATCAATTACAGGAAAACAATCTGTTAAAAATACAAACACATGGAGGCTAAACAATACACTAATTAATAACCAAGAGATCACGGAAGAAACAAGAACAAAAAATACCTAGAAACAAATGACAACGAAAACACGACAACACAAAACCTATGGGATGCGCAAAAGCAGTTCTAAGAGGGAAGTATATAGCAATACAATCCTACCTTAAGAAACAAGAAATGTCTCAAATAAACAACCTAAACTTACATCTAAAGCAATTAGAGAAAGAAGAACAAAAAACCCCAAAGTTAGCAGAAGGAAAGAAATCATAAATTTTAGATCAGAAATAAATGAGAAAACAATGAGGGAAACAATAGGAAAGATCAATAAAACTAAAAGCTGGTTCTTTGAGAAGATAAACAAAATTGATAAACCATTAGTCAGACTGATCAAGAAAAAAAGGACAAAGACTCAAATCAATAGAATTAGAAATGAAAAAGGAGAAGTAACAACTGACACTGTAGAAATACAAAGGATCATGAGAGATTACTACAAGCAAATATATGCCAATAAAATTGACAACCTGGAAGAAATGGATGAATTCTTACAAAAACACAACCTTTGCAGACTCAATCAGGAAGAAATAGAAAATATGAATAGACCAATCACAAGCAGTGAAATTGAAACTGTGATTAAAAATCTTCCAACAAACAAAAGCCCAGGATCAGATGGCTTCACAGGTAAATTCTATCAAACATTGAGAGAAGACCTAACACATATCCTTCTCAAACTCGTCCAAAATACAGCAGAGGGAGGAACACTCGCAAACTCATTCTACAAGGCCACCATCACCCTGATGCCACAACCAGACAGAGAGGTCAAAAAGAAAGAAAACTACAGGTCAATATCACTGATTAACATAGATGCCCAATTCCTCAACAAAATACTAGCAAGCAGAATCCAACAGGACATTAAAAGAATCATACACCATGATCAAGTGGGGTTTATTCCAGGAATTCAAGGATTCTTCAATATATGCAAATCAATCAATGTGATACACCATATTAACAAATTGAAGAATAAAAACAATATGATCATCTCAATAGATGCAGAGAAAGCTTTTGACAAAAGTCAACACCCATTTATGATAAAAACCCTCCAGAAAGTAGGCATAGTGAGAACTTACCTCAACATAATAAAGGCCATATATGGCAAACCCATAGCCAACATCATCCTCCATGGTGATAAACTGGAACCATTTCTACTAAGATCAAGAACAAGTCAAGGTTGCCCATTCTTACCATTATTATTAAACATCATTTTGTAAGTTTTACCAGTAACAATCAGGGAAGAAAAAGAAATAAAAGGAATCCAAATCAGAAAAAAAGTAGTAAAGCTGTCACTGTTTGTAGATTGCATGATACACTACACAGAGAATCCTAAAGATGCTACCAGAAAACTACCAGAGCTAATCAATGAATTTGGTAAAGTAGCAACATACAAAATTAATGCACAGAAATCTCTTGCATTCCTATACACTAATGATGAAATATCTGAAAGAGAAATTAAGGAAACACTCCCATTTACCATTGCAAGAAAAAGAATAAACTACCTAGGAATAAACCTACCTAGGGAGACAAAAGACCTGTATGCAGAAAACTATAAGACACTGATGAAAGAAATTAAAGATGATACCAACAGATGGAGAGATATACCATGTTCTTGGATAGGAAGAATCACATTGTGAGCATGACTATAGTACCCAAAGCTATCTATAGATTCAATGCAATCCTTATCAAACTACCACTGGCATTCTTCACAGAACTAAAACAAAAAATTTCACAATTTGTATGGAAACACAAAAGATCCTGAATAGCCAAAGCAATTTTGAGAAAAAAAAAAAGCAACACAGAGTTGGAGGAATCAGGCTCCCTCACTTCAGACTATACTACAAAGCTATAGTGATCAAGACAGTATGGTACTGTCACAAAAACAGAAATATAGATCCATGGAACAGGATAGAAGCCCAGAGATAAACCCAAGCAAATATGGTCACCTTATCTTTGATAAAGGAGGCAAGAATATACAATGGAGAAAAGACAGCCTCTTCAATAAGTAGTGCTGGGAAAACTGGACAGCTACATGTAAAAGAATGAAATTAGAACACTCCTTAACATGATAAAAAATAAATTCAAAATCGATTAGAGGCCAAAGTGTAAGGCCAGACACTATCAAACTCTTAGAGGAAAACATAGGCAGAACACTCTATGACATAAGTCACAGCAAGATCCTTTTTGACCCACCTCCTAGAGAAATGGAAATAAAAACAAAAATAAACAAATGGGACCTAATGAAACTTAAAAGCTTTTGCACAGCAGTGGAAGCCATGAACAAGACAAAAAGACAACCCTCAAGAGAAAATATTTGCAAACAAAGCAAGTGACAATGGAATAATTTCTAAACTTTACAAGCAACTCATGCAGCTCAATATCAAGAAAACAAACACCCCAATCCAAAAATGGGCAGAAGACCTAAATAGACATTTCTTCAAAGAATATATACAAATTGCCAACAAACACATGAAAGGATGCTCAACATCACTAATCATTAGAGAAATGCAAATCAAAACTACAATTAGGTATCATCTCACACTGGTCAGAATGACCATCATCACAAATTCTACAAACAATAAATGCTGGAGAAGGTGTGGAGAAAAGGGAACCCTCTTGCACTGTTAGAGGGAATGCAAATTGATATAGCCACTATGGAGAACAGTATGGAGGTTCTGTAAAAATCTAAAAATAGAACTACCATAGGACACAGCAATCCCACTACTGGGCATATACCCTGAGAAAACCATAAATCAAAAGGAGTCATGTACCACAATGTTCATTTCATCACTATTCACAATAGCCAGGACATGGAACCAACTTACGTGTCCATCAACAGATGAATGGGTAAAGAAGATGTGGTACATGTATACAATGGAATATTACTCACCATAAAAAGAAATGGAATTGAGTTTTTTGTAGTGAGGTGGATGGATCTAGAGTCTATTGTACAGAGTGAGGTTAGTCAGAAAGAGAGAAACAAATACCATATGCTAACACATATATATGGAATCTAAAAAAAAAAAAAAAGATTCTGAACAACCTAAGGGCAGGACAGGAATAAAGGTGCAGATGTAGAGCATGAACTTGAGGACATGGGGAGTGGGAACGGTAAACTGGAACGAAGTGTGAGTGTGGCTTTGACATATATCCACTACCAAATGTGAAATAGATAGCTCGTGGGAAGCAGCCACATAGCACAGGGAGATCAGCTCAGTGCTTTGTGACCACCTAGAGTGGTGGTATAGGGATGGAGTGAGGAAGACGCAAGAAGGAGGGTATATGGGGATATATGTATACATATAGTTGATTCACTTTGTTGTACAGCAGCTACTAACAACAACGTAAAACAATTATACTCCAATAAAGATGTTAAAAAAAAAAGAAAGAAAGAAATCATGTAGTACCTTCACCAGAGGAGTAAATGCTTATATCTAGGAGCTATGTGGTTCACTGGATTTCTTCTTTATTCTCCCTTTTACTTTCAATTAAAATAGTCACTAGGAAACTATGGCAACTCCAAAAGTACAGCATCACTGAATACTTTGAATCTTTAGGGATGAAGATATGGTTAACTTTATTTAAGAAAAATCCCTGAGGTAGTGGCCCAGGGTAAGAAGTACACACACTAAGATATGTAATTATCATATTTTTGGCTCTATTATCAGCTCCAGAATTAAGAACTGTAGTTGCTATATTTTACTGTATTGAATTATTTTTCTCTTTTTTTTTATACTTTTCTCAAAGAGTATGATGGTGCTTACAGTTACAATTTAGGTTCCATGTGAGGGTATCACCTGAACTATATGGTAATGATGAGATTTCATATTTCTTCCTGTTTTGTTCCATAATAGCTAAAGATAGAAACTCCTTAGATATACATCAGTGTAAGAGTAGTTAAGTACATTTTGGTACATACATATGTTGAAAAACAATGAGTAAATAAAAGCAACATATTTGTTTCATTTGTAATGATATGGAAGGATCACTGAGACATACTTGTAAATTGAAATAACAAGATATAGATTATTGTGTATAATGTTACCCTTATGGGTGTCTGTGTGTGTGCACATGTTCCCATTAAAACCTTAATTTTATCATCATATTAATGGGCAAAAGGGAAAAATAAGATTTCAAAATATGTGAAAAATGTATTAGCTAAAATTTTAAAATTTACATGTATTCAGTCTTAAGTTTTTAAACTTTAAAAAATTAAGAGGTCTTTCTTTGTCATGATAAATATAATTTAGATATGTCTAAAATGACAGTACCTGGTATACAGTAGGTGTTCATTAAATATTTGTTGAATGAAGAACTTATTTATGATGAAATACCAGAAATATTTCTACTAAAATGAAGAAAGTATATGGATCTCCACTATTAAATATCACTCCTTAAAATAGATCTGGAAATATTAACCAATTAGACAAGAGAGTGAAATAGAGATATTAAAAGCTGGAAATATAGAAACAAAATAAATAGGTACAAGTTAAAAAACTGTTAACACAGAAAATAAAAACAATAACCTAAATAGCTGATAGAATTTATTAATAAATTCTAATAAATATATCGTATATATAATCAAGGAAATATAATACAGAAAAATCTTTATATAATTATATAAATTGAAATTAAAGGCATGAATGTATTTAATACAAAAGCTATAGAACCTTTATGAAAATTTGTCTTTTGCAGATATCCAAATACTCCACCAAAGATGCAAAGTTTTTACAGACAGAAAAATATGATAAATATTCTTTCAAACCACTGTATTTAATAACTTGTTTTGAATTCAGTTATGACCCACCAAATGTATGGTTTGGGTGGCAGAGATGTTTGTATTCATTTACATATGACATAGTGACAGCCAACCATTAAAAATGCACCAGAGTCTAAAGTATTTATCAGAGGCCAATTAATAAAATCATTTTTGGATGTCTTTTCTAGTTATCAGAATACTAATTTAGCATCAGTATTTCAGCTAAAATGTTGGTCAGGAAGGAACTCTGGAAAAGTTTACATCTATTAAGGACTCTGTGCTAGATTATAGGAATGGCTAAAAGTCTCTGAACTTTTTGTACTGAATCTTTTGCAATGTGACTTTAAAGCTCCTTCCACTAAGAGCTGGAATATATTGCTCCACCCCATTATCCAGCTGTCCTCAAGGCTTGGTTTGGCCATAGAATGTGGCAGAAGTCATAATTATGCAAGTTCTGAGTCCAGGTTTCAAAATGCTTTGCACACCTTTCTTGAAACCCTACCTAAACTATGAAAAAGTCTATGCTATCTATTTGAGGATGACCAATAACATGGACCAAGTCAAGCTCTTTGTCCCAACTGAGGCCCCCAAAATGTGAGAGTGCCTGTTTATCTTGTTTAAAATAACAAAATGTCCCTGCCCAATCCAGAGTAGGAGGAAATCCAGCTGATACCAGAAGAACCACCCAGGTGCTCCCAGTCTATAAGTTCAGATCTATTGTATTGAGAGACAAATAATTGGTTGTTCTTTTAAGCCACTATGTTTTGAGGTAGTTCATTACACACCAATAGCTAACTGATACAGACTCAGACACAGAAAATGGGACACGGCCTCATCATTCTCTATCTCTTGCAAATTACCATTGATTTGGGGGGAAATCACATCATAGTTCTTGAGGCAACAATAGGCCAGATTATGATAAAAAAATGTAATTTTGAAACTCGCAGTAGATACTAATAACAGAGGCACATTAATCTATAGCCAGATTTTAGCAACTTTTAAGACTTCAGCCTAATCTTAATGTATGTTTAGCTCACTTCATTTTGGCATAACTACAGGAATTGTCTTTAAAGGAAAATTTAGCTATGCAGCCTATAATAGACACTCACATTTTAAGTTATATGGATTTAAGGTTAGCTCCCATTTTCTACCACGTACCTAGTAATAAATGGGCAAAACTAATCTGAGGATAAATAGGAAAAAATGGAAAAACAGAGGAAAGATCATTCTATGGAATGATCAAATGTGAAATAAAATAACTAGCTGGTAACTCTCACTTTTCCATCTGGCTTACATTTAATTTTTGCTGCCGCTGTCTCTGAGATAAGCTTCTAGCCTTTCACTAGATGAATTTTTATTTAAGAAATAATGAATCTGTTTCTATTATTTGCAGCCAAGTATTATTTAACAAGTATCGCGTATCACGTTTTATGAAATAGTATTTGAAAGTACTAGAGCATGCCTATCTCAAATGATCTTTGGTTATTCATTGGGAATCATTAAGTGGTGGTGTCTACCTGTGTGAGTTGGCTCCTGAAGAAATTTGTCACTCATTTCCAACTTACCTAGGCTCATATTGACTGACAAGGACCAATTATAGTTTTTCAAGAATTGTGCTTGCTGGTTGTTAAACATAGCCATTTTAAAAATTACACTGTATGACATTACAATTAATGCTAAACTGAAAGTTTTCAGTTTAATGAACATAATTCATATGATTGTGCAGAAAAATTTAACAGTAGATTACAGTGCACTTATTGGAAAAGAGTAGATTGTGAGTTTTAAGTATTCTTTGTATATTTTGTATAACAGTCCTTCATTAGATGTGTATTTTGCAAATATTCTTTGCAGTCTGTGGTTTGTTGTCTAATTCTCTTGATATTATCTTTGCAAATCAGATGTGTTTTAATTTTAATGAAATCCAGCATATCAATTATTTCTTTCATGGATAATATATTTTGTGTTGTATCAAAAAGGCATCACCTTACCCAAGGTCATCTTGGTTTTCTCCTATATTATCTTCTAGGAATTTTATGATTTGCATTTTACATTTAGGCCTATGATCCATTTTAAGTAAATTTTTGTAAAGGATGCAAGGTTTGCATCTAAAATTTATTTAATTATTTACTTACTTACTTATTTATTTTGCATGTGGATGTCCAGTTGTTCTAGCACCATTTGTTGAAGAGACTATGTTTATTCTATTTTATTGCTTGTACTCCTTTGTCAGAGATCATTTGACTATATTTATGGTGTCTATTTCTGGGCTCTTTATTAGATTCATTGATCTATTTGTTCTTTTGCCAATAAAACACTACCTTGATTATGTAGAGTTATATTAAGTCTTGAAGTCAGGTATTATCAGTCCTCCAAATTTGTTCTTCTCCATCAATATTGTGTGGGTTATTCTGTGTCTCTTGCCTTTCCATGCAAACTTCGGCATCAATATGTTGACATTCATAAAATAACTGTTTCAGTTTTTATTCATAGTCATTATACAGGAACCTAGTTGGTGTGGCAGTAAGATATGGGTGAGAGGGAGCTTTCTATAATCCTATGATTAAATATTTATCTTTTATTGGGTGTATCTTAGGGCTGTAATCTTCACAAGTGTTTCCCCGGTGTTATAGTTTCCCTCCTGACCCCCACCCTATTCTCCTAGCTCCCTTCTTAATTACAGAATTCCCAATTTATTTCCTTGAAGACCTG
Organism: Mesoplodon bidens; assembly: GCF_964165515.1. Classification (NCBI taxonomy): domain Eukaryota; kingdom Metazoa; phylum Chordata; class Mammalia; order Artiodactyla; family Ziphiidae; genus Mesoplodon; species Mesoplodon bidens. Next base: position 76,095,036 of record NC_138164.1, on the reverse strand, counting down.
ATCCTTAATGACTATTTTTCTCCTCCCTTTGAGATAAAAGTCTAGAGAAGACTAGAGTAGAAGAATGTTCTTCCTCCAGTGGGATAAGACAATATCTGAGTCTTTTCCCTTTAGAGTTGGTCTTCACTATGGAGAAAGTTCAGGGCATATTTCATAATAATTATTTTTCCACTCTAATTTCTAGAATCATGAGGGTATTTTTTTTTCTGCTTCTTTAACATTTAAACCTGTTGGGGATTCTGGTGCTAATGCCCACTATTAATGGAAGTCCTCCTAACACTGAAGTCCCTAAAAGCTTCTCACTCTTATACTAGTCTACATTCAGCCTCAGGAATTTGTCAAAATTACCATTGAAGTATTTATACTTATTTATGGCTCTGGAGACTTCTGCTCCAGGTAAACACGTCTTGGTTGTGATCCTCTGCACACATCCCACTCTCCTGATTTTGAGGTAGCAAGTTGCCCTGAAAATTCAATTCTCTGCTAAGTTTACAATAAGTTATCCGTTTTAGTTTTTTTCTTCTTGTAAAGATGAGAGTAAAAACTTCTAAGCACTTTACATGTTGAAGCGGAAACCAGAAGTCCCTATCATTACTTTTTGTTTAAATGTTTTTTCTCTCTTAAACAATGATTAAAATATTCCCTCTTTAAAATCCTACTTCATCCACAAGCTAGCATTTGTCTACCTTTAAAATAATATATTTATATATGAATGAATGTATGTGTATATTTATGCTATATACTTGTTGAGTCATGAGGATATTAAGAATAATGATATTTTCATGCATTAAAATGTCTTTCTTATAGTGAGAAACAAACACCAAAGATTTTGAATATCATAGGAAAAACATGAGGCTTTTTTTTCCTGGGCTTTTATTTCCAGTTTACCACTTACTAACTGGATGATCTTGTGAAAGTAATGCTTTCCATGCAGGATTGCTGTGGAGATTAACTGATGCAATGTAAGAAAAGTGCCTTGTCAGGACTCAACTAAATCTAGCTATTTTTGTGAATTAAGATCACTGTCAATTGATAATACAGTTGCTTTAATGAAGGAGTTGACAGAACAGCATGAGCGCAGAAAAAAACATGCTTTGGGCTGCCTGGTAATGTTAAGAAAGGTATCATACAGGATGTAGGATTTTTAAAATCAGGATGTACCTGAAAGATGAATAAGTAGACACATTTGGAAAAGGCATTCCATGCAGAGGAAACCTCATGTAAAAGGGTATGCGTTGGGATTTCAATAACATTTCAGCATCTCTCAAATGCAAAGTAAAAATTGTAAAGTGATCAGAGATGAAACTAAATAGTAAGCTGGAGTTAATTATGGCAAACATCTTCTTAAATGTAAATGAGTTTAGATTTTTGTCTAAATATACAGAACTTTTTAGAGTTGAAGAGCAGCATGATCTGATTTAAATATTCTTATTATATAGCAAAGTTGGATTTTCTTCATTGTTAGGAATCTCAGAAGAGATTCAAAGGACAAAAAAATAAGTAAAGACAACTCATCAAGAATTAAGAATAATGTAGGTGAATTTTATATTAATAATCCTTGAACTTTAGTTACATGACTTCCTTATGGTTTAGTTTATTTCTTATAAAAATGGGGCATATAAAGTGTACCTCAAAGATTTGTCATAAAACGTAAAAGAAATGAACAGTGTACATGCAAAGCTCCTAGTCAAATGCCTAGCATAATACAGGTTCTTCCTTGTTGGCGTCACTTGTAAAAGTGTAAAGTTTATTAAAAAAAAAAAAGAAGAAGAAGAAGAGGAGTTGCTTGATCTTTCTTACTATATTTTTTCAAAGATAACTCCTAATTTTTCTATTTGACAATTCTTTTTAACCTCCTTTATTTTTACCCTTGAGTCGTTTTTGTGTTTTCTTTTTCAAAGCTTGTTACAAAAATTCTCAGTTACAAAATGAAAATGATCACGTTTTACACAGGATCACCTGGTCTCTTAATGAACAAGAGCAAAAACATTTTGGAGACAGATGATAAACATAAATGGAAGAAAACTAAGTAAGATCTAAGAGTAAAAGTATTTACATGGCTTTTTAAATGAAAAAAAGAAAGAGCAGAAACAGAAATCATCATCATAGTAACCCTGGAAGAATAAAAATGGTTAAGCAGTTGTATATTTGTTCCTCCTGTTTTGCTGGTTTTACATTTTGTTTACTGGTGTTTGTTCCAGTTTCTCTGGGAAACATTTTACCTTGCTGAGGTACTTTTGTTTTCCTCTACAATGGTGATACTTAACTTTCCCTCCCTCATTGCCTACCTTACTTCCTATTTAGCTTCCTTATTATCTCAATCATAGGTTTCAGCTCTAGGCTAATCTTGAGTTAGTCCGTACAAACAAAGTGAAATCTGAAAATGAACAAATATTTGGATATAGATACACCATAATATAACAAGGACTTTGGTACATGGAATGCATGCTTCCAGACTGAAAGCAAAGAAACATTACTGCAAACATATAAAAAAGGATACTCTACTTCTTTTACTATCCATTAAAGAAAAGTATATAGTTATAAATTCCCTCAGCTATTTCAATATCTTCCTCAGCATAATAAATAATGTTTTAAAAAATTTAAATGATCTTTAAAAAAAGCAACACGTTTTTTGTCTCTGATTTTTTTGGTGATATATCACAATGCCCACTTTTTTCCTTGGATGAAAGTCGTGATTTCTTTGAGATTTTTCAAATAATCAATTATTTTCATATCAGGTATGTTCTCCCTTCTTTTCTCATTAGAACTTGCAACTCAATTCTTGTAAAAAATTTTGTAACACATGCTTACAAACATAAGCAGACTTAAGTTTAATAGGTTAACTTTCTTTTAAAAATATAATTACTTCAACCTTATTCTAATGTCTCTTTATTTAAACATTCTCCTAAATAGCAAAGATTTGCCCCCAAATCCTCTAAAACTAAAATATTAGGTTACCACAGGCAGCTGAATTCTTGACCTCTGAGGGCTGCTGAAAAATTCGACTTACGTCTTCATCTTCAGATTGGAACACTATGTTTACCAGCTCCTAACTTAGTCTGTAATAAATAAGACTCTACCTTCTTTATCTTCGCAATGAAAGACATCATAGGCTGTCCATTTTGATTTCTTTAAACTCACCCAAGGAAAGAAAACTACTGAAAACACCTTCAATCTAGTTTGACCATCTCTTACATTTCTCATAATTTTGATTCCACCAATTTTAGCATCTCACATTTGCTCCTTGATTTTCTCAGTATTCCTGCTCAAATTTCATTACGTTCAACAAAATGTCATTCTCTTAATTACTTTTACAGAAGCTGGTATGTTCTTTCATTCTTTGATATGTTATATTATACTTACCTACCAGCCTCTTGAAAACAGAGTGTTCTTATCCTTGATAATTCCTTTCATATCGTGAATGTCTCCCTATTCCAATGGGATTTTTTTAATATTTATAATCTATCAGATTCTGCAGCTTTTCAAATATTGATAGTTGCTATTATCATTGCATAAACAAAAATAAAGATAAGTTCACATCATATTTCATCTTTTTTGCACTTAATGCAAGAAATCCAATCTATGTCCAGCACTCACATTTTACCAGTCCAGCTCTTCTATGAGAAATGTTCCTATTCATCGGACTTAAATGTCTCTTGCTTAATTGGCTTTCATTTACTTTTTTTTGAATCCTTGGAGCCATAAGCAATAACCCACTAATAACTGACCTCATCATTCTTTATAAATATTTTTTGAAATACTGCTTGCTCTTCTCTAGGGTAGCACTTTTCAGTGCATATTATTCCATGGGACAATGGTTCTGTAAATGCTGGGTAGGGAAAAAACAAAGGTCTCTTGTCACATGAGTTCAATCACTGCCACAAAACATGCTCCTTTATTGGATTCACATTAATTAAACTATTATTGGTCCTGTGAAGATTTAGAACAAAGAAGTATGTTTAACTTTATTTTACTCAGCACTTCTCAATATTATTTCACTTTGAACTTCATTTTTCATGCAACATCTATGAACACTCCATGAAAAATGCATTGGAATATGCTAGATCAGTGATCCTTTTTTTTTCTCTTAGACTATTTTCCATGAATTATCTTATGAGTTTTAATATGTCAATATATTTTTTATAACATTTGTATTGGAATATAATTTCTTTACAGTGGTGTCTTAGTTTCTGCTTTATAACAAAGTGAATCAGTTACACATATATATGTATCCCCCATATCTCTTCGCTCTGCATGTCCTGCCATCCCACCCTCCCTATTCCAACCTTCTAGCTGGTCACAAAGCACCGAGCTGATCTCCCTGTGCTATGAGACTGCTTCCCACTAGCTATCTATTTTACATTTGGTAGTGTATATATGTCCATATGTATATGGGCAGTACCACTCTCTCACTTTGTCCTAGCTTACACTTCCCCCTCCCCGTGTCCTCGAGTTCACTCTCTAGTAGGTCTGTGTCTTTATTCCTGTCTTGCCCCTAGGTTCTTCATGACTTTTTTATTTTTTTATTTTTATTTTTTTTTAGATTTCAAATATATGTGTTAGCATACAATATTTGCTTTGCTCTTTCTGACTTACTTCATTCTGTATGACAGACTCTATGTCCGTCCACCTCACTACAAATAACTCAATTTCATTTCCTTTTATGGCTGAGTAATATTCCATTGTATATATGAGCCACATCATCTTTAACCATTCATCTGTTGATAGACACTTAGGTTGCTTCCAAGTCCGGGCTATTGTAAATAGAGCTGCAATGAACATTGTGGTACATTACTCTTTTTAAGTTATGGCTTCTCAGAATATATGCCCAGTAGTGGGATTGCTGGGTTGTATGGTAGTTCTTTTCTTGTTTTTTTAATGAACCTCCAAACTGTTCTCCATAGTGGCAGTATCAATTTACATTCCCACCAACAGTGTATGAGGGTGCGCTTTTCTCCCCACCCTCTCCAGCATTTATGGTTTGTAGATTTTTTTGATGATGGTCATTCTGACTGGTGTGAGATGAGATCACATTGTAGTTTTGATTTGCATTTCTCTAATGATTAATGATGTTGAACATTCTTTCGTGTGTTGGTTGGCAACCTGTATAACTTCTTTGGAGAAATGTCTATTTAGGTCTTCGGCCCATTTTTGGATTGGGTTGTTTGTTTTTTTGTTTGTTTGTTTTGTTTTGTTTTGATATTGAGCTACATTAGTTGCTTGTAAATTTTGTAGATTAATCCTTTGCCAGTTGTTTCATTTACAAATATTTTCTTCCATTCTGAGAGTTCTCTTTTCATCTTATGTTTTCCTTTGCTGTTCAAAAGCTTTTACGTTTCATTAGCTCCCATTTGTTTTCCTTTCCATTTCTCTAGGAGGTGGGTCAAAAAGGATCTTGCTGTGATTTATGTCACAGAGTGTTCTGCTTCTGCTTTCTTCTAAGAGTTTGATTGTGTCTGGCTTTACATTTAGGCCTTTAATGCATTTAGGGTTTATTTTTGTGTATGGGGTTAGGGAGTATTCTAATTTCATTCTTTTAATTGTAGCTGTCCAGATTTCCTGGCACCACTTATTGAAGACGCTGTCTTTTCTCCATTGTATATTCTTGCCTTCTTTATCAAAAATCAGATGACCATATGTGCATGGGTTTATATCTGGGCTTTCTATCCTGTTCCATTTATCTATATTTCTGTTACTGTGCTAGTACCATACTGTCTTGATTACTCTAACTTTGTAGTATAGTCTGAAGGGAGGGAACCTGATTCTTCCAGCTGCATTTTCTTTCTCAAGATTGCTTTGGCTATTCGGGGTCTTTGTGTTCCCATACAAATTGTGAAATTTTTTGTTCTAGTTCTGTGAAAAATGACAGTCGTTGTTTGATAGGGATTGCAATGAATCTTTAGATTGCCTTAGGTAGAGTAGTCATTTTCACAATGTTGATTCTTCCAGTCCAAAAAATGGTATATCTCTCCATCTATTTGTATCATCTTTAATTTCCTTCATCAGTGTCTTATAGTTTTCTGCATACAGGTCTTTTGTCTCCTTGGGTGGGTTTATTCCTACATATTTTATTCTTTTTGTTGCAATTGTAAATGACAATGTTTTCTTAATTTCACTTTCAGATTTTTCATCATTAGTGTATAGGAATGTAAGAGATTTCTGTGTATTAATTTTGTATGTTGCTACTTTACCAAATTCATTGATTAGCTCCAGTAGTTTTCTGGTAACATCTTTATGATTGTCTATATATAGTATCATGTCAACTGCAAACAGTGGCAGCTATATTTCTTCTTTTCTGATTTGGATTCCTTTTATTTCCTTTTATTCTCTGATTGCTGTGTGTAAAACTTCCAAAACTATGTTGTATAAGAGTGGTGAGAGTGGGCAACCTTGTCTTGTTTCTGATCTAAGTGGAAATGGTTTCAGTTTTTCACCACTAAGGATGGTGTTGCCTGTGGGTTTGTCATATATGGCCTTTATTATGTTTAGGAAAGTTCCATCTATACTTACTTTCTGGAGGGTTTTTATTATAAATGAGTGTTGAATTTTGTTGAAAGCTTTCTGTGCATCTATTGAGATGATCATATGTTTTTTCTCCTTCAATTTGTTAAAATGGTGTATCACATTGATTGATTTGCATATATTGAAGAATCCTTGCATTCCTGGTGTAAACCCCACTTGATCATGGTGTATGACCCTTTTAATGTGCTGTTGGATTCTGTTGCTGGTATCTTGTTGAGGATTTTGCATCTATGTTCATCAGTGATATTGGCCTGTAGTTTTCTTTCTTTGTGACATCCTTGTCTGGTTTTGGTATCAGGGTGATGGTCACTTCGTAGAATGAGTTTGAGAGTGTTCCTCTCTCTGTTATATTTTGGAAGAGTTTGAGAAGGGTAGATGTTAAGTCTTCTCTAAGTGTTTGATAGAATTCACCTGTGAAGCCATCCGTCCTGGGCTTTTGTTTGTTGAAAGATTTTTAATCACAGTTTCAATTTCAGTACTTGTGATTGATCTGTTCATATTTTCTATTTCTTCCTGACTCAGTCTCAGAAGGTTGTGCATTTCTAAGAATTTTTCCATTTCTTCCAGGTTCTCCATTTTATTGGCATAGAGTTGCCTGTAGTAATCTCTCAGGACCCTGTGTATTTCTGCAGTGTCAGTTGTTACTTCTCCTTTTTCATTTCGAATTCTACTGATTTGAGCCCTCCCCCCTTTTCTCTTGATGAATCTGTCTAATGGTTTATTAATTTTGTTTACCTTCTCAAAGAGCCAGGATTTAGTTTTATTGATCTTTGTTATCATATCCCTCATTTCTTTTTCATTTCTTTCTGATCTGATATTTATAAATTATTTCCTTCTGCTAAGTTTGGGGTTTCTTTGTTCTTCTTTCTCTAATTGCTTTAGGTGTAAGATTCGGTTTTTTATTTGAGATGTTTCTTGTCTCTTAAAGTAGGATTGTATTGCTATAAGCTTCCCTCTTAGAACTGCTTTTTCTGCATCCTATAGGCTGTGTGTCATCATGCTTTCATTGTCATTTGTTTCTAGGTATTTTTTGTTTTCTTCAGTGATCTCTTGGTTATTAAATAGTGTATTGTTTAACCTCCATGTGTTTGTACTTTTTTCCTGTAATTGATAGTTAGTCTCATAAAGCTGCAGTCAGAAAAGATAATTGATACAATTTCAATTTTCTTAAATTTACCAAGGCTTGATTTGTGATCCAATATATGATCTTACCTGGAGAATGTTCCATGAGCACTTGAGAAGAGAGTGTATTCTGTTATTTTTAGATGGAATGTCCTATAAATATCAATTAAGTCCGTCATGTTTAATGTATCACTTATAGATTGTGTTTCCTTATTTATTTTCATTTTAGATGATCTGTCCATTGGTGAAAGTGGGGTGTTAAAATCCCCTATTATGATTATGTTACTGTTGATTCCCTTTTTATGGCGGTTAGTATTTGCCTTATGCATTGAGGTGCTCCTATGTTGGGTGCATAAATATTTCAATTTGTTATACCTTCTTCTTGGATTGATCCCTAGATCATTATGTAGTGTCCTTCTTTGTCTCTTGTAATCATCTTTGGTTTATAGTCTATTTGTGTGGTATGAGAATTGCTACTTCAGCTTTCTTTTGATTTCCATTTGCATGGCATATCTTTTTCCATCCCCTGGCTTTCATCCTGTATGTATCCCTAGGTCTGAAGTGGGTCTCTTGTAGACAGCATATATATGGGTCTTGTTTTTGTATCCATTCAGCCAGTCTATGTCTTTTGGTGGGAGCATTTAATCCATTTACTTTTAAGTTAATTATTGATATATATATTCCTATTACCATTTTCTTAATTGTTTTGGGTTTGCTATTGTAGGTCTTTCCTTCTCTTGTGTTTCCTGATTAGGGAAGTTCCTTTAGCATTTGTTGTAAGCTAGTTTGGTGGTGTTGAATTCTCTTAGCCTTTGCTTGTTTGTAAAGTTTTTAATTTCTCTGTCAAATCTGAAAGAGATCCTTGCTGGATAGAGTAATCTTGGTTGTAGGTTTTTCCCTTTCATCACCTTAAATATGTCCTGCCACTCCCTTCTGGATTGCAGAGTTTCTGCTGAAAAATTAGCTGTTAACCTTATAGGGATTCTCTTGTATGTTATTTGTTGTTTTTCCCTTTCTGCTTTTAAAATTTTTTTCTTTGTTTTCAACTTTTTATAGCTTGATTAATATGTGTCTTGGCATGTTTTTCCTTAGATTTATCCTGTATGGGACTCTCTGTGCTTCCTGGACTTGATTAACTATTTCCTTTCCCATATTAGGGAAGTTTTCAACTATAATCTCTTCAAATATTTTCTCAGTCCCTTTCTTTTTCTCTTCTTCTTCAGGGACCCCTATATTTTGAATGTTGGTGTGTATAATATTGTCCCAGAGGTCTCTGAGACTGTCCTCAATTATTTTCATTCTTTTTTCCTTATTCTGTTCTGCAATAGTTATTTCCACTATTTTATCTTCCAGGTCACTTATCCATTCTTCTGCCTCAGGTATTGTGCTATTGATCCCTTCTAGAGAAGTTTTAATTCATTTATTGTGCTGTTCATGATTGTTTATTTGCTCTTTTGTTCTTTTGGGTCCTTGGTAGACATTTCCTGTATTTTCTCCAATCTAGTTCCAAGATTTTGGATCATCTTTACTGTCATTATTCTGAATTCTTTTTCAGGTAGACTGCCTATTTCCTCTTCATTTGTTAGGTCTGGTGGGTTTTTGCCTTGCTCCTTCATCTGCTGTGTGTTTTTCTGTCTTCTCATTTTGCTTAACTTACTGTGTTTGGTGTCTCCTTTTTGAAGGCTGCAGGTTCATAATTCCTGTTGTTTTTGGTGTGTGCCCCCAGTGGCTCTGGTTTGTTCAGTGGGTTGTGTAGGCTTCCTGGTGGATGCGACTAGTGCCTGTGTTCTGATTGATGAGGCTGTATCTTGTCTTTCTGATGAGTAGTTCCAGGTCTGGTGGTGTGTTTTGGCGTGTCTGTGACCTTATTATGAATTTATGTTGCCTCTCTGCTAATGGGTGTGGTTGTGTTCCTGTCTTGCTAGTTGTTTGACATAAGGTGACGAGCACTGTAGTTGCTGGTCATTGAGTGTCTCTGGGTCTTGGCACTGAATTGGATATCTCTTTGAGATTTTCACCACTTGATATTATGTGCAGCTAGGAGATTTCTGGTGGACCAATGCCCTTAACTTGGCTCTCCCACCTCAGTGGCACAGTCCTGATGCCTGTCTAGAGCACCAAGAGAATGTCATCCACATGGCTCAGAATAAAGGGGAGAAAAGATAAAAAGACTGAAAGAATAATATAAAGTAAAATAAAATGTAATAAAATAAATAGAAATTTATTAAAATAAAAAACAAAAAATAATTATTAAAAAAATAATTTTAAAGTAATTTAAGAAAAAAGAAAGAAAGAAAGAAGAGAGCAACCAAACCAAAAAAACAAATTCACCAATGATAAGAAGCGCTGAAAACTATATGAAAAAACAAACAAACATAGATAGAACCCTAAGACAAATGGTAAAAGCAAAACTATACAGAAAAAATCACACAGAGACGCATACGCATACACACTCACAAAAAGAGAAACTGGGAAAAAAATATATATAAATAAATAATTATATATATATATCATTGCTCCCAAAGTCCACCTCCTTAATTTGGGACGAGTGATTTTCTATTCAGGTATTCCAAAGGTGCATGGTACATCAAGTTGAGTGTGGAGATTTAATCCACTGCTCCTGAGGCTGCTGGGAGAGATTTCCCTTTCTCTTCTTTGTTCATGCAGCTCCTGGGATTCACCTTTGGATATGGCCCTGCCTCTGCATGTTGGTCGCCTGAGGGCGTCTGTTCTTCACCCAGACAGGACGGGGTTAAAGTGGGGGGGTGATTCTGGGGTTCTGGCTCACTCAGGCCGGGGGGAGGGAGGGGTACGGATGCGGAGCGAGCCTGCAGCTGCAGAGGCTGGTGTGACATTTCACCAGCTTGAGGCGTTCTGTGTGTTCTCCCAGGGAAGTTGTCCCTGGATCACAGGACCCTGGCAGTGGTGGGCTGCACAGGCTCCTGGGAGTGTTGGTGCAGAGAGTGACCTGTGATTTCACACAGGCTTCTTGGCAGCTGCAGCAGCAGGCTTAGCACCCCATGCCCGTCTCTGGGGTCTGCACTGATAGCGGTGGCTTGCACCCATCTCTGGAGCTCCTTTAAGAAGAGCTCTTAATCCCCTCTCCTCATGCACCAGGAAACAAAGTCAAGAAAAAGTCTCTTGCCTCTTCAGCAGTTCCAGACCTTTTCCTGGACTCCCTCCCAGCTAGCTGTGGTGCACTAGCCCCCTTCAGTCTGTGTTCATGCAGCCAAACCCAGTCCTCTCCCTTCGATCCTACTGAAGCCAGAGCCTCAGATCCCAGACCCTGCCTGCCCTGGCGGGTTAGTAGACAAGCCTCTCGGTCTGGTGAGTGCTGGTCGGCACCGATCCTCTGTGTAGGAGTCTCTCCACTTTGCTCTCTGCACCCCTGTTGCTGTGCTCTCCTCCGTGGCTCTGAAGCTTCCCCCCACCACCACCCACAGTCTCTGCCTGAGAAGGGGTTTCCTAGTGTGTGGAAAATTTTTCTCCTTCACAGCTCCCTCCCACTCGTTCATGTCCCATCTCTTTTCTTTTGTCTCTGTTTGTTTTCTCTTTTCGTTTGCCCTACCCATGTACATGGGGAGTTTCTTGCCTTTTGGGAGGTCTGAGGTCTTCTGTCAGCGTTCAGTAGGTGTTCTGTAGGAGTTGCTCCACATGTACATGTATTTGTGGAGAGGAAGGTGATCTCCACGTCTTACTCTTCCACCATCTTGAAGCTCAACCAATATACTTATTTTTGAAGAGTTATGTTATGATTGTACACTATATTCTACTAAGTGTTAGTGAATATTAAATAGAATGGAAAAGTATTTTCAGGCTCTTGCAGAACATGGGGATTTTAATATATATTTTGGCATCATCTTTATTTCTTTTTTTATATAATAGGAAACTGCCACTACATGGATGTCAATATCAAATTATAATCTACATTGTCCTCTATGTTTTTTCCTTTTTGTTCTTTAGCCTTTTCAGTTAAAAATGAATACTTTCCTTCTTTAAAATTCTCATGGTTACATAATGTAAAATGACATTAAATCCAATTAAGCTGGAACAATCCTCTTTCTTTCACTACATATTTGTCAGAGTGTTGAATATTTCTGTAAGGGTACAAAGGTTAGTACTTCTGTTTTTATTTTTAACATCAAGAGAAAAAGATGAAGAATTAAGTGAGCTGGGCCAAGGCAAATCTTTGAAGCCCTGAGACATCAGGTGTACTTAATCTATGAATCATGCCACCTCCCAGCAGGTAACTAGCAGCTATTCCAATGCAGGTCAAAAATGAAAACTGTAAATTAAAGGAAAGAATAAAGAATCAGTGAAGTATTTGACAGTTTGATATGACCTATACTCTGAGTACAAAATATCAATAAAAATCATAGCAAAAGAGTTGTTGGTATATTTTGATGATGTTCTATTCCCATGTGAATCAAAACAGATATCTGAAACAACAAAAATCACACTCAAATATGTGTTTTCAGATACGAAAATGGTCACATTTACCACCTTAAAGTTTCAGGTAACTAGGACCTGAAGAGGTTTATACCACCCAGTAACTAAGCTCAAAAAGTATGGATTGGGGCTTGAAAACTCTCAGTGGTACTCCCCATGTGCACTGAAATTATTTAATTAGGTTGGTTTGGGTGTGTATTATCATATAAAATTATAGCTTAGACTTTTACTCAGAACTTTCCAGTATATACCTCATATTACTATCTGTGTTATCTTTCTAAATTTAGATCTGTTAATGACACTTCTTTTCCAAAAATTAACTTGTAGTAAGAACCCTACTGAGTATGGGATAGGTCCATATTATTTATAATAGCATTCCATGCCTTTCTCAGCCTGGCACAAATCTTCATTATCCTGTTTACCACAGCATCCTCAGTGCCCCACTAGTGGGTCACACACACCTTGTAGTCTCTGTAGGTTGTGCAGTGTACAGACATTCACATAGGCTACAGGTAAGTGCTCCCCCTGCAGTTGAGGAATGTGATATTCCTTCTCTTTACTCACCATACCCTTCCTTATCTTACTGTGAATTTTACGCTAAATTTTCTTCTTTTTTGATGCTATGGTTTTATCTTACACCATTGCCAATTTTTAGATGCTCTTTCTTTTACCTAAGATGACTTTTCTGCTGTTTAATCTATAAACTCAGAGACATTCTTCAGGACTCAGATAAAACATCACCTATTCTCTGAAACCTAAACTACTATGACTCAAAATTTATAACTGCTTACTAAGAATTCTATGTATTTTAATTTGTTGCACTATGTGGCTTTTTTACACCTCTCTTTTCTTATGGGTTTATTTACTTGCTTCTTACTACTACTATTGCATTAGTTTCCTACTATTGCTATAACAAATTGTCACCAATGTGGTGGCTTAAATCTACACAAATTTATTCTATTATATCTCTAGAGGTTTAAAGTCTGAAACAGGTGCTACTGGGTTAAAATCAAGGTGTCAAAAATGGCAATCAAAGATGGCAATGCAAGGGGTAGGATAGGGAGGGTGGGAGGGAGACACAGGAGGGAGGAGATATGGGGATGTATGTATATGTGTAGTTGATTCACTTTGTTATACAGCAGAAACTAACACACCATTGTAAAACAATTGTACTCCAATAAAGATGTTAAAAAAATAAAATGGCAATGCTGACTTTCACTGGTCCCTGAATTTGCCATAGTCATTCCTGAGCTCAAGACTCCTGAAATTCATTTCCCCTCTTTTTCATCTTTTCAACTTTTGCTTATTTTTCTAAATGCAGCTGTAGGTATTTCTATTACACAAAGCCTTTTCCAAATAGTGCTGTCCCATTTGGTCTGCTTCATTGATAGAACTGGATACTTATCATTTTGGTATCATTTACCTCAAAGTTTCCCAGTCTCCTTCTGGATATTAGAATTCTTGAGTGTGAATTAAATACAGAGATTATCAGATATTTCTCCCATAAATTCTAGTTCAATAGTACTTAGCTGGGGCTTAGGAGTATGTACTGAAGTGTTCACAGATAATTTCTTTCTCTGGGGAATTTAAGCAAACACTCTGCCTTTCACTGACAATTCGTTATATTAATAAAATTAATAGCAGGATGAGCCCTTAGAGTCTCATAACCCAACCATTCTTCTTGGGCTGAAAGCTCCTGTAAACATTTCTATTGCATATCCATCCATTTTATGCTCCTGAAGAAATCTTCCACCTTTTATGGTTTGAAAGCAAATTGTTTTTCATATGAAGCTCAAATCCATTTTCTTAATAGTTTTCATTTATTTCCTTACTTTGAACTTTGGGGATATGGAGACCAAGTTAGATCTTTCTTTTAAAGGACAGCCACTCAATTATGAGAAAGAGGCTATTATTCCCACTTGACTCCATTATTTTCTAAAATTCAAATCTTCTATTCCATTGACCTTCTCCAAAAGCCAAGATTTCACTCTCCTAACTACCAACGCCTTGACCGGGATGTCCAATATCGTAGCAATTATCCACATGCACTCAGTGAGGAAATAAAATGTGACGAGTGTTACTATAGGATTGAATTTATAATTTAATTTAAACATGTTTATATAGCCACATATAACTAAATATAAAGTGTAAGTTCAGACACGGAGAGACTTCTCTAGGAAATATTTACCTAGCTTCATGAAAGACTGAGTAATACTGAAGTTTCACAAATACATGATTCAATTGCATGTGAAAAATAAAAGCTTATGGTTGTAATGGGAAGAAAGGTAAATTACATTTGCAAAAGGTCAAAGATGTGTATTTACAATATTTTTCCTTAGATAATATGTATGATCCATTGGAAAGTAGTTTGGGGAAACTTACATAGTTGGTGATAATGTTTGGTTTATTTTGGTTAGGTGTTTATGCCATTGAAAGTAAGTTCCACTTTATTTTAGAGGCAGGCAATAGAGGATCATTGGAACTTTTGAAGAAAGAAAAGTAAATCTCAGGGGGTATATGTGGGTGAGGCATGAAGACTGTCTTCTACTTAGAATCATTATCAATAATTTTTTTTCTAAAAAGAATAATACTAAGGTACTAGAATTTTTGAAGAAAGGGTGAATATTCTTTCTTCATTTCAATGACACCTATTAAGTTTAATTTTGTTTTTTATTGATCATGGAAGGATCTTAATATTTAATATGTTCATAATTAAATTATGCTCCTACACAATTCAGATAGTATAGGTATTTTGATATAGCAACAGCCTACTATTTTTCATTGCCTACCCAGAAAGAAATAACTTTTAAACTAAAATTTAAATAAAGGATTGCCATTTGGATGTTTAAGAAAATACATGGAATGCATCTGAATCTTTACAATATCTAGGTAGTTTAGTCTAGTAGGTATTACAGCCAAATAAAGCCTCTTATAAGTCTAGCTGTGTAACCTTCAGACTCAAAGTTTTTCCTGTGTTTCCTTCAGATCTCAATCCAAAAGTCATCTATTCAGTGAGACTTCCTGGGTGCCTGGTATGAAATGGCATCCACTTTTTAATATTTCATATTATCTCCTTGATACATATGGGTATGAATTAATATGACTCCATCTGTTTACTATTTTATAATGATAAACCATCTCACATAATTCTCAATGTCATTTTCATTATCAGCTGCATATTAAAGAAAATGAAACTGAGGCTAAGGAAATTTTAATTGACTGGCTGAATTCAGAGTTTGTAAGTGCAGAGTCAGATCAGTAGTTTTTTCACTCTGCTATGTTATCCTTTTATAAAGACAGGCATTTTATCCTAAGTCTTAATAATGTCTTTTAAATGTTTTTCAATTATTTAGCTTTTGTATTTTCAATCTGAAACAAGCATGCAGGGATAATAGTTTAAAATATTGACCAGGCCTATATTTTCATGATTGGTTCCCTATTTTTAACTGTATCTTCTATGACTTATGCTTTTAATTAAAAACAAACAAACAAAAAAACCACCAAAACCTATAGGCTTATATTCTAGCTCAATGGATTCATTCTTACTGAAACTTTTCTGATTATTATGTGACTTTTTCATGTCATTATTATGTAACTTTTTCATGTCATTTACCATTTTGAATTTCTGTTGACTCAAAAGTAAAAACTTGGATTAAATTATCTTTAAGGGCTCTCATTCTCAAATTTTCTAACAATCTTATAATGGTTCTTATAATGACTTATAAAACCACTTATAAAAGTGGTTCTTATAATGAATGAATGACAAATTGCCAATTGGGTAAAGCAATGCTATCCCTTTTATTACCTCTCTTGTCTACTCTGCTGGCTACCCTTACTCTATTTATAACCTGAATATAAATACTTTACTAGAGGACCCAGAAAATTGGTTAAATAACCACTCTAAATAAAAGTAATGAAATTCTATAAGACTTCTACCAAGGTATCTGAAATGCAAGGTAAGAGCCAAAAAGGAGTTATAAAGTCCATTATGAGACATCAGAACAAGAAAGAGGACTTGTTTTATAGAGACATTCTGAAGTAGTTAATACCTAATTAAGTTAGCTTCAGGAAACCTGCAATTTAGTCCAGATTTTGACACATAATGGCTAGACAATCCTGAGTGCATAAATATAGTTCTCTGAAGCTCAGTCTCTTCATGGATCCAAAGAAATCAATACCTTGTCCTTCACCATATCCTCTGGTAGCTTTCCAGGAACTGGTGGGGGGCGGTGCAGGGGGAAAGTAAAATAAATGTACAAAAATAACTAAAACCCGAGATCAAATGAGAGCATCTCAGATAAGGTGCTGTCAACGTTCAGAGAAAGAATTCTTTCCTACAATGTGGGTGAGCCATTTTGTAGAGTATCATTCTGAATACATATAAACGAATGGAATGGTGACAATTTCTAATTGGCTTTCTTAAATATTGTGTAATAACTTATCTTTCAAAATAAACTCTTTATATTGTTTGTTCATGTCATAAAACTAATACATGACCATTATGGAAATAATAATGTCCACTCTTTATTCAACATTAATTATGCACCAGCAACAAATAGTGCTTGGTATCTCTTAATATCACCTCATTTGATTTGCACCATCTTTACATTAGATGGAAATTATTACTAGCCATTTTGGAGACGAGAAACTGAATCAGAAAAGTTTACAATGAGACCAAGATCATGGAGCTAAGACGGGAGCAAAACAGTTCAAATCCAGATGTGTCTAATTCCACAATTCTACTCCTAAATATCAGGCTTTACAGAAAATACAGGTAAAAAATATATGTAAACATTTGTAGTACCACTCACCCAGGAATTAACAGTGCTAATGTTTGTTAAGTTATATACACTATACACACACACACAAACACACACGCAGGTACATTTATGCAGTGTTCAACGTGAAAACTTCAAATGACGCTAAAGTTCTAAGATGAAAAGTAAAAGTGCCCAACTTGACACTATCTTTATTTTTCTCTCATGTAATAACCACTATGAACAGATTCTTATATAGACCTTCATAAATTTGAATAGATATATATCTGAAACTCATTTTAAATTGACTCCCCAGAGGTTAACAAGTCTGTCATTATTATATATTTAGCTTAACTACATAAAAATAGAAAAATCCTATGACATTCTACATAATGCAATATCTTCACATAATTTTCAATTCAGTTTTTGAAGGGTGCATTTGATTAATTGACAAATCTACATATGAATGCTTGACATCATAATAATAGCAATGTTAAAACAAGCTACCGTTGATTGAATACCAGCTATTTTAGACATGTACATGTAATTTTAATATTCATGGTAACTGTACATGTTAGTTTTATTTCCACTGTACATTTGAGAAGGCTGAAACTTAGGACAATCGAGTAACTCACTCTATGTTACATAACCAGTCATAAAGGGGAATTAATCTAGAATCTGTGACTACAAAATCACTTCTCTATTCACTGTAATGACTCCACTCTGCTGCTTTTTGTGGTTTGAGACCTTTCCTTCCCAGCACAGAGTTTAGCTTTGCATAAACATATCCATCTTGGTTAAATTTGCTAAGTAATTATCAAATTTTACTTTTCTTTGTACTATGTGGCTATAAAATCTGGTTTTCTAAGCGGTTGCCAAAATTCAGTGAATGGAACATTCCAAAGAACGATATAGATTTTTTGTTTCAGATAAACTCAGCAAGGCAAAATTATCTACCACAAAGGGAACTTGCAAGTTGTACTTTTGTCCTATATCTTTCCAAGACATTGGAAAAGGCATTAGTCTCAGTTCAATATATCTTTGTAGGCTTCCTGTTATTTCAATCATATCCATGAAGTGGAACATTTAAAATCTTTCTGTAAAAGCTTAGGCAAGTGAGGCAAAGCAGAGAAATAAATACTCGTATTTGCTTTAAACTTCTTTTTCTTATTGGACTATAGGGAGAGTCAGTTGGGATGATTTCTATCAGAATTTGCTGCTTCCTTGGTTTAAATCTAACAGTAAAGATTGGATTATAAATGTATAATAAACGGTATGGTATTCCTAGCGACTGTATCAAAACCATTAACCTGTATATTTGTCATGATATTAATTAACTTAGAAGGTATATTAGCCCTGTTTTCTTCCTTCTCTTCCTCTTTCCCCCCACCTCTTCTTTCTCTCTCTCTCTCTTTTTTTTTTTTTTTTTTTTTTTGCAGTACGCAGGCCTGTTACTGTTGTGGCCTCTCCCATTGCGAAGCACAGGCTCTGGACGTGCAGGCTCAGTGGCCATGGCTCACGGGCCCTGCCACTCCACGACATGTGGGATCCTCCTGGACCAGGGCACGAACCCATGTCCCCTGCATTGGCAGAAGGACTCTCAACCACTGCACCACCAGGGAAGACCTCTCTTTTTTTTTTTTTCCATCATAGCAAAATGTCTCTGGGGGTTCAGGATATAATTCAGAGAAGACACCAAATAAAGACAAAAAAATCTGAAACAATGGTGGAAAGAAGCCCAGTCTTTCCTTGAGAGTACTGGGTTAGACAGTTGACCACCACTATAGCACTGGCATCATAGCAACTTTATCTGTGAATCCATCTCCCCACTGTCCTCTGTCACCTTCTCTCTTTTCCTCTCAGCTTAGTGCTCTGGTCTCTGCTTATCTACCTTCCTCCCTTTCACTCTCTGGGATCTAGGTTACTGAAGGTTAGTAGGGGACGTTCATAAGAAATATACAAATGTTAAATGATTTGCCTGTGATTCAGCACAAGGGAAACATGCAGTGTATTTATGTGAACCTCATGAAGTCAGCCTAGAGTAGTAGATAAGAATATAAACTTTGGGACCAGAAAGAACAGACCTTGAATTTTACTGTGACTACTAATTAGCTATATCAACTTGCTCTTAAATGTTTGGACCTCAAAATAGAGATCATATAATACCTTACAGAGTTGGTATCATAACTAGAGTTTAAATGGGAAGATATATATAGTGTTAAGTATACTGACTTTTATATAGTAAATACTCCATAAAAGATGGAGCATTAGATGATTGACATTTTTCCAGAGAGGCCTTGTCTGCTAATAGGACAAACATTGATGGTCAATGAAATCCTGGCATGTCTTTCCTTTAAGCACTTTCTGGAAAGTAGAGCTATTGGAAGATCTGCCATTTCAGTCTAGATCTGAGCCTCTTCTTCTACTTAGTAGAGAATCTAGATCCCACTGTATGTCACTGATCACAAGATCTTATAGTTCAGGGACACTTGAGGATGTCAGGGGCCTGAAGACAATAAGGCTTTCTTATCCCAATTCACTAGCTGCATCACACACACAAATGGAAATGCATAGTCAATTGCCTCACTCACTTTACTCATCTGATCAATAGGTGAGAGAGGGAGCACAGTTTTGCACAGATCTCTTATTTGCTTTTAACTTCTGTTAGCCCTTGCAGTGGTCCCAAACTTTTTGGCACCAAGGACCAGTTCTGTAGAAGACAATTTTTCTCTGATGGGTTGTGGGGTGTGGGCATTGCTCAGGTGGTAATGCGAATGATGGGGAGCGATAAGGAGCAGCAGATGAAGCTTCACTCACTCACCTGCTACTCACCTCCTGCTGTGTGGCCCGGTTCCTGACAGGTCATGGACCTGTACCAGGGTTTGAGGACCCCTGAGCCCTTGTATGATCTCACTCGATGACAAGCACAATAAAAACGTTTCTTTCCTTTAGCTTCCAACCAGTTCTGGCACATAAAATACTTTTAGAAGATTTTCTTTTAAAGTGGTCACCAACATCCCCACCTGCAACACTCCCTGCCCTCTCCCTCTGGCAATAGTAGTGAAGTACATAGTCTTTGTCTTCATACATCACACCTTCAAGCTCTGAAGACTTTTGTGAGCTCTCTTCACCTCATTTTTCTACCTGAGTCACTGACATTGAAGTGCCAAGTACACTTTATTGTCTTTTTATTCCTTTGACTGCAGTTTCTTAGGTTGTATTTACAGTTATTCATTTGTTTTCCTCCAAAGGATCTACTCCTTAATTCACTACCCCCATCCCACTCAGTTGACAGAAGTCGGCTCCATCTACTTGAAATCTTTGTTGTTTTCTTTCTCCTTAGGCCAGCTTCATGGAATCATCCAGTTGAGGATACAAGTTCATGCTTAAGGGTCATCTCTTCTTCCTGAGGACAATCTGTCTTCAGTTGTACAGGGAGATATCTGCTTTTCCAAGGGTCTCAGAATTCCACCTCAACTGTGTATGATCTGTTCTCATTAAAAACTTAAAATCTAGAGAAATTTTGCCTTTTTCTAGGTACATTGCCACTTATAGAAAGGATATTGCATCATTTGTGTATACACGGGTCCTGTGATAGTTTTCAAGTTCTTATGGGGAGTCAGATGGTATCCTATTCATGTTTTTATACCTATAATATTGAACATATTTCTTGAACAGAGTAAGAAATAAACATTTTCTTTTGTTTTAAGGAAATACCTGTAGTCTGTGAGAAGATACCAAAATTGGCAAGCTAGAAAATTAAGTAGAGGTCTTCACCACTGACTATTATTTCTCAAAAAAAAAAAAAGAAAAAAAAAGAATTTTGATTGAGATAAAGTTTCACTCTATTTTTATATTGCCAAAATAAGTTATACTACGTTTTTTTTTGAGTTATTTTCACTTTAGATATATTCAACTTTTATATTCTAGAGAAGCCTTTGTTATCTTGTCTTATTATAGTCTTATGAATATCTCAAGGTTGAAAGAAGTTTGAAAACTGGAATTACAGAGCAATAAATGTTTCTTTTCTCTTTTCATTGAATAATGCAACTACTCTCAAATTCTGTACTATCAGAGTGTGTCATTGAAAATATTCCCGCTCTATAAACAACAGGCTACAAACTTAAATAGATTTCTGATTCCAAAATAGGACCCAGTATGGCCATCTGCTGAGTGGCACTGAGTGATATGTAGCCTTTCTGAGTTTGTTTTAGCACATGTGAAATGGTGGGGGATAATAATATCCCCCCCCACAAAGTACACAGGATTGTCATGAAGATAAGATAATACAAAAGAAAGTACTTTCTAAACTTTGAAACTCCTTTTAAGTGTAAGACATCATTAGAGTTTTGGCTTATAAAATAATACAACACCTAAACTTTTGGGATTCAATTTAAATGCAAAGAATAAGCTCTAATTATCTGCCTAGTTGTTACTTAGTCTGTGGAAAGTGATATAAAACCAGAAGTTTTAAACCCTTTGAGAAAAATTCCTAAATGCAATCTCTATGTTCTAATGGGAACTTTGCTTTAGGATTATTAGCTCACAGTATGAATTTCTTGTAACTTTTGACCTGTTTTAGGATCTATAACTATCAGATTTTGAAAAAGTTAAATTAGCATTGCAAATTAAGCATTAGAACTCAATTGGATCTCAAAAATCACAGTGGTCTGAGCAAATTAATGCTTTTGAACCTGCAGAAAATTGAAGCTGCAAGTTTGGAGTTTTTTCCAGAATTAAGAAATGTGATCTCTTGTTCTTCAGTTAGTCAATCTGATTAATTTATAGAGCATAATAGGCTTAGTAAGGATTTTATTCATTTATCATGAGAAATAGGAGGGAAACTATTTCATGTAGTAGAAAGAGGAGTGGATTTTTCCTTAAAGACCTTGAATTTGAGTCTTAGCTCAACTACACCTTAGTTGTGGGATCCACCTCTAGGCAAATTACTTTTGCCTATAGGTTTCTATTTCCTCAATTATTGAATTGTTTTTGAGAATCAAATGAAATGACATTCATTCCTTAAGTCCATGTATGCATTTATTTATATATGTATAATTTAGTTTTCAAAGATATAAGCATAGTAATATTTCACATTGAAGAAGAGAATACAGAAGCCATGGAATATAGGTGTGTATAAGAAAAGCATGTTGTATCCAAAGAATCACAACCTGATCTATGTTTGAGGAATGTTAGAGAAAAGACAGGGAATTACTGAAGAAGAAACTAGATAGGAAGACAGAAGCCTGATTATGGAGGACTTTTTAAACAATGCTAAAGGGTTTGGATTTCATTATTTATGTGGAGGATTTGAAAGGTTTTACATAAGAAATCAGAATGGTGTAGATCATGCATCGTGTATCATGACCTAGAAAGAGACACTAGTGATGTAGTCTCTATCTATCATTTGAAAATACTCTGTTCCACTCTTCCGCCTTGTTCAACATGGTCATTCTCATGGTCTCTGAATATGGTCAAGCCCTTTCCTAACTGCTAGCACATGTTATTGCTGTTCCCTCTGCTAAGAATCTTCTGATCATGCCAAGCTCAGCAAATTGATGTCACCTCCTCAGAGACAGCTTCTCTGACACAGTTTCTAATGTGTTCCTCCTAACTTACTCTGTCTAAGGACTTTATCACATTAAGGTTAGATTTGTGGAGAACAAGACTAAAGACAGGGAGGAAATTTACAAAGATGACTTTATAGTTCATGTGAGAAATAATGAGTCTTGTGTTAGGAGCAAGCTAGTTAACCTCTTTCTTGGTCACCTCCTATAATATCTGAGCTATTTTCTATCAGTGTCCTATCTCATGAGAAAATGAGTCAAATTCAACTCATATATTTGGCACAATGATAAATGCTGCTCTAAACACTGCCCTCTACCTGTAACAAAGTTATGACAAGCAGCTCATTCCTTTGGTCTTGAGCATGGCATCATACTACTGTTGTTATGTGTTGGCTTTCAGACTTTCAGAAGAACTATTGGTCTTAAGTGGGCTTGATGCATTACACAAAAAATGTGGACGATGTGATGTGTATCTTAAATGATATCAGTTAGGCATGAAATGAATTAATGTTAAGTAACAGCCTACTGCAACTCTTACTAGGGGTAGACTCATGACCGATATTTGTAGGTCCTGGTGCAATAATATAAATGGAGGCAACACAACCTGTGTTAAAATATTTAAAAGTTTTAAATCAAACTAACAACTTATTAAATAAAGTATATTCTATTCTGTACCTTGAAACGTATGACTTAATATTGTAATTTTTAAACTAATGCTATGATTTATATATATATTACATCTCATCAAATGGTAAATATGATTGAAATTAATAGTTTCAATATATGTCTGGTGTTCTGTTGACAAGAATTGCTGAAGAAGAAACTAGACAGGAAGACAGAAGCCTGATTTTAATGTGTAATGAAACATGTAATTCAAAAGATATGTCTAGCTCAAAAATCATTTTCTTGCTCTCAATACAATTTCACACAACTATCACATAAATATGTAAGAATCTACTTCATTATTGCTTTCTGAAAATCTTTATCAAGTTGCTTATTTTTTTATTCCTTTTATCTAAAAACTTCCATTGCTCAAATCCTCCCTTCACTCAGCAGACTTTCTTCATATCAACAGTAATGTTATCATATGCTTTTAAACTATTTGGACATATTTGCCTTTCCTTTCAGAGACATAGAGTAAGGGTTTGGTAAAAATGTTGTCCTGAAGTCTAGATGCTGTTGAGTATGAGAGTAGATATTTTGGCTTATGAGATATGTTGTGCCAGAACTGAGCACAAGATCCTGAATTCCTGAGACATCCATGTGTTTTATAGTAATGTTTTTTACATGTATTTGTGAAGTTTAATGCTATCTAAAATGTAGAGCTCAAAGCCAAGATAAGCAATGAGGTCCTACTGTATAACATGGAACTATATTCAGTATACTGTGATAAACCATAATCAGAAAGAATAAGAAAAATAATATATATATATGTATAACTGAATCACTATGTTGTACAGCAGAAATGATTACAACATTGTAAATCAACTATACTCCAATAAAATAAATTTTAAAAGGAAAAATAAAATATTGAAAAACTAACACAAAAGATAAAATGAAATACATGGATATTTACCCAAAAAAACAAAACAGAAAATGAGAAAGAAAGCATTTCAGTTAATTAAAATTCTCCCTGTTACCATGCAAAAATCCTGAAACAGAAGAAAATTGTACACCCCACTGCAAACGCTGAATTAGATGCATAAAGGAAAACTTAGATGTAAAAACAAAAACAAACAGGCAAACAAAATCAAATACCAAACCAGAAATTCAAAATCTCATAATAGAATTGGGAAAAAAAAAACTGGAGTATACAAAAAGAGAGTTGTTTGATTTCAGTAATAAAAATGAAATAACAGATTTTTTAATCCTAGAAATAATTTACATTAAACAATATTTGAGAGAAAATAGATTTGATTAAAAATATAATAAATAACATCAAGAAAA
This sequence comes from Mesoplodon bidens, assembly GCF_964165515.1. Classification (NCBI taxonomy): domain Eukaryota; kingdom Metazoa; phylum Chordata; class Mammalia; order Artiodactyla; family Ziphiidae; genus Mesoplodon; species Mesoplodon bidens. The sequence continues at coordinate 76,070,672 of NC_138164.1, read as the reverse complement.
GATATGAAAATCCACCTTAGAAGTGAAATGAAGTTAAAAAAGAGAAGGAAAGATAAATATAGAAAATAGGCAATAGATTTCCAACATATGTATAACTGGAGTCCCTGGAGTCAAAACAAAACCAATAGTTATAATTATAATCAATGAAAATTCTCTAGAATAGAGTTACCTAAAACTACATTTTGAAAGTATATAATAAGTAACCAGTAAAATTAATGCAGGACAATAGACTACAAAATATATCCTACTAAAATTACTAGATTTTAAGATTAAGAAAATTTTCAGAGCTTCCAGGGAAATTATCCTCTCACTTACAAAGAAAACAAAATTAGGTTGGTACTGGACTTTTCAGCTGCAGGGTACAAAGAGAGGTACAAAACAAAGTAATATTGGAACAATGATTTTTTAAAAAGTAGAGAAGTAGGAGGCAAGCCAAGAATTTCACATTAGCCAAGATATTACTTAAGGACTAGAATATGTATATATATATATATATATATATATATATATATATATTTATTTATTCAGAGAATTTCATGCACATAATATAAAACTTAATGAAACAAGATTGTGGATGTTTGGTAAGGAGTAAAAGAGGTAAAGCATGAGATTTCTTGGAGTATGTCTTTTTATACAATTTTGAGTTTTTTAATGAGGTTAATATTTTACCTAGTTGAAAAATAGTTGTATATTTATATATATAAAGAAGGAGACAACCCCACTAAATTTGTATACAAATATAAATAAATAATACTAAGTAATCAAACTAAAAATACAAAGGAAAAAATAATAAAGTCCTATGTATATCCTCAACGAGATATAATCTTAAAACAAAAAGTACTATTAAGAGACTGTTAATTTGCTTAGATGACTTGGTCTTGATACTACTATTAGTGTAGTAATCTCCCCCAATTTTTTTTTTTGGTTCAGATAGTGTATAAATATATTGATGAGGCCCTCATATCTCACTGTAGAAGAAAAGACATTAAAAATTAACAAATAAATAAGTAAGCAAGCAGAAAAGGAGAAAATGGAAATTCTTTCATAGAAAATTATCAATTTATAAACGTAGAAGCTATGGTAAAATTAGAAAGTCACCATTTCACAACATTCAAAATAATTCACTTTGGCAATGATCATTAATTTATACTTATCCAAATCAAATCAAATATTACTTGATATTAAAACAAAATAAAATTTACTTTCTTGCCTTCACAATGGATAAACTGGTGGTCATCATAACAAAATGACTAAATTTAACCTCACTAATAATTGCACAATTTGCTATGATGTGCCTCCCAATGTGTTACACTGAGGACAAAATATCACCTATGTAGTATTCTTGCTAAAATATATATTTAACTTGAGTTTAATCAGACAAGTAAAAGTGAAGAACATTTTGTCAATCAAATGCTGTAGATGCCTTAAAATGTTAGAGTCAAAAAAAAAAACTAAACAATGATGACAACAACAGAAAACAGGTTAGTGAATGTCACTAAATTAAAAATAAAACTGAAGACAAATGAAACAAGTTGATTGGAAAAAAGGAGAGAGCTATAAAGGTGATTTTGGGATAGTTGTGGAAATTTGGATATGAATGTCAATAGGTCCTTTATATAGAAAATAGGATTGTAACAAAGTTAAACTTCTTGAGAGGAGAATGAACTGTATAGTGGTTTTTATGATAACTTCTTGTTTTTTAGAGAAACATGAAAATGTATTTAATACTGTGTCATGACATCTACAGCTTCTCAAAAAAGGTATATTTCTGTGGCAGGGATGGTGTGATGTGTGTGTATGTGTTTGCTGTGTGGTGAATAAATGTGAAGATTATATGGAAGTTCATTGAATATTTTTTTCAATTTTTCTGTAAATTTCAAAATTTTTAAATAAAATTTGCTTACATTAGTGAAATATTACATCTATGAGTGAGATATTTCACAGAGATAGTTGCAAAATTTTTATGATGACTATGTTTTCTTCTCTGAATTAATAAACAGTAATGATTATAATAATAACTCAATGTTTACTATACATTAAACACTGCTGTTCTAAGTATCTTATGTATAGGAGGTCATTTAAACTTCCAATAACCCTGTGAGGTAAGTAATATTATTATTCCCATTTTACAGATGAAGATACTTACATAGATAAGCTTAACCTACAGCTTCTCTCTTAAAAGTAATAAATGGCATATATTTGGAGTAATCTGCTGTAAATGTAATACTAGCATTGATTTTCACAGCCTCACTATACCTAATGTACATATATGTGTGTGCATATATGAATACACATGCATATACATGTGCACATACACACATATGCACATGAAAACAAGGAGTAGATATCTATACTCCTTGTTTCTGATGTGCATCTTTAAGACAATAGGTCAAGACATATAGTTCAAAATAAAAGGCTAGAGAGCAAAGCAAATATATCTATATTTTTTATATGACAGTGGTTAATGTTAGAAGTTTCATACTCAGGATCTAGAAATAATTGGTGGGCTAGCTCAGCAATATTGAGGTAAAATTTCCATTCAATTATTCAGTCCATGACAGCATGCATTTATTGAGTGCCCATGTATGCATTGTGGTAGAAGCCAGGATTATACTGATAACTAAATAATTCTATCTTGTCCTCAAATATCTCATAGACTCTGTAAATAATTATGATGCAATATGATCACTGCTATGGTTTAAAATTATTATGAAATTATTGAGAGTCCAAAGGGCTCTATCTGGAATCATTAATTGTAAGTGAAAGTTTTATTTAAAAAGATAACATTTAATTCAACTAAGAGAAAAATAAAAATTTGACAAAGCAGAACTCTTTATACTAGTTTTGTGAATTTTATTAACATAAGTGTATTTTTTAGGTAAATGACTTGATCAATTCAAATCCATGAAAGTGCTGAGAACATGAAGATATGCTACTTCTACAAAGGAAGCACAAGAAGATTTACTGAAAAAGTTAAAAAAGAAAAAAAGAAGGCAAAGATAGTGTCTCTCCCTAACTGCTCCCATTTACCTAATGGACACTAAAAATATATATATATATATATATATTATTTTTTTACGGTACACAGTCCTCTCACTGTTGTGGCCTCTCCCGTTGTGGATCACAGGCTCTAGACGTGCAGGCCCAACAGCCATTGCTCAGGGACCCAGCTGCCCCGTGACATGTGGGATCTTCCTGGACCAGGGCAAGAACCCGTGTCCCCTACATCGGCAGGCGGACTCTCAACCACTGCACCACCAGGGAAGACCCCTAGTGGACATCTTGGTCCCTGATTTATCTGCAAAGAAGATGATTTCACAGATTCAATTTTATTTAGTTAATATTTTCTAACTTGTCAAATGACCTAATTTTAATTAGATATCATTAGAAGAAGTGTTAAGGAATCATTGATGTCAGTAATGGGAACAGTCTTAGAATGTTTGTTTTTTAAAACATCTGAAAATTTATTACCAAACTCTCAACAAAAGTAATAAAATGTATGGCTCTGGCTGAATTTGCATCCATTATGCAAACTGAGGAATAGATAGACACATGTTGCTCCACTAGCTGGCTGAAAACAAATGTATTTCAATGAAGCCCACATTATCTTTTGAGGTATACATAATCCATTTCTGCCCATGAACCAAGGCGAATTTAGCAAATCTATCTTTCAAAGTAGCTGCAGGAGAATTTGTCACCCTTACTGGAACAACTCTGAAGTGTATGTTCTCTAACTCTGGAAGTAAAAGAAAGAACCACAAGATTTTGGGCTTTGCTCTTGTGTGAACGATGTTTCTTCCATTGTTTTTATCTCTCTCTTATTTCCCTGCCAAAAGATCATTTTACATGGTTTTGGCCTATAAAAATGGTCACCTCTTGCTTTTAAGTAAGATTTGCTCAGTGTTTTCTAGCACTCAGATGGAACATTCTTTACTTTTTATGTCATCTCATTTAAAATGTTTCCTACTGATGTTTTATTTTCAGGCTGTTTAGGTTTCTTTTTAATATTGTTGTAATGCCACTTCTCAAACTTATCCATGTTGCAGATTAGGACTTTTTTTTTTCAGTTTGAGTTCATTATTCTGTAAATAATGTTCAGCTAAGACTCAAGAAATAAAATGCTAAGGCACATTGTTTTAAGCTGTGAGAGCCTTTAAATTGAGTACAGCTGTGCCATGTACAATCCCAGTTTTCAAAGGGATGTGTGCCACCACATTCTACTGTTTCCAATTTGGCAACTTATTCTCATTATACTGGGGCGATGATGATTCTTGGTGGAGAAGTCTTTGCAGCAGATACATGACAGTTGTATTATCAAATGATTCTGGGTCCATTAAGAAATGTTGAGATTATTAAGGACACTATCCTTAATCCTCAAAAAAAAGCATATAATGGAATATAAGTGATTGAATGCCCTGGAGTATCATTTTTTGTAGGAATATTACTTCAATAATGAGCATGTTTTGAAGAGTCACTTTCTCCAGAGTTTTCTTCATGCCCCTCCATGGGATCAATATAGACCAAGTTCAGGGAGAAAAATTTAATATCTATTTTAATGAATTTCTATAAAACCAGGGTAAAAAATAAAGATAAATAAAACACACTAAATAATATGTGGTTGGAATTCAAAAATTGAACACTAAACAATATGTGGTTGGAATCCTAAAAATTCCATATTATTGTCTTTGGAAATATTAAAGGGAATTACTAAGAAAACGCCTACTTGTTGTTCTCCATCTTCAAAAGGAGCATGAGCTAAACAAGAAATAGAATTCAAATTCACCTGTTGGAAAGCAGGGAGCCAGATCCAAAGACCTCTTAAAATGAGTTCCAGCTCTAAGATTATAGAAAATAAAATGCCTTTCTTTAAGAGTGTTGAACTATGTACAGGCTGTCAGAAGGGTTGAGACCATCTATCTATGAACAATTTCAACATGTTTTAATGATTCCATTTGTGCATATAGATAAAGTTATTAACCTTCCATGAGAAAAGCATGTACATTTGGTTATTTGCCCACTAGTGGTAGTTCATTTACATTCTTATTTAATGCACACTGTCTGGAACTCTAGGGGCAAGCAAACTTAACTGACTCACATGAGGTTTAAACTTGTAACACTTGATTCATTAGCACCAAGCAAAAATAGCTAGCCATCTGAAACAAACCACACCATAATACCTTAGGGAAAAAAAGTTAACCATCTAGGTTTCAATACATATTTTGTTAGAAGCAAAAATAGTAGACATAATAAATTTTTGAGCCCTCTTGCTTCACTGGGATTCTATGAGCCTATAAGTGAGTCTTATAGGAGAAAGCTATGGATAGATTCTTCCATGCTTGACAGTATAATCTTTTAGACTGATGCAAAGGTTTTAGACAGGACCCAAAATAAAATGACTGAAGCCTACAGAAAGGAAAGGTTATTTTATTTTCTGACCTGATTTGCTGATCTGAAATGCAAACCACTGATTGTTTTTCATTAAGCCACTAGCCACTATGGTAACCACCTTATATTATTACTCAACCTGGTCAGCAGTTAAGCCAGTATTCAAGGAGTGGGAGTTTTAGGATAGCATTAACAAAAAGAATTATCCTCCAATAAAAGATAAGCAGTTTCCAGAATGAAAGACTTGGCTTGAAGCCTTCCTGTTTACTGTAAAAAGCAAAAGATAAATCAGATATATTCCCACTGTGGAACAAGTAGAAGATGGTAGTGTATTTTTGTAGGCATAGAAATGGGAATTAAATAACCCATTTAACTTCTGCCTGCAAAGTGAGAAAACCTTGGAGAGCAGATGCATTTACGTTCTGTAGGTCTTGAAGTGCTGACTTCAATTCAGAGAAGAAAACCCTGAGCAAAGGGAAGACTTTGGAATATAGAAATAAGTAGCAGTGGCAGAATCCCAATCTCATTCAAATGAAGCCATTGCTGTACTAGAGGGAGTTTAGATTTTTTAAAAGGGGGCTGAAAATTTTTTTCACCAAGAGAATGACTAGATAATACAATAATTTACTTCTACCTTCAACTTCTAGCATTCTCTTAGACATGATGGGGGAAGGCATTTCTGCAGTTTTATAAATGTTTCTCAGAGGAAAGAGCATGATACAGCATAGATGTCTTTTATACATGTCAAGTAGACACATTATTAGATTATAGAATATATAGAACCTGGGCAAGGTTGCTAATAGAATATGAATATTGAATGTCGTTTTGGGAATAACTATTTTCCCTTTAAGTAGAGGATTTTTTCTCCCCTTCAGAGCTATGACAAAGTTCACTCAGGCCCCAAGAATCCTTGATTATGAATTCAGTTGAATCATCCGAAGAGCAAGAGGACTGGGAAAGACACAGAAGAAAATCTGTCCAAGTTACCCACTGCCTTTCATCTCAGTAGGAGCCAGTAAACCCATTAGGGCATCTCTCATTTTCTCTGAGACCTGGTAAGTAGAGCCAGAGTCAAACTGTTAACCTCCAGTGTGGAACAGCCTCCTGACCTTCATGCTTAACCTCTGGTACTCTAGAATCCTTGAATTCCATCAATCAGCTTCCTTAACCTAGAGGGGAGTCAGAAAATGTCTGTAGTTTAATAATTAGTTTCTTTAATACAGAAGAGAAAGTAGAATGCTTCCCCCACTCCAACATCGCTAAAATATGAAAATTGTCATATTTAAATTAATTCAATTTGCCTAAGTATCAACTTTGATGCCATAGGGCATAAAATACACTTTCCTGCTGACTAGGTGTTAGTGCAAGTTAGCACAAGTTCGTGTGCCCGACGAGGCCAAATGAACCAAATTGAAATGTTGGGGTTTGGAGCAGAGAAAGGTTTATTGCAGGGCCATGCAAGGAGATGGGTGTCTCACGCCCTAAAAATCCCCAAGCTCCCAGAAGGGTTTCTGCAAAGCACTTTTAAAAGCCAGGTGAGGGAGGGGTGTCACAGTGTATGTGATCAGCTCTTGCACATTTCTCTGATTGGCTGATGGTGAGGGAACAGGGCGGTGTCACAGGGGTTAACATTATCAGTCCTTAGGCTCCAGGAGGCCTGGGGCTATGTGCTTGTGGTCATCAAGTAGTTAACATCTTCCATTAGGTGGTGGATTTTCACATCCATAAAACAACTCAGGAAATGTGTATCAAATACTGTTATCTAGGTACTGCAGAGAGGAGCTAAAGCAGAGGATATGGAGGAAGGCCTGTTGGGGAGGTCTCAGAGGGTCCTGCTCCATTGCAAAAGAAAGAAAATAAAAATCTTCTCACACTCACATTTTTTGAGACTCATTTCTAATTGTGACTTGTTCATATTTGGCCATATGTATTTTTATCAGTAAGAATTCTTACATAGAAAAGATAGAAGGATAGACAATTCATATTTAGTCATTGTCTGCTTTGTTTCAATGTACTGAGGCCTTATATATTTATTCATCCTCCAAAACACCATAAATGTTCTCTGTATTTGACCATGAATTTGCAGAGAAAATGATCCAAATCCCACCTTTCATTCTCGGTCTTGAAGCTTTCTCCAACATCCCCTTCATACTTAATCTATCCGCTTTGCATGTAGGGTCATCTCTCTGCCTAGCCTCCCTTGCACAGATGACTTAGGTAGTTGCATGTGCTTCTCTGCAGTGATTCAGCACTTCCCTAGGCGGTTGTGCCACTTAACAGGTCTCTGTGCCATGATCAGATCCTGTAATCATGTGATGCCATTCTCCAAATTCTTGAATGGTATAGTTCTGGGCCTGTGGTGGTCTTATGGCTCAGTACATACTTCCTGTTCACCTTCTTCAAGCATATGGCAGGATGTCCCTTCTTCACTCCCTTTAGAGTTAGATATGACCATGCAGTGTACTTTGGCTAATTAAATGTGAGAAGAAGTGATGTGTGTCCTATGTTTCTAGGAGTTTTAAGAGCCATTGCACAGTATACATTCCCCACTTTGCGCTCCAGTCATTAGTCTGGGAGACCCATCACTCTGGATCCTTGAGTGACTACAAAGGCAGAGCTTGCTTGCAGACCTTCATTGGACAGCTAGTGTGTATGAAAAATTAATGTCTGTTATTTTTAAGCCACTGAAATTTTATGTTATTTGTTATATTTGTTGTAATATAAGAATTATATGGCCTCTCGCCTGATATAAGACTCATTTGAGTTAAATGATTTAGTGCTTTTTGTTTGGGATAACAGACTACATAGTATCATTCTCTAGTACTTGGTTATCTGTACAGATATACGTTCTAGAATGAGACTTTAGATTCTATCAATTTCTATTTATTTTCCTTTTTTCAAATTCTCACATCATTAAAAAAGAGAAAAAAAAAACCCTCAAAGTAGAACTTTGTCCCCCAAGTGGAACAAATTCCTTAAAAGGTAATTTTAAATGTGTCCAGATAAATATCTTGTTTAAGTTTCTTCCAAGGAATTATCTGCAGAACTTCAGTGCCAAATGATTGTATCTCTAAGACATATTTTGGCATTTACAAGGCCAACATAAATGTGGTATGGAATTTGCAGATCGTTCTCAGAGCATAAGACTAAAAGGAAGAGATTTTTAAAGTTTTCAGCTGGTATATATCAGCATGTCCTTTTAAATAACAGAAGGGAAAAAGGCTGAAGGCTTACGACTTTGGTATTTTATATAAAAGAATAATGCTTTTTATCCCCAGATCACTGATTTTTATCTGTCTTAAGTCAATTTGCTAAGGTTTTTGATGGCTTTTATGAAAAGTAGGTGGTCTGACCTTACTATCAAATAAGCAGATGTGTAGGTCAAAAAAGCAAGGTTTAAAAGACTGAGCCTATTGTGGCTAAATAAAAGGAATGAGAGGCTAAAGGAAGGTGACCTATAAGTCATATTACTGGTCAGTTAATGAAAAGTATGTGGTAAATGGCCTGAAGCACTTGCTTAGAGCACTTTTTTTAAAAATCATTTTTACCACATATTATCTAAATTTTTTTCAAAACTAGTATTTACCTACAAATCTGTGTAAGTCAGTGATGATCAACCATCAGCTTGTTAACTATTGTCAAGTGTGTGAGTGAGTGTCTATGTGTTTATTTTTATATTTTGGTGAACTGGTAGAGAGATTGGTAAAATGTTCAAATATACCGACTCAGTCTCTGGGACCTTCTTATTCAAAGGATCTCTGGTGAACACCAGAAATTTTATTTTAAATGGTATTGTGCTATAAAAGGTATTAATTTTAACCTAATTAAGAATACAGCCCAGGTGAATGGGGAATCTTGTACATAGCAGGTGTTCTGTTCATGTTTGTAAAAGCGGGCAGGTAAGAGTTTGTGCATTTGGATGCAGATATATCTTCTTGATGTTTTAGTTTCTTTTGTATTGTTTCTAGTCAATTCATTGAGAACAACATTTGAAAGCATATTATTCATGAATAGATGTAAAAGGTACCCTCCTTTAGTGAAAAACCTGTACATTCTGAGACCTTTGACATACTTCTTGACTCTTCTAGGCCTTGTTTTTTGCATTTTAAAAACTGAAGTATAGTTGACTTACCATACTGTGTAAGTTTCAGGTGTACAGCAAAGTAATTTGGTTATTCATATATATATATATATAGGTATATATCTATATTCTTTTTTTGATTATTTTCCATTATAGTTTGTTACGATATTGAATATAGTTTCCTGTGTTGTACAGTAAATCCTTGTTTATTTTTTTGCATTTTTAAGATATGGTTTTAAGATATCTATCTTAGACAATTTTCATTCTAGAAGTAGGAAATAACCATATTTCTTAGCCCATACATTTAACTGTCCTACTCCCTTCTCAAATCTAAATGCTTTCTCCTGATGGTGTAACTTCCTTCAAACACCATCTGCTCTCTTCTTCTATTTTGTGAGACTTCATCCTTTTTCTCTGAACTTTACATTTTTATAATTTCAGTTTGATAAACAATAATATTGTGTATTTTATGGTCAGGGTACCACAGATAATTATTTAAATGTAATTACTTTGCCATCACATAAACAGAGATAGTATTGCAACATTTAAATGGTAGAAGTCCAAAGTGTATGTAAATATAATCTAATGAGCCTAATAAATAAAATAGTGGAAAAAGAAATGTTGTAAATACAATAACATTTACAAACATCTAGCACTGAAACCACATTTAAAAAAGGATTAGATGTTTATAAATAATATTTATGTTGTAAATATTGCCACTATTTTTTTTAAATGCCAGCTCATCACAATTTGAGTCAGGAGGATGACAAACTATTTGAGGGAGGAATGCTCCTGTAAAATTCCCAGAAGAACATCTAAATGCCCAAGTATACAAAAAAATTGTATGTTAAAAAAATATCTGGGATGCTTTTTTCAAGCCCATGACTATACAATGATCGATTTATTCATCTATTTTTCTTTATAGCTGATTATGACATTTTGATTTCCCACTACTTATTTTGGACCAGTTGAAAGTAAATATTGCTAGAAGCAAAAATGAAAGTGAGCATGGTAAAAGTGTCAATGCATCAGAGCAGTCAATGAGAAAGGAACCATTCACATCTATCCTCCTCCAGTGTCCCAATGTAAATTCTGTGAAACTATACAAGGGAAAGATGCATTATACTCAAGCCTATATCACTGCTCAATTTTAGCTAAATCAAAGCCCCTGAAGTTATAAGACAATGTATTCAGGTAGGAAAAAAATAAACTTTGGTCTACTTGTCATTGAGACTCCCCTCCCCCTGTTTATTCCCAATGTGCTTTTAAGGATGTTAATCATCATTAATATCAGCATCAGCATCATCAACGTCATTATCATTATCATTGCCAAGTGCATCCATGAAACTTCAATCTGTTTCTTGCATATTTAAAGCAAGTAAAACAGATATGTGCCTTAACTTCTAAAATATCACTTTTTGTAAATCCAGTTTTACTTAGATATATTTTATATATAATAACATTTAGTCATTTTTTAGATGTATAATTCTATGAATTTTGACAAATTTATGTAGTTCTGTAACAGAGCCCCCAATTTTCTCTGTTCCCCTTTGTAGTTAATCCCCATCTCTAACTCCTAGTACTTAATACGTATTGATAGATTTTTGTACCCATAGTTTTACATTTTCCAGAATGTCAAATAAATGGGATCATGTAATATGTAGCCTATTATGTCTGGTATGTTTCATTTAGCAAAATCTTTTTAACATTCGTCCATACTGTTTCATGTTTCAGTAGCTTATTTATTTTTATTACTGAGTAGTTTTCCATTACATGGTTACACCATAGTTTGTTTATCCGTGCAGCAGTTGATTGATATTTGGCTTGTTTTCAGGTGTGCACAATTATAAATAGAGCTGATATTAACTTTTGCATACAGGTTTTTGTGTTTAACTAAAAGCATTTAAATAATGACTTTAACTCAATGCCACATGAATATGCCATGAATGATAGTAAGGCCTTAAAATTTTTGATTGAAGAAATGATTAATAATTACTTCAATAACTATGTTTCATATAATATATATAGAACAGCAATATATTAATACAGAGGTTGAACTCTTATTTATCACATATATATGAATTAAAATATAGTCATATTTATTCTACTCATTAACAATAGTCATCAAACGTAGAGGTATAGAGAAAATCTACAAAATAACCTGGTGCTGTTATTAGTAACATTATTAGCATTATTTACATTGCAGTGGGAATGTTAGCACTCTCTCCTAATTTCTATTTTCTCCTATTTTTAACTTGGCTCTGTGCTTTCTATAGAAGATTCTAATTGAATAAGGGATATCATATTTGCATAGCGCCAGGAAATTAAAGGATTTTGCTAATATGATCAGCTCTGCAAACATTTCCTAAAAATAAGAAGCCTCAAGATTTCCATTCTCCTTACAAGTGGTGATGAGATGCACATTTCTCCAGTTAGCCTCTCCCTCTTCTACTGCTGCTCACCAAGGAAAGAAAAATAACTTCTGTCCATGGGAATGCTATTCTACCAAGTAGGTTCTTTAAAAAGACAAAATTATGTAATAAAGTCATGATATGATCTGTTTTCCCAGACCTCACTACCTAAATTTTTGGGAGCTTAACTAGGCTGTGCTGCCCTACAGGTAGTTTTAAATAGGTACATAGTCAGATGGCATGGCATTCGGGTTATGGAGAAACTTTCCCTCTTTCTAAAAATTCACCCCATAATCCCAAGGTATATCCCCTTTAAGTCAACAAGACATTAATTATATACAATGTTCTGATTAAAAGTATGTTCTCTATATTTTAGAAACTCATATATTCTGAAATTTAAAGCAAGACTTTTAATAAAAATGTATAATAATAATATGTCTCAGGGATTCTGAATTTCTTTTGACTGTGGCTAATGAGATATTATACATTTTTCGTTTGAATTATGCTGGTAACTGTGGAAATAGCTTAACATAGGTTATATATGAACATAATCTTATTATACATGCTGCATGATAGTGTGCTCATGTCAAGATGTGTTCTGTGCTTAGTATTTCTTTGATAGTTTTTGCATTATTTTTAAGATTTATGTTACAAATGTAATTTTGCTTTCTCAGTTGGCACCCTCTAGAGTATACTTATGTCTTCTACACAGGTCTTGAGGCCATTCACTGTAGCAGATTTTGGTCTGATCATTATTCCACCATTAATAAGTTGGAATGAACATAAATGGCCTCTATAGAGCCAAGGATAGTCCTCTTCCTGACCCAGGGTTTTTAACTAGACTTCCAAGGTGTATGAGGATGTGCATATTAACTAAGACAGCCTGCAATTCATGTTGTCTTGGGCTAACCTTAGGTTTACTGGTTTTCTAATTTCTTTCTATCCCAACATCAAAGGCTTGATAGGAAGTCTATAACTAACTGCCAGAGGAGGTGTCAGTCTAAAATTTTAGTCATCAGCCAGCTGCTGTCCTCCCTTCCCTATTTCAGAGAAATATCAAAATAGTATAGAAAACACTTTTTCAGAAAAATATTCATATTAAGGTTAGGGTATTGTCTTCATCAAAAGCAATTGTATTTCTCTTTCTGACTTACCTCACTCTGTATGACAGACTCTAAGTCCATCCACCTCACTACAAATAACTCAATTTCATTTCTTTTTATGACTAATATTCTATTATATATATGTGCCACATCTTCTTTATCCATTCATCTGTTGATGGACACTTAGGTTGCTTCCATGTCTGGCTATTGTAAATAATGTTGCAATGAACATTGTGGTACATGTCTCTTTTTAATTTATGGTTTTCTCAGGGTATATGTCCAGTAGTGGGATTGCTGGGTCATATGGTAGGTCTATTTTTAGTTTTTTAAGGAATGTCCATACTGTTCCCCATAGTGGCTGTATCAATTTACATTCCCATCAACAGTGCAAGAGAGTTCCCTTTTCACCACACCCTTTCCAGCACTTATTGTTTCTAGATTTGTTGATAATAGCCATTCTGCCTGGTGTGTGGTGATACCTCATTGTAGTTTTGATTTGCATTTCTCTAATAATTAGTGATGTTGAGCATCTTTCCATGTGCCTCTTGGTCATCTGTATGTCTTCTTTGGTGAAATGTTTATTTAGGTCTTCTGCCCGTTTTTTAATTGGATTGTTTGTTTTTATGATATTGAGCTCCATGAGCTGTTTGTATATTTTGGGAGATTAATCCTTTGTCTGTTGTTTCATTTGCAAATATTTTCTCCCATTCTGATAATTGTCTTTTCATCTTGTTTATGGTTTCCTTTATTGTGCAAAAGCTTTAAAGTTTAATTAGGTCCTATTGTTTATTTTTGTTTTTATTTTCTTTACTCTAGGAGGTGGGTCAAAAAAGATCTTGGTATGTTAACGTATATATATGGAATCTAGGGGAAAAAAAAGGTACTGATGAACTTAGTGACAGGGCAGAAATAAAGATGTAGCCATAAAGAATAGATTTGAGGACACGGTGGGGAGGGGGAAGCTGGGGCAAAATGAGAATAGCATCGACATATAGACACTAACAAATGTGAAATAGTTAGCTAATGGGAAGCAACCGCATAGCACAGGGAGATCAGCTTGGTTCTTTGCGACCACCTAGACGGGTGGGATAGGGAGCGTGGGAGGGAAGCTCAAGAGGGAGGGGATATGGGGATGTATGTGTGCATGTGACTGATTCACTTTGTTGTGCGACAGAGGCTAGCACAGTATTGTGAAGTAGTTATACTCCAATAAAGATCTATTAAAAAAGAAAAAAGCAATTGTAAAAGCTTGTCATTCTTTGGAAAAGATAGCTCAAGATCGCTCTTGAGACCAATTTGTATCAGATATCTTACCAATTTCAGTTCACAGAAGTCTTTTAAATAGCCTGCAATTAAAAGGTAGAGAATGAAAATTCTATAATACCTCTTTCCTTCTAACACACCCATTGTCCTTTGTCTATAAGCCTGTATATATCTTAATGCAGTAAATGAAACTTCATGTTTTATCCTCAGTAAACTGGAGAGGGCATTGTCATCGCCCACTTAAAGTCATTATTTACAGCCCATGATAGATATTGAAGTTGTAATATGAGAGAGTATTTATAGAAATGGTACGTCCAACAATAATGGTTACTACAAGCAAGCACAAAGAATCCATGAGATCTTGTTAAAATATTTATTAAATTTTGAAATCAAGGTTTTCAGTGCCATCTTACTGGTAGTTTGAGAATGAACATATTTGGTTTATGCCTCAAAGCATCTTAAGATAAACAATTTTTCTGTGATTTCTCCAGAGTTCTTGGTTTCTAGGCATAGTTTGGGGTGGGCTTGGAAGCTATGGAAACATCTCTGTTAAAACAATAACTGTTGTTCTTACTGGCAGACACTTTGAAGTCTCCTCTTGTTAAGTGACAAGAAATTGACGGTTTTCTGCTCTGTCTGGGAATCAAAGATTCTGCAAAACTTGACAAATAAAAGTTCTGTGTAGGGGGAGGACACTATGAACTCTGCATGTTACCAATAAGGACAGTGTTGTTGTTATTGTTGTTGTTGTTGTTTTTACATAACAATGGAAGATTTATCACAATTTATTGTAATTACTTGCCTGGTTTCTCTTTGCCAAAACAGTCTTCCTGTTTCCATTCTATTTATCTGCTCCAAGATCTGGTAGTGTATGGTACATCGTATGTTTTGAACAAATGAGTGAATCAAAGTATAAAACATCAATTCCACTTAGAAGTGTACTCAAGCTTTTCTGCATTCCTGTAATAAGGGTGAGAAACTGAGCTCTTTTTCTACAAACTCGTTTTTACCTTTTTAAAAAAATACAATATTATTAACTATAATCACAATTCTGTGCATTAGCATTCAAAAATTTATCTTCTAACTGCAAGTTTGCACCCTATGACCAACCTCTCCCCAGTTCCTGCAAGCTTGTTTTTCACTTTGCATCTATACGATCTATGTGAACCTAATCATCATCCACTTACAAGACTGTCAAAACCAGAACTTGAGTTATCATAATCTCCTTCCCACTCCATGTCCAATTTATAATCATCACCAGTTCTTATCCACTTTATCTCTTTATATATATTTTTTTCACCTAACCCAACACTCCCATTATCTCCACTATCCCTTAGAAGTTGAACTTTGGCTATAGTCTCCTAATTTGTCTCTCTATCATAATCATTCTCTGCCTTCAGTACAGCCTCACTTGCAATCTGACATAAACATTTATTTTGTTATAATTTCTATTCTTCTTTCAAGTTCCAGTTCATTCTTATATTTCTAAGAGGTCTCCTTTACTCCTGACCCATGCTCTGGAATCAATTTATATATTCTTCCCCTGCAATCCCATACCCTCCTTATGAATATATTTACTATGACACATATTACTGTTTTACTCTTCTGTCTCTTCCATTGAAATGTAAACGCTTTAACATCAATACTAATAATATTTTGATGCTATATACAAGTCATTCAGTGAATTAAATGAACTAAAATGTAATTAATAAGTGCTTTATGAGAACTGTTGCAGTAATAACTTAAATTTGTTTAAAAAATATAGTCGTTAAGTCCCAAACTTGGATGAGAATTTAATATTTTTGTACAATAACCTTATGTCACATGACAAGTAATGAGAACTGACCATTTCAAATCAGCCATCTGTTGAGGGAAAAATAGACTGGACTCTAGGCCCAGCAAGGGTTAGCAAGCAATTACTGTAAAAGTTTATATAGTCATAGTTTTTAGGCTTTGAGGACCATAAAATCTCTGTCACAATTACTCAACTCTGTTACTGTGGCAGGAAAAAAAGCCATAGACGATATATATTGATACATTAATGGGCATGACTCTGTTCCAATAAAATTTATTCACAAATACAAGGAGCTGATTAGATTGAGTCCTCGGGGCCTGTAGTTGCACACCTCTCCTCCAGACCTCAGGAAAAGACTACTTATTAATATTGCATAGCAATATATTCAAGTGTATATACTGATCTTGTATCCTGCAAGCTTGTTGCATGTTTATCAGTCTAATAGTTTGTGTGTGTGTGTGTGTGTGTGTGTGTGGATGGATTTTTTAGGATTTTCTGTATAAAGGGTTATATCAGGTACATACAGAAATAGTTTCATGTTTTTTTCCAATTCATATGAGTTTCATTTCTTTTTAATTCCTAATCATCCTGTCTAGAAACTGTAGTACAAGGACATATTTGTCTTGTTCTTTACATGAGGGAAAATGTATTCAGTCTTCCATCACTAAGTGTGATGTTGGCTCTTGGTTTTTATGTAGAAGCTCTTTATTAGGTTGTGAAAGCTCCCATCTATTTCCAGTTTGGAGCGTATTTTTATCATAAAAGGGTATTGAATTTTGTCAAATGCCTTTTATTTATCTATTTAGATAATCACATGTTTTTGTCTTTTATTCTATTGATATAGTGTAATGCATTGATTGATATTTCAATCTTTCCTTCTTGTGATAACTTCCACTTATTATTATTCCTTTTACATGTTATTGGATATGATTGGTCACAACATATTATTCCTTTTACATGTTATTGGATTTGATTTTCTAGTATTTAGTTGGGAATTTTCACATCTATATTCATAAGATAAATTTATACATAATTTTCTTTTCTTGTGATATCTTTGTTTTGGCATCAGAGAATGCATACATCCTATAATTATTTGGGAAGTGTCCTCCCTATCTCTACTTTCTGGAAGAATATTTAAAAGATGATGGTGATGATGACAATGATTTTATTCCAATAAGGTTGGTAGTGATATCATCTCATGTTTCTGATTTGAGAAATTTGAGTCCTCTATTTTATGCTTAGTTGGTCTAGCTAAAGTTTTGTCAATTTTGTTCATTTTTCCAATGAATCAAATTTTGGTTTTATTTAATTTTTCTATTGCTTTCTATTCTCTTCATTAGATATTTGTTCTCTAATATTTGTTATTCTCTTTCTTCTACTTGGTTTAATTTACTCTTTTATCTAGTTCTTAATGGAGAAGTTTAGGATATTGATATAAGATCTTCTTTTTTAACATAGGCATGTAAAGCTATCAATTTCATTCTGAACACTACTTTCACTGCATTCATGAGTTTTGGTATGTTTTGGTTTTGTTTTTATTAATCTCAAATAATTTTCTAACTGTCAGTTTGATTTCTTCTTTTACTTCATGGTTCTTTATAAGTATGTCATATAATTTCCATATATTTTTGAATTTCCTAAATCTCCTACCTTTATTGATATCTAAATAAATTATATTATCTTCAGAGAACATACTTGGTATAATTTTAATCCTTCCAATTTTATTGAGACTTTTTTGTCTTAATATAATCTACATGATTATAACATCGTTCATGTCTCCCCCTTTCTTGTTAATCTGCTATTTTGTTTTTTTTATTATTGAAAGTGTGGTATTACAATTATTAATGTTTAATTTTTTATTTATCTCCTCAATTCTGCCACTTTGTTTCTCATATTATGAGACTCTGTTTTTTGGTGAATGTATATTTTTCACTGTTGTGTCATCATTATAGATTTACCCTTTAATCCTTATTAAAGCCACTGATTGTCTTTGTCTAAGTAACAAATTTTTTTCTTAAAGTCTATTTTGTCTGATATCTGTGGATCAGCTACAGCTCATTTTTCTTGCTGTTTACATGATACATCTTTCATATTTAACTTATTTGTGTCTTTGAATCTAAAGCATGTGTTTCATCATAGCATATATAGTAGCATTATGGTTTTATGTATGTTTATTTGTTGCTTTATCCAACCTCTTCCTTTGGATTAAAGTGTAATACAGACCTTGGTACTGAGAGTAATTCTAGAGGAACAGAATCATAAGGATGTTTTTTGAATAGGTTCTGGGGTTTCTGGAATTGGTTCTCTAATATAATTATATTTAAAGAAACTGATCAGTCTATTTCCAATGATAAAAGAGGGCATTGATATATCGTGGAGAATGTGGCACAAGTATGAAAATCTCACCATTGGATACTCCTAATCAAATACTTATAAAAGGTAAGCTTCTGGGTAACCCTGTATTTGATAACTTAGAACATTTTGGTCAAATTAGCTACTAAAATGAGGTTGACTGGCTGATCCTAGTGGTGCCAGAAAAAGTAAGTGGAAAAAAAAAAAAGAAGGATGAACTCAGGGCTTCAAATTACCAGCTCTAGCTCCACAAAAATGACCTGAAAATTTTTATGTCTAACCTGAAAGAAACCTTCATTTCTCATAACCATGGAGCTGAGATTTCTGAAAAACAAACTCAGGCTCTTATTCCATGAATGTCTGAATTACAATGCAAGTTGAATTCCCATCTTACAGCATGTATGCTGTTAAATGAGGTAATTGATTTGGAAGAAATGAGATATTGAAAATTGGAATGGGGTCAGATGGGTGGATTCTGATTAGCAGAAAATATTGAACTCTTAAATTCTATTCCATCTTTTTTGCCCGTAGAAGCTGCCCATTTACCCTGGTTTGAGGAGACCCAAAACATCATTGTAGTCTATCAATCAGAGGTGGGGCTTATGAACGTCAGATAATCAATAGAATTTTAATTCAAGTCCAACTCACAGTAGGTCCAAGTGACTACTCAAAGCCATCCTGTTGTTATATTCCCTGTTCCAGAATGCGTTAATTGAAATAAGCACACTCAGCAACTGGCAAAATGCAAACATTTGTTCCTTGACTTGTGGATTGAGGGTCATTATTGTGGGAAAGGGAAAGTGGAAGTCACTAGACCTGTCTCTAACTAGAAAAATAAAAAAATAAAATAAAATAAAATATCACATTCCTGGAAGCATTGCAGAGATTAGTGTCACCATCAAGGATCCAGGGGTGGTGATTGCCACCACATCCCCATTCAACTCACCTATTTGACCCGTGCTGAAAGGGGATAGATCTTGAAGAAAGATGATGGATTATCATAAACTTAACCAGATGGTGACTCTAGTTTCAGCTCCTGTTCCTGATGTAATTTTACTGCTTGAACAAATTAACACATCTCCTGCTACTTCATGGGTAGCTAGTGATCTAGAAAGTGATTTTTTTTCTTGATATCTACTAGTAAAGACTATCATAAGCAGTGTGCTTTCAGCTGGCA
The DNA here is from genome assembly GCF_964165515.1 of Mesoplodon bidens. Lineage (NCBI taxonomy): Eukaryota > Metazoa > Chordata > Mammalia > Artiodactyla > Ziphiidae > Mesoplodon > Mesoplodon bidens. The sequence continues at coordinate 76,051,105 of NC_138164.1, read as the reverse complement.
AGGACAGAAATTTACCTTAATGGTTCTACCTCAGGGCTATACCAATGCTCCAACACTATGTCATAATTTTGCAGGGATCTTGACTGCCTTTTCCTTTAATAAGATATTGCACTGGTGCATTACATTGATAACATTATGCTGATTGGACCTAATGAGCAACAAGTAGCAACTACTCTAATTTATTGGTAAGACATTTGTGTCATAGGGTCCAATGGTGTGAGACAAGTTGAGATATTTAAGGATATTAAAAGACATTAGAAGATACATGGTTGCACCTGGACCCTCCTACAACCAAAAGAGAAGCACAATGCCTAGTTAGCCAATTTGGATTTTAGAGGTATAATATTCCTTATTTGAGTATGTTACTCTGGCCCATTTATGTAGTGAACTGAAAAGATGCTGGTTTTGAGTCAGGTCAGCAGGAAAATTATCTGAAGCAGATCTAGGCTGCCATGCCAGGTGCTCTGTCACTTGGTCTATAACGATCCAGTAGATCCAATGATTTTTTGAAGTGTTGGCGTCAGATGCAGATTGTTTGTGACCTTTGGCAGTCCCCTATAGATAAATTACAACACAAACTCTTAAGAATTTTGAGCCAAGCCCTGGCATCTTCTGTGAATAACTAGTCTCTTTAAGAAACACCTTTTGCTTTGGTATTGGGCCTCAGTAGAGACTGCATCCTCAACCATGGGCCACCAAATTACCATGCAACCTGGGACACCTATTATGAACTGGGTGTCATATGACCCATCAAATCATACATTTGGGTGTGTTGAGAAGCAATACATCATCAAATGGAAGTGGTATATGCAAGATCAAACTCAAGCATTCCCTGAAGGCACAAATAAGCTACATACAAAAGTGGTCTAAATGTCAGTGGTCCTCACTACTGCTACATTATCTTCTTTATTCCAGCCTGTACTTATGGGAGTTCCCTACAGGTTACTAAGGAAGATAAACTTTTGGCCTGTATTACAGATCTTGCAGATGGTTCTTTATGACACATAAGCACCATCTATAAATGGACAACTGTAGCACTACAGTCCCTTTCTGGAACATCCCTGAAGGACAGTGGTGGAGGGAATTCCTCCTAGTTTGTAGAGTCTTGAGCAATGCAATTAGTTGTTCATTTTGCTTGAAAAAAGTGGCCAGATGCATGAGTGTATATTGATTTATAGGCTATGATCTATGATTTTGCTCAATGGTCAGGGACTTGGAAGGAATATGATTAGAAAATTGGCGATATGGAAGTCTGGGGAAGATGTATGTAGATGGACCTCTCTGAATGGGCAAAAAATATGAAGATGTTTGTGTCCCATGTGAATATTCAGAAAAGTGTTACCTCAGCAGAAACATATTTTAATAATCAAGTGGAAAGTATGTCCTATTTTGTGCAAACCAGTCAGCCTTTTTCCCTAGACATTTCTGTCATTGTCTCAATAGGCTCAGAAAAAAAGTGTCCATGGTGACATAAATGGAGGTGATATATGAGCTTAGCAACATAAACCAGGGAACCACTCACCAATGCTGACCTGGCTACAGCCCCTGGGATTGCCCAATCGGCCCATAGAGACCTCCATTGAGTCTCCAATATGGCACCATTTCCTGGTCACCCAGTCAGCTACCTCATAACAGGTTAATTACATTGGACTGCTTCTATAATGAAATGTCTGCACTTCGTCCTTACTGGATTAGAAAATTTATGTGTGGGTAATACTTTTTTATTTGTACACAGGGTAGTTTTGTCATGTTAAATGAAAATATTGTCTTCATTTGGAGATTATTTATGATGTAAGGAGATGTGTATGGGTGCCAAATTAACAAGAGTAAGGCTGTGATGGTTAACTTTATGTATCAACTTGGCTAGGCCATAGTACTCAGGTATTTAGTGAAGCACCAATCTAGATGCTGTGAAGTTATTTTTAGATACAATTAACATCTACAATCAATTGATTTAAATAATGGAGATTACCCTCAATAATATAGATGAGGCTCATTCAATATGTTTAAGCCCTTAAGAGCAAAAACAGAAGTTTCCTGAAGAAGAAGAAATTCTGGACCTTAAGACTGCAGCATCAGCTCTTGCCTGAGTTTCCTGCCTGCTAGCTGCTCTACAAATTTTGAACTTGCCAACGCCTACAATCTTGGGAGCCAGTTCCTTAAAATATATGTCTTAATTGATATTGATTCTGTTTCTCTGGAGAACCTTGAATGACACAAAGTATTTACTCCATTCATTTTTTAATGTAATTACTGATCCAGCAGAATTTATATCTGCCATTATGCTATTCATTTATTTATTTATTTTTGTTCCTTTATTTGTCCTTTGGTTTCTTACTTTAAATTAAAAAGAGGTTTTCTAGCATACTATTTTAATTATTTTTGTTTTTTACTATATATTTGATACATTTTCTTAATTGTTTCCCTGGGGATTACAATGAACACTTAATACAATTAATATCAAATTAATTTTAATAATATACAAAAATTCCAATATAACTTTGCTTTCTCCTCCTTTTTTTGTACTATTATTGCCATATAAATTATTTTCCTTATGCATCATAATTCCATTAACACAGTTTTACAATTATTGTATTATGCAGTTATCTTTTAAATTAGGAGAAAAAGAGTTACAAACAAAAATGCATTTTTTATTGAAAATAGAGATTTTAAATAATATAACATTTTGCCTCCTTGGGACTTTTGTTGTTCCATACAAATTTTAGAATTCTTTTTTTTCTATTTCTGTGAAAAGTGCCCTTGGGATTTTGATAGGGATCACATTGAATCTGCAAGTTGCTTTGGGTAGTATGGATGTTTTAAAAATATTAATTCTTACAAGCAATCATGAGAAAGAATAACAACCTGAGTGCATCACACTTCCTGATTTCAAACTATATTACTAAGCTTTAGTAATCAAAACAATATGGTATTGGCATAAAAAAAGACAAAAAGATGAATGAGACAGAAGAGAGACCTCAGAAATTAATCCATGCATATGTGGTCAATTAATTTATGACAAAGGAGCCAAAAATATACAATGGGTAAAGAATGTTCTCTTCAATAAATGGTGCTGGGAAAACTGGACAGACACATACAAAAGAATGAAACTGGATCCCTATCTTACCCTCTACACAAATGTCAAATCAAAATGGATCAAAGACTTCAAGGTAAAACCTGAAACCATAAAAGTTCTAGAAGAAAACATAAGGATAAGCTCCTTGACATCAGTAGAGCAATGAATATTTTTTCAGACTTAACACCAAAGACATAAGCAACAAAAACAAAAATAAAGAAGTGAAACTACACTAAACTAAAATGCTTCTTCACAGTAAAGGAAGCTATCAACAAAATGAAAAGGCAGCCTATGGGATGAAAGAAAATATTCACAAACCACATCTCCAATAAGGAGTTAATATCTAAAATATATAAAGAACTCATATAACTCAGTAGCAAAAAATCCAAATAACCTAGTTTAAAAATGGGCAGAGGAACAGAATAGACGTTTTTCCAGAGAAGATATACAAATGACAAACAGGTAAATGAAAAAGTGTTTGACACCAGTAATTATCAGGGAAATGTGAGTCAAAACCATAAGAACCTCACACCTGTCAGAATGACTATTATTAAAAAGAAAAGAGATAACAAGTGTTGGCAAGGATGTGAAGAAAGGGAAACACAACAAGCACTGTTGGTGGGAATTTAAATTGGTGCAGCCACTATGGAAAACAGTATGAAGGTTCCTCAAAAAAATAAAAATAGAACTACTATATAATCCATCAATCCCACTTCTGGGTCTATGTCCAAAGGCAACTAGAATAGGGCTTGGAAGTCATATCTGCAGTAAAATGTTTATTGCAACATTATTCACAGTAGCCAAGGTATGGGAAGAAACTAAGTGCTCATCAATGGATGAATGGCTAAAGATGTGGTAGGATGCAATGGAATATTATTCAGCCATGCCCTATGCAAACATAAAAATTGGAGATATACATGCACACAAAAACTATACAAATTACATTATCTTGTATAAGATTATGTTTACTTAAAGATAGTAGAATCAGAGTAATATAACTATCATCATTGAGAATCTTTTGTCCAGCATCATTGGTAGGTTGCCGACTATTAATATCTCAATGGGGCATATTCTGAAGATACAACTGTGGCAGTTGATTTGGAATAAAAGACTTGGCTTTGCTTCTTGGCTTTGACATTTAGAAAACATAGGATTATTAAGAAACCAATTACACTGTTACTTCTTCAAGTTCCCTACTTATGAAATTGAAATAAACTACAATCCTTTGTCCCCTTTGATTATTAAAGGAAATATTGATATAAAAGTGTTAGATAGCTGATATTATTATGCACCTGTACCATCAGGCTGGTTTTATTCTCATTCTTATAAACATTGATTGAATTTAGTTCCTATTATCATTTACTGTAACAAACCACTCCAAAACTTAATCATACAAAACAATGATTTTATTATGCTCTTCGATTCTGTGGGTCAGGAATTCAGGAAGATCACACCAGAGATGGCTTATATCTACTCCATGATATCTGCATCCTTAGCTGGGATGACTTCCATGGCTGAGGATAACTTGGTGACTGAGGGGGAGGGCTGAAATTATATGGAAGCATTTTCACTCACATGGCTGGAGATTTATGTTGACTCTCACCTGGGACTTCAGCAGAAGCTTTCAACTGGAGTGCTTTCACGTGGTCTCTTCATGTGGTTTGGCTTCTTGTAGTATGATGGCTAAGTTCATAGAGAGGGCTTCCTAAGAGGAGGTCCAGAGAACAGTCATTTCAAGAGGGACAAGTGCGCAGAAACTAATTAAAAAAATAAATAAATAAACTTAAAAAAAAAAAAAAAAAAAGAGGGACAAGTGGAAACTTCATGGCCTTTTGTGACCTTGAAAGCCACAAGACATCACTATTCTATTGGTTAACAGCTATAAATCACCTGACTTAAACAAACAGACTATAGACCCCAGCTCTTGATGTGAGGACTGTCAAAGAATTTGAAGGTCATGTTTTAGAATCACCAGAGTCATACTATTAGAATTTATAGATTTAGTTTACTTCTTCCCATTTCTTCCCTATCCCAGGAATACAATATTTATCTAAATAGGAAATTTATATTCTTACTTCCCCTCATCCAAGTAAATGGAAAATATTCCATCCAACTAGCTATACATCATTATTTTAATGGCATGATAATAGCTTGAAATCCAACCTTTTTCAAAATATGAAAAAAATAAGCAACTTCCCCATCTTTTTTTATTGTAAATCTTATTTAAAACTTTGTAAACTCTTTATTCCTATGTAGTAACCAAGTGAAGTTCAGAATTATCAAGCACATAAAATCCCTTTGACATAAAATATCCACATAATTGGGAATGAGTTAATCAATAATGTAGCCTTGAATTACTCAGATATTAGTTTTGATTTACTGATCAACTTTGCCCATATTATATGTACATGAAATTATTTTTAGAAATGCATGTAGGTAATACAGACACTTCTTTTGATGTTTATGTTCTATAGCTGAAGAGCCACAATAAGTAAGTGTGACTCTGAAAAGTTATGTAGTTAATGTTTTATAAGAAAAAATATTAATTTTATTAGTAAGCTAATTGTTTTAAGAAATTCTAAGTCAAATTGCAAACTCTGTGGCAATGTGAATTAATTATAAAGACATATGTTTTCAAAATTGGAATGTTAGTGTTTTCATTTTGTTTAATGAAAGGTAGACCAGAATTTATTTAACATCAAGGCAGTAGTCATAAACTATATAAGCATATTGCTTTAGATGTTTATGTGTATTAATATCTCATATTTTGATGATTAATTGCCACAAGAGAGGTGATTTGTTTTCTATAATGCTATGAGTAAGAAGGTAATTATTACACTTAGATGATGATGGATAATGGTTACAATCATTTAATTATGATTCTCATTTCACTATTTTATGTAATATTAATACTATAAAATGCACAGTGACCTATACAAATTAAGGTTGTGACTCAACAAATAAAGAATTAAAGTTTATAATGCAAGATCATGTATTAAACACACAAACCTAAAACATTTTTTTAATTGTGTAGAAATGTTAATTATTGAATGAACATATTCAATAACAAAAGTTCTTTGAAAAGGTCTTTGCAGTTTGTAGATGAATCTGGTATCTGACACTGAAGATTAAATAGGAATGGGCTGTAGGTTGTTTTTCTCCCTGGTAAAACAAAGGAAATGGTTAAATGAATATTGAGGATGAATAAAGTGAATCAGGATTTGTGGAGAAGGAAATGAGGGTGAAGATTCCATTTGGAGAATATTTCGAGTGTTTTAAAGAAGGAGATTATGTGTGAGAGGAAAGCTTGGGAAATAAACTGAGGGCCTCTTTAAAGACTGAACTCATCTGTCATTTGGCACCTTAGAATCTACCAAATGCTTCTTCTAGGTGTTAACTTAGCACTGAGTGCATACATTTTTCCAAAGTTGGATCAGTATTTCGGGGAATTGGGTGGTTTAGTTTGGATACTTCAGGAGCAGGTAAATATTGTCAGTCAAGTATGAAGCAATTTTATTAGTTTATACCATACATAAGTGGGGCTATGGTTGTTTTGAGAAGAAAAGGTAATATGAAACTAAACATTAAATTAATATTTGAGCAATGTTTATTTACTGGCGAGGACCCACATGGTACAGAGTGAGAACGTCATAGAAGAATGCTTGTGTGTCATACACCCTCTCCTCCAACATTTATAATGATTTAGCTCTGGACCCTAATATGTGTGCTCTGATAAAACAAAAATCCAGCAATTAATCCAATTCAGAGGCAGTTCAGCCTAACTAATACTCCTCCTGGAGCTGTTACCTTCACAATCTCAGTGACTTATATCAAAGCATTCTGTCCAACTACCTTTAATAATGACTCTGGTTGGATGTACTAGTAAGTGAAATATTTTTGTTCTTATATTCTCAAGGATCTTTTAGCACTCCAGTTACTTTTTTTCCCAATAGAGACCGATATCCTAGGCAATCTCCTGTCCTTTAATTCAAGTTTTGTCTCTTTCTCTGTAGTTATATTTTTGCTCAACTCCCATAGCGTTTAAACTGAGTGTTCTTCCAGAATAGGGACCATCTCTTGTTCTTATTTGTAATTGTTACTAGAATTCAATAGGCACTCAAAAAAAGCTTGCTGAATGACAATACTAATTCAGGGGAAAACTAATAAGGAGAGAACTAACAGGCCAATATAATTGTTTTTACCAGATTAAGTTTGCCAATTCTACAAAAACAAAACATGTTTAAAGAATTGCACAGTATAATAACTTATTAGTTGTTTGAAATTTTCATATTTCTCGCCATAAATTATTTGTTTATGACATTTATTCTAGGTCAGATTCAAAACTGTAGTTTATGGGAGTTTCAGCCATGGTGGAAGTAGAGTCTGGTTCCAGCAGGGTTGTGGTTGGGCACTGTTCTGGATTGACTGCTTCACTGTGAGAGGCAGACTAAGAGTACGTGCTGACAGCCAAGGCATTAATCTGAAGAGCAGTAAAGATAAGTATTGATAGAAAGAGGGCAGGGAGATGAGAAGGACATAGCGCAATTGATTCTTGATTGATGTCCTGAGCTGAGAGTTGTGGGCAACATATCCCCCAAGGAATTGTGGATAATTCAATACCTCTCTTACCAGCTTAGTGGTATCTCACTGAGGTTTTGATTTGCATTTCCTTGATGACTAATGATATTGAGCATTTTTCACGTGCTTATTGGTCATTTGTGTATATTCTTTAGAGAAATGTCTATTCAGATCATTTTGTTGCTGTTGTTGGGTTATTCATCTTTTTATTTTTAAGTTGTAAGAGGTCTTCATATACTCTAGATCAAGTCCTTTTTACATATGTAATTTGCAACTACTTTCTGATATCCTATGGGTTTTCTTTTAGGTTTTTGTATAGGGAACTTTAAAACACAAACATTTTTAATTTTATTAAAGTGTTATTTAGCTATTTTTTCTCTTCATTTCTTGTAATTCTGTTGTCACATCTAAGAAACAATTGCCAAATTTATCATCATGAAGATTTATCCCCATGTTTTCTTCTGAGAGTTTTATAGTTTCAGCTCTTACACTTAAGTTTTTGATTCATTTTGAGCTAATTATTATATATGGTTGGGGTTAGGGGTCCCACTTCTTGATTATTATTTAATTCATAAGGAAAAACTATACCTTGGTATATCCTTTCCCATTACTAATCCAAGGAGCCACAAAATGCATTTCTGCTATCAAAGCAAGCATAAATGTTGAAGGAGAGGTTTTAAATATATCAAAGCTTTTATTTATTTTTACTTAGAAAGCAGTGTATCATGGAAATGTACAAAAGTATTTGAAAATAAAATGATATGGGTTTGAATTATATTTCCCCTATCTATCATTTTGTGACATTGTAAAAATTAAACAATATCTCTGAGCTTAGAAGTTTCTGTCTAAAATAGAAATGATAATGAATATAGCATAGTATTATATTGAAGATTAAATGAGATAATTTCTGTCAATTACCTAGTACAATTCCTACAAGTAAAGGTAAATATGGTTCGTTCTCATCTCTAACCCATTTTTATGGTCAGTGTTTCCTACACCACTTGCCTTAGCTCTCTACTTGATTTGTTGCTCCAACATCTTCGCTGTGTGGATAAACTTTACTGACTCCCTCCACACAGTCCTGACATGTTTAATATTCCCATCCTTGAATAGTAAAGCTAAAGTGTATGTATAATTTATAGTAGCGAAAAAACTTCTTAGGAAGTGAAAATACCAACATTAGAACAGAAGCAGAAGCCTAAAGGTGGCAGGGAAGCATAATATAAAACAAAACAAGATGTTAAATGGAAAGCAGTTTTGTTTTCATTCAATACATATATGTGAGGTCCCTCTATGTTCCAGATTCTGTTAAGCACAGATCATATATCATGTGTAATGCAGACATGATCCTTGCTCTCCTGTATATGGCAGCTATTACAGTGAGACTTTCCAATCTAAATGGTAGATAATTGAAGTAGCATTTTCCAACTCATCATTATACCTCAACTGTCTCTAGTGTTTTAAGGATATCTGAGAAAAAAGTTTTCCCCAACCACTTTTCTCAACATATATTCCCTGATGATCTGGAACTTTAAAGGTGACCACTGATTAATTGTTGTAAATAAGGATACATAAGTCCTTCAGATACCTTGTTATTTGAGCAGGGAGATAAAAATCTACAAAAAAGTAGTCAACGTGAAATTTCTAGTGTTTTCTTGTTATTACACCAACTAAACAACTTTTGAAAAAGAAGTCTCTCTTTTTCTCTCTCCATCACCCCCCTTCCTTCTCCAACACACATACTCTCAAACACACTCAAAGTCACACCACTTGAGAAATAATTTTAAAAGAATTTAGGTTTCTCATTTAAGTTAACATGGAACCGTGAAAAAAAAGCATAGCAATGTGATGTGAGATGGAAGTTAGATCAAGAGCTCTACAGCTACAAGATCTTAAGATTGTAAGATACTTGGGGTTTGTAAACATATTTGGAAAGGAATAGAAATTTCTAAGACATGTTTCTATATGATCATATGGAGAGTTTGAATTTCTTTTAACTCTCAGAAGTGCACAGAGTGTTTTAGAGGAGGTTTAGAAGATCACTGACTTGTAGATCTTACATCCAGCTTTGCTTTTACCATCAGCTTCCTAGGCCCATAATGTTTTCATATTCACCTTGCCATTCTTTTATTGAGTCATTATGAGTAATTAGGTCTATGTCTAAGACCATGTGCTCTGTACACACTGGGAGGGTTACTAGAACTCCTTCACTATGAGTGTGACTTCAAGTTAACAGCATAAGTCACTTTTGAACCCCATCCAAAGATAATTGTTCTGGAACCTCTATAACCATTGATAATTAGTACTGTTTTTTGAGAAATTTCCTCTCTCATTGTTCTTAAAAAATTTGCATATGTATAAATTATATATATAATTTATATATATATAAATATACATGTATATAAAATCTATGTATACAGATAGATATAGATATATCTTCCTATAGATTAAATTGAAGCTTGTTTGCTTTATTTACATGATACAAAGTCATTCATCACCGAGGGGAGCAGAGATCAAAAATATATGTTTAGTATCATGATCCTTCTTTAACTGCTACCCCCGTTAAATCCATGTTTTCTCTGTATGACTAAACTAACTAGTAGGTTAATCAAACGCAAAGGGAGCAACAATATGGGGTGGGGGTTGGGACCCTTCCTAAAAGCTCGAGCTCATGAATCACTGTCAACCAGTCTCCCTCTGGACCCTTCAGGGGGCAGTGACAGATAAACAGTTCCACAAGTCTTGACTTGGAAATTAAGAAAACAAACAACTTGCATAATGCAAAGAACACTTTGGAGCCAAAGCAGGGTTTGAGTTCAGGCTCTACCCCTTACTAATTTTCCAACCATGTGTAAGCTGGTTTTGCCTTCATTCTCTAGTTTCTAAAATGGATGGGCCAGTACTTGCTTCAAAGGATAACTCTATAGATTACCAGTGATAATAAACATAGAATTCTGTTTTGCATATAGTATTCTTTATTTCTTTCCTTATGCGTGCTGATCCCATACACACAATACAACAGAGAAACCAAATCTGATGAAACCAAAATATTCAGATTTTTGGCTCTCAGCAGACCACTCAGCTAGACGCAGGGAGCACATATGGTTTCCATTTCTCATCCATCAGCAGTCATTACTTATGGTAAATGAAGCCAACTGAATTTTGGCCATGCCTGATATTGCTGTATGCACTTAGAGCAGCAATAGCAAGTTCAAAGCAGCAAATATGTGAAGAACTAAATTTAGAGGAAGCCCAAAGAAAAAACAAAGGGGATGCTTATTTGGTTCCCACAGCCATAGTTTGACATCTGTGTGTGGATGTGTGTATATGTATTTACACTGTGTGTATGGGTGTATATTCATAAGATTTATACATGATATTATATACATATATACCATTGACCCTTGAACAACACAGGTTTGAACAGCGTGGGTCCACTTACACATGATTTTTTTTCAATAAATACCTACTATAGTACTTCACGATTCACAGTTGGTTGAATCTGTAGATTTGCAATCAAAACCTAGAGGGATAGAATAGGGAGGGTAGGAGGGAGGCTCAAGAGGGAGGTGATATGGGGATATATGTATACATATAGCTGATTCACTTTGTTGTACAGCAGAAACTAACACAACATTGTAAAGCATTTATAGTCCAATAAAGACGTGAAAAAAATTAAAAATAAAAACAAACAAAAAAAAGAATATGGAGGGTCAACTGTAAAGTTACATGTAGATTTTCTACTGTGTGGAGAAATAGAACCTCAACCCCTGCATCATTCAAGTGTCAAGGATACTAATATAAATAATATATTCAAGACATCCATGGTATTATATAAATTATTTACATATGTATAATAATATAATATACCATGTGCATATATTTGTACAATATATCTCTATATGTGTGTACCTATAGAGATATATATGTATATATATGTGTGTTTGTGTGCATGTGTTACAAAATGTATGCAACATATAATATATTATTATGTATTCATATTTAATATTATATAGAATATTATATATACTATATATTCTTTTATATTTCTATATTCATGTCTGCTTATTTGACTTTGTTCTTTATCTTATTGAAATAGGTGTCCCTTAATATATGGCATTCTTTAATTTAACCAGACAAGTTCTGCCAAACCATAGACAACTATATGGAATCATAGAGGTATATCTTTCCTTTGGAACAGTAAAATCATATTTTGTACATGTATGATTGGAAAATGCTTCTCCTAACTATGAAAGATGTGCACTAAAGAGAGTAAGACCAAGCTTATCTATTTTCAAGTTCTCAAAAAGTTATAAAACACAAGTAGCAGCAAGAATTCTGAGGACAGTCATGTATACTTGCCCTGAAAGAGCCCTATGAATCAGCTTTAATAGATACGTCTACTAAAGAGATCAGTTGGCTTTGAAAATTAGTACTCCGATGGATTTAGTGGTGAGATATGAACATGCAATCATGATCTAGGCATCTAATTATAACACTCAAGAATTCTAAATTGTATAAACTTCTAAATTTTGCATGTGAGTTTTGAGGACTTGCTTTATTCTTGTTTATGGTAATATAAAAATTGATACATGACAAAAATACAGTGTGAACATTTCAGCAACGAAATAAGAAAGGATTTAATTATCATGTCTCCCATCCAAAACACACCACAGATGTTCATCTAAAAATGCATATCTTTAAATTAGAATTTTCTACAAATAAAAGTGATTCATCTTCTACTCCAGGTCTTAGACAAATTGTGTCACTTCTTACATGATAATCAGCTACCATTTTAATTAGAAGTTGTCATTCACCTCAGCACACCAATATCTGGAAGAGATCAAGTAACAGTTTGTACAGCTGCTCCCATGCTTTGCCTGTCATCTTTGGCCCGACTTTGAATTCCTCTCCCCCATTTTTCCTTTCCTTTGGATAAAACCCCTCCTCCTTTTCCTCACTCCCACTGAGCTGTCAAGAGTTGAAATACTGTGATATGAAATCACTGCCTCCATGACTCTAAAAAAAGGAGAGCTTGCACTAGATTTTGATCAAAGAGAATCATTTATAAGATAGATGCAGTAAAAAAACCTCAGGGAGTTTTTTTTTTTCCACCCAAAGCATAGGATTATGAGAAATAACAGACAAAGAAACATATTTTTAAACATTCTTTTGCTCTTAACTGCATGATTAAGTTTGGTACTATACAATGTTTATCATTTTTTTTTGCCTTGATATTCAGCACCATCTCAGAAGGATGTCACCTATGAACATATAATTCCAATAAAAATAGGAAGGATGAGGGATATAAGAATTACAGTTCTCATTGTTGTGAGCAACAATACATGGAGAATGAAAAGAGAGCTGTAACTATTTTGCAGGGGCAGGAAGAGATCTGGGGAAGACCCATAGCTTGCCATAAATTGATAACAAAAATTTGGAAGACTTCTCGGTTGTTTTTAATTCTCCTTGCTATCATTTTTATAAGGATGTATTTATGTTGTGCCGCATCTCATTATCATCTTTGCCCCTACAATAAAGCATGCAGTTGCTAATGTTTAGGGGAGAGAAGCCGACCACAGTGCTTTGTACTCAAGGAGACACTGCTTGGTTACTTAATCCCATGTATTAATCTTTGCTACAAGCAATTAAGTGAGAGTTTACACGTTAATGTTACAGTCCTATCAAGATGCTTTCCCACCATTCTTCATGTTGGATATCAAATATTAAAATTCTGATGCCTTCTTCACAATCAGCAAAAAAGGCAGCAATAATCCATTTCCTAGAAGAGATAATAATGAGAGTGAGTAATGGAAGCACTGGACATTTTTATCTCTGGTTTTTATGTAACACTTCTATTGTCTTTTTCAGATGTGGAAAGTGACATTGTTTAAATGTGAAATGAAGTAAAGAATATAGTTTGCATAATGACACACTGAACCCAGATTTTGAAATGCTTATTTATTTATGTTCTGGTTTTGAAAATGTAGTCATTTCCTCAGTCTCTGGGCACAAATACAGGAAATGATATATCCGTTTATAATTTACTCATTTAATTTTTAGTTTTATAAAGCTGAACCCATTGCCATCGTCTCTGAGAGAATATAAAACATGAAATAGACAATAACAAAGACAAACTCAAGCAATAAAGGCAAATTACAGAAATGTTGTGGCTTTGAGATTATGAAGGTCAAAGAGCCAAGATATTTTCAGTTTAATAATATAAAGGCAGTAATATAATTTTGTCACTAAATATTAAGATCTAGAATTAAGCAAAGAAGGGAGGTAAGTGAAAGGAGATGGGATAATTAGTGGGATAAGAGAAGGAATGTCAGAAGAAATTTTTACAATATGGATAGTGGAAAATTATCCAGGCTCGCCAAATCAGCCCTTTGTTTGTTAGCATAAGTACGATGTGTGTATTTACAGATCTTCCTCCACTTACGATGGGGTTATGTCCCTATAAACCTATCATAAATTGAAAATAGCATAAGTCAAAAATGTAGTTAATATACCGAATCTACCGAAGATCATAGCCCAGCTTAGTATACTTCAAAGGTGCTCAGAACACTTACACTAGACTACAGTTGGGCAAAATCATCTAACACAAAGCCTATTTTATAATAAATTGTTGAATAGCTCAAGTGCTTTATTCAATACTGTATTGCAAGTGAAAAACAGAATGGAGTATGCGTACAGAATGGGTGTAAGCATATTGGTTGTTTACCCTCATGATTGTGAGGCTAAGTAGGAGCTGTGACTCACCGCTGCTGCCCAGCATCTGAGAGAGTATCCTACCGCTTATCACTCGTCAGGGAAAAGATCAAAACTCAAAATTCAAAGTATTATTTCTACTGAATGTGTATCACTTTTGCAATATCATAAAGTCAAAAAATTGTAAGTTGAACCATTCTAAGTTGGGAACCGTCTGTAATGGGAGGACTATTTTAAAAAGAGTTATTGAATGTGTTGGAAAGAATCAAATCTGGTTAAAGTAGAATGTTGACCATGGGGTAAAGAGTTGGAGTGTGGACTTATTTCCAAAGACTACTCAGAGTATCAAATGCCATGGGGACAGACAAGGTCACTTTGTATTGGAAAATCCAATGTTCAAACAGAAGAATTCAAGTCAAAATGCAAATTCAATGACTGCATGATGAAATCATGTCAGGATCGTAGAGCCAGACTTCAATAAAAAAAGTAGAGTGGTGGTTTATATCTGATTTCTCGGCAGTGTTTCCCCAGAAGCTAGCAACTTTCTCAATAATTGTTTGTTAAATGAAAATGAATGAGTTTTGAAGGTTTGTAGGTCTTCTTTATATGCTGTAAACTTCCTGATTTGTGAAAGATTCAAAAAGGACAAAAGTGCTAGTGGCAAAGCATCCAAAGCAAAAGTTTGAAAAAATCATAGCAGTTGAAATTTTTGATTGGATTAGAAAGTATTTTAAAATAAGTGTGAGAGTAGAGATATTTGTTCACAAAGGAGTGCCCCCAAATGCAAAGAAGTGAAGAGGAAATATCGTGAGAATATCCTCATTAGAAATGTATACACACACACACACCTTTTACCAGAGCCATGTATGTTTCCTTAAGGATTTGCCCTTGACTAGTGTCATGTCTGATGATATGAGCTATTTCTCTTCAGATAGCACATTGCTCCAAGAGCCTTATATATTAGTGGTGGAGGTGGAAGGGAGTTGGCAGTGGCAGAGGCACTAGAATGGCCTCAAAGCTTAGCAATTATTGTTCTCAAGCAGATAAAATTAGCTGGTCTGAGAGTAAGACCCAACTAGGATAAAGAGAATTAAAAAGATAATATAAGATAAAGGCCAAGGTTGTTGCTGAGATCACCTACTCTCTTCCTATTTACTGCTTCCAAAACAACCTTGGATCCTTTCTTCTTCAATAATCCAAAAAACAAAATGGAAGTAAGTATGTTTTGGAAGAAAGATGGGCAACTATGTTATCAGTTATTTTGGAATATACAGAGTCTATGTGGAACTCAATAATAAAATGTGTTCTATTATCTTAAAGGATAGAAGAGAAAGATTCAGACTAAAACTTCAGAATATGGGGCTATATAAAATAGCAATATGAATTTTCCAGCCATGAAGATTACTTAATACTATGATGGTTTATCAAAAGACACTTCAGAATAGCTTTCCATGGAGGTCTTTACAAATAATTTTTTTTTCATGAGCATCAATCCAACTCTTTAAAGACAGTTTTGTAAATAAGGAAATGGATTTGATTAAATAAACTGGCTTTGAAATAAACTAAAACAATTGCTTGTTCTAGTTAAGAAAATTTGGCCAGTGTGTTTTAATGATGTATTCTGCAAGTAATTTTAGAACATGTAATTTTACTTAGAGATCTAATCAGAGCTCTGTTCCAGCAACCGATACTGATGTTCATCATTTGTTGCCTACTTGAGATTGTGGCTCTTAAGAGTTCTCAACTTGGATAAAATATACTACATAAATAATGAGACATTTCTTCAGTGTCATATTTTTATTAATGCTAAAACATGGAATTTATTCATAATATTGACAGATTGATTATGTAAATTTGTCTAGAGTTATGCTGTTTTAATTTCAATATATGCTTTTTAAGATTTAAAATGGGGATCTAAGTGCTTTTTATTTTCTATCTATTATTAGAAGATTACCATTGTACAATTGTGGTTGTGACTGGGAGAGGAGGCTATGTGATGAGGAAACTATGCTTTGATGTTCACATTGAAGACTATTATTCACTTTCAGATTCAGGTCTCTGCTTGGAGACTATAGTGCTTTTCCTCAAATGAACTTATGTGGCTCACTGTTGCTACAAGTCAACTTTTCCTAGCTGCCTGATTGATTAATTTACATGGCAATGCAGTAACTTAAATATCTATGTGTATACATATATATGTATATATATATATATATATATATATATAGACACACTTGCTTATCTGTGTGCATATATACATAATATGCATATATTATATAATATACACATATCTAAACAAATATACTTTTTTGAAGTTACTGGTATTATCACTAAGTTAAGAGAAAACATATCTATGATAAAAAACCCTCAAAATTAGGAACAGAAGAAAACTGTTCTTTTTAATAGAAAAAAATTCTCTATAAAAAAATCTAAAACTAATACCATATTAAATGAAGAAACAGTGAGTGATTTCCTCCTTAGAGCTGAAAGAAGTTTAGGATGCCCACTCTCACCACTTCTATTCAGTACTGTATTCAATACATCATTAGGGTTTTCTATTTACAGTACCATGTTATCTGCAAATGGTGACCATTTTACTTCTTTCTTTCCAGTTTAAATGCCTTTTTCTTATTTTTCTTGGTTAACTGTTCTTGCTAGTACTTCCAACATTATGTTGAATAAAAGTGGTGAGAGCTGATATACCTGTCTTGTTCCTGATATTAAAGGAAAAGCTTTCAACTTTTCACCACTGATTATGATGTTACTTGTGGGCTTGTCATATATGGCCATTATTATTTTGAGGTATATTTTCTCTATGGCCACATTGTTGAGAGTTTTATCATAAATGGCTGTAGAATTTTGTCCGATGCTTTTTCTGTGTTTATTGAGACAATGGTGTGATTTTTATCCCAAATTTTGTTAATGTGGTGTGTCACATTGATTGATTTATAGATGGTGAACCATCCTTGCATCCCTGGAATAAATCTCACTTGATCATGATGTATTACCCTTTTAATGTATTGTTAAATTTAGTGTGCAAATATTTTGTTGAGGAATTTTGCATCTATGTTCATCAGGAATATTGGCTTATAATTTTATTTTCTTGTGGTATCCTTGTCTGGTTTTGGTATCAGGGTAATACTAGCCTGATAAAAGGAGTTGAGAAGTAGCCTCCTATTTTCTGGAAGAGTTTGAGAAGGATTGGTATTAATTCTTCCTTGAATGTTTGGTAGAATTCACCTGGGAAGCCATCTGTCCTGGACTTTTTCTCTTGGAAGATTTTTGATAATTGATTCCATCCTAGTAATTGGCTTCTTCAGATTTTCTATTTCTTCATCATGCAGTCTTGGAAGATTGTATGTTTCTAGGAATATGTCCACTTCTCCTAGAATGTCCAATTTATTGGTGTATAATTGTTTATAAGTCTTCTATGTTGCTTTATATTTCTGTAGTATCAGTTGTAAGGTCTCTTCTTTCACATTTAATCTTATTTATTTAAGCTCTCTTATTTTTTCTTGGTGTGTCTAGCTAGACATTTGTCAATTTTATTTTTTAAAAGAGCCAGCTCTTAGTTTCACTGATCTTTTTTGTTGTCTTTTTACCTCTATTGCATTTATTTCAACTGTGATCTTTGTTATTTCCTTCCTTCTATTAACTTTGGGCTTCATTTGTTTTTCTTTTTATAATTCCTTGAGGTGTAATGTTAGGTTGTTTGAGATATTTCTTGTTTCTTGAAGTAGGCATTTATTGCTATGAACTTCCTTCTTAGTAAAACTGCTTTCCTGCATCACATAAAATTTGATATATTGTATTTCCATTTTCATTTGTCTCAAGGTATTTTTTCTTTCTTCTCTGATTGTTTCATTAACCCATTGGTTGTTCAATAACATGTTGTTTAATCCCCATGTATATTTGAATTTTCCAGCTTTCTTTTAAAAATTGATTTCTAGTTTCATGAATTGTCATCAGAAAAGTTGCTTAATCTGATTTCAATCTTCTTAAATGTATTAAGACTTGTTTTGTGGCCTAACATATGATCTCTCCTGGAGAATGCCCCATGTGCACATGACAAGAATATGTATTGAGCTGCCTTTGGATGGAATATTCTATATATACTTATTAAATCCATCTGGTCCAATGTCTCATTTAAGACCACCATTTTCTTATTGATTTCTATCTGTATAATCTATCCATTGAAGTAAGTGAGATATTAAAATTCCCTATTATTATTGTGTTGCTGTCTATTTACCCCTTTAGGTCTGTTAATATTTGATTTATATATTTAGGTGCTCCTAAGAATGACTCTAAAAAAGTGTATTTCTTTCAAACAATAAAGTTAGGAGTTAAGAAATTTGGTTCTTATCTGGCAACAACATAGCATTAAGTACTCAGAGACCCAGTCTCCTTGAATTTCATTTCTCTAAATCCCAAGATGTAGTCTCCTCCTCCTGGGCTAAAGTTACCATCTGGGGGCTAGAGTTACCATCATCATATCTGTATTTCAAGATACAAATAGATAAGGGCTAAAGGGGGAGAAAAGTAGTAATAAACAATTTCCTGTATCAGTTACAAAACACTTCTATTTTAAGCCATTGTTTAGTACATTGTTAGCTGGAGACACCTGCATGAAAAGAAACTATGAAATGAGATCTTTATTCTTGAAGACCATGTACTCAGCTGAAATCCAGAAATTTTATTACTAGGGACAATGGGCAGAATAATATTGGGGGACAATGTCCAACAGAGTTCAAGAATAAACCTGGTTTATCAGCTAAGCAATTTGTTTACCAGTGATCTACTTATAGTATAATAGTTCATTATCATTAAAATATTCATCTCTTTAATAATTTTTATTAAGCATCTACCATGTGGTAGATATTGTGTTTGGTTTCAGGGATACAAAGTTGTATTTTTCACAATTA
This sequence comes from Mesoplodon bidens, assembly GCF_964165515.1. Taxonomy (NCBI): domain Eukaryota; kingdom Metazoa; phylum Chordata; class Mammalia; order Artiodactyla; family Ziphiidae; genus Mesoplodon; species Mesoplodon bidens. The sequence goes on along the minus strand of NC_138164.1, from coordinate 76,031,815 downwards.
CTGCCCTTGGGAATCTTATATGCTAGTGTTAATTACTTTATTATATACTGCATAATTACAGTAATTACATAATTAATCAATCAGTCTTCATGGATTATTTATTTATTAAATAAATTTAATTTTTAATTAAACAAATTCTAAATGAAATTACTCATACTATTGAAACACATGTTTTCTTAGATTTCCTCTTTTCCTTTGCATTCTATATCCTTTGTATAAGTTTCAAAAGAAAAATAAATGCTTCATTCCCATGTTTAGAGAAAAAGGAATGTTGATTCCTGTGCATCATCTGCCTGCAGAATACACACAGTAATTCTGCCAAGAGGCCTCTGGGGGTTAAATTCACTATCTTGATGAATTTATTAAGCTTCAGATATGGTCCTTTGTTTTGCTGGCTCAGCACATTATTTTTATCAGCACACTAAGAGGATATTAATATCTCAGAGGTATACACCCATTAAGCAACCTCTTAAGATACTTATGAATTCAGAATGACAAATGATTAATTCACTATGAGAAATATAACTGTCATAGGAATAACAACATGTACACCCCTCATGATCAACCCATTTTGAATCTCTAGGTAGACTTACATCAGCTATCAAGTCATATTATGAATGTCAACTTATCTTTCTATAAAATATAATTATCAGAGGTACGATATAAACTTCAGGTTTATATGACCAGGAATCGTATTTGATCTCACATACCTAAGTTGATCATGAATGCTGCTAATGACAAGCCACAATCTCAAGGGCTGAGAATTTTCTCCTTTTATCTAATGTAAAAGAGAAAAATTAAAACAAAACTAAATAAAAACATAACACCAGTATTAGTCATTGTTTTTCATTGAAACAGAACCAATAGAGAGTGTGTGTGTGTGTGTGTGTGTGTGTGTGTGTTTGTATGAGATTTATGGAGTTATGTTACCAAAATGATGACATAGGAGACCCCTGCCTCCACCCCCCCACAAATATCAACAATTAGACATGTATCTATAAACAAAAACAGCTCTGGGATAGCTCCAGATTCCACTTAAGAAACTTTAGTAACACAGTGCAAAAAAATCCTAAGAATAACCATACAAGGAGAGAAGGAAGACACCTTCATTTTGTTTGTAATCATCCCATCCCCCAAGCTGACTTTGCCGTGGCAAAAGGGAACATCCCAGCTAGAAAGAGTTCTCCTCTCCAGGAAAAGAAAAGTGGGATGAGCAACAAGATTTCCCAGCCTTCTGGGGCCCCCAAAGAAGGTCCTGCTTTGGTTTCACACCATCCAGACCAGCAAAGCTGAGACCTATAGAGATGACTAGGAATAAGGGAAAAAAGTAGTGCTATCAATAGCAACCACACAGTGGGAGTGATCGTGGTCCACAGTGACCTACTCTGAAGCCAACTCAGCAAGTTTTGCCACTGGAGAATCTAATGGCCAGCACGTCTGCCTTTGACAGCCTGCAGATTTCACAAGTTTTTGCCCCCAAAAGTATTTGCATTTGCTCATGCCAGTCACCTGAGTCCCTCTTAACTCCCTCTTTTTTTGCCTCCTTCTTTGTGTAGTTTAATGCCAGCAGGTTCATGGCCATCAAGAGCAGGCATTTCAGTTTGAATCTAAAAGCAGTAAAGAGCCTATGTCCCAGCTTGAAAACATGGAAAATAAGTGGAATTTTATCTTACTGGTGGTCAGTCTTTTATTTTATGTTGGACTTCAACTGATTGATGAGGCCCACTCACGTTAAAGAGGCAATTTGCTTTATTCAGTCTACCAATTTAAATGTTATTCTCATTCAAGAACATGCTCATAGACACAGTCAGAATAATATTTGACCAAATATCTGGGTACCCAGTGGCCCAACCAACTTAACACATTCACCATCACGGTCCCTGTGAAAATTTATTTTAAAAAAATAGAGTCTTGGGGGCTTCTCTGGTGGCGCAGTGGTTGAGAGTCCGCCTGCCGATGCAAGGGACACTACTTTGTGCCCCGGTCTGGGAAGATCCCATATGCTGCGGAGCAGCTGGGCCCGTGAGCCATGGCCGCTGAGCATCCAGAGTCTGTGCTCTGCAATGGGAGAGGCCACAACAGTGACAGGCCCGCATACGGAAAAAAAAAAAAGAGTCTTGGTGTGGTGGGGGAGAGGAGCTATAGGAAAAAATAAAAAAAAGAAGAAAAATAATAAATAAAGGCAATTTACCTGTCTGGACTGTGTACCTTGTCTTTGATTACTGCTTTTTCCTTGAGAGCAGGATTTAAGGTTTATTCACCCTTCTATCACTAGCACCTTATGTGGATTCAAAACCTTATAGAGTTCAAAAGTTACATTAAAATGACATTATAAAGTGATTTAGCATTCAAACTAGGATATGAAAGTACATGGCTTCTCTGAAATAAGGTCATACAATCAATGAGTGAATAGACTTAGATGTAAAAAATAACAACAACAACTATGTTGACAAATCCAAAGATGAAAAGATATCTAGGTATCTATCTATTGAAAAAGTTTAGGGAAACTGCTCAGATAATTTTAGAGCTCAAGCATATATTAGCTGTAAAATTTTCTTTACAAATAAATATATATTTGAAATATTAAAATATTGAAATACTGAAAACATATGCTTGAATTTTACTTCTAGTTAACTGAGAAATATAAAATATTATAACAGGAAAAAATACATAGCATTGGTAGTAATAATAACAAAACACAGGATTAATCCTGGATAATTGCTATTAATACAGTTACAGATCTAATAAAAAATGTCAAGAATTATAAGATACAGAATGTGAGAATAACTTGGTCATAATGAATGTTCATAATTTTGAAGTTTTTAAGTTAAGATTCAGGAGTAGATAGACAAGTAAAAGGTGTTCTAAATTCCTCATTTAATATAGTAGAAAAGTCCATTTAGCCTTAGTCCATTCTGGCTGCTATAGCAAAATAGCATAGACTGTGTGTCATATAAACAACCAATATTTATTTCTCATGGTTCTAGAGGCTAGGAAGTCCAAGATCAAAATACTGGTAGATTTAATGTCTAGTGATAGTCATTTTCTGGTTCATAAACAGTCATCTTCTCCCAGTGTCCTCCTCACATGACATAAAGGTTAAGAAAGTTCTCTGGGATCTCCTTTAAAAATGTACTAATCTCAGAGTTTGAGGATCTGGCTCCACTTTTGCAGTTGAAAAGAGCAAAGAAGCCCTAGTAAATCCAAGGCCCAGATGGGTTTCATGATATATTACTCCTAAATTGAGTCACATTCAAGTCTAACAGAAGACAGGAACGTCAGTCAAGAAGTAGAGGCACAGGAAATGAACAGAATCTTTTGTCAAGCCAGAAGCAGAGACCATGAATTGGAATTCTTTGTAAAACGTGGCCTGTGTGTGTGCTTTCAACATCAAATAAAACCAGTCCATTAAAAAAATGTATTAATGTCATTCATGAGGGTTTCACCCTTATGCCATAATCCCCCTACAGAAAGACCCCACCTCCCATTGCTATCACATTGGGGATTAGGATTTCAACATATGAATCTTGGGGGTGGGGACATAAACAGTCTATAACAAAAATCAGTAAATATGACCCAATTATTGAATTTGATAAATTTAGGGTAAAATCCATAATCGTCATCTCACACTGGGATGTCATTGTCCTGAGGGCAAATCCAACGTGAACCATAAAAGATGATCTGCCTTTCTGGGATAACTTGATTTAGTTGCTGTTAAGTGAAGATGCCATCATGTTTTTGAACTCCTGCATGTTTGAGATCTAGATTAGGAGAGAAAATTTGTTTTGAAGCTTAGATGTATGACATTTTTATCTGAGAGAGAGGACTCATATTGTAATCCTTTTAGCCATACTACCTTAGGCAAATCACTCAACTTCTCTAATCCTAAGCTTTCTCATCTTTAGTATGAAAAACAAAAATTAAATTACTTCATGGAACTGCACTGAAGAACGAAGAAGACAATGTTTTCAAGTACTTGGCATTAAACCTAGAACATCGGAATATTAGCCATGATGAAGAAGAGGGTGATGCTGACGCTGAAAGATGAGCAGTATTTCTCCATTAAGACTTCCTCAGTGCTCATCCCTTCAGGTACTTTCCAGCTGTATCTAAGGGAGAGTTTTCTACATATTTTAATATTGGCAGTGCCTAGTTGCCTGGCAGCATGATGCTTGTTTTATGTGCTCTGTATCTGATTTCAAAGGCAAAAATGGGCAGTGATTTTATTCACTGGATAATGCCATATTTTTTTTTTCATTTTTGGAAGTATCTGTCTCTTTTGATTTCTTGCTTTCTTTCTTGCTTTCTTATTTTTTTTCTTCTTGTGTTATTGCTTTCTTGATTTCTTGCTTTCCAGATTTTTTTTGTTTTTTCTTTCTCTTTCTTTTATTTGTTTATTTTTTAACATGTTGGCCAGAGAAATGTTTACTGTTTCAATTCAGAGCATACTTTTTGTTTCTCTTAACAAGTGACAGATTTTCTCCTTATGGCAATTCCCTCAATGCATAGTCATGATAGTTATGTTTTTGTTGTTTTTTTTTCTTCTTACTTCTTTGTCTCTTTTGTTTATATTTAGTTATGGTATATTTGTAAACTTGATTTCATAAATTATTTTAGGCTACATGGACCCAGAATAAAGGGTGCATAGAGTGAAATGTTATGATGTCTCACAGACTATGACATAGGCACTGAGACCACAATACAACATTAATCTCATTATAATCCTGTAATGACTGTACTCATATGATTAAAAACTGTCTGCAGACAACTCCAAGATTCAGTTTTCTCATCCAATAAATGAGGGTAACATTTTCACAAGTTACCTCGGAGAGTTGATATGAGCATCTAATAAGGAAATAAAAAGAAAACCCTTTGAAAATAATAAACATTTTTGCTGTGAGTTTGGGGAATTGTCAATCATTGATGTTATTAAGCCTAATTAGGAACTAACCTTAAATAATTTATCTAATTCTATAGATTATGTTCCTTGAAATGCTCTATCATTCTCTCAGCAACTAGTATAATTTGTTTTGTAACTAAAACAAGAATTTTTCTGGAGTATAATTTAAAATTTTTGCTATGAATAACATGTTCTTTGAATACAAATCAGCCTTTGAAATCAAGATTCAACATAAGTGATCTTTGCATGGAAACAGGTATTGTTTAAAATATTCATTTCAAAATCATATGTAACATTTAACCATGCCCACTTTTTTTTTACTCTCTAATTAATAATTTTAAATGAAACCCTAATTTATCCTACCTATGGATGCATGAACCTATAAAGATATGTATTGTTCTTTTCATGTATAATTTTACAAATCTTATAATAAACACAACACTTTGAGGATTCCAAAAATGATAGGGTCTGTTTCTCTCATGACTAATGGTGAGATATGATTCAACTTTATTTTAAAATGTAATTAAATTCATTTTTATAGAATATCTCTTTCAAGTCCAAGGGGTATATATATTAGATATTGATAAATATTGATATATATATCAATAATATTAGATTATATTATACAGTATTTATGAAGTTAAAGTACCATTCTAGTGTCTTATATGCTTTAAATCATTTAATTTTTAAAGAAGCCTATGAGTTATGTGTTATGATAAATGCATTTGGAGATGAGTGGAGGTTTCATATAACTGGAACTCTGAATACTGAGATGGGGGCTTTGTCTATCTGGTACTGGTATGAGTGAGCATCATGCTGAAGCTGCATCTGGCAGTGTTTAAAGAATCTAGAGACTAGATATAATGGCTGCTACCATTTCTGGAGAAATGCCAACAGCAACAGCAAACAAAAAAATAGGGGAAGGGCTGTCCTCCCCTACTTCTACCTTGCAATCACTCTCCAGGGCCAAACCTGACAGAAAGTTATTTGACAAAGAAGACATGCCATCTGCAGCATCCCAGCTCTTATATCAGAGAACAGAGTATAATTGGATAACTTTGGAACTAAGAAACAAGAGCTAACTAACTGGCATATTAGGGTAATGGCAACAAGAATATTAAATAATGCAAAACTTGCAAGAGTGTGGAACAAATAAAAGTACTTTAATACAAAAGAAGGCTGGAGAGGAAGAGAAAAAGGAAGGAAAAGAAGAAACAATTCAGAAGATGCAGATAAAAAACAAAGAGTAAGGAGAGGAAATAAAACCTGATATATCAATAATTTCACTTTAATATTATTTAATTGAAGTCTATTCTTTTAACAGAGTAAGATGGTCAGGCTGGATTACAAAAACCTAAACTATATACTGTATATAAGAGGCATACATTAAATATAAGAACAAACAAAGATTGAAAGCAAAAGGATGAAAAAAATGCCACACTAATATTAACCTCCCAAAATGCCTTATGACAATATTAACACAAATTAAAGTATATTTTAAGTTAATAAATATTACAAGAAATAAAGGGAAGGTGTATTTTATAATGATCACAGTGTTAATGCAATGGGCAGATTGAAAAACTTCTAAATTATGTGTACCTATATAACACAGATTTTAAACAAAAAATAACTATAACATTATAATTAATATATAATAATATGATAAATAAACTACAAAACAAAAATTAACAAGAAAAGAGTATTAGAAAAATCACTGAGTGAGTGATTTTAGCATATCTATTTCAATTATGGATAGCTCAAGCAGACAAAACTTTTTTTTTAATTATATAAGTGATTTAAATATAATTAAGAAATTTAATTATAGAAAGCTCTGCCATACAGTTGTAAGATAAATATTGTTTTGAAATGGTCTTCGAGATATTATCAAATTGATCGCAAGTTGGGTCATATAATAAGCCTCAACAATCTGTGATTGATTAAATCATACAGATTATGATCTCCAAATAGAGTGAAACTTAGAATTCTATAATAAACAATAACAAGGAAGTCCTCAAATATTTGGAAATTGGGAAACATACATCTAAATAGAAAATGTGTGGATTTCAACTGGAATCATGTTTAAAGAGAAATATGTAGCCATACAAAAGAAAGGAATAAAGACTGAAAATCAATGATCTCAGAAGCTGGAGGAAGATCCCACTGAAAACATAAACTTTATGATGAAAGGGAATTAATCAAGATAAGAAAAGAAATCAGTGACACAGAAAACAAATGTGTAATAGAGAACATCAACAAGTCCAAAAGGTATTTGTTTGAAAAGACTAATTAAATTTGTAACCACTAGCGAGGTTATTCACAGAAAACAAAAGTATAGAAGACAATAATAGGAGGAAAAATGGTTACTTCACTAGAAATTCTAAAACTATTGAAGGGATATTAAGAGAGTATTGTAAACAACTTTAAAATAACAAATATTTAAATTTGGATGAAACTGTTGAAAGACTAGAAAACCACAGCCTCCCAAAAATGATACAAGAAGAATTAAAAAATCTAAATATCTATTATAACAATTGAATCTCTAATTAAATACTTGCTGCAAAAGATATCTCCAGACCAAGATAGCTTCATCAGTAAATTCTTACAAACTTTAAAATAAAAAGTAATATCAGTTTTAAAAAAGTATTCTAGAAAATGGGGAAAAGAGAGAATACTTCAAAACTCATTTCATGAGGCTCTTGTAATAAAAACTTGAAGCCATTACAAGAAAGAAAAAAAAATTCTTTCCTCATAAAAGATTAAACTTCTAAACAAAGTATTAGAAAATCAAATTCAAAAAAATATAAATTAAAAAGGATAATACATCACACCCATGTTAAGTTTATTCCAGAAACACATGGATGTTTTAAAATACAAGAAGCAATCAATATAGGGAACACGGGTCTGAAAAGAGGGCAGAGTAGGAAGCAACAGGACTCTGTTCCTCCAACTAGACATAATTACAGGGAGAGATGTATCCATTTTGAAACTCTGGAATCTACTGAAGGCTTAAAATTCCTGGGGAAAACTTGGAGGTAAATTGTGGTTAATTGCAATCAATTTCAGTTTTTAGCACAGTAGCAGCTACATGTACCCGATCCACCACCTCCACCACAGAGCAGGTACCTGTGCACCTGTTCCTGGAGCAGCTTGCACACGGCTTACGGGAGCCGGGGTGAGCAAAAAGGACCTATCTTCCAAGTACTGGGGATCTGTTCTCTGAATACTGATTGCCACTTCTGATCATAGCCCTTTTTGTCAGTATCAGTTCTGATCTCTTTAGAGTAATCTACCAGTGAGTGGAATTGCTGAATAATATAATAAGTGTATGTCTAACTTTATAAGAAACTAAAAAACTCTTTTCCACATCATTATAGCATCTTACATTACCCAGAACAATGTATAGGTTTTCTAATTGCAATACATCTTCCTCAATACTTGGCATTATTGTATTTTAATTTTAGTGTAAAGTAGTAATTAATTGTGGTTTTAATTTGTATTGCCTACATAATTAATGATGTTGAACATATTTTCATATGCTTATTTAAATATAAATATATTTTCTTTTTTGATATACAATTCAAAATTTTTCTTTTTTCTTTTTGAATTTTATTTTATTTTAAACAGCAGGTTCTTATTAGTTATCTATTTTATACACATTAGTGTATATGTGTCATTCCCAATCTCCCAATTCATCCCACCACCAGCTTTCCCCCCTTGGTGTCCATAGGTTTGTTCTCTACATCTGTGTTTCTATTTCTGCCTTGCAAACTGGTTCATCTGCACAATTTTTCTAGATTCCACATAGATGTGTTAATATATGATATTTGTTTTTCTCTTTCTGACATTCTTCACTCTGTATGACAGTCTCTAGGTCCATCCAAGTCTCTACTAATGATCCAATTTTGTTCCTTTTTTATGGCTGAGTAATATTCCATTGTATATATGTACCACTTCTTCTGTATCCATTCTTCTGTAGATGGGCATTTACTTTGCTTCCATAACCTGGCTATTGTAAACAGTGTTGCAATGGACATTTGGGGTGTATGTGTCTTTTTGAATTATGGTTTTCTCTGGGTATATGCCCAGTAGTGGGATTGCTGGGTCATATGATACTTTTATTTTTAGATATTTAAGGAATCTCCATGCTGCTCTCCATAGTGGCTGGATCAATTTAAATTCCCACAAACAGTGCAAGAGGGTCCTCTTTCCTCCACAAACTTTACAGCATTTGTTGTTTGTAGATTTTCTGATGATGCCCATTCTAACCAGTGTGAGGTAATACCTCATTGTAGTTTTTATTTGCATTTCTCTAATAATTATTAATGTTGAGCAGCTTTTCATGTGCCTCTTGGCCATCTGTATGTCTTCTTTGGAAAAATGTCTGTTTAGATCCTCTGCCCATTTTTGGATTGGGTTTTCTGTTTTTTTAATATTGAGCTGCAAGAGCTGTTTATATATTTTGAAGATTAATCCTTTGTCCATTTGCAAATATTTTCTCCCATTCTGAGGGTTGTCCTTTCATCTTGTTTCTAGTTTCCTTTGCTGTGCAAAAGCTTTTACATTTCATTAGATCCCATTGGTTTATTTTTGTTTTTATTTCCATTACTCTAGGAGGTGGGTCAAAAAAGATCATGCTGTCATTTATGTCAAAGAGGGCTCTTCCTATGTTTTCCTCTATGAGTTTTATAGAGTTCAATCTTACATTTAGGATTTAAATCCATTTTGAGTTTAGTTTTGTGTATGGTGTTAGGGAGTGTTCTAATTTCATTCTTTTACATGTAACTGTCCAGTTTTCCCAGCACCACTTATTGAAGAGGCTGTCTTTTCTCCATTGTATATCCTTGCTTCCTTTGTCATAGATTATGTGTCCATAGGTGTATAGGTTTATCTCTGGGCATTCTCTCCTGTTCCATTGATCTATATTTATGTTTTTTTTGTGACAGTACCATATTGTCTTGATTACTGTAGCTTTGTAGTATAATCTGAAGTCAGGGATTCTGATTCCTCCAGCTCTGTTTTTTTCCCTCAAGATTGCTTTGGATATTCGGGATCTTTTGTGTTTCCATACAAACTGTGAAATATTTTGTTCTAGTTCTGTGAAAAATGCCAGTGGTAGTTTGATAGGGATTACATTGAATCTGTAGATTGCTTTGGGTAGTAGAGTCATTTTCACAATGTTGATTCTTCCAATCCAAGAACATGGTATATCTCTCCATCTGTTATACCATCTTTAATTTCTTTCATTAGTGTCTTATAGTTTTTTCAGTACAGGTCTTTTACCTCTTAGGCAAGTTTATTCCTATGTATTTTATTCTTTTTGTTGCAATGCTGAATGGCACTGTTTCCTTAATTTATCTTTCTGATCTTTCGTTGTTAGTGTACAGGAATGCAAGAGATTTCTGTGCATTAATTTTGTATCCTGCAACTTTACCAAATTCATTGATTAGTCTAGTAGTTTTCTGGTGGAATCTTTAGGATTCTCTATGTATAGTGTCATGTCATCTGCAAACAGTGACATGTTTTCTTCTTCTTTTCCAGTTTGTATTTCTTTTATTTCATTTTCTTCTCTGATTGCCATGGCTAATGCTTCCAAAACTATTTTGAATAATAGTGGCAAGAGTGACATCCTTGTCTTGTTACTGATCTTAGAGGAAATGCTTTCAGTTTTTCACCATTGAGAATGATGTTTGCTCTGGGTTTGTCATATATGGCCTTTATTATGTTGAGGTAGGTTCCCTCTATGCCTATTTTCTGGAGGGTTTTTATCATAAATAAGTGTTGAATTTTGGCAAAAGCTTTTTCTGCATCTATTGAGATGATCATATGGATTTTATTCTTCAATTTGTTAATATGGTGTATCACACTGATTGATTTGCATGTATTGAATAATCCTTTCATATTTGGGATAAATTCCAGTTGATCTTGGTGTATGATTCTCTTAAAGTGTTGTTGGATTCTGTTTGCTAGTATTCTGTTGAGGATTTTTGTATCTATATTCATTAGTAATATTGGTCTGTAATTTTCTTTTTTGGTCATATCTTTGTCTGGTTATGGTATCAGTGTGATGGTGGCCTCACAAGATGAGTTTGAGAGTGTTCCTCCCTCTGCAAATTTTTGGAAGAGTTTGAGAAGGATGGATATTAGCTCTTCAATAAATGTTTTATAGAATTCACCTGCAAAGCCATCTGGTCCTAGACTTTTGTTTATTGGAATGTTTTTAAACACAGTTTCAATTTCATTACTTGTGATTGGTCTGTTCATGTTTTCTATTTCTTCCTGGTTCAGTCTTGGAAGGTTATAACTTTCTAAAAATTTGTCCATTTCTTCCAGGTTGTCCATTTTATTGGCATGGAGTTGCTTGTAGTAGTATCTTATGATGCTTTGTATTTCTGCGGTGTCCACTGTAACTTCTCTTTATTCATTTCTAATTTTATTGTTTTGAGTCCTCTCCCTCTTTTTTTGATGAGTCTGGCTAAAGATTTAGCAATTTTGTTTATCTTCTCAAAGAACTAGCTTTTAGTTTTATTGATCTTTGCTATTGTTTTCTTTGTTTCTATTTCATTTCTGCTCTGATCTTTATGATTTCTTTCCTTCTACTAAGTTTGGGTTTTGTTTGTTCTTCTTTCTCTAGTTCCTTTAGGCATAAGGTTAGAGTGTTTATTTGAGATTTTTCTTGTTTCTTGAAGTAGGATTTAATTGCTATAATCCTCCCTCTTAGAACTGCTTTTGATGCATCCCATTGTTTTTGGTCATTGTGTTTTTGTTGTCCTTTGTCTCTAGGTAGTTTTTGATTTCCTCTTTGATTTCTTCAGTGATATCTTGGTTATTTAGTAATGTATTGTTTAGCCTCCATGTGTTTGTGCTTTTTTATTTTTCCCCTGTAATTTATTCCTTATCTCATTCCATTGTAGTCAGAAAAGATGCTTGATATGATTTCATTTTTCTTAAATTTACTGAGGCTTGATTTGTGACCCAAGATGTGACCTCTCCTGGAGAAAGTTCCGTGTGCACTTGAGAAGAAAGTGTAATATGCTGTTTTTGGATGGAATCTCCTAAAAATATTAATTAATATTTCTGGTCTACTGTGGCATTTAAAGCTTGTGTTTCCTTATTAATTTTCTGTCTGGATGATTTGTCCATTGGTGGAAGTGAGGTGTTAAATCCTCCACAATTATTGTGTTAATGTTGATTTTCTCTTTACAGCTGTTAGCATTTGCCTTCTGTATTGAGCTCCTTCTATGTTGGGTGCATATATAATCATTATATTTTCTTCTTGGATTGATCCCTTGATCATTATGTACTGTCCTTCCTTGTCTGCTGTGACACTCTTTAAAGTCTATTTTACCTGATATGAGTATTGCTACTCCAGCTTTCTTTTGATTTCCATTTGCATGGAATATCTTTTTCCATCCCCTCGCTTTCAGTCTGTATGTGTGTCTCTAGGTCTGAAGTGGGTCTCTTGTAGACAGCATACATATGTGTCTTGTTTTTGTATCCATTCAGCAAGCCTGTGTCTTTTGGTTAGAGCATTTAATCTATTCACATTTAAGGTAATTATTGATATGTTTATTGCTATTACCATTTTCCTAATTTGTTTGGGGTTTGTTTTGTAGATCCTTTTCCTCTCTTGTATTTCCCACTTAGACAAGTTCCTTTAGCATTTTTTGTAAAACTGGTTTGGTGGTGCTAATTCTCTTAGCTTTTGCTTGCTGTAAAGCTTTTGATTTCTCCATCAAATCTGAATGAGATCCTTGCTGGGTAGAGTATTCTTGGTAGTAGGTTCTTTCCCTTCATCACTTTAAATATATCGTGCCACTCCCTTCTGGCTTGTAGAGTATCTGCTGAGAAATCAGCTCTTAACCTTATGGGAGTTCCCTTGTATATTATTTGTCATTTTTCCCTTGTTGCTTTTAATAATTTTTCTTTGTCTTTAATGGTTGTCAATTTGATTACTATGTGTCTCTGCATGTTTCTCTTTAGGTTTATCCTGCCTGGGACTCCTGCACTTCCTGGACTTGGGTGATTAGTTCCTTTCCCTTGTTAGGGAAGTTTTCGACTATAATCTCTTCAAATATTTTCTTGGGCCCTTTCTCTCTCTCTTCTCCTTCTGGGACTCCTATAATGGGAATGATGTTGCTTTTAATGTTGTCCAGAGGTCTCTAAGGCTGTCTTCATTTCTTTTCATTCTTTTTTTCTTTATTCTGTTCCATGACAGTGAATTCCACTATTCTGTCTTCCAGGTTACTTATCCGTTCTCTGCCTCAGTTATTCTGCTATTGATTCCTTTTAATGTATTTTTCATTTTACTTATTGTATTGTTCATCTCTGTTTATTTGTCGTTTAATTCTTCTTGGTGTTTTTTCTTTAATTCTTCTACGTCTTTGTTAAAAGTTTCTTGCATCTTCTCCATCTTTGACTCTATTATTTTTCCATGGTTCTGGATCATCTTCACTGTCATTCTTCTGAATTCTTTTTCTGGAAAGTTGCCTATCTCCACTTCATTTAGTTGTTTTTCTAGGGTTTTATTTTGTTCCTTCATCTGGTACATATACTCTGCCTTTTCATTTGGTCTATCTTTTTGTTAATGTGGTTTTCATTCCACAGGCTGCAAGATTGTAGTTCTTCTTGGTTCTGCTGTCTTCCCTCTGGTGGATGAGGCTATCTAAGAAGCTGTGTAAGCTTCCTGATGGGAGGGACTGGTGGTGGGTAGAGCTGGGTGTTACTCTGGTAGGCAGAACTCCATAAAACTTTAATCCACTTGTCTGCTGATGGGTGGGGTGAGTTCCCCCCACCCCCAGCTGGTTGTTTGGCCTGAGGTGACCCAGCACTGTAGCCTCTAGTACACCAAGGAGTTCTTCCCAGAACTTCTGCTGCTAGTGTCCTTGTCCCCATGGTGAGGCACAGCCACCCCCTGCCTCTGCAGGAGACCCTCCAACACTAGCAGGTAGGTCTGGTTCAGTCTTCTATGGGGTCACTGCTCCTTTCCCCTGGGTCCTGATGCACACACTACTTTGTGTGCCCTTCAAGAGTGGAGTCTCTGTTTCCCCCAGTCCTGTTGAAGTTCTGCAATCAAATCCCACTAGCCTTCAAAGTCTGATTCTCTGTGAATTCCTCCTTCTGTCACCAGACCCCCAGATTGGGAAGCCTGACATGGGGCTCAGAACCTTCACTCCAGTGGGTGGACTTCTGTGGTATAAGTGTTCTCCAGTTTGTGAGTCACCCTCCCAGCAGTTATGAGATTTGATTTTATTGTGATTGCACCCGTCCTACCATCTCATTGCATCTTCTCCTTTGTCTTTGGATGTGGGGTATCTTTTATTGGTGAGTTCCAGTGTCTTCCTGTTGATGATTGTTCAGCAGTTAGTTGTGATTCCAGTGATCTCTCAAGAGGGAGTGAACGCACATCCTTATATTTCTACTTTTATTATGGGGTTGTTTTTCTTCCTATTAGTGGGCTTCTCTTGATTATGGATTGCATATTCTCATTCTTTCCATATCTAATAAATTTTATATGTACCAGACATTAATTATGATTTAGAGACACTCTACCCATTCTCTTCCTCCTTAGATTTCTGATTTTTGTTCTATTAGTTAAATAACTTGTTGATTAATTTTGTGAACAAAAGTAATCAATAAATATTCTGTAATATGAATAGAAAAATGTTTTATTTGAGCCAAACTGAAGATGATAGCCTGGAAGAGTGCCTTTTAGGTAACTGGAGAACTTCTCTGGAGAAGCATGGTTTTCAGCACAGTTTTATATCTTCTCAGAACAAAGAACATCAAGCAAGTCAGGGATATATTCCTTAAAAGTTTCAAAAAAAAAAAAAAAAAGAGAGAGAGATCGGAACACACACAACAAGTCAGTATGACCTCTGCACCTGGGAAGGGAGTTTTATCATCAAATGTGTACCAGGATTGACATCCCAGGAAGGGAGGCATTTAATTTTTAACATGAACATTATTTCTGGTTAATGCACACTTTTCCTTAATAATTAAAGCATATGTGCAATATATGTTGTTTGATTTAGCATAAAATTTGATTTGTAACAGATATATAAGCCAGGACGACTTCTCCATACCTCAATATATGAAATTTTCTTTTATCACCTTTATATTGTATAATATTGGTTTTACCATTTGTCTGGATAAACACATGTCGAATCTCAGTCACTCTAATTAATCAGGATTCAAACTCCAAACTTGTTCTTTTCTTAGATCACTTGAGGCATTTCTTCACTTCAAGATTTGTTAGGGTGGGTCTAGAGTAGCCCATATTCCTGATAGCATCCTATTCCTAAAAGTAAGGCTTTCTCTCAGCTCTTCCTAGTGTTAAGGAATTCTCTCCATCTTAAGGCAGATCTCCACTGTTCTAAATTTGCCCTATCATATCTCTGTTGCATATTTAACCCCTTAGCAACTACTTTCTGGTAAGTCGTGTATAGTCTTATTTTGTGTATGCAAACTAGACCAACAAAGGAGTCAGAGAGGGATCCCTCACTTTCCAGTTCTATGCTCCAGGAATTCCAGTCTCTTTAGTATCTACAAACTCTGATCTCTGATTTTTCAACTCAGCAGGACTACCAGACTCTGTTTGGACTCCAGCTTTCTATAGTCATTTGGAAATATTCTGCAGAAAGAAAGCAAGAATGATCATGAGGTTTATCTTAATGAGTTCCCCTTCTCTCAAAGATTGCATTCTTAGACTAGGTATTGTACAGTTTTTGGTATGCTTTCCTTTTCTTATATTTTACTCAGATTATGGTGCCAGAAAATTTCAGGACCCCAATTCAGTAGTTAGGCAAACTTTAAAATACATTCATGTAGTACATATATATATATATATGTGTGTGTGTGTGTGTGTGTGTGTGTGTGTGTGTGTGTATATATATATATATACACATATAGCTATATTTCAGTGGATTGAAGTTTTCTAAGATGTGATATAATATTACAAAAATAAATAATTCAAAAATCTGAAAACTTTATTTTTTTAAAATGTAAGTTAATTCAATTTTCCAAAACTAACTCCTAAATGCCCAAATTCTAGTGTGGTAGAATGTGATGAAACTGATGAGAAAAAGTAAAATAGTTTAATTAAGCAAGCTGAAGTGTGCATTTATTTTATATGGCTTTACTTACATAATAATACCCACTATTATATCTTTCTTGTCATCATGTGAAGATAGAAAATGTGTTTTCATGTTTATATGTGATAAGTAGTGGATGCATTTTTCTGAGAATGCAAATTAATTTGTCCACGTGTGTAAGAAGGTACTAATACAACTTTTGACAACATTGAACACCTAATTTACACTTCAAAAATATTGTACCTTAGACAATCATTTTAGGGTTAGCAGCTGCAAAATCTGCAGAGTTTATAAAACTTCTGGCCATAAATATAACTTTATATCTTAAAATAGGTGATGAAAAGTTATCATTTGTATACCCAGTACTATATTTCTTACACTCTCTGTCAAGCAAATAATCTTCCGAGTGCTGAGTCAGCAGGGAACTTATTTTAGTAAGTTATATGTAGTACATTAATTTTCACTAAGTTCTAAAACCTAATTCAGATATTCATATAAGCTGTATATATAATATCCAGTTATGTGGTGGTATATATTTTCTATAATGTTATTATATCTCTGAACTTGTTTTGGTGGATCTGTGTAAAAATATTTTGTTGTACCTATTTATCACCATGCCTTATGTGAAGTATATTTCCCCAAGTGGTTGCAGGATTTTACAATATCCAAATCATAACTTTCCTGTTCCCTCAAAATATACAGAATATAACCTATCCTGCAGCCATAAGTAGGCCCAAATGTCCCCATTTTATGCCAGAGGATGCAAGTCAGTTTTGATGAATTAACTGTGAGTTGAGAGAGAACCATGAATAATGACCAGAAACAATATCAAAAGCAAGGAAAATGTACATTACCAAGTTTGGAAACACTTTCACCTCATGGCCATTGACTTGCAAAGCCGACTTGAACCTCTGAGTATTTGAGATAAGGTTTTGTTTGTCTGCCTCTCTTGAGAAAATCGGTTTATCATTTACAAGATAATATGCCAGTGTACTCTGGGAATTCAGAATTGCTTTACCAGAGCAACATTTTTGGGACTTGAATATAACCATTAACAGAACCCCAAATATATGTATATACACCTATCTCTAATAAACACCATATACAAAATGACTGGTTAAGGAAAGTTTTCCTCCTGTACATTCCTCTTACCATTCTCATGTGAGGGCTTGATCTGCAGTAAACAAAGTTATGAATATGTTTTATTTTAAATGTGCTCATTATTCCCAAGAACAATCAAATTAAGATGAAATCAAGTGAAAAAGCAATATTGAGGGAAATTTTTTCCTTCAAGGCTTAAATTCTTTGATCCTTGTACCTTGTCATCTAGGCTTACTCTGCTCTACTCAAATATGTATTGCACTCCCCAATCTACTCTCCTTTATATACTCCTCTTTTACTCACATAGCACTGATCACCTTTAATCTACTAAAACCCTATTTTATTTACTATATTTATTGTTTCTATCTTATAATGTAAACTTCAACAGAAGGAATTTTTGTGTGCCTGTTCATTGATTATTGAGACACTTCTCCTTGAGTCATTTTCATTCTTACAATTCTTTTAAGTAGAGACACTACAGCATTTTGATCTGGTTTATCCTTTGAAGGATTTTTTGTAGAGCAAACACTGTTGGAATAAATTATTTATAGCATCTCCCTTAAAAACAGAGGGAAAGTTTTTGCTTCCCAGTATAATAAATATAATATCTCTCTCCAGGACAAAAGTTGGGCATGTTTGCTTGCATCCCCTTATAAAAGATTGAGGTATACTAAAGCTTGGGCTTCCTCAGGAGTGATGCAAACTCACTGTGTACATAGAATCCTCTGGAGCCACTCTCCATCAATTTGAATGGATTAAGGGGCAAGGGGAGCTAGCATTAACATAAAGTTCATATACCGTGCTGTGCTGTGTGTAATAACTCCCTTTGTCTTTGATCTGGTAATCTTGTTTTTTATTGTCAATGTCGTTGAAAACATGGCAGGCTAAATTGTTAGCTTACAAGTAGGGAAAATCTTAGGCCTTTTACAGTTGTTGACACTGATATAACTCAAATGCCTATGAAAGTGTAGAGGTCATTGGAAGTATTAAATAAATAAATGTTGAGTTAATGAATATGTGAGTGAATATAAGAAAGGAACTACAGTGCTTATGTAAATATATAATAGTATTTGTGAAATGATAAACCTCAAACATCATATTTTGTTTGGGCTGAAAAGAAATTTCTATGTCAACAGGACTGTGGAACAGAATAGACAAGAGTTGGGGTTCTTATATCAAAAAAAATGAAGTGCAATTCCAGTAGCACCTATTATTCTCTATGAAACCTTGCACCAATATTTCTCAATCTTAATTTTCTATTTGTAAATTAGAAGAAACAATAGTATGTATCTGTAATACTGCTTAGATTAGATAACATAGTAAGTACTCTACTGAAGTTTTTACTGTTTTTATTTTTGCCCAGACACCTTTTTGAGTCTTCCTTATTATATGAATAATAATTTGACTTACAGAGTTTATAAATAATTTGTGTAATAAATCATCCACTCCTCTTCTTATCTCCCAGGTACCAATGCACTCTGTTTAACACATTTCAGATTCATAGAACTTCTTGAATTTGTAGCTTGATGTCGTTCATCCTCCTGAAAATATTCTTAGCCTTTATCTCTTCAAATATTGCTTATGGTTTGTTCTCTTCCCTTTCCTTCCATCTTCTTTTCTCCTGTCTTCTCCTCTCTTCCCTTCTCTTCCTTCTCTGTCTCTCTCTCCCACTCTTTCTCTTTCTTTCATATTCCAGGTTATATTTTAAGACTTCAATTAGATGTATGGCAGACTTTTAAAACTAAATATCCCCTTGCCTCTTATGTCCTTTAATGTATTATTTTTCACATTTTGTCTCTGTGTGCTTCATTTCCAATATTTTTTTATATCTATCTTCCAATGTCTTCTTCATCTTTGTCTAACAATTATTAAGCTCCTTGAATTTTTTTTATTATTATACTTTTCTGTTCTAGAATATTAATTTTTGTTCCCCATTCTATAACAAAACTTGTAATACTTATTTTTATTTTTGTTAACATATTCAACATAGTTATTTTTAAGTTTCTGTGTGATAATCCTTTACCTCAAGATGCTGATAATTTGTTTGTGTTTTCTGTTGTTATCTTGGATTTTGATCTCAGCTCTTATCCTTAGGTGCCTGATGATTTTTGTTTGAGTGTTGAACACTGTATTATTACAATGTAGGGGAAAAGAAGTCTGGAGGTTAAATATAATGTTATCTTCCTTAAGAGAAGATTTATACTTGCTTTTGGCATATGGTTAGAAAAACACATCATTTGGATCACATAAATCTGATCTTAGGGAATAAGGTAATGCAAAGCCTTGCTTCAGTCCTTGAAAGTAGTTCTATATGTATCTCTTCTTTAATCCTAAAATGTATTCATTCAGGGTCCCTTCCCAAAGTGCTTGGGAATCCCTATGGTACTATCTCTATGAATAACCTTCAACTTGACTTTTTGTCCTGTTAGACATCCAAGACAGTTAATATTCCTCCCATTTTCGGGTTCACAGATGTTTTTCTGCAATGCACAGATACCTTAGGTGCAATGTAGTCTCAAATGCTGAGCAACATTTCTACACATCATTCTCTTATATCTGAGCCCTATAATTTTTCACTCCTTGTTAGTTTTCCAGTGTCTTCATACAAATACACACACACACACACACACACACAATCTCAGTTTTTGTAGATGTTTTCAGTAGATGAGTTTCCATTAACAGAAGACCAATGCACTCTATATTTTTCCATAAGAACTTATTCTTTTATATGAAGTAGATCAGTGACTCATTAAGATAGGGGATATTTCTTAAAATATAAATTACTTACATTAGACTATATATTTATGAATTGGCTACTATAACACCTGGAATTGTATTTATAATATACTCTGTTATATAGAAGAACTAAAAGTGTAAATAATACAACTTTTGAAAAAATTCTAGAATGATTATAATATTTTTGAGTCACATCTGCAACCAATCTTGAGAACACAGAAACCCTTCAAAACAGAAAAATGATTACCAAGACAAGGAGGAAGGGAAAGAAGTATCAGTTTCCAAGGCTTTTAGGAATGAATGAAATGGTAAAGTCAGTCTTAAAACTTCAGGTAACCCTGAATTATCCAGATGAAACAAATGTGTGATAGTTTTACCACAATTTCATTTTTTAGCAGAACATAGGGGATGGACTAAGGAAGAGAGAAGGGCAGGGTGGGGAGGGTGGAGAAAGACAAGAAATGTGAATGCACCGATGGATGATTGATGGGAGTGCTGAACAAAGTGGTGAGGAACAAGGAAGACAAAATTTCACTCGTGTGTTCTGCCTAGGGCCAGCAGCACTGCTCATACCTGAATTATTATACTCAGAGGGGATAATGAACTCTGCTTCCACTAAATTTGTCTGTGGATACAAACTGATAGAACAGTGTAGAAGATAAACCTCCTTTTCATCTAAAGCCTTACTGTCGCACCAGAAAGCATTCTTCCTATTTCAGGAATATTTTCTTCCATTTTATTGGAGTTAAAAGTAAGTTAACCGTCCTTAAATCATAATTTGCTTTTCAGGTCACTGACCATGACTTCCTGTCCTAATTACAAGCAAAACCAAGGGCTCAGCTCAGCTCAGTTCACAGTTTAAATTATTTAACAGCAAAAGAAAGAAGCTTTTCTTAATGTAAAATGACGTCAAAATTGCCTTTCCAATACTGGACTGATGTTTTAAAAATTAGTGAAGAATAGTTTCTTTTTAGTTTTAAATATTAGTGAAGAATAGTTTCTTTTTAGTGAACTAAAGAGGAAATTATAATTTAAAATTTCTCTAATGTTTTAAAAAAGCATTCCTTGGATGTCCCTGGAAGTCCAGTGGTTAAGACTCTGTGCTTCCAGTGCAGGAGGTGCAGGTTCTATCCCTGGTCAGGGAACTAAGATTCCACATGCTGTGCGGCATGGCCAAATTTTAAAAAGTAATAAAAATAAAAATATATTCCTTGACAAAACCTTTTTTAATGAACTTGGTCAAATTTAGATCAAGGATGTCTTTTGTATTCTTTTATCTTATACATGTGAAAAGTGATTCCCTTCCCTTCAACTGTTTGATATATTAAGTATATTGCTTTTTTTTCACCTTTATTGAGATGTAACTGACATGTAACATTGTGTAAGTTAAGGTGTATGATCTTTTGATGTGAAACACTTATATATTGCAAAATGATTACCACAGTAAAATTAGTTACACCTCCATCATCTCATATAATTACTTTTATTTGTGTGTGGTAAAAACATTTAAGATCTACTCTCTTAGCAACTTTCGAGTATATAATATAGTGTTGTTAACTATCGTCACCATGTTGTGCATTGCATCCCCAGAACTTTTTCATCTTATGATGGGAAATTTGTACCCTTTGGCCAACATCTCCCCATTTCCCCATATCCCAGTCCCTGGCAACCACCATTCTACTCCAAGTTTCTGTGAATTCAGCTTTTTTAGATTCCACAGAAAAGGGAAATCATACAGTATTTGTTTTTTTTTCTGCCTAAAATATTTCAATATTCTCAAGATCCATCCATGTTGTCACAAATGTTAGTATTTCCCCTTTTCTTGTGGCTGAATATTATTTCACTGTATACATATAACATGTATATCCATTTATCCATAGATGACACTTAGGATGTTTCCATATCTTGGCTATTGTGAATAATGGGAGTGCAGATCCTTCAAGAACCTGACTTCACTTTCTTTAGATACATACCCAGTGGAATTGCTGGATCATATGGTAGTTCTATTTTTTTAATTTTTTGAGGAAGCTCTATACTGTTTCCCACCAACAGGACTGAAGGGTACACTTTGCTCAACATCCTTACCGAAACTTATTATCTCTTGATTTTTTATTATAGCCATCTAACAAGTGTGATGTAATACCACATTATCATTTTGATTTGCATTTCCCTGGTGATTAGTGACATTGAACATCTTTTTATATACCTCTTGGCCATTTGTTTGTCTTCTTTGGGAAAATATGTATTCATTTCTTTTGTCCAGTATTTAATTAGATTGTTTGGTTTTTAGCTATTGAGCTGAATGTGTCCCTTATATATGTTGGATATTGACCCCTTAACAGGTAAATGGTTTGCAAATATTTTCTCCCATTCCATATATTGCCTTTTCAATTTTTTGAAAGTTTTCTTTGCTGTGAAGAAGATTTTCAGTTTGATGTCTCTCTTGATTTTGCTTTTCTTCCTTGTGCTTTTCATGTCATTTAAAAAAATATAGCCAAGCTTATGTCAAGGAGATTTTCCCCTAGGCTTTCTTCTAGGTCTTTTAAAGTTTCAAGTCTTATGTTTAAGCATTTAACTTATTTTAAGTTAATTTTTGTCACTGGTGTAAGGAAGGGATCCAATTTCATTATTTTGCAAATGGATATCCAGTTTTCCTAACACCATTTATTGAAGACACTATTATTTTCCCGATGAGTATGCTTGAATCCCTTGTCAAACATTAGGATGATACGTTTGAGGGTTTATTTCTGTGTTCTAGATTCTGTTCCATTGGTCTATGTGTCTGTTTTTAATGCCAATGCAATACTTTTTTGATTACTGTGGCTTTTTTTAAAATGAACCTTTATTGGAGTATAATTGTTTCACAATACAGTGATAGTCTCTGTTGCACAACAAAGTGAATCAACCATATGCATACACATGTCCCCATAACACCTCCCTCCTGAGCCTCCCTTCCACACTCTCTATCTCATGTCTCTATTTCATCACAAAGCACCAGGCTGATCTCCCTGTGCTATGCTGCTGCTTCCCACTAGCAAACTATTTTATTTTCAGTAGTGTATTTATGTTGATGCTACTCTCACTTGCCCCAGCTTCCCCCTCCCCCCACCATGTCCTCAAGTCCATTCTCTATGTTTATGTCTTTATTCCTGCCCTACCACTAGGTTCATCAGTACCATTTTTTTTAAGATTCCATATATTTGTGTTAGAATACAGTATTTGTTTTTCTCTTTCTGACTACTTCACTCTGTATGACAGACTCTAGATACATCTAACTCACTACAAATAACTCAATTTCATTTCTTTTTATGGCTGAGTAATATTCCATTGTATATATGTGCCACATCTTCCTTATCCATTCATCTGTGGATGGACATTTATGTTGGTTCCATGTGCTGGCTATTGTAAATAGTGTTGCAATGAACATTGTGGTACATGTCTCTTTTTGAATTATGGTTTTCTCAGGGTATATGCCCAATAGTGGGATTGCTGGGTCATATGGTAGTTCTATTTTTAGGTTTTTAAGGAACCTCCATACTGTTCTCCATAGTGGCTGTATCAATTTACATTCCCACCAACAGTGCAAGAGGGTTCCCTTTTCTCCACACCCTCTCCAGAATTTATTGTTTCTTGAGTTTTTGATAATGGCCATTCTGACCTGTGTGAGGTGATACCTCATTGTAGTTTTGATTTGTATTTCTCTAATAATTAGTGATGTTGAGCATCTTTTCATGTTCCTCTTGGCCATCTGTATGTCTTCCTTAGTGAAATGTCTATTTAGGTCTTCTGCCCATTTTTTAACTGGATTCTTTGTTTTTTTGATATTAAGCTGCATGAGCTGTTTATATATTTTGGAGATTAATCCTTTGTCAGTTGCTTCATTTGCAAATATTTTCTCCCATTGTAAGGGATGACTTTTCATCTGGTTTAAGGTTTCTTGGCTGTGCAAAAGCTTTTAAGTTTAATTAGGTCCCATTTTTTAATTTTTGTTTTTATTTCCATTACTCTAGGAGGTAGGTCAAAAAAAGATCTTGCTGTGGTTTATGTCAAAGCGTGTTTTGCTTATGTTTTTCTCTAAGAATTTTACAGTGTCTGGTCTTACATTTAAGTCTTTAACCCATTTTGAGTTGATATTTGTGTATGGTGTTAGGTAGTGTTCTAATTTCATTCTTTTACATGTAGCTGTCTGATTTTCAGAGCACCACATATTGAAGAGGCTGTCTTTTCTCCATTGTATGTTCTTGCCTCCTTTGTTGTAAATTAGATGCCCCTATATGCGTGGGTTTATCTTTGGGCATTTTATCCTATACCATTGATCTATATTTCTGTTTCAGTGCCAGTACTATACTGTCCTGGTTACTGGAGCTTTGTAGAATAGTTTGAATTCGGGGAGCCTGATTCCTCTAACTGCTTTTCTTTCTCAAGATTGCTTTGGATATTCGGGGTTTTTTTGTGTTTCCATACAAACTGTAATTTTTTTTGCTCTAATTCTGTGAAGAATGCCATTGGTAGTTTGATAGGGATTGCACTGAATCTGTCTATTTCTTTGGGTAATATAGCCATTTTCACAATATTGATTCTTCCAATCCAAGAAAATGGTATATTTCTCCATCTGTTTATGTCATCTTTGATTTCTTTCATCCGTGTTTTATAGTTTTCTGAGTACAAGTCTTTTGCCTGCTTAGGCAGGCTTATTCCTAGGTATTTTATTATTTTTGTTGCAAAGGTAAATGGGAGTGTTTCCTCAATTTCTTTCTGATTTTTCGTTGTTGGTGTATAGGAATACCAGAGATTTCTGTGCATTAATTTTGTATCCTGCAAATTTACCAATTTCATTGATTAGTTCTAATAGTTTTCTGGTGGCATCTTTAGGATTTTCTATATATATTATCATATCATCAGCAAACAGTGACAGTTTTACTTATTCTCTTCCAATTTGTATTCCTTTTATTTCTTTTTCTACTCTGCTGTAGCTAGGACTTCCAAAACTATGTTGAATAAGTGTGGCAAGAGTGGACATCCTTGTCTTGTTCCTGATCTTGGTGGAAATGCTTTCAGTTTTTCACTGTCAAGTATGATACTTGCTGTGTGTCTGTCATATATGGTCTTTATTACATTGTGGCAGGTTCCCTGTATACCCATTTTCTGGAGAGTTTTTATAAACGGGTGTTGAATTTTGTGGAAAGATTTTTCTGCATCTACTGAGGTGATCATATGGTTTATATTACTTAATTTGTTAATGTGGTGTATCATATTGATTGATTTTCATATTTTGAAGAATCCTTGCATCCCTGGGATAAATCCCACGTGATTGTGGTGTATGATCCATTTAATGTGCTGTTAGATTCTGTTTGCTAGTATTTTGTTCAGGATTTTTGCATCTATGTTCATCAGTGATATTGGTTTATAGTTTTCTTTTTTTATGATATCTTATTCTGGCTTTGGTGTCAGGGTGATGGTGGCTTCATAGAATGAATTTTGGAATGTTTCTCTCTCTGCAGTTTTTTGGAAGAGTTTGAGAAATATTGGTGTTAGCTCTTCTCTAAATGTTTGATAGAATTCTCCTGTGAAGCCATCTGGTCCTAGACATTTGTTTGTTGGGCGATTTTAAATTACGGTTTCAATTTCATTACCTGTGATAAGACTGTTGATATATTTTTTTTAATTCTTCCCGGTTCGGTCTTGGAAAATTCTACCTTTCCAAGAATTTGCCCATTTCTTCGTGGTTTTCCATTTTATTGGCATATAGTTGTCTGCAGTACTCTCTTATAACACTTTGTGTTTCTGCAGTATCATTAGTGATTTCTCCTTTATCATTTTTACTTTTATTGAGTTGAGTCCTCTCCCTTTTTTTCTTACTGAGTCTGGCTAAAGGTTTATCAATTTTGTTTATCTTCTCAAAGAATCAGCTTTTAGTTTTATTGATCTTTTCAACTGTTTTCTTCATTTCTATTTCATTTATTTCTGCTATGATCTTTATGATTTCTTTCCTTCTCCTGACTTTAGGTTTTCTTTGTTCTTCTTTCTCTATTCGTTTTTTCTTTTTTCTTCTTTTTGCGGTATGCGAGCCTCTCACTGTTGTGGCCTCTCCCGTTGTGGAGCACAGGCTCCGGATACGCAGGCCCAGCGGCCATGGCTCACGGGCCCAGCTGCTCCGCGGCATATGGGATCCTCCCAGACCGGGGCACGAACCCGTATCCCCTGCATCGGCAGGCGGACTCTCAACCACTGCGCCACCAGGGAGGCCCTCTCTATTCGTTTTAAGTGTAGAGTTAGATTGTTTATTTTAGATTTTTCTTGTTTATTGAGGTGAGATTGAATTTCTATAAACTTCCCACTTAGAACTGCTTTTGCTGCATCCCATAGGTTGTGGGTCATAGTATTTTCTTTGTCATTTGTTTTTACGTATTTCTTTATTTCTTCTTTGATTTCTTCAGTGATCTCTTGGTTATTTTGTAGAGCACTGTTTACCCTCCATGTATTTGTGTTTTTAGTTTTTCTTCCTGTAATTGATTTTCAATCTCATAGCATTGTGGTCAGAAAAAATGCTTGATATAATTTCAGTTTTCTTAAATTGAGGCTTTATTTGTGACCCAAGATGTGATCTATCTTGGAGAATGTTCCATGTGCAGTTGAGAGGAAAGTGTAATCTGTTGTTTTGGATGGAATGTCCTATAAATATCAATTAAATCTATCTAGTCTATTGTGTCATTTAAAGCTTGTGTTTCCTTATTTATTTTCTGTTTGGATGATCTGTTCATTGGTGTAAGTGGGGTGTTAAATTCACCTACTATTATTGTATTACCATTGATTTCTTCTTTCTTGGTTATTAGCATTTGCCTTATGTATTGTGGTGCTCTTATGCTGGGTACATAAACATTTATAATTGTTATATCTTCTTGGATTGATCCTTTGATCATTATGTAGTGTCCCTCCTTATCGCTTGTAACAGTCTTTATTTTAAAGTCTATTTCATCTGATACAAGTATTGCTACTTCAGCTTTCCTTTGATTTCCATTTACATGGAATATCTTTTTCCATCAGTTCACTTTCAGTCTGTATGTGTCCCTAGTTCTGAAGTGGGCCTCTTGTAGACAGCATATAGATGGGTCTTGTTTTTATATCCACTCAGTCAGTCTGTGACTTTTGGTTGGGGCATTTAATCCATTTACACTCAAGGTTATTATCAATATGTATGTTCCAGTTACCATTTTCCTAATTGTTTTGGGTTTGTCTTTTTGGGTCTTTTTCTTCTCTTGTTTCCTGCCTAGAGAAATTTCTTTAGCATTTGTTGTAAAGCTGGTTTGTTGGTGCTGAATTCTATTATTTTGCTTGTCTGAAAAGTTTTTGAATTCTCCATCAAATCTGAATGAGGTCTTAGCTAGGTAGAGTGATCTTAGTTGCAGTTTTTTCTCTTCCATCATTTTAAGTACATCCTGCCACTCCCTTCTGACCTGCAGAGTTTCCGCTGAAAAATCAGCTGATAATCTTATGGGGATTCCTTTGTATATTATTTTTGTTTGTTTGTGTTTCCCTTGCTGCTTTTAATATTTTTCTTTGAATTTATATATTTTTTAGTTTGATTTATATGTGTCTTAGTGTGCTTTTCTTAGGGTTTATCTTATATGGGACTCTCTGTACTTCCTGGACTTGATTGACTATTTCCTTTCCCATGTTAGGGAAGTTTTCAACTATAATCTCTTCAAATATTTTTTCAGACCCTTCCTTTTTCTCTTCTTCTGGGACACCGATAACTTGATTCTTCATGCATTTAGTGTTGTCCAGTGGGCTCTGAGATTGTTTTCAATTCTTTTCATTCTTTTTTCTTTATTCTGCTCCTCAGCAATTATTTCCACCATTTTGTCTTCCAGCTCAATTATTCACTCTTCTACCTCAGTTATTCTGTTATTGATTCCTCCTAGGTATTTTCATTTCTGTTATTGTTTTGCTCTTCTCTGTTTGTTTGTTATTTAGTTCTTCTTGATCTTTGTTAAACATTTCTTGTATTTTCTCAAGCCATGCCTCCATTCTATTTCTGAGATTCTGGATCATCTTTACTCTCATTACTCTGAATTATTTTTCAGGTATATTGCTTATTTTCTCTTCATTTATTTGATCTTGTAGGTTTTTACCTTGCTCCTTCATCTGTGATATATTTTTCTGTTGTCTCTCTCTTTTTTTTTTTTAATGAGTGGGATTGTGTTCCTGTTTTACTGGTTGTTTGGCTTGACATTTCCAAAATAGAGTACCTCAGCTTTGTTCTTCTTTCTCAGAATTTCACTGAGTATTTGAGCTCTTTGTAGTTCATTATGAATTTAGGATTGTACATTCTATTTCTTTGAAAAATGCCATTGGCATTTTGATAGGGATTTCATTCAATTTATAGATGCCTTTGGGTAAATGATAATTTTAACAATTTTTGTATACATGTACATAAGATAGCTTTCCATTATTTGTGTCTTCTTCAATTTCTTTTTTCAATGTCATATTTTTTAGGGTACGTTTTTCACTTCATTGATTAAATTTATTTTAAGTATTTTATTTTTTTTGATGCTATTGTAAATAGAATTGTTTTGTTATTCTTTTTCAGATATGCCACTCAGTGTACAGAAGCATAATTAATTGATGTATAATAATTTTGCATTCTGCAACTTTATTTGTTGATTAGTGGAGTCTTTATGATTCCCTATATATAAAATTACATCACATGCAAACAAATACAGTTTTACCTCTTCCTTTACATTTTGGATACCTTTATTTCTTTTTCTTGCCTAATTGTTCTAACTTGGATTTCCAGTACTGTGTTGAATAAGAGTGGTGAGATGGGGCCCCTTTGTCTTGTTCTTGATCTTAGAAAGAAAGACTTCAGTCTTTCATTATTGAGTATGGTTTTAACTGAGGGCTTGTCATATATATGCCCTTTACTATGTTGAGGTACATTTCTTCTATACAAAATTTGTTGAGACTTTTTTCATGAAATTATGTGGTATTTTGTCAAATGATTTTTATGCATCTATTGAAATGACCATATGATTTTTATCATTCGGTTAATTTGGTGTATCACATTTATTTATTTGCATATGTTGAATCATTCTTGCATTACAGGGATAAATATCACTTGATGGTAGTGCATGATCCTTTAAATGAGCTGTTGTATTTAGTTTGCTAATGTTTTGTTGAGAAGTTTTCTGTCTATGTTCATCAGAGATATTGGCCTGTAGTTTTTTGTTTTTGTTTTTTTCTTTTTCTTGTAGTGTTTTTAGGCCGTTTTGGTACAAGGGTAATTCTGACTGTTTAAAATGAATTTGGGAGTATTCCCTGTCCTTCAATTTTTTGGAAAAGTTTGAGAAACATTGATGTTAATTATTCTTTAAATGTTTCACATGTGAAACTATCTGAGCCTTGGCTTTTCCTCTTTTGGGAGGTTTTTGATTACTGATTCAGTCTCCTTACTTATTATTGGTCCTTTCAGATTTTCCAGTTCTTCATGATTCAATCTTGGTAAGTAGTATATTTCTAGCAATTTATCCATTTCTTGTTTATCCAATTTGTTGGGATGTAATTGTTCATAGTAGTCTCTTATCCTTGAATTCTTTGGTAGCAATTATAATGTCTCCTCTTTCACTTCTGATTTTATTAATTTGAGTCTTCACTATTTTTTCTTACCTAACCTACATAAAGTTTGACAATTTTATTAACCTTTTGAAAAAATAACTTGTACTTTCATGAATCTTTTCTGTTTTTTGTCTCTGTTTCATTTATTTCTACTCCAATCTTTGTTTTGCTTTTTTTCTTTCTTTTCTTCTGCTAACATTTGTCTTAATTTATTTTTGTTTTTCTAGTTCCTTAAGGTGTTTTACTTGAGATCTTTCTTTTTGTATAATGTTGGCTTTCATTGCTAGGCACTTCCTCTTAGAACTGCCTTTGAAGAATCCCATAGTTTCTGATATGTTGTGTTTACAGACTTGGTTGCTGACAACCTCCCTTATACTTTCCCAAGGGTACTACTAAAGCTTAAGTTTTTTTTACCCTTGGCCCATGGATTCTGGTGAGTTTCTGCACATTCTCACTAACTATCTGTCAAAGCTCATGCTTTTCTGGAGCTTGTACAGGAAGCCAGCCGTGAAGTGGAAGTATGTGCAAGTGAGGCA
Source organism: Mesoplodon bidens (assembly GCF_964165515.1). Classification (NCBI taxonomy): domain Eukaryota; kingdom Metazoa; phylum Chordata; class Mammalia; order Artiodactyla; family Ziphiidae; genus Mesoplodon; species Mesoplodon bidens. The sequence goes on along the minus strand of NC_138164.1, from coordinate 76,001,837 downwards.
CCTGAAGAACTGGATATACCCAGGAGTCAGTTGGGGGAATCAGTAGGTGAAGTGCCCCCGTGGCTTTTGTGTGGGTATCCTAATAGAATCTGTGATGTAGTTAGTAGGGTCTGCATTCCTTTGTTACATTCCTGAACTCTGGCTAGTATTCTTCCAGCCACTTACACCCTCTACACCTCAACCCCCTCCACCTTCATGTAGCTCACAGATCAGTACTCTGAATGGGGTAGAGAGAAATGGTCCTCTTTGGCAGCATCCTATATAGCTGGAGAAGGCTAACACACACACACACACACACACACACACACACACACACACACACACACTCAGTCCTTTGCCCTCTGGCTTCATGCCATTTTGAAAGAGGGGTGATGCAGTTGAAGTCAAACTGTTCCTCTTATCTTCTCAAACGTGTCTAACCTTGGATCTTTTTGCTCCAAAGTGGTGCTGGAACATCACTGGATGCTGGATTTCCACAAAGGCTATCTTGTACTTGGGCAATTATCTAAGGCAGTGTTCAATACAGCCTCCCAGACTGTGGCTAAGGGGGTCAGGAGATGGTTCCCAGGCAACTTCAAGTTCTGCAACTGGAACCAACTTCTGTCTGCACATTATTCAACACACAAGTAAGTGAGATTCATCCTGTGTACCTTGGCATATGAGGCTGCATTTCACAGGTCCCACAAAGGTACTTTTGTTCATGGAAGGATATCAAATTAATCATTTTTCTTGGCAGAGGAGATAGGCTGAAGGATGCCTTTTTTGGCCATTTTGTTTAGTATATTGCTTTAAAAAATATTTTTTCTTAATAATTATTTTTCATTTCATGGATTATGAAATTAAATACATTTTTAAAGAAAATTTTAAAAATCACAGAACACTTCTTAAGCAAGAAAAATATTTTATATATGTGCACTTTATATACATGTTGCTCAACATCTCAAGTTCAGCATCTAGAGTACCTTTCACTTAGAACACTTTCTGTTTAATTCAAACAGTATAAGTGCACATTTGCTGAATTGCTTAAGGCAAGTAGCTAATTAAGCTCAAGGCATAGATTCAATTTCTATTAAAAAAGAGTGCCATCTTTTTATTTTTTCTTTTTCTCTTTGTTGTTATTTTATTCTTTTTAAATTTGCAGTTGATTTTTTCCCTTGTTCTTTCCTTCACTCCTTTGCTTCCCTTCTGCCCCCTGCATAGATTTCTTAAGTATCCTATAATATATGACATATTAATAATTCCCAAAATATTTAGATACATGTGACAAAAATAATACAATATAAGACACTTTAACCTTTTCTTCTGTTTTCACTGTTTGCTTCATCACATTCCACCCTTCTCATTGTGGATTATTTATATATATCTATATATTCTTAAATATATATGGTATATAGGCATGTATTTTGCACATCCTTTTATTATTTTTCATAATAGATCTTTATTGGACTATAAATGCTTCACAATGCTGTGTTAGTTTATGTTGTACAACAAAGTGAATCAGCCGTATGCATACCTATATCCCCATATCCCCTCCCTCCCACCTTCCCTATCCCACCTCTCTAGGTCATCACAAAGCAATGAGCTAATCACCCTGTGCTATGCTGTTTCTTCCCACAAGGTAACTGTTTTACATTCGGTAGTGTATATATGTCGATGCTACTCTCACTTCGTCTCAGCTTCCCCCTCCCCACCCCATGTCCTCAAGTGCATTCTCTATGTCTAGGTCTTTATACCTGCCCTGCCACTAGGTTCATCAGTACCACTTTTTTTTTTTAGATTCTATATATATGTATTAGCAAATGGTATTAGTTTTTCTCTTTCTGAATTACTTCACTCTGTATGACAGACTCTAGGTTCATCCACCTCAACTACAAATACCTCAGTTTTATTTCTTTTTATGGCTGAGTAATATTCCATTGTATATATGTGCCACATCTTCTTATACACTCATCTGTGGATGGACGTTTAGGTTGGTTCCATGTCCTGGCTGTTGTAAATAGTGCTGCAATGCATGTCCTTTTATATAGTTAAATATTTAAACATTTCTCTGACATCAAAGGTAGACTATAAGAAACATTCAAATATAGACAAATTGGTTTAAAGTAATTTAGAATACATTGACTATTAAGGAGAAATATGAATAAGTTTCAGAACTCTTATTGAGCCCTAAATCAGAAAACATCAAATATTTTTTTCTATTTGGCAACTCCTTATAAATGTCTTGCTAAGTTACATAAATTAAATAACTTTCTATAGCAAATGAACTTTACTGAAAAGAGTACAATGAGAGCAGCAGGAAGAGCCTTGAAATTTTTGAATCCATGTCACTGTTACTGCAGGGAAATATTTGACATATTTAAGTCATAACATCATATATTCATGGACTATATACATAGTCACTGAGTATGACTGCTCAGTCAAGTACAGCTTCTTCTTGAATACATTTTTAAGTTTCCCATCCATAGGTATGCTTTAAGGGAAAAACACAAGAAAGTATCAAGATACTTTCTAATGATGTATTTTCTATTGGACAAATTCAGCATGTTTCAAAAGATGTGCATATTTTGCATGGACTATACTGTGAATATTCTGGTGAATTGTGAAATAGACAAGGTTCACAGACTGTTTTTTTTCCATTAAATATATATATATATATATATATATATATATATATATATATATATATATATATATATATAATTTTTTATCTTTCTGAGTACTTGACCTTTGTTTATTTGATCTAGAATACCTCTCCCTAGAGTGTGGATTAAATTTTGTTACAGGGAGGCAGACATCAGAAGAAAGAGGAACTAAGACCCTGCAGCCTGCAGAAAGGAGGCTTCAAACACAGTAAGTTATGCAAAATGAGAAGACAGAGAAATATGTTACAGATGAAGAAGTAAGATAAAAAACACAAGACCAAATAAATGAAGAGGAAATAGGCACATTACCTGAAAAAGAATTCAGAGTAATGATAGTAAAAATGATCCAAAATTTCATAAATAGAATGGAGAAAATAAAAGAAATGTTTAACTAGGACCTAGAAGAACTAAAGAACAAACAAACAGTGATGAACTACACAATAAATGAAACTAAAAACACACTAGAAGGAGTCAACAGCAGAATAACTGAGGCAGAAGAACAGATAAGTGGGCTAGAAGATAGAATGGTGGAAATAACTGCTGTGGAGCAGAAAAAAAAAGAATGAAAAGAAATGTGGACACTCTCAGAGACATCTGGGAGAACATTAAAGGCACAAACATTCAAATTACAGGGGTCCCAGAAAAAGAAGAGAAAGAGAGAGGGTCTGAGAAAATATTTGAAGAGATTATAGTTGAAAACTTCCCTAACATGGGAAAGGAAATAGTCAATCAAATCCAAGAGGTGCAGAGAGTCCCATACAAAATAAACCCAAAGAGAAACATGCTGAGACACATATTAAACAAACTAACAAAAATTAAATACAAAGTATTAAAAGCAACAAATAACATACAAGGAAATCCCCATATGATGATCAGATGATCTTTCAGCAGAAACTCTGCAAACCAGAAGGGAGTGGTAGGATATATTTAAAGTAATGAAAACAAAAAACCTAGAACGAAGATTACTCTACCCAGCAAGGATCTCATTCAGATTTGACCAAGAAATCAAAAGCTTTACAGACAAGCAAAAGTTAAAAGAATTCAGCACCCCCAAACCAACTCTACAACAAATGCTAAAGGAACTTCTCTATTCAGGAAACACAAGAGAAGGAAAAGATCTACAAAAACAAACCCAAAACTATTAAGAAAATGGTAATAGGAACATACATATCAATAATTACCTTAAATGTAAATGGATTAAAGGCTCCAACCAAAAGACACAAACTGGTGAATGGATACAAAAAACAAGACCCATACATATGTTGTCTACAAGAGACCCACTTGAGACTTAGGGACACACAAAGACTAAAAGGGAGGGGATGAAAAAAGATATTCCATACTAATGGAAATCAAAAGAAAGCTGGAGTAGCAATACTCATATCAGGCAAAATATACTTTAAAATAAAGACTGCCACAAGAGGCAAGGAACACTACATAATGATCAAGGTAACAATAAAAGAAGAAGATATAACAATTATAAATATATATGCACCCAACATAGGAACACCTCAATGCATCAGGCAAATACTAACAGTCATAAAAGGGGAAATCAACAATAAAACAATAGTAAAGATGGAGTTTAACACTCCACTTACACCAATGGATAGATCATCCAGACAGAAAATTAATAAGGAGACACAAAGCTTAAATGAAATATTAGACCAGGTAGACTTAATTGATATCTATAGGACATTCCATCCAAAAGAATTAGAATACACTTTATTCTCAAGTGTACATGGAATATTTTCCAGGATAGATCACATCTTGGGTCACAAATGAAGCCTCAGTAAATTTAAGAAAACTGACGTGTATCAAGCATCTTTTCTGACCACAACACTATGAGATTAGAAACCAATTACAAGAAAAGAAACTGTAAGAAACACAAACATGTAGAAGCTAAACAATTTGTTACTAAATAACCAAGGGATCACTGAAAAAAATCAAGGAGGAAACCAAAGAATACCTAGAAACAAATACCAATGAAAACACAATGAGCCAATACCTATGGGATACAGCAAAAGCAGTTCCAAGAGGGAAGTTGATAGCAATACAATCTCACCTAAAGAAACAAGAAAATTCTCAAATAAACAATCTAACCCTACACCTAAACGAACTAGAGAATAGAAAAAGCAAAACCCAAAGTTAGTAGAAGGAAAGAAATCATAAAGATCAGAGCAGGAAAAAATGAAATAGAAATGAAAAAAAAACATAGCAAAGATCAATGAAACTAAAACTGGTTCTTTGCAAAGATAAACAAATTGAAAAACATTTAGCCAGACACATCAAGAAAAAAGGGAGAGGACCCAAATCAATAAAATTAGAAATGAAAAAGAAGTTGCAATGGACACCACGAAAATAAAAAGGATCATAAGAGACTAGTACAGCAACTATATGCCAATAAAATGGACGACCTGGAAGAAATTGACAAATTCTTAGAAAAGTACAAACTACCAAGACTGAACCAGGAGGAATAGAAAATATGAACAGACCAATCACAAGTAATGAAATTGAAAGTGATAAAAGTTTTCCAACAAACAAATGTCCAGGACCAGATGGCTTCACAGGTGAATTCTACCAAACATTTAGAGAAGAGCTAAAACCTATCCTTCTCAACCTCTTCCAAAAATTTGCAGAGGGAGGAAAACCCCCAAACTCATTCTATGAGGCCACCATCACAATGATACCCAAACCAGACAAATATATAATAAAAAAAATTGCAGGCCAATATCACTGATGAATATAGATGCAAAAATCCTCAACAATATACTAGCAAGCTGAATCCAACAATATATTAAAAGGATCATACACCATGATCAAGTGGGATTTATCCCAGGAATGCAAGGATTCTACAGTATATGCAAATGAATCAATGTGATACAACATATTAACAAACTGAAGAATAAAAACCATATGATCATCTCAATAGATGCAGAAAAGCTTTTGGCAAAATTCAACATCCATTTATGATAAAAACTCTCCAGAAAGTGGGCAGAGGGAACCTACCTCAACATAATATAGGCCATATATGGCAAACCAGCATCAAACGTTATTCTCAAAGGTGGAAAATTGAAAGCATTTCCTCTAAAATCAGGAACAAGACAAGAGCGTCCACTCTCGCCACTATTATTCAACTTAGTTTTGGAAGTCCTAGCCATGACAGTTGGAGAAGAAAAAGGAATAAAAGGAATCCAAATTAAAAAATTTGTCACTGTTTGCAGACGACATGATACTCTACATAGAAAATCCTAAAGGTGCCACCAGAAAACTGCTAGAGCTAAGCAATGAAGTTAGTAAATTTGCAGGGTACAAAATTAATGCAAAGAAAAGTCTTGCATTCCTATAGAACAACAAAGAAAGAAATTAAGGAAACAATTGCATTTACCATTGCAACAAAAAGAATAAAATACCTAGGAAAATATCAACCTAAGGAGGCCAAAGATCTGTATGCAGAAAACTATAAGATACTCATGAAAGAAATCAAAGATGACACAGATGGAGAGATATACCATGTTCCTGGATTGGAAGAATCAATATTGTAAAAATATTCAAAGCAAACTACAGATTCAATGCAATCTCTATCAAATTACCAATAGCACTTTGCACAGAAATAGAACAAAAAAATTTACAATTTGTATGGAAACACAAAAGATCTCAAATAGAAAAAGCAATTTGAGGAAAAAGTGGAGCTGGAGGAATCAGGCTCCCTGACTTTGGACAATACTACTAAGCTACAATAATCAAGACAGTATGGTACTGGCACAAAACCAGAAATATAGACCAATGGAATAGGATAGAAAGTCCAGAGGTAAACCCACACACCTATGTTCACCTAATCTATAACAAAGGAGGCAAAGATATACAGTGGAGAAAAGACAGTCTCTTCAATAAGTGGTGCTGGGAAAACTGGTCAGCTACATGTAAAAGAATGAAATTAGAAAACTCCCTAACACCATACACAAAAATAAAATAAAAATGGATTAAAGACCTACATGTAAGGCCAGACGTTATCAAACTCTTAGAGGAAAATATAGACAGAACACTCTTTGAAATAAATCACAGAAAGATCTTTCTTGGTCCACTTCTGAGAGTAATGAGAAGTAACAACAAAAAATAAACAAATAAGACCCAATTAAACTTAAAATCTTTTTCACAGTAAAGGAAGCCTTAAACAAGATGAAAAGACATCACTCAGAATGGGAGAAAATATTTGCAAATGAAGCAACTGACAAAGGATTAATCTCCAAAATATACAAACAGCCCATGCAGCTCAATATCCAAGAAACAAACAACACAATCAAAAAATGAAGGAAAGTTTAAATAGACATTTCTCCAAAGGAGACATACAGCTGACCAAAAAACACATGAAAAGTTTCTCAACATCATTAATTATTAGAGAAATGCAAATCAAAACCACAATGAGGTACCACCTCACACCAGTCAGAGTGGCCATCATCAAATATCTAAGAACAATAAATGCTGCTGGAAAGAGTGTGGAGAAAAAGGAACCCTCATACATTGTTGGTGGTAATGTAAACTGGTACAGCCACTATTGAGAACAGTATGGAAGTTCCTTAAAAAACTAAAAATAGAGCCACCATATGACCCAACAATCCCACTACTGGGCATATACTCAGAGAAAACCATAACTCAAAAGACACATGCACCTCAGTGTTCATTGCAGCACTCTTTTCAATAGCCAGGACATGGAAGCCACCTAAATGTCCATCAATAGAGGTGGTACATATATACAATGGAATATTACTCAGCCATAAAAAGGAACGAAATTGATTTATTTTTCGAGATGTGGGTGGACCTAGAGAATGTCATAGAGCGCAAAGTAAGTCAGAAAGAGGAAAACAAATATCATATATTAACGCATATATGTGGAATCTGAAAAAAAATTGGTATAAATGATCTTATTCACAAAGCAGAATTAGAGACACAGACATAGAAAACAAACCTATGGATACCAAAGGTAAAAGGGGGATGGGATGAATTGGGATATGGGATTGACATATATACTCTATTGATACTATGTATAAAATAGATAGCTAATGAGAACCTACTGTATACCTCAAGGAACTCTACTCAATGCTCTTTGGTGACCTAAATGGGAAGGAAATGCAAAAAAGAGGGGATATATGTATACATATATCTGATTAACTTTGCTGTACTTTAGAAACTAACACAATATTGTAAAGCAGCTATACTCCAATAAAAAATTAAAACAATAAAAAATAAAGCTTATTACATAAAAAATGAAAAGAGAAACAACACTTAGCTGTTGGCATTCAAAAATACATTTGGAATAAGATAATACCCAAGCTATTGATTTGAGAAATTAGATCTTATTGATTCTGGAGACTTTAAATTGTACAATCTTTTAATATCTATTTTAAGGTATTATTTTCCATTTAGCCTTAGCCAGACAGTTTAGAATCAGGGAAAGGAAAAACTGAGTTAGGGGAAAGAGGATTTGAAGCAAAGGAAGCTCCTCATTTCTGGCTTTGGAGAATTGTGAAAGGAAGAGCAAGTTATCAATAATAATCTTTACTGCTGTGAGGACAGGATCACCTGGTGTCAACCCAGGATATACTCATATAAGCTAGCCCTTAGCCTGTTTCTTCCCCTTCTTTTAAGAAAATTTGGTGGTGGGCGGGGGCAGGTAGTTCAGGGGAAAACATGAAAATTCTTTTCTCAATTAACTATGCCTACACGAACTCTAATATATCACACTGGGAAGTTGACACATTGTGGTAGCACATATCTATTTCTCTCACAGCTTCCTAAAAGAAATAATCATGTGGTTTTTACTCCCAAAATAATCCATAATGAGCTCACTGAATGGATCTCTGGAATGATACTTTAGAAGCTCTGTGATGGAATGATGAGATGGGAGGGTTGGAGTCAACTCAAATATGTCAAGGAAATCACATCTTAATGTGGAACATACAGCTAAGGCAAAAGTAAAAGAATAGGAGATTACAGTTGGAAAGGAAGAAAAATTAAAATGTGAAGGCAAAAGCCCAGGTGAGAAGAATACAAATTCATATATCTAGTCCAGCTTCACTATTTAACATCTAGCTTATGAAAGCAGAACTCATAAAACAATCAATATCCCAAAATCACTAGAATTGACTTATGCCTTAATGAACAGCTTTCCCTGTTCTCATCCAATTTGATTAAAGCTCTATGACTGTACTGGCTGTTTTAGAATTAGAGATCATATGCTTCAAACTTAAAATGAACTGATTTAAAGAAAGCCTAGCTACATAGCTTAACTGCTTAAACCAATAGCAATCTCCGGGTTTCAACTGAACTGAGTAGTCATAGAATTACGGACAAATTATTAATATTACAAAACCTCCCTTCAAAAGAACTATTTAAACACAATATAGTCCCACAAAAGTAATACTACAAAAATATTTAAAGATTGCTAATACGTTTAAGACAGTCTGAGTCAGCATTTTGGCAGGATTCCTGAGACCCAGTAGGAATGATTGTTACAAAACTCCAGTGGCTGAAAAATACCCAACAGATTTTCTGGAAATATGGTTCCAGAACTAAGAATTATGTATCCTGAATTCAAAATATATAAAAATATGTGTAACATAACCATATCACATTGAATTTCATGCATATTTTAGTCATGACAGCAACATAAATGTTTCAATTGGAGTTTTTTAATTTCTATGGATTCATCCAAATGCAATGTAAAAATAGAATGTTTGTATTAAAATGACACATCCCTAAGGTGGCCAACACATTCCTTGCCTGTGTGGAATTCACAGCTTGGTGAGATGTAATTTATGATACATAAAAAGGAGAGAATGGAAAAATTAACCCTTTAGTCTGTCTACCATCTATGATGGACCCTCATCTCTCTTTCAAATTGCTATTTACACAAGACCAGTGTTTACATTATGAAGCTGAAAGAAAGAATAGCTATCAATGTGGTGTCACTAAGATGTCCTCTGGTAGTTCTTAGATGCTGTATATCTTAACTCCCCACTCTTCACACATACAGAGTTATAGATTGCAGAAAACAAGGGACTTTATAAGGTCCCTGAAAATTTCTGAGAACTTACACTGTTATAAAGACTTTCACTTCCTGGGCTATGATTTAGCAGTTGTGGATATGAACACTGGGTGTAAAATTTATCTCCTTTTTAAATTTTCCTATATATACTTATAACATAATTTATGAAAACTATTTAAAAACTAGTATGCATTGCTGAAGATCTTTGAGAAATATATATAACAAATAACATTAATGGGACAAATTCTTATTATACAACTTGGTCATTCAGCACTAGTGATTTTTAATGGTCCTTTATTTTATTTTTCAACCTGTCTCAATTTTACTAGCTTCTCCATTTCCTTCTTCCCATTTCAGCTTTTTATCAATTATCTTACTTTGGAATCCAGGCAGAACTTACCAATATAATTTGAGTCTATATATATGCATATCAATCACTTCAAATTTATTGAAATTTGCTTCATTTCCCAGGATATAGTCAATTATTTAAATGTACTATGCATGCTTTAAGAGAATGTGTAGTTTTGAGTTTTGTAGTTAGATATTTTATAACTGTCCATGAACTGATGATTGTTAATTTTGTTGTTGATATCACCTAGTCTATTTCCTTACAGATTTTTATCTGCTTTTTCTTCTTTCTTTTTAAAATTGAGATAATTTATATATAGCATTTTGTAAGTTTAAGGTATACAACATATTGATATAATACATTCATATATTGCAATATGATTACCAAGGTAACATTAGCTAGCATTTCTATCATGTCACATAATTACTTATTTTTTGTGGTGAGAACAATTAAGATCTAGTCTCTTAGTAGCTTTGAAATTTTTAATACAGTATTGTTGATTACACTCTCTATTCTATGTGTTTGAACTCTAGGACTTACTTATCTATTAGTTGCAAA